>NC_140952.1:54379968-54982468 GCF_014529385.1 Adiantum capillus-veneris | reverse complement strand
ATCTCCATTATGTACCCAAACAACTTTGCCATAAGAGACCCAATCATTATAGTCTGGTAGTTGTTTAATTCTTTACATTCCCTCCTTTATGCAAAGGCTTAACCCAATTAATACTCCAATCATATGGCATACCATGTTGAAGTGCAAGATTTAACATATCACACATCTACTCATGGAATAAATCTCCCGTCCATTTGATTATCTCCGGCTTGATACCTTGAAGATCTCCCGCTTTGCGAGTGGCCAACTTTTCAAGCCCACCGCATACATCCTCAATAGTAAAAAAAGAGAGCATACATGGGAGTGAACCATAAAATGGTAATTTTTTAGCATTTGCTTGCTCATATAATTGCCTACAATGTGTGTACATATCCACAAGGCTCAAGTTACCAAAATTCTCAACCCGCTTGCCCCTCAAGTTTCTCCAAAATCTTCCACATGCATTTGCCTCTTCTTGGACTTGAAAAATTTGTTGCTTTACTTCCCATCGTCTTTTCTTCTTTTGAATCAATACCTTGTATGTATGCAAATGACTTTGATAGTTGTCTTTGGCCATAGTTGCATCAAGCTTTATCAAGGGCTTTTGAGCATCTTGACATTCTTTATCAAACCACCTTTTGAGTGATCTATCTCTATTGATACCATGGAGATGCTTTATGGCAAAGAATTCTTCGGCACAAGAATAAATAACTTTTTTGAAAGCTTCCCGTTTAGTTTCCAATGGTGCGTCATATTGAAGCTTTGTCATCCATAACTTTTTCTCAACCATTTCAATGTACATTGAAATCCATACATAGTGATAATTTCTCTTGCCTTTGGTTGAGATTATCATGCTTAGTTGCTTCTCCACATGAAACGTCAATACATAAGGTCCGATGGTCGAATTTTGGGGTCCATTGGCCAAACATAAAACTCTTTATGCAATACATGAGGATTCGGAGAGTAGCATATAGTCAATCACACTATCCCCATTATGTTTCCTACATGTAAATCCATTGGTTCCACTCCACAAAGATACACCATTGGCAATGAGCATATCCGTGCTATTACACATGTGTAAAAGTAACTTTCCATAGTGATCCGCGCTGGCTCTTTCTCATCCATTGAAGTACGATCATACAAGTGAACTTCTTCTAACTCCCTTGAAATGTATGTCATATCAAATTGCTGAGTATCATGTTGCAATGTTTTTGTGCGAGCATTGATATCCCCAAATACAATAACATCACTTTCGCCTTTGAAATAAGAAATACCCTCTTTTGAATCAATAAATGGTTGATCTCTATCTATGCAAGCATAATCATGATGAGGAATGTAGCAACCAGCTACAAAAATGGGTGCTCTTTTTGGTGTCATAATTTTCAGCCATACATTTTGTTTGTACTTATCATCTTTCACAATGGATACAAAATCTTTCAATCCTTTCTTAACCATATATGCTACCCCTCCTTGCCCTCTTTGTTACTTGAGATTCTTTGACCACATCAATGAATGTACATTGTAATCCTCCAAGTTGTTAATCCTTTGTGTATCGTTCTCCCAAGTTTAACAAGAAGTACAACATCGGCTTTGCTTGTTAGTTTATCAATGCCAACCCCCACATTTCATTGGTATCCATTACAATTCCAAAAGCATATTCTCAATTGTAACTCGGTGCCATAGGTCACGCATCCCTATTTGCTCGAGGGACTTGCCTCCTCCTTGGGCATATTTTCTTCGTGAGAGATCTCCTTATTTTTCTTAATTATTTTCCTCATATGCCTTGCGAGGCATATTTTGTTGCTTAATAGTGCAATCTTCACATACAAAAGATTTTGTATCCGTAAAATAGATCCAACTATTATCAAGGATAATCTTTCATTTGGTCTCATCCGGCATGGTGCATACAATTAGATGTTCTCCCGAGCGAGGAGCTCCTTGCTTCCCACTCTATGTGCTCCATAGACCATAACTCCGGACATGCCAAAGTGGGTTTTGAAGAAATCTTTAATAACAATGGCAAGAAAAGGAGGTGTCTCTAACTTCTCTTCGGGAATTCCACGAATAACAATGTTCTTGGAACGTCATCCCCATTCCTTCAACTCTTCCACATCCACATTCTCAACATTCTTAGTTTGAACCATAATTTGCATGCGTGAGGAATTAGGAACCACATTGTTACCACATATATCAGCCCAAGACTTGTTTGTGCATACATTTTTCATGTCGAATACATCCCGGATCATGGTGTCAAATTTCTCCTCTTTCAATACATGGTCATGCTCTACTTTGCTCATGTGCTCCTTCAAAGCATTCAAGTCCACAAGAGAGCGTTTACATTCCTTGACTCCCTCTTCAAGTTGCATCAAACGTGTTGTTTGCATCTCAAGTGTCCTCTTGAGATTCTCATCCTCAACCACAAGTACCCTTAGTGTGCCATTCTCCATTGCAAGTGCCCGTAAGTCTTCGCCTTGTTTGTTTATGGTCTCTTGCAACGATACCAAGTATGCCATGTTCATGGTTTTCGATGTCGTTGGTTGGGTGGTTGTGTTGCTATCTCCACACTTAGGATATTTTGGATCATTTTCCACAATGATTGTGGACCTTGTTGAGGAAGAAGAACCCTTGCCAGTGCTGGAAGACATTGTATGTAAAATTAGAGATGAGAGTCAACTTTCTTGAACCTGTTCACTTTGAAAATGCAGCTACAAAAATGCCTTCCATAACTTGAAAATTTTCTGTCTTTACGTCAATGCGTAGAGGGTGTTGTGCTCTTCAATTGAGGCTATAGATCACCCAAATCAGAGTTCGGATGAAGAAGTTATGGATCAAAAGAGAGAACTACTGTCTACTAGGTCAAAAAACGATTGTGTTTTTGGAGAGAGAGAGAGAGAGAGAGAGAGAGAGAGAGAGAGAGAGAGAGAGAGAGAGGAGGGGGAGTGTATAGGGAGAGAGAGAGAGAAAGAGAGAAAACAAAAATCAACGCTTTTTTGCAGATCCTAGTATTTGTATTACAGTTCAATTGTTCACACTTGAGATGGCCAAGAAATTTGATGCTAGAGCTTACGTTGAGTTCATTTACAAGGGGAGGCAATTGATGTAGGTCAAATCAACAAGACATTGAACTTGGCTTACCTTCATGGGAGAAGATTTCCATATGGTTTCTTTTTTGTGTCTCTTCAATATTGTGGGCCTTCTCACTTTACCTCTCTAGCCCCTTATATAAACTTGCACACAAGCACTAAAGCCTCCATTAACACTTACCTCTATTCCCTCAGTCAATTTGTTGCCCTTATAAAAGTGTGAAAACTCAAAAGGTCTAGATGGTTGGTGTTGCGGGAGCGAATCACACCACCTATAAAGTGCATGCAACACTGCCTAGATCAACATAAATTCAATCGAGGACACATACGCCATGATAGGTTCACTGAGGCAATCTCTTTAGCTTGTCAGATTGAGACCATCCCACACATACAATACTCTGGAAGGCCAACTAAACCACAATCAAGAATCTCACTTCGGCTTTTAGAGCATGCGTTTATGGGATCTTAAGTCTACAAAATTGTTCTTCTTTGCTGGGTCTCCAGGACCAAACAATTGTATCTACAATTTCCCACACTTGTGGGTCCTTATAGTTGACAACCCAAAAACCTTTCCAAGAGTTAGTGTAAGCTTGAGCATATGTCATCCCACTCTTTCTCGCGCAAGGTGCCCAATATTGAATCAAAAGTTTTCTATAGTTTGGTGATGTAGGGTCATTATCAATGTCAGATAAAGCCATTGCAAGCCAAACTGGATAGATTTCTGTGTCACTTGGAACTAGCATAACAAAGTCACCTTGGTGCACATCAGTCATAGGGTCAAACTCTTCCCTTGGTCTATCTCGTTGAGGACCACAAAAATGATCATTCAACTCTTCAGGGCCAATGAATCTTTATGTTTCCTGTTGTAAATTCATTGTAGTGCTTTGTAGGAGACAAGATTCTTGAGTTTTTGGCCAAAAAATTTCATACAAGACTCCCTCTGATATAATTGCTTTTCCAATCTCATCAACTACCTTACTCCAATAAAATAACACAGGTCTATAATATCATGGCACACTTGGACCATTCCCTAAATTTTTCCAAAACGTTATATAATTCTTCAATCTGAAATCATTTCTTCATGAGCCTTGACATACTCCTCCATTGGTACCAAAGGTGGATTTCCATGTGGTAACATTGGTTTGCCTTTTGTATTTGTTTTTTAAAGACGAATACTTCCACTCCAACTTGACACACCTACATGTGCTTTATATTGCATCATTCGTGTCTCATCTTGCATAAAAAACTTTAATTGAAGTGGTTTGGAATGGCCAACAAGTATGTCTTGTCAATCACAAAGATAACCATCACAATATTGCTTGAAATCAGGGACCTTTGTTAGCAGTAATGGAGCTGGAGATGAAGATGAGCTATTTCTTAATGTATCCATTAAATGCGGCAAAGTATATGTTTGGGTTACTCTCAACTTCTCTAAAAACCTACTGAACATGGCATTTATGTACTCATGCGTATGCTCGACGATCAAAAATCCTAGCTAGATGGCTTTGAAAACCCCGCTTACAACAACATTGACAAATAGGCAAATAGATATCGATTTTTGTTTTTCCCTGCACAAGTTCTCTGGTAGCTTTTGAAATTTTGACCTCAATTCCTCTTTTATAATTTTTGATGGTTGCACAATGGGCTCCATCACACAAGTTGTGGTAGTCCAAATCATCCCTTGAGTTCAAAGCATGTAGTAGTGAAACACTACTCCTTGGAAGTCCATTTGTTACTAGATCACCAAGAGGATGCTTATCTATCCTCTCAGGTTATGCAAACATTTAGCAGTTGAGCCAATTGTAAGATTTGGATCAGTTGGCCACAAACCATTCAAGACAAAGTGTCTGTAATGACCTTCTCCATGTCCATGAGTTATCATACCTATGAATGCCATCTGCAAATTGTATCCTGAATCCACACCCTTAGGAACAATACACAATTAAGGAATGACAGTCTTCTTTTGATCCATCTTATCATGAAATACACACATATTTTTGTGGTTGAGTTTCTAAATATGTTCGCCATGCATAATATAAGATCCTACAACTCTTTTGTTGTGCCATGTGAATTTCTCTCTGTGTGAAGAGAAGAGCTCTCTCTTCAAGAGAAGGTTTAACTTCTAGCCTTGCTTTGATTGAAATATTGCACTTAGAGAACTCATTCATCTTTGTTAAAGTGATGTGTGGGTATACTTTGTTGCAGATTCTGCCGAAAGTATACTGGGATAACTTCTTCTCACAGCCCATTTGGTCAAGTGCCATGTTGTTTTTGCTTAAAATATCTACTTGTTTGGACATTGATGGAATCACTAATTGCATCTCTCTTGAGCCATCTAGAAGTGTTCTACTTCTATGTGGCATCTTCTTAGAGTTGTTATCCACAAACTTGTTTAGAAATGCTCTTGCTAAACTAGTACGTTGAAGTCCTCTTCTCAATGTACATGTGTTCCCATGCACATATTGACGCACACCATTTTCAAAATTTTCCTTGTAGCAATAAAATGACGTCTTTGGTATTCCATGTAGCTCATACCATGACTATAGTTTGGACAAGTGGTGGACCTAGTTTTAATGCCATATAATTTTAATGTCAATACCCAAGGTAGACAACTAGAGGACCTTTCTTCTTAATGTCGAGCCCTTGCTTCTCAATGGAAGCAAGGTTGAACAAGTGGTGGATCTTGAAACCAAAAAACCTTCCCACCAACGTACATGTAGCTCTTGCTTCTTATAACGGAAGCAAATTTGAACAAGTGGTGGATCTTGAAACCAATAGCCCTTTGCTATATTAGACTGTAGCTTAGACAAAGTTGTGGACCTAGTTTGAAAGGCCAATGCCTAAGGAAAACTATTGGAAATAGTGTTGAACTAGGGGTTGGACCTGTGATGGATATTGAAATCAAAAGCCCCTTGGTATATTAGAATATACCTTGGACAAGTGGTGGACCTTGAAACCAATAGCCCTTTGCTATATTAGACTGTAGCTTAGACAAATTTGTGGACATAGCTTTAAGGGGCAATGCCTAAGACAAACTATTGGAAATAGTGTTGAAGAAGAGGTTGGTGGACCTGTGATGGATATTGAAATCAAAAGACCCTTGATATATTAGAATGTAGCTTGGACAAGTGGTGGAACTTGAAACCAATAGAACTTTGCTATATTAGAATGTATCTTAGACAAAGTTGTGGACTTAGTTTTAATGGCCAATGCCTAAGGCAATCTATTGGAAATAGTGTTGAAGAAGGGGCTGGAAATAGTGTTGAAGAAGGGGTTGGACCTGTGATGGATATTGAAATCAAAAGCCCCTTGGTATATTAGAATGTAGCTTGGACAAGTGGTGAAGCAAGTGGTGGACCTTGAAACCAATGGCCCTTCACTATATTAGACTGTAGCTTAGACAAAGTTGTGGACTTAGTTTTAATGGCCAATGCCTAAGGCAAACTATTGGAAATAGTGTTGAAGAAGGGGTTGGACTTGTGATGGATATTAAAATCAAAAGCCCCTTGGTATATTAGAATGTAGCTTGGACAAGTGGTGGACTTTGAACCAATATACCTTCGCTATATTAGATTGTAGCTTAGACAAAGTTTTGGACTTAGTTTTAATGGCTAATGTTTAAGGCAAACTATTGGAAATAGTGTTGAAGATGGGCTTGGACCTATGATGGCTATTGAAATCAAAAGCACCTTGGTATATTAGAATGTAGCTTGGACAAGTGGTGGACCTAAACTCCCCATGCCAATGCCTCGCTTGGAGAGTCCCCCCCCCCTCCCCAAAAAAAAAAAGAAGAAGAAGAAGGAAAAATACCATACAATTGGTGGACTTTGAGAAGAATTCCCATCAGGAGAATGTCCATCTTTAAGCTTGGTCATGTGGTGGAATAAAGTTCTAAATTATTGAATGGATCTATGATCGATATTAAAAAGAGAAATCCACTTGCCTAAAAAAGTGAAATGAATCGACAAATTATGCATGTTAAAAACACACAACTACAATCAATGTATTTTCAATTGCCTTAACCCGAGGAGTTCACTAAAATCAATGTAACATAGCACATGGCATCAATAGAAGGGATTTTATATTCTTGTGGAGTTACAAAAACATGTGTGCATAAGGTGTGTAAGGGGTACATATAATTTGTTTTGGTGAATGAGGCTCCTGGGGGTAGTTTCTGATAATGAACTTTTTTATTATAAAAAGTGCATGTAGTAGATGTTTAAAAGTGGTTTTTAGGTCATTATAAACACATGAAAAAATTATAGTTTTTATAACTTTTATACTCTCTCTCTAAACCTCTCCGAGCGTGCCTTTTGTGTGCCAATTTTGAGCACATTAATGAAAGAGTTAGAAATTGTTTTTTATGTACAAAATATAGTCCACCTAATGTAGAACAACTTTGTCTGTTTGAGCATCGAAGGATTTTTTCATTTTGGGCTCCGTTTGATGCTCTAAAGTTTAGTGAAAGCAAGAAAATGCTTGTATTTTCTTCTCTCTCTAGGCTTTTCAAAATTTCGGGCTAATTTTGGAGAAAAGGAAGTCAAAACCAAGAAAGTTTGATCTCTTGATGATCATAGAACTTTTCTAGACGAACGCTTTAAGTTCTCACAAGCCTCTCCAAATTCTTGTTAAAATTTGAGTTACGGGCTATGGAAAAGTGCCATTTTCCATGCCTTAAAAAAAAAACACTCCTTTTTGATTGTATGTTCGATCATGTTTTTTGTCGATTAAAACGTGATTTGTGCTTTTTAAAAGTGACGATCGAAAAGTAGAAAGCACAAAAGCTATCAATATCAATATTACTATAAAACTGGTTTTGAAGCTCATATGGCATTCTAGTAAGTAAACCCTACAGACAAAGAAACATGTGCACACACAGAACACAAAAACATAGAAGAAGCACACAAACATACACACAGGTACAGCATTCATGCACGCATAGGAATCAACAACACATTTCGTGCACAATGCAAGTACAAGGCCATCATCCCGCACAAGATACAAAATCGCCATCGCGGATAGGAGGCCATCAACGTACAGATTTGTGCTAACGCGTGGTGCACACACAGAACACAAAAACACAGAAGAAGCACGCAGACATTGCACACATGTACAACATTCATACACGCATAGGAATCAACAACACATACCGTGCACAATGCAAGTACGAGGCCATCATCCCGCACAAGATACAAAATCGCCATCGCGGATAGGAGGCCATCAACGTATAGATTCGTGCTAACACGTGCAGTGAGGAAGATGCAACAACTTCCTTAAAGATCCATCTCTGTCGCTCTCTCCATGTATACTTAAAGATTCTCTGTCATTCTTTATCATTCTTTCTTGTGTACAAAGATACAAAGTTTTTGAGCAAAATTTTCGAACGTTGTTTGCATCCGTAAGTCACTCACACAGAAATCAGTCAAATCAGTCATTCTTGCTTGCCGTCTCTCTCAAAAATCAAAAAATTACACAGTCATAAGATTACTCTCTTTCTATCTTCATCCTTTTCCCTCTTGCATATATTTATCAACATGCAGATGTGAGTTATCTCATCATCATAGTCATGCATAATGTTCATAGATATTTACATCTAACCCACATAGTAGACATATATATCTACATAAATAGCAAAGGTGGCTAAACCATTATAGTACTTCTAAACTTGATTGGACGGATGAATTACTTGTGTGATTTGTCGTTGAGATCAATTCTTGCCACGAGTGATGGAGACCTCTTGAGTTTCCTTTCCTCTAATTCATTTGTAAATCTGATTGTAATGTGGTTTTTCAATAGAATAATGTAGTCTACTAAAACTCCTACTCAACATAAACAGTTGAGACTAGGACAAGTAAACAAGTTACAATAGTAAGTGGATAGAAATATGATACGTTGTTGGGATGCAAAAAAATGATAGGGATGGGCTAGGGGTTTCTCCCTTTTTAAGAGCTTATGCTATACATGTGGTGGGTGTATGATGTTCACGTTTCTCTATAAGATATAGGTTGGACAAGTGGTGAACCATTGGACTTTAAGGACCTCCAAACAATACCTTGTACACTCGATCATTCTTGGTATGTAGGTTGGACAGGTGGAGAACCTTGTTTGAAAACAACTTGCTCTGATATTGTAGCAATTTTTAGGTGGGATAACTTGAAATCTATAAAGACTAGTATCAATTTAGACTCATTATTTTCAATTTGGGTGGGATAATCCAAATTCAAGCGACATAATGCAAATTTAGGCGGTATTGTTTGAATTTAAGTTCAAATATGTGATTCAAGATTAGCCACTTTGAGTTTAGGCAGGATAATTAGATTAAACATGGTTTGAGTTTGGGTAGGATATTTTAAATTGGACGGGATAATCACACCTTCTTTAGCAAACTTGAATTTGAATTTGAATTTGAATTTGAATTTGGGTGGGATATTTTAAATTTAGGCGATCAAATTTGAATATGGGCGGGAAACTTTAAGTTTGGGCTGTTAAATTTGAATTTGAGTGATAAATTTTGAATTTGAACAAATATTTAGGTGGGAAAGTTTTGAATCTCAAACCAAAATCTCCATATTACAATGTAGTGTAGGTTGGACAAGTGGTGGACCTTTAGGCGAAACCATCCATGCTACTAGACATAATTGATGGAGTGTTGTCTGCATCAATGTTCAAATGGAGCTTGTCTCAGCAAAAGGCCGTGGGACTCACAACTTGGACCAGTGGTTGACGGTGAAACAAAGCTCATCATAGACAACATATATTTGGGTTTTCCATGTTTCCCTCAAGCATAGATTAAAGAAATAATGTAGCCTTCTTCTCTCTAGGTTTACCTGTTGCAGCCTACCTTGGCCAAGTGGTGGATCTTAGCTACTCCCATGCTTCAATGGAGCCTACTTTGGACAAGTGGTGAAGATTGCTTCTCTCCACGTTTCAATGGAGCATGGTGTTGGGATGCGAGTTTTGTTGCATCTCTTATGTGAACAGTCTCTTTCACCTAGAAAAGCCTGATGTGTCAAGCCATGCGAAAAGCCTCTTGTAACTTTTGTAAAGAGAAAGCCACTTGTATTGTGCATTGGTAGCCACCTTTTGTGCTCATGTGTCAAAAGGCTACCTATTTGTAAAGCCTATATAGAGGCAGGTTCTGAAGCCTATATAGAGGCAGGTTCTGCTGAATAATATTAAGCTTTATCATTTTGCAAGTATACTCTAACTTGTATTATGGAATAGTTTCTCTTTGAAGCTCTACACTAACCTCTCCAAGCATGTTTATGCCATAAATGGCACACTAACCTATCCACCTTAACCCTAACAATTGGTATCAATAATATTAAGCTTTATCATTTTGCAAGTATACTCTATATTGTATTGTGCAATAATTTCTCTCTCAAGCTTTACACTAACCTCTCCAAGCATGTTTATGCCATGAATGGCACACTAACCTATCCACCTTAACCCTAACAACTGGTATCAGAGACATAACTATGATTAGCACTTCCTAATCACTAGATCCCAATTCTCTCTACTTAGTCCTCTTATTAGCTTAGCTACACACTAATCTATTCCTTAATTATCTCATGATTAGTAGGGATGTGTTCGGGGTCCTTCCATTGAGCCACCACCCTCATTTTGAGACTAATTAAGGGAATGATTAGTGCATGAATAAACTTCTCTAATAAGCTCCTTGATTGAAAATCATTAATTAAGATTATCTGTGTTTGCATTTTAGTGATTTTGCGTGCTTCAATCTTTCAAATAATTCTTGTTGAAGCCCTCATTTGAAGTGTCATTTGTGTTTGGAGATAGCCTATAGCAACAACTTTCCCATTGAGCCCTTCACCTTTGCATTCATAGGAGCCTAGCATCATCAATTAATTTGCAAAGTTTGTTATTTCTCTCTTTGGAATTAGTGCAGAAGTGCAACAACTCAATTATGTGTGTGTGTGTGTAGCCTACAAGATAGAGAGAATCTTGAATGCTTTTGGAGAAGCCCGGTGGGAACCACTTTACAAAAAAAAATAAAAATAAAAATAAAAATCCACTTTAAGTTTTTACTTGGCTGCTCGTCAACCGACTTCGTCAGAGCCATCTTTTGCTCAACCACACCCTGCGGCATAGCGCTATCCACGTGCCTTCCACTGCAGCTGGCTTGCGACGCCGAGCTCCACCTGCTGCCCCACCCCCCTCGGCCTTATTTACTGCAGACACCTCGTCAAACTTAACTCTCTGCCTCTCGCAACAACCTGCACACGACAATCTCACTGCGACCCTCTCAGCCCGCCATTTCCTGGTAATTGAGCAATTATCACCTCCATTCCATAGCCTCGCTGAATCTACTGCAGCCCGCCTTCAAAACGCAAGCACAGAGAACCTCAGTCCTACGCAGGCTAAATTGCATTGACCCTGCTCCGAGTCAGACCCGCTCTGTGCTTAGCCCACGGCCCCGCAAATCTTAGCTTGGCACCTTGCGAGTCGCTATTAAGGTCTGCTGCCACTCCTGCCATTGAGCCCCTAAGCCAACTGCTCACCCCGCGCTCACGGCCTCCAGCTCGATACCCCACACACAGCTCGGCTCATTTGGTGACCTTAGCACCTGTCTCGAACTGCCCCTTACCGTAGGCTGCTGCACAGTGCTATCCACAGGCAATTTCCATTACGGGCCTACAACAGCAATCAGCCCGCCGCCACTGGCCAAGAGCAGCTGACAGCCATCCATTGCTCCACGTTGTCGTGCTGCTGCCCTGCTCATTTAAGCTCATCGCTACAAATTTAGTCAACACCCCAGCATCGGCTGCCTGCATGTCCTCACCTGGACCGGTTCATTAACAAACCACCCAATACCAAAGCCTCGCTTGCTAGCGCCCCTGCAACTCGACGTTGACTGTCATCCAGCTCAACAATCGATGCCCGTACCTGCAAGCTCCGACCTGCAAAGCTGCCCCATCCTCATTTATTTGGGATTAATTTTCATTGATTTTTTTTAAGAGTGCATTCCCACAGCATAGCGGCCTTGAGTTTTTCATCGCAAACTCTTTAATAGAGTTATTTCCCGAGGCATCAAAAGTTAATCCCTCAACAACGCCAAAACATTAAAACAAAAGCAGGGAATAACAACAAATATTATGTAAAACTTGTGAACCATGAGTACTACTAGTACACACTTCACCATGTATGATGTACATATGCATATAGCTATTGGTGAAATATATGAGCACACATCTATCGTCAAGGATAATTTAATGAGTGTATTATTCCTTGTGAGAGGACTAGACACTGCCATCCTAATGATGGTAAGACCTTCCTCAATGGCCATAAACATGTGCACTCTTGTTATGTATGTTATGCCTACACAAGCATCATAGTACATTGTACGAAGTTTTCGTCTTCTACAAACCGGACCAACAACATCAATGAATATCAAGATCTATATCAACATGAAAATGATGAAGAAAGAAAGATGCAGATGAAGCCAGGACATCAAGATGATGGACATATATTGGGGGACATTCTCCATCATATTCCAAATACTTTAAAAATCATTTTGCACAGCATAAATAATGAGGGCTTTTTTTGACGTGGTTTTTCCCTCTTTTGTACATATGTGCATTGTGTCTTCCTGCAATATCGACAACAACAACATAACAATGTGGCAAGGACAACAACGACATTACAACAAAATTTTGCAGTAATTGGGAGAGAAAATCCTCCAACAAACAGCAAACAACATGTGCTATGAGCATTATCTTTCTTGTGTACCTTACCCTGTATTTGTGCCAGGGGAGGCTTGTGTGTGCCTACACCCTGATGTTTTGTGTGCCTACACCCTTTGTGTCTAGGGGAGGCAACTTTGTGCTCAAGGGGAGTCTTGTGAATTGAGTGCCTCACCCTAGTGTGTTTTGAGGGGAGGATTGTGTGAGTGATATGCAACCAAAACCCACACAGGGGAGGATGTTGGGATGCGAGTTTTGTTGCATCTCTTATGTGAACAATCTCTTTCACCTAGAAAAGCTTTATGTGTCAAGCCATGTGAAAAGCCTCTTGTAACATTTGTAAAGAGAAAGCCACTTGTATTGTGCATTGGTAGCCACCTTTTGTGCTCATGTGTCAAAAGGCTGCCTATTTGTAAAGCCTATATAGAGGCAGGTTCTGCTGAATAATATTAAGCTTTATCATTTTGCAAGTATACTCTATATTGTATTGTGCAATAGTTTCTCTCTCAAGCTCTACACTAACCTCTCCAAGCATGCTTATGCCATGAATGGCACAGTAACCTATCCACCTTAACCCTAACACATGGATGGAGCAGGTTATGGAGCTTTATATAGTCTTATAGGTTGGACAAGTGGTCAAAGTGAAAACCGAATTCTTCATATTTCAGTAATGTATAGGTCAATAATACCTTGATACCAAACCACCTATGCTACAAGATAGTAGGTTGGCAAGTGGCAACTTTCTATTATTTCCGCATGTCTAACTTACAAAATGTGTACTCCTTTCATCTGTAGATCAATGGACCTTCAATGCAAACCACATATTATCTATGTAACCTACCTTTAAGAAGTGGTTGGGAGTTTTTTCTCTCCATACTTCAATGGATCCTAGCTTGGACAAGGATGGAACTTGGAACCAAATTCCCATGTAGAATAAAACCATCATGGGACTTAGCTTGGACAAATGGTCTACGTCTCTTTGTCTTTCAATGGAGCTTGGCTTAAACAAGTGGAGGACCTTTGCTTCTCCCCATGTTCCAATGGAACTAAGGGAAAAAAAAATAAAAATCCTTGATATTAAAAACCACTGGGGTTTTCCATGATTACTTGGAGCTTTCTTCTCTTCATGTTTTCAATTGATCCAACCTTGGACAAGTGGTGGAGCTTATCTTCTCTCCGTGTACCAATGATTCTTGAGACCAAACATTCCCATTCCTAGCTTAGATAACTAGATTTCCTTGCACCTTTCTCTAGAGGTTAGGAAAGTGTTGGATCTTTTAACTAAACAAACTACTATCTATGAAGCTTAGGTTGGACAAGTGGTGGATCTTTTCTTCACACCATGTTTCAATAGAGAATATTTTAGACAATTGGTGGAACTTTAAACCAAACTCCCCAAGTACAACATATCTCATTTTTCTATGTTTCAATAGATCCTAGTTTGGACAAGTGGTAGACCTTGAAGCAAAACTCCCCATGTACAACATATATGGTTTCTCCATGTTTCAATAGAGCCTAGCTTGGATAAGTGGTGGACTTTGAAACAAAACTCCCCATGTATAACACACACACACACACACACACACACACACACACACACACACACACACACACACACACATATATATATGGTTTCTCCATGTTTCAATAAAACGTAGATTTGAGAAGCGGTGGAGCTTTTTGTTGTCAATGCTTCAACAAATTCTAGCTTGGACGAGTGCTGGATCTTAGCTGCTCTCCAGTATTCAATGGAGCCTAGCTTAGACAAGTGGTGGACCTTGGAACTAAAATCCCAGGTAGAATAAAACCATCATGGGGTTTTCACGTTTTAATGGAGCTTGGCTTGGACAAATGGTTAAACTTGCTTCTCTTTGTTTTTGAATGGAGCTTGGCTTAGACAAGTGGTGGACCTTTTCTCATCCCTATGTTCCAATGGAGCTAAGTTTTTTCTAAAAAATCCATGATATTGAAAACAGCTAGGGTTTTCCATGGTTCAATGGAGCTTAGTTTGGAAATCTCGTGGAGCTTGCTTCTCTCCATGTTTCAATTTATTCAAGCTTGGACAAGTGGTGGAGCTTATCTTCTTTCCATGTCTCAATGATTCTTGAGACCAAAAATCCCCATTCCTAGCTTAGATAACTAGCTTTCCTTGCACCTCTCTCTAGAGGTTAGGAAAGTATTAGATCTTTTAACTAAAAAAACTACTATATATGAAGCTTAGTTTGGACAAGTGGTGGAGCTCTTTTTCACACCATGTTTCAATAGAGATTAGCTTAGACAAAGGGTGGATCTTTAAACAAAACTCCCCACGTACAACATATCTCATTTTTCCATGTTTCAATAGATCCTAGCTTGGACAAGTGGTGGACCTTAAAGCAAAACTCGCCATGTACACCATATATCTGGTTTTTCCATGTTTCAATAGAGCATAGCTTGGACAAGTGGTGGACCTTGAAACAACAATCCCCATGTACAACATATATATATATATATATATATATATATATATATATATATATATATATATATATATATATATAAGGTTTTTTCATGTTTCAATAAAACTTAGATTTGAGAAGTGGTGGAGCTTTTTGTTGTCAATGTTTCAACAAATTCTAGCTTGGACGAGTGGTGGATCTCAATGGAGCCTAGCTTGGACAAGTGGTGGACCTTGGAACCAAAACCCCATGTAGAATAAAAGTATTCTACAAAACATATGTGGTTTTTTCATGTTTCAATAAAACTTAGATTTGAGAAGTGGTGGAGATTTTTGCTGTCAATGTTTCAAAAGATCCTAGGTTAGATAAGTAGTGGATCTTAGCTACTCTCCATTATTCAATGGAGCCTTGCTTGGACAAGTGGTGGACCTTGAACCAAAATCTCATGTAGAATAAAACCATCATGGGGTTTTCATGTTTTAATGGATATTAGCTTGGAAAAATATTTAAACTTGCTTCTCTTTGTCTTTCAATGTAGCTTGGCTTAGGCAAGTGGTGGAGCTTTTTTTCTCCCCATGTTCCAACATGGTTCAATGGAGCCTAGTTTGAACAACTGGTGGAGCTTCCTTCTCTCCATGTTTCAATTGATCCAATCTTGGACAAGTGGTGGAACTTACTTCTTTTCATGTCTCAATGATTCTTGAGACCAAAAATCCCCATTCCTAGCTTAGATAACTAGCTTTCCTTCCACCTTTCTCTAGAGGTTAGGCAAGTGTTAGATCTTTGAACTAAACGAACTACTATCTATGAAGCTTAGGTTGGACAATTTGTGGAGTTTTTCTTCACACATGTTTCAATCGAGCTTAGCTTAAACAAGTGGTGGATCTTTAAACAAAACTCCCCACATACAACATATATCTGGTTTAGGATTGATTCAAATAGATCCTAGCTTGGACAAGTGGTGGACCTGCACACAAAATTCCCCACATACAACATATATCTGGTTTAGGGTTGATTCAATAGATCCTAGCTTGGACAAGTGGTGGACCTTCACACAAAATTCCTCATGTACAACATATATCTGGTTTAGGGCTGTTTCAATAGAGTTTAGCTTGGACAAGTGGTGGATCTTGAAACAAAACTCTCCTTGTACTACTTGTATATGATTTTTTCATGTTTCAATAGAGCTTAACTTTGAGAAGTGGTAGAGCTTTTTGCTGTCATTGTTTCAATCTATCCATGAGTGGTGGATTTTAGCTACTCTCCATGCTTTAATGGAGCCTAGCTTGGACAACTGGTGGAGATTGGAACCAAAATCCCATGTGGAATAAAACCATCATGAGGTTTTCATGTTTTAATGGATCTTAGCTTGGAAAAATGTTTAAACTTGCTTCTCGCTGTTCTTCAATGGAGTTTGGCTTAGACAAGTGGTGGAGCTTTGATTCTCCCCATGTTCCAATGGAGCTAAGTTGACAAAAA
This sequence comes from Adiantum capillus-veneris, assembly GCF_014529385.1. NCBI lineage: Eukaryota > Viridiplantae > Streptophyta > Polypodiopsida > Polypodiales > Pteridaceae > Adiantum > Adiantum capillus-veneris. The sequence continues at coordinate 54,965,785 of NC_140952.1, read as the reverse complement.
GAAAATCCTTGATGTTGAAAATAGTTGGGGTTTTCCATGGTTTAATGGAGCCTAGTTTGGACAGCTGGTGGAGCTTGCTTCTCTCCATGTCTCAATTGAACCAAGATTGGACAAATGGTGGAAATTATCTTCTCTATGTCCCAATGATTCTGGAGACCAAAAATCCCCATTCCTAGCTTAGATTACTAGCTTTCCTTCCACCTCTCTCTAGAGGTTAGAAAAGTGTTGGATCTTTTAACTAAGCAAACTACTATTTATAAAGCTTAGACAAGTGGCTCTTCACACCATGTTTCCATAGAGCTTAGCTTAGACAAGTGGTGGATCTTTAAACAAAAATCCCCATGTACAACATATATTTGGTTTTTCCATGTTTCAATAGATCCTAGCTTGGACAAGTGGTGGATCTTGCCACCAAATTTCCCATGTAAAACATATATCTAGCTTATCCATGTTTCAATAGATCCTAGCTTGGACATCTGGTGGACATTGAAGCAAAACTTCCCGTGTACAACATATATATGGTTTTTCCATGTTTCAATAGAGCTTAACTTTGAAAAGTGGTAGAGCTTTTTGTTTTCATTGTTTCAATGGATCCTAGCTTGGCTGAGTGGTGGATCTTAGCTAATCTCCATGCTTCAATGGAGCCTAGCTTAGACAATTGTTGGAGATTGGAACCAAAACTCCATGTGGAATAAAACGATCATGGGGTTTTCATGTTTTAATGGAGCTTAGCTTGGAAAAATGTTTAAACTTGCTTCTCTCCATTCTTTAATGGAGTTTGGCTTAGGCAATTGGTGGAGCTTTGTTTTTCCCCATGTTCCAATGGAGCTACGATGACAAAGAGAAAATATTGATGTTGAAAACAATTGGGGTTTTGCATAGTTTAATGGAGCCTAGCTTGGACAACTGGTGGAGCTTGCTTCTCTCCATATCTCAATTGATCCAAGCTTGGACAAGTGGTGGAACTTATCTTCTCTCCATGTCCCAATGATTCTTGAGACCAAAATCCCCATTCCTAGCTTAGATAACAAGTGGTGGATCTTGCTTCTCTCCATGTTTCAATCCTAGTCTAGGCCAACCATTTTGTTTTCCTAAAAAAGATAGGTTGGAGAAGTGGCCAATCTTCTATGATTTCCACATGCCTACATTAGACAGCTAGTGTTCTCCCAACTCTCTATGTTGTTTAGAGTTGAGCATAGACAAGTGGTGGACCTTGATTCTCTCTTCCCCCTTAGTAAACTAGTTTATAGACTTACTTTATGTACTTGCTCGGATCATCTAGCTTGAACTAGTGGTGGAATATGTGCTATTATAAGAAATGAATTATTTCTTGTTTCAGAAAGAGATGGCTCCAAAAAGAAATGTTACAAGGGTTGCTGTCTCAATCAAATATACTTGCAATGATCTTAGGAAGTGGTATTTGGATAGAGGGTGCCAATTTCATAAGGTGAATCTTTTTATTGCAAAAAAGGAGAATGATAGTTTGTTTAGAGATGTTGAACAAGTAGTGGAAGCATCCATCTCTGCAGTTGATAGTAATCCAAAGGTGGAGTGCATTGACATTGTAGTACCAATGAATCAAGAATTTCAACTATCTCCAAGAGCATATGCATTTGTACGCATGTCTCAAAATAAAGAAGGGACCATGTACTCTCAAGGATGGAAGATTGAAGAATCAACTGCAGATCTCACAATAGATCAACTTCAAAGCTCATCATTGCCATACTACAAGGAAAAAAGGTGAAAGCTTCACGACTACTTGCAAAAAAGCAAAAGCCAAAGTGAAAAAAGTGGCACCTAAGGGAACCAGTTCCATTTTGGATGTAGACAATGCATCTTTACATCCTCAAAACATGGTTCAACATCCAAGATGAAAATTGTGGATCCAAATGTTTTAAAAGCTGAGGCCATGAAAGGACAAGAAAAAGACACAGGTGGAATGAACAAGTACATAAACTATTTTTCTTTCCAATATAAGGAGTTTGATGTCCCTGTTCAAAATTGTTGGCTTGCTCCGAATCACTATAATGCACGTATTCTGGATAAAAAACATGCTAAAAGCATGTTATTTGTATTTTCACGCAGTACAACTAAGCCTGCAGCATGTGCATACTATATGTCCGTGCGGAATGGAAAGACAAAAGAGGGTACTCCTTTGGGAGTCGAAGAGGTAGAAAAGAGAAAGTTACAAGATTATCATTATTGGATTCTTGTTGGGCAACATTCAATCTATGCTGCAAAAGTATTGCTCCATAATCAACAAAAAAAATAAAGAGATAATTCAAAGGTTGATTGACGTGCATAAATTTAGAAAGGCTTGCCTTATTGTGAATGCTCCTCTGTTTGTTGCAATTGCTATATCTGCCATTGCAAACGATGAGGCTAAAGCATTGCATGTCAATCAACCTTATAGTCAAATATGGAGACACTTGTGAAGTCAATGGATCTTCTTAGGACGACCACCAAGGGCAGCAAGTGGAGTTGTAGAGGGACATGTATCTCGTGCTGGATGGGATGTAAGTCACTTTTTTCCTTTCTTGTAGTCTTTATATTTAAAACAATTCAATATTTTAATTAGGGCTATATTTCTTTTTAGGCTTTTCTTAGATTGGCAGAAATGAGTGCAAGAGCAAATTGGATTGTTAAACAAGCACACATGGTGACATATTCTGATGAAGTTTATGATTCTTGGTTAGAAATCATTGAAAGACTAGAGGAGGAGAACAGGAAACCCCCAACAACTGCATTTAGACTCCTTTGCGGTCTTGATGAATCAGAGGTAAAGGCTATTCAGCAAGAAATCAAAGATGAGAAGATTCTATTGTTAAAGAGTGAAAAAGATGGTGATGTAGCTGATATGTATGATCGAATCAAGCAACTCAAGCAAGACAAATTGATTTAAGATGCACATCTTGAGGGCTTCAATGCTTTGAATGTGGCATCACCATGTACAAATTGGGAGAAGTTGCCAACATGTATAACATCAATGATGCACTTTATAAAACAATTTTGACTCTATGTGAGGAATGACTCAAATATACTAGAAGCATGGAATAAAGAAAACGGCTTTTTCCAGATGAAGCAGTAAAATATATCTAGTGGGAAGTTCAACTTCAAAAGAAAAAAATTGAGTATAGAGATTTGCCATGGTCTATATATGTGGTGAGCCTACAGATGGAAGGAAATCTCTACTTGAAGCACCACTTCAACAACAAAATGCCTATCAAATTATGTGTTTTAGACTTGGCAAAACAATATGGGGGTAGTTTGCAGTGGAGCGAGAAGACATTTACCAATGCTTTGGATGGGATATTGGCTATTGCTGGAGGATCAACACATCTTGGGTTTGTCTTTCTTGCATTTGTGGATTTCACTGAACTCACAAATTTGCAATGTGCATTCCAAAGATTCGGAGATAACCTTAGCAATCAAGATTCTAGACTTTGCTAAGGCCCATGCTGATATAGAAGAGTGGGCTGGTTTTCAAACCCAACAATCCATGTTGCAACCGGATGAAAATGTGCCTAGTGAAAAGGAGATTTCTCCACAAGAAGAAGAAGAAGAAGAGAGTCATTTATCATTGGAGGACTATTTGGAAATGGAGAAACGTATGTTTTGAACTTGTACATGTTGATGTTTCCTTTTTGGCAATTTGATACTCTTAGTGTTAGATAGTGTTTTATATAGTATTGCTTGAGTCTATCTTTTTCATATCAAGTATTTAATGTTTGAATGGAGAATCCTTAGATTAAAAATAAAAGATTAACCTAAACTTAATGGCTTAAGGGCTTAATTTTTTGGGACTTCTTTTTTATTCAATTGGGATCTATGTTCGATCATTTAATAAAAAATAATTAATTTTTGTTTCTTGAGAAATTTTCTGTCAAGGTTTCATCTATTTGTAACTAAGAGAAATGGATGTTTTGATGTCAGAATAGAACTTGCAAGTGTGGAATGGAGAATCATGGACTTTGGATATGTGAGAGAGATCTCTTTTATGGATAGAACTGTTTTCTTCAAGCATTTTATCACTACATCCTTCATGTAAAAGAGGTTTAGAAAGTAAAAAAACTCTGAAAGGAAAACTGTGAAATCTAACTGCATATATTCTTGAGTTGGCCTAGAAGTCAATGCATGCATGCATGTCTTAATGAAGGTTTAGATCTAATTAGAATCTTCTTGGAAATTACCTTGTCCTATTCAATATGAAATAGCTTATTATAATCGATTTTCTTGTAGGTGGAAAATATTTCATTATGTGTATTTTGAACCTAATTGCTTGACCTTCAAACCAAATCTCATTTGTTGCAATAGAGAACCACTTAAAAATAGTCAATGATAATCATTTTAACTAGCTTTATCACTTGAGCATGGGCTTGAATAAGAAGTGGACTTTGCATTCATCCATAAGTCAAGGGAACCTAGCTTGGACAAGTGGTGGGCTTTGCATTACTCCATAAGTCAAGGGACGTTAGCTTGGTTGAGTGCACCATGAACCAACACTCCTATGATGCAACCAAGCATATGCTACACGTTCTATGTATGCTTCATGCTTCAAATGAGGAAGTCATAGATTAGTGGTGGACCTTGCTTGAATGTCATAGAAAAGTGGGTTGTATTCCTCAATGGGTCCTACCTTGGACAAGTGGTGGACCTCGAATAAAAATTTTAGTTACTCACTTTGAACTTGGCTTGGACAAGTGGTGGGCCTTGAACTTAAGCTCTTCATAAGTCATAGGTAGGACAATAGAGCATACACAATGATAATGGATGCAATTTACTAGTTTCTCAATGGTTTTGATGTCCAATTTTCTTCTCAATGTGTAATCTACGTGCATACAGTGTAATGAGAACTTAAGAACATTGACGTCTTTGACAAAAATCTCATTACCTTATACATGATATGTTGAAAGTTTTCCAATTTGGGAATTGGGATTTTCCCACTTTACCTAATATAGCTTTAACTCTCAAAAAATAAGACTTTGGTATGAAGTTGAGTGATGTTGACCCATGGATCAACACTCCCCTCCTTCAAATTCATGTCGTCCTTGACATGACCTGATTGTCAATGTCGGTGTGGGCTTTGTCACCGTTTTTGATTTTGTTTGCTCTACTGGTTGTACATTCTCTTTTGATGTCGAGTGTTTGTTGGCCTTATTATAACTTCAAGAATGACTTAATGCTTTGAGTCTTCAATTGTCTACCTTTTATGTATGCTGTTCTTCATTGGGGACTTCTTTGTTCCTGCATCAAGGCGATCAAAGTCGCATTTGTCACTGTTAGCTTTTGTGTGCTGTGTAAATCATTATACTGCTTCTGCTTGATACATGACTTAATTAAAGCCCAACAAACCCCAATTAATTATCCAAGTTTGTAACTTGCTTCAAAAGGGCCTTATCTGACATCATTCGCGATAGATGACCTTCTATGAGCTATCATTGTTGATTTGTCCCCAAAACTCATATACATGATGTATTGGGTATGTAGATGGCTATTATGGATTCAGATTTAAAAAAATTGTATCTTTGGCTAGGGGTTAGACGTCTATCCTTTTTGAATCTTTTTCTTCACCCTTAGCTTGTATTCTCTATTCATAGCCTACTGAAAAAATTTGGCTTGATTTGGACTTGTATTTGGCACTTTTTGGATTTTAGTCTTGAAAACGATTGCTGGGTATCTCTTGCACCTTCTAGCTGCCAAACTTGAAATGAATCATACCCTGAGCATTCTCTAAACATGTAGAACCAATACCAATGACCTGAATTTGGCTTGACCCCTGGTTGCTCCTACAAACTTCTAACGCGATAGATGACTGAATTGTCATTTTTGTTCCCCCTGTTTTTTTTGTCGGTACTGTTAGTCCCTTTTGTTTGTTAGGCTTCATTAAGTCATATAGAAGATAGAAGATTTACAATTTAAAAGATCTACTTTTTGTGTACGGCCTTGTCGTTCGCGTGAAGTGTCTGATCATGGCAACTTTACATTTGATGGATGCTTTTGTTGAGTTGCATCACGAACTTTCTTTGTCCTTGTAGGCCATCCCGGAGTTTTATGACCATTCTCAGTCATGTTTGGCCTCTTATTGTTGTTGAAGATTGGCCAACATTCTTTTCTTACCTCTGACATTATAGCCTTTTGCTTATGGCTTTTGAGACATACCTCGTAAAGTTTCATCATTTTCCTGTTCCTTCTTCTCTTTATACTGCTCAGATATCTCTTAAAGTCTTTTCTTCACTTGGAATATGGATTTTTTCCATACTTAAAAAAAAGAAAATCTCAAAAAATAACTAAATATAACAAAAAATCAGCTGAACAAAAAGCAAAATCATTCAAATAGAATTCCAAATGCTATGTACATTGTACACATGTCCCTAGGGGCTCATATATGGCTTTTGTCCCTGTACTCTTTTACATCTATTATGAGGGCATATACCCTAAATTTTGTCAAAAAATTATCACAATCAAACGCAAAATTCAATGCAAGTCACAAAACATTGTTCTCTAATTTTCATAATATTAGGTCTACATTTAGAATGCCTCCCCCCCTCCTATTTGGAGTCCTCTTGATGATAGGGTATCGCCAAGGGTATGTGTTATGCTTGGGCAATCAAAAATTGTGCCAATGTAGGCCTTCTAATGTAGCCCTACTATGCATACACAATCAATGCATGAAAAAAATTTATGGGTATAAGAAATTTGCTCAGTGGAATTTGATGGTGAGGGTTCCTATTCTAAACAATGTTATGGTCTTTGAAGCTTCTATACCGTTTGCTTGATTGAAGGTTGTAGAGATTTTTGAAGGCTTACTTATCTGTTTGATGCTTATTTGGGATCATTTTTAGCCTTGTTGTTGGTTGCTGTATTTGACATTGTCCTCATGTGTGTTCTGGCTTGAAGTGAGCAACTTACTCTCTTCTAACTGAACTCTAATCGTAGGAGGAATTGAAAGAATTCAAGCGGCAGTGCGGTGATAGTAGTTTATTAGTTTCCTTTGGGACCCACTTCTTTGTGATTATTGGCTATTTTTTTTATGATGCTTGTTTGGGAACCCATACGTGTCCCTGCTTTGTTTGTGTTTGAAGAGACTTCTTTGGGATCCATCTTGTCTTTGTGTGAGTCAGCAGCAATCTTTGCTTCAACCCTTGTATGCTTGGTTGGGGACGGGATTCAAACTTTGGGTGTTGATACTTTAATTGTTTCAAATCCAAATAAACCCTTGACCTCTTTATGCTTGAATCAACTTCTTTGGAACCCAAATCTGAGTTGTGGAAGCTTGCAACTTTGTGATTTTCTTAGTGGCTCTTGCATACTTTGACTGTTTTCCTTTTGGTGTTGGATCTTGTGATTTTTCATCAGAGATCTTCTTCTTCTTGATCCATACCTGCTTTTGGTCGAGCTGGCTCTTTGGTATCCAGATTTGTCAAACTTTTTGGCTCTACCTTGTTCTTTTCTTTTGGCCTTCTATGGTTGTTACTGAAGCTTCTAGTGATAGTGATGACCTGAGTCTCTGGTAGGAGACGTCATAAGAATCATCACTATCGCTAGTATCCTAAGCAAAGTTGAATTCTGGAAATTTTCCTTGGTGGTTTGGCTCTTTATGGAAAGTTACTATCTATTTGCTCTTGGATTTCTGTTTCTAAAAGGAAGTTTCTACCCCATTGATTAGAGCATTGTTAACCCATTGACATGGCCGTCTTCTTCTGGTTGAGTCTTTCATTCTTCTGTAGGAGCCACGTATGAGGATGCTTGTTGCGGTTGCGTCACCACTGAGGATTTTGGAATCCACTTTTGATGCACCTTATTCTTGTTTCTGTGACATTGGTTCCTGGGTCTTTGATATAGACAATCATAAAACCATGCATTAGTTGAGGTTTTGTTCATGTCACCTGCTGGGTTGTGTGTATTTTCATAGTCGACATCTTCTTGAAGCTCCAAGTGTTCTACGGAGTCATATAACCCGTCTTCTTCTTTGTCTTTTGATTCGTGACATCCCTTTGTTTTCTATTAATCTCGGGAGCTTGTTGATGTCTGGTTCTCTTTGTTTTCCTGGATCACACTCACTGCAAAATAAGGAAAAACATCAAAGCCATCTTTATCACAAAACTTCGTTGTGGGACAGTCTTGAATAGCGCACACATCTAGAGTGGCCAAGATGTGTTCCCATTCTAGTGGCTCTAATGCTTCTTCAGGAAATGGTTCTAAGATATAATCCTTATCTTTGATCGCTCTTTCTAAGATACATTCCTCTCGCTTTAAGCTTCCACATTTGCAAAGCTCCACACATCCACAAATTTTTAGGCTTACCCAACCACATTGGAAGTTCTTATCCTACTATCGTAGCGCAATCGAACTCCTCAACCGGTGTTCTTGTCACATCCTTGTAGCTATGGTCTTGAAGTTTATCCTTGTTGTGGTTTCCATATATCTCAGGTAGATATGGTCATATCCCTAGTCCTTGACCATTTTCACTTGTTGCATGAATGGTCTTCCTAATATTATGCCGTAAGTGTTCTTCCTACCAAAATCAAAGATAGAAAAGGTATGCTCATACTCAATGCCGCAAGAAGTGACAACTACTTTTTCTAACAGTCCCAGGGCTTTTCCATGTGTCCGTTTGCAAGCTGTAGTTTTAGAATAGTAGCCCTCAATGCTGGTTTTCCCATTGTTTCCAGATCTCTTTTGTTGTGACGGAAACACCAGCTCCATTGTCAAGGATTGCCATGGTTTTTACACCTTGGAATTCCCCAAGAAGAGTGGTGTTCCCATCTTCCCTCATAATACTATCCGACCTTGTTTAAGGGCACTAGCCTAGTGTTGAGCTGAGGCATTTCAAGCTCTTTGATCCCTTCTTGTATCTAAGTTTTTGGGTCTTTCTTCACCCAAATTTCTTTAAACATTTACCCACAGTATTCCACATGCCATGGTCTTATTCTGAGCAACTCGGCTATCATTGTCATGCAAGTGACTAGGGTAGACAGAATATCTATTAACCTTGTTGGAAGACAGTTTTTGTGATGGGACCGCAATAACATGTGACTTTGCCTCGTGCTCTTCCGTATAGGACAGTAGTGTTCTTAGCAAATGGGGTTGACAAACCATCGATTGTATAGATCCTTTGTCTCCCCAATGTGATTGTACTTATAGATTCATTTGAGATCCAGTCTCAATTTCCTCTATTGGTGGAAGAAACACTCCTCTTTCTTCCTCTGTCTTGTTTACTTGTCTGCTTAGCTCACTAGCTTCATTGGCCTCTCTGACTTGTTTCCACAATTTGTCAAGACCATCTATTTCTTTACAACCCTCAGGCATAGCTAGGTCAAATCCCTCGGACGATTTATCTGTGGCATTCAACACTATCCTTGGTTCTAATGTTGGGTCCTTGAGATTTGTACGTGCTCGTGACTAGGATGTGGCTCTTTGAATTTTTGGTGTAGGTGGGACAAGGATCACATCCTCAGGTTTTCCAACTAGTGGCTCTAATTAAAGCTTGGGCTATTTGAATCATTTTTTGATAGATTCTAACCTTTTCTTTTCTAGTTTCACATATGGATATGTCATCCACCTCTATTCTTGGGTTTGGTTGTTTTTGAGCCGCACTTCATAGGCTTTCAAGAGGGTGTCTAATGTCTCATTAACCTTCTCAACCAACACTGATCCTCTTGAACTAGCACTTCTTGGTTTCTCCTCCATGGATGGTTATTTTGGAGGTTGAGATGTCTGCATAAGAGAAGGTGCAACTTTTCTTCATGTTGTCTTATCTTCTCTTTAGCTTGGGTAAGCTCCTCAGCTAGAGATTTCTGCTCTCATTCCCCACGTGTTTTCATCCTAGCTTTCCAACTATTCCATTTGCTCTTGGTTTTTTGACTAGGTGTGTCAGTCTTTGGTTCACCTGTCTCTGGACTCGCGTTAGTTTTTGTTTTCTCTATCTCTGGTTCTCATCAGTTTCCTTTTGAGCTTGCACTCTTGTAACTACTTGAACTGGTCCATCGTTTGACATACTGGGTAGCTGAACGATACTTGATACATTTATTGTGATCTTTATGGCTTGGTTTGGGTTTTTTGGACAGTCAAGGATCAAGTGAATGACGCCACAATAAAGACAATAGGCATTTACTTGAGTGATCTTCGTCTCTGAGGACATTGTTTGACCAACTGATTGTCACGGAATTTGTGACAATCTATCTCTGGTTGAGGAGATTCTTCTTGCATTTCCTCTTGGATGTAAACATGATCTGACCTAGCTAAGCCGCTTTCCACAATGAACTGCAATGTCCTTTCATCCATCTCATACCTTCTTTCTTCAGGTCAAAACGTAGGAGGTGAAGGTTGTAGCAACCTCACCACTCCATGTGTTTCTCTCATCTTCTGTCATTTCAAAGGGAAGTACACACTTTGGTTGTTAGTATAAATTGTAGTTGGTACTAGCGCTTGTTTATTAGATGCTTCTATCATTGACGTGTATCTCATGTCTACATGCATTCTAGCACCTGGCAGCAGAGGTTTTTATCCTACGATAGGTTGTGGTCTTGAAACTCATACTGTTCTCAACACATTCCTCGTAAAGTATCTAGGTGGAGTAGGTGCTACTCGAATAGGTTGTACATACCTCTCCCTAGCATATTCCATGTTGTAGTAGCACTCTTCCCTTGTATGGTTTGTCCATTTTCTCTCAATTTTGCATCACTTAGGCTCCTCTAAATAAGATCTTACAAGAGGAGTTGACCTCTTGACCATGTTCTTGATTGATAGGTGCCTTTGGTTTTGCAATGGACTCAGTCATCTGTGAATCAATGTGCTGAGAGGATGTGTCATCCTCTTGACTCTTACAATACTTTTCTTTATATTTCTCATAGTTATCCACCAGATAAAGAGCTTCTTTGATCAATTCATTTAGTGTTAAGCTCCTTATCAGATGTAGATCCTTCTAAAGACTTGCATGTCTCATTCCTTGGATAAAGATCAACATCAATCGTGCCTATGTAGGTAGTTTCACTATCAGACAAAACTTGACATATCTCTTAAGCCGTAATGCCGCTTTGCGTATTGATTCACCCTCTTTCTACTTGAATCTACAAATTTGTGAGACCGTATGTGAGCTATGCCTTTCTACAAGAATTCTTCGATGAATTCTTCAAACAATTCATCTAGAGTCTCAAAATCGCGTCTTTTTACTGAGTCAAACCACATAACCGCGTCATCTTTTACAATCAGCCCGAATTCCACAAACTACGTTGGTACGAATTAATCTCGCAAATGTTGCTACATGGTTGGTCTCTAGGGTCTTTATCTTCGAAGTATTTCCTGTTTACCCATTTTGGTCTTGGGATGGTCTAATTTGTCGATTGTCTACAGGTCTAACCATGGACTCTCCCAATCCTTCTCTCTTTTTAGGCCTTCTACTATGCCTAGATTCTTCTTTGAAGGGATTGGTTGTTCCGTTGAAGATTGGTCTATTAGGGAGATTCACTTGAGGAGGCATGTCCACCATCTTTGTGACCATTTCATCTCTCGTTATCGCTCTAGAAGGGAATCTAGGTGGCTCCCTTTTTGGAATTGTCATGTTTGGTGGAGGTATCTATGGTCCTTCATTGACCAAATATCCATCTATTTCTAATGCAGTTTGTGGATTTCTGCTTTCTACAGCTCTGTATTCTTGTCCATACTTGTCGACAACTATAGATTTCCATTGACAATTGACTCCGTATGTATAAACATATAAGAGCGTGTAATCCGTCAGCTCTTCTAGGTATGACTCTAAGCACCCATAAAGATTAACCTCACTACTATCAATGTATCCAATATAGTTCCTCACTCTCATGACTCTCATCCAAACTCTCCCAATACAATTGGTCTTTATCAATTGCAAGTTTGGAAGATCCATTATGGGCGGATTCTCCTCTAACGCTGGGATCTCGAAGCTAGGATAAGCTGAGTTTCAATCTAAAGTAGACATGATTTTTGGGCTTAACAACTCTAGCTTGATGTAAGAAGACTTATTTCAATGTGTTCAAGTTCTTTGGTTAGAAAAAAGTTGAAACTATGTCCAAAACAGCAATCGTTTTTCTCACAATTCTCTCAAATTGTCTCTTTTAGACACCCCTAACCTTTGGATGCATTTTGAGGACTTAAACGACGTTTTTTCAAACACTGACCAATAATGAATGACCCAAAGGGTTTCTGATTGTTGTTCACGGGTCACACTGAATCTTGTAGAGCTACTCTGTAGCTCCCTTTAGATAAAAAAAGTTTCTGAATCCAATATTGAGAGCTCAAGTTATGGCCAAAATAGCCTTCTATCACATTCAATCTTCGTGTAGGTCAATTCTGGCAATTTTAGAATGTCAACACTAGATGCAGGATTTGGTCCGCTTACATGCATCCAAATTTTGTTTTGGAATGATGTTTGGGATTCTAGGGTCAAAAGGAAGTCCTTTGACTAGTCAAAGTTATTGTCTGACCTCAACCTGTGCTTGAAGTCTTCATATGCGTATGATGTCTCCTGAGCCAGAATTGCTCCAAATTTTAACTGTAGACTCTCTTGATGTACTCTAACCACTCCAAGTCTTAGTTTGTGGTTCTTCATTTTTAAACAGGTTTATCACTCCTTCTTTTGTTTGGTTGCTTGCAACTTCCTTGGCAGTGTAGCTAAGCCAAAACTGATCCAAATTGAATGTGATGACAAACACTTTTGTAAACTCAGATGTAAGTTTTGGCCTCAAATTTGGCACTTGAGACATCATACGTGTATGATGTCTTTGAAGTGACTTTTACCCCCAAGACTCTTTATCACTCAAGCAACTCTCAGCAACTTTCAGAATTCAATTTTAACACTTTTTGTGCAAGTCATGGTCAATACAAGCATGAATCTTGCCCAATTTCTATATTTTGAAACTTTTAAGCCCAAATGTACTCCAATTGCAATGAAATTTTGGCTAGGGACTTCTTTTATGCCTTATGACACTAAGGTATACTCGGATGTTTGATTTGACCGAGGCCTAATAGTCTTCATACGCTTATGATGTCTTTTGGCCCAAATTTCACTTCTACTTCTAGCCAAGGTGCTCCTTGATGAATACAACAAGATTATGTGCTCACAAAAATTTTTGGATGTCAAAATTGCTTAAAATCACTACTTTTTCACCTTTACCTTCTTGGATTTGCAAGAATCTTCTTAAATTCAAAGATATGTGTCCAAATGAGATGAAATTTTGCAAACAAGCTTAAATCATTATTTTTAAACCTCTTTTGTGGTCAGAAGTGTAATTGGACCTTTAGATCTTGAAATGAGACATCATACTCATATGATGTCTATGTGCTTCAAATGCCATGAAATTTGGTCAAGTAGCTTGTTTTAAGGTGCTAAACACCCGGTATGCTTTGATCTCAAATTTGGTCCCTAAAATTACCCTTTAGACATCATACGTGTATGATGTCTATCTCGTCAGAATGAAGTAAAACTCACTCTAGAGGTGTCCCACCTTATAAGCAACTCACATCACTTTTCAGAACTCAATTTCAACACTTTTAATTTAGTCATGACAATTCAAGCATTCACTTTGCTTAGATCCGTCTTGTGGCCTTTACAAGCCCAAAAATGCTTCAAATTCAATGGAATTTTGCCTATGTGCTTTCTAAATGCTCTAGATCACAAGGGTGCACTCAGATGTGTCTTCTGACCTCAAATCTCACCTCTAGGACATCATATGATGTCTTCTTGCCAAAGTCAACAATAGCAAAGATATGCTCATATTCAATGCCACAAGAAGTGACAACTACTTTTTCTAGCAGTCCTATGGACCTTTTCGTGTGCCGTTTGCAAGATGCAGTTTTATTTTGGTAGCCCTCACTGCTGGTTTTTCCCATTTTTTCCAGATCTCTTTTGTTGCAATGGAAACACTAGCTCCATTGTCAAGGATTGCCATGGTTTTTACACATTGGAATTCCCCAGGAAGAGTGGTGTTCCCATCTTCTCCCTCATAGTACTCGCCTACCTTGTTTAATGGAATTGGCCTAGTGTATAGCCAAGGCATTTCAAGCTCTTTGATCCCTTCCTCAATTTGAGTCATTGGTTTTTTTATGCCAAATTTCTCTAATCAATTTCTCACAGTAGTCCACATGTTTGGTCGTATTCTGAGCAACTCGGCTAACGTTATCGTATAGGTGATTGATGTCAACAAAATGTCTTTCAATCCTTTTGAATCAATGACCTTGTTGGAAGACAATCTCTGTGATGGGACTACAATAACATTTGAATTGGACTCGTACTCTCCCGTATAGGACGGTAGTGTTCTTAGCAAATGGGGTTGTTTGTCCATAGACTGTACAAATCCTTTGTCTCCCTAGTACGATTCCACTTCTAGATTCAATTGAGATCCAACCTCAAATTCCTCTATTGGTGGAAGAAACACTCCCTTCCATCACCCGTCTCGTTAACTCGTTTGCTTAGCTCACTTGCTTCATTGGCCTCTTTGACTTGTTTCCACAATTCGTTAAGACCATCTATTTCTTTACAACTGTCAGATATATCCCTCGACAAAGTTATCCATGGTATTCAACACTATCCTTGGTTCCGCTGCGGGGTCCTTGAGCTTTGGTTCGTGCTCATGACTGGAATCTAGCTCTTTTGTTCCTGGTTTGGTGGGATTATTGGTGTAGGTGGGACAAGGATCACACCCTTAGGTTTTCCAACTGGTGGTTCTAGTAAAGCTTGGCTGTTTGAATCATTTTGGCACATTTCAAGACTTTGATATTCTAGTTCCACATATGGATATGTCATCCACCTCTGTTCTTTGGTTTGGTTGTCTTTGAGCTACACTTCATAGGCTTTCAAGATGGCATCTAATGGCCCATTAACCTTCTCGACCAACATTGATCCTCTTAAACTAGCACTTCTCACTTTCCCTATGTGGATGGTTCTTCTTGAGGTTGAGACGTCTACGTGCAACCATTTCCTCATGTTGTCTTATCTTCTCTTTAGCTTGGGTGAGCTCTTCAGCTAGGGATTTCTGCTCTCGTTCCCTACCATCTCTCATCCTAGCCTTCCTAGCTTTCCAACTATTGTGTTTGCTCTTAGGTTTTTGACTAGGTGCATTGATCTTTGGTTCACCCATCTCTGGACTCGCATCGGTTTTCGTTTTCTCTATCTCTTGATTCGCAGCTTCCTTTTGAGATTACGTTGTAACTACATGAATTGGTACGGCATTTTCATTTTTTGAGCTACTAGGTGGTTGAACAATTTTTCAGACATTTGTTGTGATCTTTCTGGCTCGGTTGGATTTTTTGGACAGTCGGGGATCAAGTGAATAACACCACAATCAAGACAGTAGAAATTTACTTGAGTGATCTCCGTCTGAGGACATTCTTTGACCAAGTGGGTGTCACGACTTTTGTGACACTCTGGTTGAGGATCTTCTTCTTGCATTTCCTCTTGGATGTAAATAGGCTCTGACCTAGTTAAGCCTCTATTCACAACAATGAACCACAATGTTCTTTCTTTCATCTCATACCTTCTTTCTTCAAGGTTGTATTGGCCTTACCCCTCCGTGTGTTTCTCTAATCTTCTGTCGCTTTAAAGAGAAGTACCCACTTTGATTGTTATAACATATTATAGCTGGTACTAGCACTTGTTTGTTAGATGCTTTCATTATCAACATGTATCTCATGTCTACTAGCATTCTAACACCTGGTAGAAGAGGTTTTTGTCCTAAGACAAGTTGTGCTCTTGAAACTCCTATGGGACCTGGCACATTTTTCGTAATGTATCTATGTGGAGCACGTGCTACTAGGATAGGTTGTACATACCTCTCCCTAGCATATTCCATGCTATAGTAGCACTCTTCCCTCATATGGTTTGTCCATTTCCTCTCAATTTCACACCACTTAGGCTCCATTGGATTAGACTTTACAAGAGGAGTTAACCTCTTAACCATTTTGTTGATAAACTTTTCTTGATCAATAGGTACCGTTGGTTTCCCAATGGACTCAGTCATCTATGAATCACTATGCTGAGAGGATGTGTCATCCTCTTGACTCTTACAATCCTTTTTCTTATATTCTTCACAATAATCCACTAGATAAAGAGCTTGTTTGATCAATTCGTTTAGTGTCAAACTCCTTATCATGTGCAGATCCTTTTGAAAACCCGCATGTGTCATTCCCTGGATAAAGATCATCATTAATCATGCTTGCACATGTAGTTTAGCTCTTGGATAGAGCTTGATGTATCTCTTGAGCCGTAATGCCGCTTTGCGTACTGATTGACCCTCTTTCTGTTTGAATTTGCGAGTTTGTGAGACTGTATTGTGAGCTATGCCTTTCTGCAAGAATTCTTCAATGAATTCCTCAAACAGCTCATCTAGAGTCTCAAAATCATGCCTTTCTATTGAGTCAAACCATGTAGCCACGTCATCTTCTAGAGTCAGTCCAAATTCTGCAAATTGTGTTGTAAAATTAGAATCTTCCTTGACTCTAATTACTCTTCTGAAATCCGCTATGTGATCTCTTGGATCTTTATCTCCGAAGTATTTCCTATTTACCCATTTTTGGATCTAGGATGGTCTAACTTGCCGATTGTCTACAAGTCTAATGATAGACTCTCCCAATCCTTCTCTCGCTTTTGACCTTCTACTATGGCTAGGTTTTTCTTTGAAGGGATCAGTCATTCTCTTGGAGATGGGTCCATTAGGGAGATTCACTTGAGGAGGCATGTCTGCAATCTTTGTGATCATTTCATCTCTCGTTATCGCTCTAGAAGGGAATCCAGGGTGCTCCCTTTTTGGAATTCTCGTGTTTGGTGGAGGTACCTGTTGTCCTTTATTGACCAAATATCCACCTATTTCTAATGCAATGTCTGCGTTTGTGCTTTCTATATCTCTATCTTGTTTATACTTGTCAACAACTATAGATTTCCATTAAGAGTCGCCTCCGTATGTATAGACATATAAGAGCTTGTAATCCGTCAGCTCTTCTGGGTATGGCTCTGAGCACCCATAAAGGTTGAGCTCACTGTCGTCATTGTATCTATACATTCCTTTACTCTCATAATTTTTCATTCAAATTCTTTCAACAAACTTGGTCTTTCTCATTAAATATCTAATATCTAACCAACTTAAATGATTTTCTCATATTAAACTGATCATTTAAAATGGGATAATAAACGGGAACAAGGGTTAGAATATAGACATGTTCTTACGTATCTATCTCAACACGGGCCAATGGTAAAGGGGCCCAAATGAGAGATGGTTTGTCAAAGAGCAAGGTTAACTAATGAAGCTTAAACGACCTTAAGGTTAGCTTCATTAAAGACCTCCAATGGTTAGTGTTAAAAGTACGTTGACCTTAAGCAAGCTAGGGCTGAGCTTGAGGTGGGAATCCGACCTAAACTTAAGCAAGCTAGGGTTGTGCTTCAGGTGGGAACCTTAAGCAAGCTAGGGCTGTGCTTGAGGTGGGAACCTGACCTAAAATTAAGCAAGCTAGGGCTGTGCTTGAGGTGGGAACCCGACCTAAACTTAAACAAGCTAGGGATGTGCTTGAGGTGGGAACTCCACCTAAGGTGCTTCTCATGCTTATGACTAAGGTACTTGAAGTACTAGTCACATTTAATGAGGAAGTTGCTTGAGAAGCTTCCTATGCATGGGGGGTAAGATGCTTGAGTCAAAAAGAGAACCTACACACTTAATGAGTAAGCTGCTTGAGAAACTTCCTATGCATAAAAATCTCAAAGTTAGGGGAATTCTAAAAGAGCACATGGGACACATGTCAAACTCTCACTAAGCTTAACCACATGGTGTGCTTGAATGCTATTGGTTGGGCTAAAGAGGGGTCCAATGAGCTTCTACTTCCATCTAACAAATATCTAGATATTTTCAAAGCTCTCTCTCTCTACAAGGGGTAAGGAGGACACTTTTCAAAAGACTACCCATGTACTTGACTGCATGCTACATGTGATTGGATAAGGGGAGAGGGGTCCAATGAACTTGAGGCATGTGGAAGAGCTACCACTCGCGCAAAGCAAGGAGGGGGGGGGGGGGGGGGTGCTAGGGGGATATACACCATCACACACACTCATTTTGGACCATTCTCACTTGGTGAAAGTTGAGGAGCACCACCTCCTTCTCCAAGCTTGTGAGAGTGAAAGCCTACACCAACACTCTTGGCTATGGAATGCAAATCCAACCAAGAGTCATGCTTCAATGCTTAAGCTTGCCATCTTTTCCATATTCATTACTATGCTATTATGTATGCTAGCAAGAAGAGTAATGATAAGTGAGGAACTATTTCTTTCTCCTATGGAATGTTTCTTCTTCCTCTTCCCTATCCTCATTCCCCGCTAGCTCTCTCCACCTTCGAAGGTGTTTGAGGCCTTGGGACTGAGGCTTGGGATAGTTAATGCTTTGTTCACGTTTATGTTATGCTTGTGATGCATGAAGCTTTCCATCTTCATTGCATCACCTAGGTTACAAGGAACACAAAGATTGTATTGTACCAAGTCTCTCTTGATGGGAGAAACTATAATACAAATGCCTATTAGAGGGGGGACCGGCTCTATATGAATTCGGTCCTCAACTATTGTCATGTTCTTTAAACTCTCTCTCTCTCTTGCAAAAGTATTGTTCATGCCAAGTTAACTAAGTACCATGTTTATGTTGCTACCCTCAATTAAGTTAAACCGCTATGCTCACAAAGAATCTCTCAAAAGTGCTTCACCTAATTTCCTAATTCCGCTACTCTCAAAGTTCATAGGCAATTTCCATTACATTGGTATCATAGCATTTGGTTTCTCTTTTCTTGCCTAAGAAGAGAGATCCTTAAGTAGCCTATTAATGGTTGTTTTTGTTAATTATATTAGGATAAGTGGGTCTGGGATCTATTATTGGTTTTGTTGAGCTCACTATGTGGGATATGGTGCACACCTCGGGAGCTTTGGTCTTAATAATGGAGTCTTTTTAGGCTTGCCTACGGCTTTACCATTATTGAGCCATAAGAAGTCCAAAAGGAGCTATCCCTCGACAACTTCGCTATGTTAGACTCACTCCACTACTCTCTATAATTAACCAATTCGAGCCGTGGGTGTAGATACTTAAGTGCCTATTTTCAAAGGCTAAGAGGAGTAGCAACTAAGGTTTTGAATTGCCAAAGCATACACTAAGTAAACACGTAAGTTTAATCAGCGTGGCTGACAATAACCAATAGAGGAGAATGAACATTGATAACTTTGATTTTGCACATGAAGGTGCCAATGATGATGCCCCCATGTTTGTTAATTATCTTGTCACTAGGTTGCAACAAGCTATGGGCAACCCCACTTTGCAAGCCAAAGTTACTCAACAACTTTGTGCTTATGGGATTTCCTTTCCTCTCCAAGAGGAGAGAGAGCTTACGAGGCCTCTTGAAGAGACCCCCAAAAGAAGACTCTCTCCCATACGAGAGGAGGAATCCAAAAATCAAGAAAGCAATGAATCCCTAAATTCCTTCAAAGATGTGGCTGCACGAAGAAGGCGGACTAAAAGATCGCCAATTCCTCCCAAGAGGAAACGGTTAACCCATAGTCCTTCTCCTCGTCACTCCAAAAGGGAAGAGAAGAAACCAAGGAAGAAAAGGGTAAGAAAGAGGTCACCCTCTTCTCCTTCTTCTTCACCTTCCTCCTCTACCGATGAAAGCTATGGCTATTCTCCTAGAGAATATAAGAGGGGAGGACATCAAAAATCTTACCCTGCATGGCGAAGGTCACAAAAGCTCAAGAAGCTCAAAGAGGGAGGAAAGAGTATCTTATTTCTCACCTATGATGGCACCTTTGGTGCTACCGACAAAGTATTGGCCGTCATCCAACAATTTGATGAGGCCTTTGGAGACGAGGGCTTCACGGAGTCAATGGTGGGGTAGCCTTCGTGGCAATGGTGAAGCCCCAAAGACATGGAAAACTCTATGAGTTTCCATCATGAAGCAATTCCTTGCAAGCAATGCAAAGGACAAAGTGCTCACCAAATGGCGGAGTTTAAGTCTTCTCTCTCATGAGTCTATCCACAAACATGTGGACAAGTTTTGGGATTTACATCTCAAGGCTACTATCTTTCAAAAGATAGACTTTGCTGAGCAAAAACAACAATTCTGTGCGGGATTACCTGAAGAGATGGCCGAGTATGTCAATTCTCAACGGCCTGACTCTATCAGCGAAGTAATCCACAATACCATGGTTGCTTCATGCATCAATTTCCAACAAGGGGTTAGGCAAAATGTCAAACCCATGGAAAATAAAGACAAAAGGGATGCAAAGGGAAAAATTAATGCCCAAAATTTTTCCCACGGCCATTCCAACAACAACAACAACAATTGGTCCAAGGAGAAAGGAGTTTACAAAGGTAAAAATAAACTCTCTCCTAAAGAGATTGAAACTTTTCGCAAGGATCACAAATGTTTTAAGTGTGGGAAGCAAGGACATGGCTATCGTTCTTGCCCCAAAAGAAATGCTTGCAATGAGACTCCTAGAGCTTCCACTATTGAAACTCCAAAAGAGGATACTCATTGCAAAGGATCACCTCTCTCCTATGCTTGGGAAAAGGTAAGGGAGCATGATGCCTTCATCTTGTTTGACCCTGGTTCTACTCTCAACTTCATATCAATGGAGTTGGCCACCAAGTTGGGCATTCAAGCTTTTGAGATGGGAGATCCTGTAACTGTCGATGCCGCTTTCAAGGGACAACAAGCCTCCGTTACTCTCTTGATTGGGATGTTGAGGCTTCATGTTGTAGACGACTGGATAGACGGCTGGAAAGTCACTATGTGGGAACGTGTTCTTAGAAGATGGGCAACGAATCACTTAGTAATTACTACAGTAAACCCGAAGCATATAAATAGGGCCCATTACATTGATATCGGGTTGGCAATTGTAATCACTTGTATTAGCGCTTTGGGCTATAATTGCACTTGAGCATCAGTGGAAGTGTTGTTGGCTATACTTTTTCTCTGTAATCATATTCGCTGTAATCTCAATCATGGTATATATTCAGTGATACTTACTTCCCAACAATCTTCTGAATCTGAACTTCATTCCAGTCTATAAGTCTGATTCTCATTCTAGCATCCACATTTCAGTCTAGTCTCTGATTTCAGTCTAGTCTGCTGTCTGAAATCTTTCCACACGAGTAGTTGAAATCCTTCAACACTGGAATTAGCTGTCTCAAGAGATCAGCTCCAATTCCATTTTGGCGATCACACTGGCACGAGCTGAAGCTCGTGGACTGAAAGACTCTTCTCCCAGTTTGAAGTTTTCAGCGATGGCACCAAAATCCAATCGTGGCCGGAAATCTACCAATCGTGTGGACCCCATTCTTGAGGAGTCAGGAAGAGAGTCTGACCCCAAGCAAGAGAAAATGACTGACACTGAGGCTCAGGAGGAGCATAGTCAGGCTGATGAGGCGCAGGACTCACAGCACTCCAGTCATTCTTGACGCAGACGGGCACAACGGGAAGCACGAAAGGCAAAGAGTTCCAAGAGTTCTCAGTCTCGCCAGAAAGATGAGCATATCAAAGGCAGAAAGGAAAGTCACCATACTTCTAGCAAACAAAACCGAGAAGATACTGATACTGAGACAGAGACAGAGATTGATTGGGATGTTGACACTGATAATTGCAAGAAGGCTCCCAAGCGTCAGTCTGAAGCCAAGAAGAGAACTGGTGGGATCAGCAGTAATCGAAATGATTACACCGCCTCCCTGAAGATTTCCTTTCCCATGTTCAAAGGAGGGAAAAAGGATGATCCTAATGTTCACATACAAGCTTTTGAGCAGTATGCTGAACTAAAAAATATTGATGAAGATGATTGGGGGGAACACTTTCCACAAACCTTGAAGGAAGCAGCAAGGAAATGGTATTACCATTACCCTGCATGCCAGCTGAGATCATATAATAAATTACTTAAGGACTTCAGGTTGGAATATTCCAAAAATCGAGGAGATGAGGATATTCTCTGTGAATTGGATCAGATCAAACAGAGGAATTTGTCAGTCCGCAGCTATGTCGAAAAGATCAAAGAACTGACCACACAGTTGCAAGAACCACCGTCTGAGAAGAGATTGAGGGCATGGTTTCTGAATGGGTTCAGAAGCAAGAAGCTGAGAGAACAAGAAGTACCAGCCCCTACAAAGAAATTCAATGATCTGGTCCAACGAGCATTAAAACTGGAACAACAGGCTAAGAAAGAAAAGAGCCACAAGAAGAGAAGGACCAGTAGCAGTAGTTCGGCTACTGAAGCATTTGATTCCAGTGCAACATCCAGCAGCTCCGAGAGCAGCTCCAATGAATGGACAAAGAAAAAATCAAAGAAAGGATCATGGACCAAGAAAATTGAAGAAATGGCTAGGCAGATTGCAGAGATTAGCCACACAAGACAGCTGGTCTGGAAGATGGAGACTTGGTGTTCAAGATGTAAATCCAAGGACCACATCTCCATGGAATGCCCACAATGTACCTACTGCAAGGCCTTTGGTCACCTATGGAATAATTGTGGCATCCGAATTCACCATTTTAAGAAAGGAAAGGATCTATTAGTGGTTGCCTACACTGAACCGGTGAAGGCAGAGCCAATCAAAGTAGCACATGAAGAGGGACCACGTACCAGTGGTACTGGTCAAGGACGTGGCAGATACCAACAAGGAATGGGCAGAGGAAGAGGAAGAAGCAACTTCTTAACCAGGAGCATGAATTGCTACACCTGTGGAAAGTATGGTCATTTTGCAGCCCAATGTCCAGATGCACCAGTAACGACTGCTACTGAGGCTAAGGCACCAGAGCCAGTCCCAGTCAGAGTCGTTACCAGGAGCAAGGGAGTGATCATTGAAGAAATTCTAGACATTTTAGAAGTACCGGCTAATCCTAACAGCAACAAGTGGGCCCAGCAAAGGGAAGTTTGGAAGGCCAAAGGTAAAGAAAAGGCGGTAGATGAGTGGCAAGAGCAGCGGGAACTAGCAGCTAAAATCACAGAGGATTTAGCTAAGAAGTTCCCAGAGCAACCAGAAAGTTCCTTGGCTAGAGTCATTCAGAAGATACCAGCCCAATCGACTGATAAAGATCAGTTAGTACTGGCCATGACAGAGACCATGCTAGCTGTAGTACATGGACTAGCTGATGAAATGGGAGTGGAAGGAAAGAGTAGTACTGATAAAGAAGAATGGCAGTGTGAAGACACTAGTTCTTCAAGCTTTGACAATCAGTCTAACCAGGAGCGAGAGGAAATTCACGTGAAAATTTGTGATAGAATCCAAAAGCTGACTGTAGAGCTGGAGGATATAAGAAAGACCTTACCTGAGGTGGCCAACTTTATCAGACAACGCAAGAAGACTGAGACAGAGGCCAGAACAGTGGACCTGACGGCTGTCCGGGATGATGAAGTTCCACTTATTCAGGTAGATTACAAGGTCAAGAAGCAGTGGGAACCTCTCTCAAGCGTCATACTGGATGGGGGAGCAGGAGTCAACATAATGGGAGCCCATCTTCAGCAAAGAATGGGTATCACTATCATGAAACCAACACCATTCAAAGTAAGAATGGCGGATCATCGAGTCATACAAGCGACGGGCATGATTGAAAACATGCAGATAAGAGTTGGGAGGGAAAAATTCAAAACTAGTTTCCTAGTTTTGGATGTACAAGGAGCATATGGAATGCTATTAGGTTGCCCATGGTTAAGAACAGCACATGCTGTTCATGACTACGCAAACCAGACCTTAACCATAGAAGGGGCTAGTGGCAGAATTAAAATCCAGACCAACAACACCAGGAGCTGGAAAAAGGAACTGAGGCCGAAGGAATTGTGTCAGAAATACCGAGCTAAGAAAATTGAGCAAATTCTAGCAGCAATGAACATCTTTCCTTTGGCAAAAATTGATTTGAATGCAGTCCTACTAAACAAAGAACAAGCTGACAAGCAGAAGAGACAATTCCTTGATCAGTTTACTGAAGACAATACAGGGGAAAGAACCGTTCAGCTAACTGGAAGAATGGAGGAACAAGCTGATATTGGTAAAATAGAAGAATCAGTACATTCTGAAGAGTATCCAATGAATCAGAATAATGATTCAGATATGAATGGACCTTCTTGGGACTACGCTGAAGACTCGACCAAACGAAAAGGAGGAGGACTAAATTGGTTGCTTCCAGATGATCAGGAAGTAGAGGAGTGGAACCTGGGATCAGAGGAAAATCCAAGAATGATCAAAGTCAACAAGCACCTGAAACCGACAATGAAGGAAAAGGCAAGGAAAATGTTCCAGAACTATAAAGATGTATTTTCCTGGGAACATACAGATTTGAAGGGAGTAGATCCTGAAGTCTGTCAACACCAAATACCACTGAAACCAGAAGCTAGGCCAATCAAATTGCAAAGATACCGGATGAACCCCAACTATGCAAAGAAGGTCAAGGAGGAAATTGATAATCTTCTCAAGGCTGGGTTCAATACGGAGGTAGCAAGTAGTGATTGGTTATTTCCAATAGTCATCGTTCCTAAGAAGAATGGGAAATTAAGGGTTTGTGTTGACTACATGAAACTGAATGCCTAGACCATTAAGGATCCGTTTCCCTGACCTTTTACTGATATGTTGCTTGATGAGATCACAGGATATGAGATGTATAGCTTCATGGATGGTTATAGCGGCTATAACCAGTTATAGATTGCTCCTGAAGATAGGGCCAAGACCACTTTCATCATTGAGTGGGGAGCATTCATGTATCTGGTGATGCCTTTTGGCCTGTGCAATGCACCAGCTACTTTTCAGCGGTGTATGATGGAGATGTTTAATGAATTTCTTCATCGGTTCCTCGCCATTTTTATGGATGACTTCACTGTCTATTCAGCTGAGGAACAACACCTTCTATTCCTAGAGATAGTTTTTAAACGCTGTCAAGAGAAAAGGATTTGCTTGAATCCATTTAAATCAGTATTTCTGGTTTGGAAGGGATAGCTACTGGGACAAGTGGTTTCCCGCAATGGAATAGAAATGGCCAATGACAAAATACAATGTGTCCAGCAAGCTAAAGCACCTAGAACTACTTCTGAGTTGAGTTCTTTCTTGGGGTATGTGAATTTTTATAGAAGATTTGTACACAAGTTTTCTTCTCAAACAATACCACTATATGAGCTTACAAAGAAGACCAGTAAGTTCAATTGGACTACTGAGTGTGAGGAGAGTTTCCAGAATTTGAAAAAAGCCATTACCAGTAAACCAGTCCTCAGGCAGCCGAATTGGGATATTATTTTTCATGTACACGTCGATGCTTTAGGATTGGCAATGGGGGCAATATTAGCTCAGCCAGATGGCAGAACAGACTATCCGGTCTATTTTGCTAGCCGGAGATTCAGTCAGGCTGAACAAGGCTATACGACTACTGAAAGAGAAGCCCTCGGAATGGTTTTTAGTGCTACAAAGTTCAGGCATTACCTATTGGGGAAGTTATTCCATTTTTATGTGGATCATCAAGCTCTTCTGTTTCTGATTAACAAAGTCATTATTCAAGGCAGGCTAATGAGATGGATGATGTTCCTTATGGAATTTGAATTCGGAATTTTCCATAAGCCTAGCCGAAACCACTGTGGAGCTGACTTTGTTTCCAGAAGTACAGAAGGATACTCAGAATCACCTCTGAGAGATGAACCAGTGGATGCTGATTTATTTCAGTTAGAAGCAGAAGAATTAGTGGATCCGGAATGGAATGATATTTATCAATTCCTTTCCCAAGGTGCCTTTCCAGAAGATTGGAAACAGAATCAGAAGAAGGCTCTGATCATAAAAAGCCTGAAATTTACCATCATTGGGGGAGTACTTTATCGATTGGGTGTGGATGGTATACTTCGGAGATGTGTCCCTATGGAGGGAAGAATGCAAGTTATCTCAGAAGCGCATAATGGAGAGTCTGGGGGACACTTTTCCAATGAAGTGACCTATAAGAAGATTCTGCAAGCAGGTTTGTGGTGGTAAACAATGATTGCTGATGTCAGAAGCTTTTGCAAAACTTGTGACATATGCCAAAGAATGGGCCGACCAACAGCTGCAGACATGACTCCCTTAATGCCAATACAACCATTGGGAGTATTCATGAAATGGGGACTGGATTTTATGGGACCTTTTAAGAAGGTGACTCCCAGGAAGAACAAGTACATTGTGATGGCTACTTGTTATGTTACCAAGTGGGTTGAAGCTAAAGCTCTTCCTGACAATACAGCCAAGTCAACTGCAAGGTTTCTGTTTGAGAATATTGTCTGCTGATATGGATGTCCAGTGGAAATTGTGACCGATCAAGGGACACACTTCATCAATGATACTATGGAAATCCTATTGGATATGCTTTCAGTCAAGCATCGGAAATCTACTCCTTACTATCCCAGATGCAATGGACAGGATGAAAGTAGCAATAAGACAATTAAGACTATTCTCACTAAGGTAGTGCAAAAGAAACCAGACCAGTGGGATTTGAAGCTTCAGACTGCTCTCTGGGCTTATAGAACAACTTATAAGGTAACTACTGGAATGACACCATTCAGAATGGTGTATGGTACTGAAGCTGTGGTTCCTATGGAGTTCATAATCCCCAGTCTGAGAATGGCTGTAAAGTATGGACTAGACTTCAACCATAATCTTAAGAAAAGACTGGATGAACTGATGCAGTTAGATGAACTCAGGCAAAGAGCTATATTGGAACAGGAAATTGTTCAACAAAGAAGGAAGCACTGGCATGATCGCCGAATCAAAGTCCGAGAATTCCAGAAAGGAGACTTAGTGCTTCTCTATCAGTCAAGACTGGGTCCAAAGAAGCCGAATTTGAAGATTTCCTGGGAAGGACCTTTTGAGGTTGATTGGGTCTTCTCCAATGGCACAATCAGATTAAAAGACTTATCTCGACTAATGTTGCCGGGAGTATATAATGGAGCCAAGATCAAGCTTTATTGTTCAGAGACCAGAGAAACTGGGTTAGCAGAAGTCACTAAGGAACTGGAGGTTGATGATCCAGAGATACCAGAATTATATATTTTTGGTCTTTTCCATGTGCAACCAGTTCCAGATTCAGAACCAGTACCTGAAGAATCAGATCAGGATGATTTCAAAACCAGTACCAGTATGGTCCAGCCAGAGTGGGAACCAGTTCAGAACCAGTATGAACACACTTTCCAAATTTTAAGTGGCCAACGGTCAAGTGGTATGCCAGTGATAATTATTACAAGGATGGGTTGCAGTCTTGTCCAATGCATGTTTGCCACGACAGCGATGGTGCACAAAAGTCTAGGAGTGGCGAGTAGTGGAGCTTTTATGGCGCGAACACGTATAATAGTCAAGAGAGTTAGTTTTTTTTCTCATAAATCTCCTGCGCGACGCTTTCCTCCTGTCAACCATTCGCCATCGCCGAGCTCCGAGGTTTCTTCACTACAGCCACAAACTTCGACCTCTGATGAGACAGTTGATGGTCAGACAGCCTTACCAGCGACACTAGGCAACGGCTTTAACTTCGTCTGTTTCATCGTCGTCGACCTCACAGTGTATGGGTAGAAGGAAACACTTAGAGAAGATGCAGGAAACTCTTGAAGAAACCCAGGCTATAGTTGCTGAGGTAAAGGCAAGCCTTCCTGTTCTCTCATACAGTAAAATCCAAGGATATGTCTTTACTGATCACGCAATGACTCTGCTACAACTTTGGGATTTGCGAGTTGTGTTGCAAGCCACACGGATTGCTTTTCAGATAGATATTATTAAGCAAGTTCTTGATTCCTTTGATGCTGAAACTAGCAGTGCTGTGATAAATAATAGGAAGGTGTCAGTGACACCAGAGGCCATTGCATTTGCATTTCGGATGCCTAATGAGCCCAAACCGTCTGTGGCAACTGCACAACAAATAAGTACTGCTCTAAAGGAGGACGAAACATCTAGAAAGAAGCGCAAGGCAAGTGCTCAAGGAGTTCCGGTAGCAGGACTGGAAGCCTCCGCTGCTTACAGGTTTGTAGCAGAAGCAGTCAGTCTTAAGAATAACCCAACGTATGTATCAGAGAAGTTATTTGCTATGCTGTTGGCCAAGATACTGGATCCACAAGTCCATATCAACCTGTGTCAAATACTCTCGCATAATGTACTCCAACAGACTGCCAAGCTGAAATCTCAAATTGTTTTCAAGGCATGGTATGTCTGGCAATTTCTGTATTGGGCTACTTCTGCAGATATTAATGAGCAGGTAAAGCAGACACGGAATGAGCAGCCCATTTCTGAACCAAAGAAGATTGAACTGTCCTCAAACGACGAGGAAATGGACATTCAAACACTTTCCAAGGACCTGAAAAGGAAAGCCACTGCAGAGGAAGCTAGCAGTTCAAAGAAACCAAGAATTACACTAACCAAAAGCAGTGAATTCTTGAAGCAAATCGAAAGCCAGTTTAAGGCAGCAAGCACTGAGAGAACTGCACCTGATCAGTCAGTTGTCAAACTTACAGTGGCTACTGACTCTGGGAAAGATCAGGTAAAGCCATTCAATGAGGCAAAGGTACCAGACCAGTCAGGGGACAAAGGCAAGAATCAATTGGATAAGGGGAAAGGTCCAGTGTCCTCAACTGTGTCTGAAACAGTTCCTGTCATTTCTCAAAACCCTCTGCAACTGGTTAAAAAGGACAAGTTGTAGCAAATGCAAACTCAGAAATTGAGAGGGCATCTCTTACTCACCAAAATTGATTATGCATCTCTACCTTATGTGGCTCCTGTGGCAATATATGAACCTGTCGATTCTGATCCAACCACGGTCAAAGACAGATGTTCAGTACTAATACAGTCTTCTTGGAATACCATTGTCAGCTGTATGGGACAATTGGTGGAGGCTGCTGGATCAGAAGACGAGATCAATAAGCTTAAGGCTGACTTGGCAGAAGCACAACATCAGATTGCCACACTCCAAAAAGCCCAGGAAGTGCAGAACATACAACACAGGGTACTGGAAGCCCAATCACAAAGAGCTCAGGAGTTGTTGAACAAAAAGCTAGCCAAGGCTGAGTCTGAAATTATGCTCCTGAAGAGTCAAAGGAATGAGGCACTGAGAGCTGCAGAGCGAGCTGAGGCAGGGCTCAGAATGAAGCGGGCAGAATTCAGGAAGCTGCTAATGCACCATACAGCTCTGAAGCGTTCGCTGACTGACAGATACATCTACAATAGCTTGTCTGAAATTTTAAACCCCGTAGGCAATGCTATTTTTGACCTAGAAAAGTTAAAGTCCTTAATGAAAAGTCTGCAAAGTGATTTACAGGACAAGGTGGGTGAGTTCAATAATGCGCTGATGAACCAAGCCATAATGGATTACATTGAGCAACAGAATTCCCTGGATGAGGAAGAAGAAGATGAAGAAGATGAACCTCATCAGGAGGAGGATGATGAAGA
This sequence comes from Adiantum capillus-veneris, assembly GCF_014529385.1. Classification (NCBI taxonomy): domain Eukaryota; kingdom Viridiplantae; phylum Streptophyta; class Polypodiopsida; order Polypodiales; family Pteridaceae; genus Adiantum; species Adiantum capillus-veneris. The sequence continues at coordinate 54,936,389 of NC_140952.1, read as the reverse complement.
GACTGGGCATACAAAGGATGATGATGATGCCCCATCACCATCTCCACCCCCAGGACCTGGTACTGGTGGGATAGGGCCAGATGAAGGAGGCCAGTCACAGCCAGACCAACCAGACCAGATTGAGGGACAGCAGGATAGACAAGAAACAGAACACCAGTCGGGTCATCAACAGACTGAAGAACAGCAGCCCAGTAACATTGGGAATCATCCCACGGATCAGTCCCATCACAACAGAGAGGCTAAAAGGAAAATGAAGGTTCAGGATGAAGGACCAGTGAATGTTCATCAGCATTCACTGTAGCTCATTACCCTGAATAAGCAGCTGAGACATCAACATGCCTCCATCACCAGACAGTATCTGGAGGATGATGCTCTCTGGACTGATTTAGAGAGGTTCCAAAGATTATATGTGGGAGCCAGGGAAATGGTAGAACATTGGAAATATGCTGCTTTCCATGATAAAGAAGCTTGTAGACTACCTGCGCATCCTAGTACAGTTCAGCTGTTGGAACGAGTTCCGGAATGGATACTCAATGCTGATGAGAAAGTGGTAAACCCACACTGGCAAAGACAGTCTACTGCACATTGTCAGTCGTTAGCTTTAGAACTGGAACTTCTGCTGGGTAACAAACCAACTTACCGCTGCATGAAGGACGTTAGGGTCCAACTTAAGGATGTTCTGGTACAACTGCAAACTGCCAGAGGAGTTTTGGACCAGTGTGTGAAAGCCATCCTGGAGGACCAGACAGCCACTAGCAAAGGACCTCAAACGCGAATGTGAGTCGGAGCACAGGCAACTGCTCTCCGAACTCTATTCCAGCTAGTAAGAATTACTAGGAAGATGATGCAACAAGAGAACTAGGCAGTTCTGAATCTCATGGAATTTGTGCCTGATTCTCCAGTTCTCTTGTATGTTGTTCTAGCAAGAGAAACTGAGTTGCCAAGATTTTTTCCACCGCTATATCCTCAACATCAAGAACCAGTTGATCAACTCACATATTTCAAAATCATTGATGACCTTAGGGATTGGTATGAGCGATCAACTGTGGAATGGAAGACTTGGCAAACATTGCTCAATGATGCTCTTCAAATCAATGACATCAAGGCAATGAAGGAAGAGCTACACAGGATTCAACTGTGTATGGGCCAGTGGAAGATTCAGGTCAGAGGATTGACTAAGATTACTAATCAGCTACTACAGCTCACGGTCGAATCTTCCAAACTACCTGAGAAAGACATTGTAGCAAAGCCGGGTTTAGCACCGCCGTACAGGGAAATGGCTGAGATTCTTTTCGAAGCCCGCATCAAAACAAATCAGCCTCTTCCAGAAGGATGGATCCATAATGCTTCGCATTGTCATAAACTGGCCAAAACCCGATTGAGCAAGGGCAGGCGTACACTCTATGATCCTGACACTAAAACTTATCATTCTCTCACACCTTATGAGGAAGAGATGACTACAGACCGGCGAGATCAGCTTGAGCAGGAGGCCATTTACCGACTGATTCAAAAGGAGAATGCTAATGCTGGGACTTCTGAAGCACCAACATGGTCAATGAGCAAGGGCAAAAGGAAGACATTCCAATGGAAGGATACTGGGTAGTTTTATCTCAGAATTCAGGGGCGACTTTTCTTCTCAGCAGGCAGGGAGAGATGACAGCTCCACCTTGGCCTTTCTAGAGCTCTGCATCCTTCACCATCTTCTCAATGTCAGACTCTGACAATCCACCAGAAGATGGCTTGTCAACATCAGAACCAGACAATGGATTTTTCAGTTCCACATAAGTACCAGACGATGGATTTTTCAGTCTCACAGGAGAATTTTTCAGAAATTTTGGTATCTTGCCAAAATTCAAGAAAGAAGGGAAGGATGTAGACGGCTGGAAAGTCACCATGTGGGAACGTGTTCTTAGAAGATGGGTAGCGAATCACTTAGTAATTACTAGAGTAATTACTATAGTAAACCCGAAGCATATAAATAGGGCCCATTACATTGATATCGGGTTGGCAATTGTAATCACTTGTATTAGCGCTTTGGGCTATAATTGCACTTGAGCATCAGTGGCAGTGTTGTTGGCTATACTTTTTCTCTGTAATCATATTCGTTGTAATCTCAATCATGGTATATATTCAGTGATACTTACTTCCCAACAGTCTTCTGAATCTGAATCTAAATCTGAACTTCATTCCAGTCTATAAGTCTGATTCTCATTCCAGTATCGACATTTCAGTCTAGTCTCTGATTTCTGTCTAGTCTGCTGTCTGAAATCTTTCCACATGAGTAGCTGAAATCCTTCAACACTGGAATTAGCTGTCTCAAGAGATCAGCTCCAATTCCACATGTCCAAATCTATGTCGACAAAGAAGACTTCTTTATCTCTCCTCTCCAACATGAGGATGCTATCCTAGGGATACCATGGTTCAACCGCATGGCTGCCAACATGAAGTTCCCTGAAAGGAGAATCTACTTCACCTACAGGGGAAAGAATATGTATATAGATGCTAATGAGTTTGGTCGTACTATACCACTTGTAACTCCTCTCGCCCTTGATAAATCAGTGAAAAGCTCAGTTTCTGCGTACGTGATTTTTGTCAAAGAATCCCTAAAAGGTCCTAATGTTTCATAAAAGGTGAATGGTACAAATCAAGAAGAGTTAGAATTGTCTAATTTTCTAAAAGGATTCCAAGATGTGTTCATTGATGATATCCGTATGGACTTACCTCCAAAAGGAGGGGATGATGACCATCGAATTGAGGTCCTATCAGGAAGCTCACCGCCTAACAAACCTCATTATCGAGTTTCACAAGCTCAAGAAGAGGAGATCATGAGGCAAGTACAAGAATTGGTAGACAAAGGAATGGTGAGGCCTAGCTCCTCTCCCTTTTGATCTCCAGTCCTTTTAGTGCAAAAGAAAGATGCTACATATCGCATGTGTGTGGACTATCGTGCACTAAACCATATCACTATCAAAAACAGATTTCCCATACCTCAGGTAGAAGATCTATTTGATAAGCTACAAGGATCTACCTACTTCAGTAGGATTGTGGGCCTTACCATCAAATAAGGATAGTGAATGAAGATATCCTAAAGACCGCATTTCGTACAACATTTTGCCTTTATGAATATCTAGTCATGCCTTTTGGCTTGACTAATGCACCAGCTACATTCAATCAATTAATGGAGAAATTTTTTAGACCCTACCGCAAATTCACTGGAGTGTTCTTTGATGATATCATCATCTACTCCAATTTCTTGAATAAAAACAAGCAGCATCTCCAAGTGATTTTTCAAGCATTAAGGGAGAATAATCTTTTTCTCAATCAAAAGAAAAGCGAATTTTTCCTTCAAGAGATTCGATACTTAGGTCATATTATCTCTTGAGATGGTATCCGGATGGATCCATCAAGGTTGGAGGTAATAAAAGCAGGGCCTAATCCAAGGAATCTACATGAGCTAAGAAGCTTTATTGGTATGTGTGCATACTATAGACGCTTCATAGCAAAATTCTCTCAAATAGCAAGACCATTACATGACTTAACAAAGAAAAACATAAGTATTCATGGACTGATAAGGAGCAAAGTGATTTTGACAAGCTCAAAGAGAAGCTTACCTCCCAACCAGTTCTTATGCTTCTAGATCTCTCAAAGCCATTTGAGGTCCAATGTGATGCTTGTGGTGATTGCCTTGGAGCAGTCTTGCTTCAAGAAGGGCATGCCATAGCATATGAGACCCGAAGGCTCAACACAGATGAATGGGTCTTAGGCATTTATGAGAAAGAGTTGTTAGATGTTCTACATGCCCTAGACACATGGAAGCACTATCTATTGGGGACTCCATTCATCTTACGAACAGACCATCAAAGTCTCAAGTACTTCATGACGCAAACAAAGCTTTTTGACAAACAAATGAGGTGGGAAAATTTTCTTTCACAATTTAATTTCCACATTGCTCACATTGCTGGTAAGAACAATCAAGTGGCTGATGCACTTTCACGACGACCAAAAGTTAATGCTGTGTCAATAACAACTCACAATGATCTATCTTTTATGATAGATGAGTATAATACTGACACTGACTTTAAAGACATAATGTCAACCCTTGCTTTGGGGAAGAAAGAGGAACCATTCACCTTGCAGGATGGTTATCTTCTCCATGGCAATAGGCTATGTGTTACCCACTCCCTTCGTGAGAAAGTCATGTATGAATCCCATGCTCCTCCCTATGCGGGTCATAGAGGCATTCAACCTACTCTTCGAGGAGTAGAGACGTACTTTTATTGGCCTACCATGAAAGTGGACATACAAGAGTATGTTTCAAAATGTGTAGTGTGCCCAAAGACCAAGTATGATAGAGGGAAGCAACCTGAATTACTCCAGCCATTGCCAATTACTAATTCACCATGGGAGAGTATATCCATGGATTTTATCTTTGGATTACCAAAATTTATCCATGGATATGGACAATAGTCGACAGGTTTAGCAAGCAAGCACACTTTATCCCTGTCAAGAGGACTATTAAAGCACACCAAATGGCAAATTTCTTCATATCATAGATTTTCAAACACCATGGATTACCAACATCCATCGTGTCAGACAGAGATCCTAGAATGACGAGTAATTTTTGGAAAGGTCTCTTCAAAAATCTAGGTACAAGATTGAATTTCTCTTTGGCCTATCACCCACAAACGGATGGCGAAAGTGAGATAGCCAATCTTACGATTCTTGATCTACTAAAGACCTATGTTACAGAAGTAGATCAATGCTCACAATGGGAAAAGTACTTACCTCTTGTAGAGTACGCATATAATAATACTATCCATACTTCTATGGGATAAGCACCTTTTGAAATCATAGAGGGAAGACCTAAAAGTCCCTTGCTACTTAAAGCACATGGCTGCCGATGAGTATAGCCGTGACCTGCAAACATATTTTCAAAAGACTAAGGAGGCTATATCCATCTCCCAACTAAGGCAAAAAGCTGCTGGTGCTGACAAGCACAGAAGGGCCTTAACGTTCAAAGAAAATTATTGGTTCTTACTTAAGTTTCCTAAGGCTCGATTGAGGCAAACGACGGGCAAAAATCCTACGGGCCATCAAAAGTATTATGCTAAACTAGCAAAAAGATACTATGGTCCTTTTCAAATTTTGAAGCCAATCAATGAGGTGGCTTATCAACTCAAGTTTCCTAGCCATTGGCTCATACAGAATGCTTTTCATGTGAGCCTACTCAAGCCCTACAAAGGAGAGCCTCCAAATGAACCAATTATTGAAGACCCTCCCGAAATCAAAGATCAAGAAGAGGTACTACAACCCGAAGCTATCCTTCGGCATGAAGATAAGGTACTACAACATGGTAAGATTATCCGACGATATCTTATCAAGTTCAAAGAATATCCTTTTGAAGATGCTAGGTGGATGCAAGGAATCCAGCTTAAGGATAGTATGAACCTTGTCAACGCTTACAATGCTACATTAGAGTAACCAAATGTACATGTTTCTTTTAAATGATCAATGTTTTTGTCTTATAAGACTAATTCTCTCTTTATTGTGCACAAATTTAAGTAGTATGCATACTAAGAATCATGTTTGGGATGACGACGTCTCTCAAACACCATGTAGAATTTGTCACTCTACTTGGGAGGATGAAATGGACTACAAAGCAGACATGCTTGCGGAAGCTATGTCTCCCAAGCACCAAATGGATTAGTCATCCATCTTGGAATGATGTTGTAGGGTAAAAAGGCATCCTCTACCCGCTAAGATGAACTGACTAATGACTATGAATTTATCTCTTTTACCTCATAGTCGAGGACGACTATGATTTCAAGAGAGAGGTAACGTCATTAAATATCTAATATCTAACCAACTTAAATGATTTTCTCATATTAAACTGATCATTTAATATGGGATAATAGACGAGAACAAAGGTTAGAATATAGACATGTGCTTACGGATCTATCTCAACAGGGGGCCAATGGTAAAGGGGCCCAAATGAGAGATGGTCTGTCAAAGAGCAAGGTTAAGTAATGAAGCTTAAAAGACCTTAGGGTTAGCTTCATTAAAGACCTCCAATGGTTAGTGTTAAAAGTACGTTGACCTTAAGCAAGCTAGGGCTGATCTTGAGGTGGGAACCCGACCTAAAGCTAGGGCTGTGCTTGAGGTGGGAACCCGACCTAAACTTAAGCAAGCTAGGGTTGTGCTTGAGGTGGGAATCCGACCTAAACTTAAACAAGCTAGGGCTGTGCTTGAGGTGGGAACTCCACCTAAGGTGCTTGTCATGCTTGATGACTAAGGTACTTGAGGTACTTGTCACATTTAATGAGGAAGTTGCTTGAGAAGCTTTCTATGCATGGGGGGTAAGATGCTTGAGTCAAAAAGAAAACCTACACACTTAATGAGGAAGTTGCTTGAGAAACTTCCTATGCATAAAAATCTCAAAGTTAGGGGAATTCTAAAAGAGCACATGGGACACATGTCAGACTCTCACTAAGCTTAACCACATGGTGTGCTTGAATGCTATTGGTTGGGCTAAAGAGGGGTCCAATGAGCTTCTACTTCCATCTAACAAATATCTAGATATTTTCAAAGCTCTCTCTCTCTACAAGGGGTAAGGAGGATACTTTTCAAAAGACTACCCATGTACTTGACTGCATGCTACATGTGATTGGATAAGGGGAGAGGGGTCCAATGAACTTGAGGCATGTGGAAGAGCTACCACTCGCACAAAGCAAGGAGGGGGGGGGGGGGGGGGTGCTAGGGGGATATACACCATCACACACACTCATTTTGGACCATTCTCACTTGGTGAAAGTTGAGGAACACCACCTCCTTCTCCAAGCTTGTGAGAGTGAAAGCCTACACCAACACTCTTGGCTATGGAATGAAAATCCAACCAAGAGTCATGCTTCAATGCTTAAGCTTGCCATCTTCATTACTATGCTATTATGTAAGCTAGCAAGAAGAGTAATGATAAGTGAGGAACTATTTCTTTCTCCTATGAAATGTTTCTTCTTCCTCTTCTCTATCCTCATTCCCCGCTAGCTCTCTCCACCTTCGAAGGTGTTTGAGGCCTTGGGACTGAGGCTTGGGATAGTTAATGCTTTCTTCAAGTTTATGTTATGCTTGTGATGCATGAAGCTTTCCATCTTCATTGCATCACCTAGGTTACAAGGAACACAAAGATTGTATTGTACCAAGTCTCTCTTGATGGGAGAAACTATATTACAAATGCCTATTGGAGGGGGGACCGGCTCCATATGAATCCGGTCCTCAACTATTGTCATGTTCTCTAAACTCTCTCTCTCTCTTGCAAAAGTATTGTTCATGCCGAGTTAACTAAGTACCATGTTTATGTTGCTACCCTCAATTAAGTTAAACCGCTATGCTCACAAAGAATTTCTCAAAGGTGCTTCACCTAATTTCCTAATTCGGCTACTCTCAAAGTTTATAGGCAATTCCCATTACAGTCTTTATTTACTGCAAGTTTGGAAGATCCATTATGGGCGGATGCTCCTCTATCATTGGGATACTGAAGCTTGTATAAGCTGAGTTTGAATCTAAAGAGGACATGATATGTGGGCTTAACAGCTTGATCTTGATGTAAGAAGACTTATGACAATGTGTTCAAGTGCTTTGGTTAGAAAAAGGTCAAAACTATATCCAAAACCGCAACTGTTTTCTCACAATGTTCTCAAATTGTCAGTTTTAGACACCCCTAACTTTCAAATGAATTTTGAGACCTTAAACGACGTTTTTTTTGAGCGCTGACCAATAATGAATGATCCAAAGGGTCTTTGATTTTTGTTCAAATGTCACAATGAATCTTGTACAACTACTATAGAGCTTTGTTTTGATAAAAAAAGTTTTTGAATCCTATATCGGTATCTCAAGTTATGGCCAAGATAGTCAATCAGTGCATGGAGACTTCATACGTGTATGATGTCTATTGGCTCAGAATTGCTCCAAACTTTAATTGTAGACTCTCCTTGATGTACTCTAACCACTCCAAGTCTAAATTTATGATTTTGACACTTTTAGACAGGTCTATCACTCCTTTTTCTTTTTGGTTGCTTGCAACTGCCCGGGGAGGTTAACTAAGCCAAAAGTGAACCAAATTGAATGAAACTTCATCTCTAGGATTATTTTGTGATAGCAAACACTTTTATAAGCTGAGATGTGAGTTTTGACCTCTAATTTTGTAATAGAGACATTATACGCATATGATTTTGTGGCAAAATGAAGTGACTTTTATACCCAGAACTCTTTATCACTTAAGCAACTCTCAACAACTTTTAGAAATCAATTTGAATACTTTTTGTGCAAGTTATGGTCAATACAAGCATGAACCTTGCCCAATTTTTGTCCTTTGGCACTTTTTAGCCCAAATGTTCTCCAAATGCAATGAAATTTTGGCTAGGGACTTCTTTTTTGCTCTAGGACACTAGTGTATACTCAAGTGTCTGATTTGACCCAGATCTGGTCCCTAAGACATCATACATGTATGATGTCTTTTGACTCAAATTTCACTTATATTTCTACCCAAGGTATTCCTTGATGCATACAATAAGAATATGTGGTCACAACAAATTTTGAATGTCACAAATGCTCAAAATCATTACTTTTCCACCTTTACATTCTTGTATTTGCAAAAATCTCCTTAAATTCAAATTTATGTGTCCAAATGAGATGAAATTTTGCAATCAATCTTAACACATTATTTCCCAACCCCTTGTGTGGTCAAAAGTGCAATTAAACTTTCAGATCTTGATCTGAGACATCATACGCATATGATGTCTATGTGCTCAAAATTGGATGAATTTTGGTATGTAAGCTTGTTTTGTGGTGCCAAACACCTTGGTATGCTCAAATGTCAATTTTGGTCCCTAAAAGCGACCTTTAGACATTATACACGTATGATGTCTAATTGGTCAGTTTGAAGTGAAATTCACTCCAAAGATTCCTTACTACACTAGCAACTAACAAAACTTTGAACATTCAATTTGAACACTTTTTGAGCAAGTTATGATCAATTCCATCATTCACTTGCCTAGATCTGTCTTGTGTTCTTTACAAGCCCAAAATTGCTTCAAATTCAATGAAATTTGGCCTATATGCTTCCTAAATGCTGTAGATTACAAGGGTGCACTTAGAAGTAACTTTTGACCCAAAATCAGGCCTCTAAGACATCATACATGTATGATCTCTAGGTGGTCAGAATGGACTTCTGTTTCTACCCCAGGTGGCCCTTGGTATGTAGATCTTGATTATGTGCTCACAACAAATTTTGGATGTCAAAACTGTACAAAATCATCACTTTTTGACAAGGAAATCCCTTGAAAGAGTAAAATCTCCTCAATTCTCAATCTATATGCCCAGATGAATTGAAATTTGGTGTATGTGCTCAACACAACATGCTAAAGATGGGTATAATGTCAAAAGTTCAAATCTGCTGCCAGAATCACCCTTCTGACATCATACGTGTATGATGTCTGCTGATGAATTTTTGAATAGAATTCATTCACAAGAATCCCCAAGTTTTCAGCATTTCTTTTCAAACACTTCTACCAATTTTCATGCAAAAATGTGCTCAAAATCACAAGTTTCTCTTTTTTTTCATTTTTGACATTTCGTCTTTTGTCTTTTGGGTGTCAAGTGTTGGTCAAAACTCTAGTCTCAATGTGTACCTAGGGTAAAACCTCCTTTTTCCAAACTCTGGTGTAGTCAAATTTTTCAAATTTGGTCTCCCTTGCACATGCGCTCTTATATGCACAATACCAATCAGTCATGAGAATATGTCAAAAGAAACTTGTTTATTGCATTTTTTTCCTCAAAAGAGATTCTAAATGCAAACAAGAACTTTAGCAAATAAATAAGTGATTAATAGCTCTAGATCAAAATCAGATCACTTACCTAAATCTACTCCTACACATCATATGTCGTTTTGCATTTATGAGTAGAAAAACGCTTCAATGCCACACACTAACTAGCAAACACTTTTATCACCTCAAAAACCACTTGACCACCAACAACTACTCTAATCTACAACTAATACTATAAATCCTAACTAAATCTATCTAGCCGTAGACCCTCAACAAGACACATGCTCCCTTGCTATCCACTTGATCTCAAAATAACCTCATCCGGATCCACTTAAGAAAAATGCTTTGTTTAGCCGAAACTAAAGTAAGAAACCATCACACGAGTGTTAGTAGGAATACCTACTCAAGTCCTTGTGTCCCTGGGTATGGCACCAATGTTGTGGGAGCAAATCACACCACCTATAAAGTGCATGCAACACTACCTAGATCAACATAATGTCAATTGAGGACACATATGACACGATAGGTGCACATAGGCAATCTATTTAGCTTGTCAGGCTGAGACCATCCCACACATACAACACTCTAGAAGGCCAACTAAACCACAATCAAGAATCTCACTGCTCTCAACTACACCACCCAACCCATATACAGACAAATGAAAGAAAGTTCACCAAATCATACCTGAATCATACGGAACTTAAGAAACACCATCCCCTCACTAGGATACACCCCTCCCAAAGCCTCTACACTCAAAACCCTCACTCTAGGACCATCTACAAAACCATGTATGAAGACAAAGTAGAATTTGGGAAGTGCTCAAAATTGAAATCTATGAGTATCTGTGCGTAGCTTATGCCGCCACGATTCTAATGACTACTTGCACATAGAAAACAGACATCATTCGATATACTTACGACCATAAATGGCTCGCAGATGCGTCAGCATGCGTGCTCCGTCTCGTGTGGAATGCTTGGTGTTGATGCATAGCTCTCACCGAGCCTATCATGATGGTGCAATCAAATCTCCAATGTGATGAACGAACGGGGAGTAGCGCCAAGATAAAGCTCACACTCTCTCTCTTTTTCCCTCACACATAGTTGACGCGACAACTCAAAAATTTGATCATGATAAAAGTTCTCCTTACAAAATGACCTAGGTACCTTATATACTAAGGCTACCATAAGTTAAAGTTAAAAAAGAGTTCAAGGGGTAAAATTGCTTTGTATTTACAATATGGAAGTGCCATTGCACTTCAACTTTTGCAACTTGAGTAGCTACTCATTAAAAATGATGTTTTTAACCATAATCTGCAGCATTTTATAACTCTAAAAAATAAGGCTTTGTTGAGTTATGTCATACTGATGACCCGTGGGTCAACAACTTATTTGACCACATATGCTAATCATAAAGGAGTCAAGATTGCAATGGTTTGCTCAAACCTTGTATAAAAAATGTGACTCTCCATCTCTCAAAAGGCCTAACTCTTTGACCACCCCTAATATCACTTTTACAACATTTTTAACACCCAGCAGTTTGACTAGCTAGAATAGGTGTGAACCTCGTACTTTTATGAGAGGCAGAGGGTGAAACACCAATGTTCAACATCTCCTTGACTTGTAGCTTATTTTGATATGCAGGTGATCTCAGGCCCTTGCGGGAGAAAGACCATTGTCAACCATACTTCTATAGGAAATTATATTTTTGTACTATGTTTATATCGCAATGAACTCCATGATTGGTTTGCCCCTAAATCTGTCTTTTGTGAATGTTTTAAACTTCTTTTTGGTAATCATGGCATGTTAGATAATGTCATGATTGGATGGACCTATCATCAACCCATCAAAAGTTTAGTTTACAATAATGACTTTTTTTGTGAAGAGTTTAATAAATTTTGTAAAGACTTTGGAGATCTTGATAAATGTGTGTGTACATGTGATCTTAAAATTATTAATAATTTTGCAATTCAAAAAATTATTGGTAAGGGTTTGAACCATATTTTGATGTTCCCAAAAAACCCATATCTTGTCATTTCAGCTTTACTTAGCTGCTTGACTGACTTGGTTGATACTCTCCAATTGGAGAAGATAGTCCTACGGGACTTAACCAATCTAGTTAAACAATGCTCTTTTCACAAAATCTCTCTCCTACCACAAAACTGGCTATCTACTGATAGGACTTGGATTACTCCAGATTTAAGTTTGAAACTTCAAAAACTTTCACAACAATGGTTCATTGTTGGTTTTGATAAAGCCGCTAATTGTCCAAGCTTTATGTGCAAATTTGGCTTGCAGGTTGGTTGCACAAGCAAGGCCTACTGGAAATGATTTTTCACTACTTAACCTTCCTCCTAGAGAGGCCACGAGCCATATCATTAAATATTGTTTAGATTTTGGCTATTCTATTGACTCTTTCAAACTTCCTGTGCTCTTTCCAACCTATAAGCATCACAAACATAAATTCAGATGGATATCATATGCCTCAAACTACGTAATTACTATTATTACTAAGGATATCACATCCTACCTAGATCTTTTATTATCTGAATTTGAACTAGTATGTGTAGTTAAGCAAAAAGTATGTTTGGATTTTCTTAAAATCCATTATAACCCATATTGAATTGTAAAAGACTTGACTGAGGTTACGCTCAATGTACCCAAACAAATCTTTCATCTATTCTTTGCACCCAATGTTACGAGAACATCCCCCTCTATGGTGATCTTGGACTAAAACATGTCTTGAAAAAGATGATTAAGATTGCATTTAGTAATGCTAGCTTAAAGAATCTCTCACTCATCCCTCTGGTTAATAAACCTAGATGGTATAAAAAAACCAATTCAACACATTATGCCCATTACAATTAGGAGTCTACAACAAAATCTCTTAATCTGCTCCTTAAAATTGATCTTTTTGAATGAAGAGGTCGAAAAAGTATCCCAAAATCTTTCACAATAAGTATCCTTTCCAGTACTGGTTTCATCTTATGGTCAAAAGTTCTGGCGAGCTCTTTCTGCGAATTAATCTTTTGCTTTTTTACACTTGTCTATCCTTTCGGCTTTACTTCCATCCTTAGAAAAAAATTAATGGCCTCATGCCATCTGGAGTGAATCTCATCAATCAGGTAATTCTCTAGGTGTTTCGCAAATCTCGGGATCAATCTTTTCACACATGTGTCAACTTGCTTCTCCGTCCAAAAATTTGCCCAAATCTTTCATTCTTTTCTTCATTTCCCGCACTTGATTTTGACTAGGAGGTGTTATTTTCTGTCAGATTGTCCACAAGAACCCATGTGTAATCTAGGATTCCCCTACTGCGTTGTTGAAGATATGCAACATAGCCTTTTGCTATATCTCTCCTCAACAAGTTTCTAGCTCCTTCTCCATTAAGCTCTCTCTTGCTGCTATGGAGGAACTTGCTATTGAGTGGTCTCTTTTTCTTTAGATTCCTCTTTCTATTTTTCTCCAATAACTTGTTGCTCCAGAGCAGTTCTTGCCTTCAGTAGACAATATTACAATCTTTATTTATCTCTTTTCTGCTATTTAGTAGTATGGACATGTAGAAAGGGGGGGACATACATCTGCACTATGAAGATTTTAAATTGCAGTTATCAAATTAATAGTGTGCGCGATCTCTTTGAGAGCTTCCACCATTTGTTTCCGAATGCAATGTTGTGACCTTCATCGTCCAATTGTCCTGTAGAGCACACGTGCACGTACATAGACACATGCAAATGCACGCACACACACGCGCACGTGCACGTGCACGTGCATGCGCACACACACATGTACAATTGCTTTGGTTTTGTCTGGACACTTCAATTGGCTAGGAATATCTACTCCTTTTGTGGGATGTTCTCCTTAAACTGGTAGTTGGCCTTGGGATTCTAGTCCTCATAAAATTCCCCTCTTAGGGGGGCGTGAATTTTTTCTCCTCCTTGGAAACCATACCATGCAATAAATCCTCCTTCCCCACTCTCTGCGCAATATTCGTTTATGTCACCACACTTTGCTCATGACTATTCTCATACCCTCCCCCCCCCCCCCGCGGGTTAATGTGGCGGCTGCCGTCGCTGGAGCATCCTCTCATGATAACATAGTGGCTGCAATTTGCTATGAATATTACTCAAAAAATGTACCAGAATTGGCATTTACAAACCAAGTGAGGGTTTACCCCTCACTTAGCCTTGGTGCTTGTTTTTTTGTGTGTGTGAGTGCATAAAAAGTGAGCTCTTCTGAGTGCTTGAACTACTTCGTACTGTGTTGCAATGGAGATGGTGGAACACCTGGTTACTTAGATTAAGATTAGGGATATTAATGTATTTGATTATTAAGCCATATTAGGGTTGAAATTAATCTTTTTGGTCTTAAGTGAAGGATAATTATACTAATTAAACTTAGACTAGTTTAAGATAATTATCAGAGTTGTATTAGACTGTTAAGAAGCTAAAAAAATTATATCAAAATTTTTTTATTAGTTTTTGTAATTAATTAGGTAAAAATTAAGTATTTTTAATCAAAAAACTGATGGGAAACCTACTTAATTAACTCAAATATTCTTAAGTTAATTATCACAATTAAAAAATACTTTTAAAAACATGAGGTAAATTATTGATTAACAAATAATTAATCTAAATATTTAATTAAGACGTTTTGAGTCACAAATTAAAGAGGAAAACGAATGAAACAAGGTAGATAATTATTATCTTTTTATTAGAGTTACTTTACATTGTAGTTAAGCCATGATAATTATTGTAAGGTGAGAAAACTAATTTTGTTATTTTTTAAAGCCAAAAACAGACTAATTCTAGCCAAAATTAAAAGAGAGAAATTAGTAAATCATGCTAGATAAATAGGTGCTATTAATTAGAAATATTTTATCTGATAAAAAAATTGTGATAATTATCTTAAGGTTAGAAAATTAATATAGCTATTTATATAAGTCAAATTAAACTAACTCTAGCTAAAAATTAAACGGGAAAATTAGTAAATCATGTTAGATAATTAGGTGCTATTTAGGAGAGTTAGTTTACATGATAAAAAATCCATAATGATTATCTTAAGGTCATAAAATAATATAGTTATTTATCAAAGTCAAAGTAGACTAATTCTAGCTGAAAAAGAAAGGGAAAAATTAGATAATCAAGTTTAAAAATTAAAAGATAATTACCAAATGTTAGAAATATCATTATCTACTTGTGATAATTATACCATAGTTAATTAGTCAATTAAAAAATTATAATTGACCAAAATCCCTATTTTTAGCTAAACATTAATTAAAATAAATAGATTTTGCGCTCAAAAGTTTCCACAAAAATTACAATAAGTGTAAACCAGTGATAGAGGAAATGAAATCTTTAAGAGAAAATAAATAAAATAAAGATTAAGCTCAAAATAAGCAGATTCCAAGCTTAAAATTCGATGGAGAAATTATGAAAAAGATATAGAAAATTAGGAGAGCTTAGAAAACTTTAGGGAAGCTTTGGAAAAATTTATTATACCTATATAGGCAAATAAGAAATTACTAGGTCAAGAGTTTACCAATTAAGATTACAAATTTAACCTTGATTGGGTTAAGATTGAATACAAAGGTTAAGTCTAGCTTTCGTATAATTTACTTAATGATTAGACGTCCTTTTTATAAGGATAAGAAGTTATGGTACCTAAAAGGACCCGAGCAAATCCTACATCGGATGATGAGGACGGAGCTCCAAAACGACTAGAACGTCGCATGACGATGAAGCCGGGCCTAGTAGTAGGCCTACTGATGAGAGTGTACAGGCCCCGGTACTACAACAAATGCCAGATCAGTCCGAGGTGAGTCTTCGTTATAATTAAGTTAGTTAATTCAAATTTTTCTTTAATTGTTAACATTGCATATGTAAAGAGGGAGTAAGCAATTAGGAAAAGTAAAACTGACCAAAATGGAAGACATCTTCCAAGAAACCCACGAGCACTTATTTGTAAATTAGGAAGGAAATGTTTTGGATAAGACTGGTTGACTTAGGAGAGAATGATTGGTTATCCTTAAGACAGCTTGTCTCAAGACACCTCTGATTCCTTAGAATATTTTCACTTCACGTGATGAGTAATGATGGCTGGTCAGCCACTGATGAGTTGGTTTCCTATATGTAACGTGGAGTTTGTACCTCCTACATGTGTATGTTTGTGGATACTACTTAGGATACTATTTTTATTCTAGGAGGACCACCCAGTTGTATGTGAAACTGGTACTGGCGTATGTGCGCCCCAAACTTTTGGGTAATGGGTTTCCACCCTGTTTATAAATAAGGAAGGGTGTTGTTTGTTCACCCATGTATAGGTGTGCTTGAGACAAGTGGAGTACGTGTCGGGATTTTCAAGATATATTATAAGTGACCGTACCTTGTCTTAAGTCTAAAGATGTTTGGTTTCTAGAAGGCTTTTTTTCAATGCTGATTTCAATGACTTGTCTTAATGAATAACTGTGATGAAAAGTTAAAAAGGAAACCATTATTTTAAGTGTTAAAACACATGTGGTAGTAATTAGGAAACAAAAGGATCATGTGTGAGTGCGGGGTGGTAAGTGGGGATTGACTAAGGTTGTCAATCATGGACGGGTGGACCTGATTAATCATGTAACTATCCATTGCTGCGCACTAAAAGCATTTAGTAAACTTCTCCAATTGGAAGGAGAATTCACCAGTGTGACTGTGTCCTCACATCTGATAGGGGGAAAAAAGCGTTTGTTGAGAATACCTTAGCCCAAATTGTTGAAGTTATAGGGCTGAAGTAGTCTTCGAGTTTTAAATATTGTCCCGTTTTTGCTGTGACACATGACTAGGTCTTTCTTCTAGGGCTATAGATCCAAGCCATTGTCAATGATAAAAGTGTATTCCCTGGATTTTTCTTGTTTAGAGACTCTGACTTTCAATAGGCCTAGAGACTTGTCAACGACCCCATCCCAATCTTGGTCTTGGTGGGTTGGGGATCTCACAAGCCATTGTCAATGATAAAAGTGTATTCCCTGGATTTTTCTTGTTTAGAGACTCTGACTTTCAATAGGCCTAGAGACTTGTCAACGACCCCATCCCAATCTTGGTCTTGGTGGGTTGGGGATCTCACAAGTGGTATCAGAGCAAGGTTAATTAAGGTCATGGACCTAGAGGAAAAACATTAAGGTACTAGGGAAAACTGGGTTTTGATAAAAAGTGATTAAAAGAGTGTAATTGAAATATGAGAGAGAAAGAGAAAAGAAAAACATTGTCCCCATCTGTGCAGGAAGAATTCCATCAAGCTTTTCGCAAGTTTTTAGTCTTCAACATCATGTTTATGAGAGCATGCACATCCCAAAAATACACTGTATGGAAGAGTGTAATGAAGCTATTGGATTATATGTTTTCCACACGCACTTGGGGAATTAGCTGGGGAAGGTTTGGTGGAGTTTTCCTCATAGATGTGGAGGAGCTGGAAGGATTTGGTTTGAATTTCAAAAGACTCAAATGGGCAGAGGAGCTTCGAGTAATTGAAATATACTTGTTCATAGGAACAGAAGATCCAAATGAGAAGATAGCAATAGGTGATGGTGTTTTAGTGTCACAAAACCAATGGTTATTTGATCAAGTAATTACCATAGTCTACCAGGGAAAATTAGGCCTATGAGGGTAGGTCCTAGCTTTAGAGGACCTATGAGGGTAGGTCCTAGCTTTAGAGGACCTAGAGATGAGGGTAGGTCCTAGCTTTAGAGGACCTAAAGATGTTGTATTTTGTGATCCTGTATCCGACCCACCCATGGTGCATAGGATTTTGTTACAAGAGGGTTAATGTCCTTGTATATATTATTTTTCTTGTATTAGTCATTGTATATACCATGAGTTTTTTGGAACACTGTATGTCATGTTATTGGAATAAAGATTAGTGGATTACTGTTTTTTCATTGCAATGTGGATAAAGTGATAATTGTTTAGTAATAAGTAAAGTAGAAAAAAATTAAATAGACACTAAAATCCCTAAGTTAATCACAGGGTAACCCTCACACAAATAGCCTCTACATTGCTACACAAGAAAATAAATTACTACTAAAGCAGGTCGAACTCCCTGTCTTTAAGGGAGAAGGGCCCAATCTAGAGAGGGATGCAGAAGCATGGTTAGAGGCTATGGATGATTATTTCATAGCCGTTGGAACTACTTAAGAAAACCAAACAATGTTGGGTATGTATCGTCTCACTGGAGATGCCAAGCTGTGGTGGAAACAACATTGTAGAGATAATCCCACTAATAAACCAACTTGGGAGAAGATGAAGCAGGCCATTATAGAACGTTATCTTCCTCCTCCTCACCAAGCCATTAAGATGAATGAATTCTATGGTCTATGTCAGTTAGGACTTTCACTGGAAGAGTACTATACAAAGTTTGTGTCTTTACGACGTTATGCTCCTCAGATGACCATGGAACAAGAAATTGCTCGATTTTGTCAAGGTCTCAACAAACCCTTGAGCACATGTCTCAAACCCTTCTTAGGGCCAAACCTCTTGCAGCTGAAGGAAACAATCCCACCAAAAACTACCCCAACTATGTCAATTATAGAGGAAGAGCTAGGGGAAATTTTAACCAAGGAAGTCAACGGCGTACAGTAACTGCTGCAGCAACTCTGAATCAGAATTTCCTTGATATAAGATGTTATAGATGCGGCCAGATGGGACACTACAAGCACAACTGTCCTCAAGAGTTAGACCCTAGAGATACGACTAGGCCCAACAGTCAACCTCAAGCCAACCAGGGTAACTTTCAAAGAGGAGGAAGAGATGGAGGACGTGGCAGGGGAAGAGGAAGAGGAGCACAAGCTTATGCAGTAGTAGGAGATCCTACTCTAATGAATGAGGAAGATGAAAGAGCAACCTTGTTTGCCGCAATTGAAAATCCTGGAGCGCACCAACAATATGCAGTCATTCAAACTACGGCAAATCGACAAGGTGAAAAGTTTGAACTACTTATAGATTGTGGTAGCACCCATTCTCTTCTTTATCCAAAATTTTTAAGGAAGCTTAAGTTGAATCAGTACCTAGTCAAAAGAATGGTAGTGGAATTAGCAAATGGAAAAGAAGTCCTTTCTCAACATTTAATCGGAAAAGTAGAATATGAATTAGGAGGAGTGATGAACTCATCATACTTCCGCACTCTACCTGTTGGAATCTACAATGGTATCTTGGGATGGATTGGCTAATAAAAAATCAAGCACACATTTACTGTGCCGAAGGTAGCCTATCCTTTAGGAATAGCGAGGAAATTTTAGTTCAAGGACGTAATGGGAAGCCAAAAGCCCATCTAGTTAAGGCTAGTAGACTTATTAAAGGTCTATGTAAGGGACAACAAATATTCATGGTCAAACTAAACAAAGGTAGGATTCACGGGCCAACAATGGCTTAAGAAAATTTCGTATGTGTTTCTAGAGGACCTCTCAAATTTACCTCCCCCAAGGGACATACACCATGAGATAGAAACATTTCCAGGTAGTGAACCTATTTCCAAAAGAACTTACAAAATGTCTCTACCCGAAGCCATAGAGCTCAAGGAACATCTTCGACAACTAATTGAGCAAGGGTTCATCCGACCAAGTATTTCTCCCTGGGGAGACCTATTTTATTTCAGGCAAAAAGGAATGGATCCTTACGCCTTTGCATAGATTACCGAGGCCTTAATCAGGTATCTGTAAAGAACAAGTTCCTATTCCATGCATAGACAAACTTCTAGACAGATTGCACGAAGCAAAACTATTCACAAAAATTGATCTCAGGTCAGGGTATCATCAAATCCGGATAAAAGAAGCTGACATACACAAGACTGCATTCAACACTCAGTATGGGCACTATGATTTCATAGTCATGCCTTTTGGACTTACAAATGCACCAACAACTTTTAATCGACTCATGCAGGATATATTTTGAGAATACCTAGATGATTTTGTTCTAATATTCTTTGAAGATATATTGGTATATTCTAAAGATTCTAAGGAGCATGAGGAACATGTATGCAAGGTCTTAAGTATTTTTCAACAACATCAGTTGTATGCCAAGATGAGAAAATGTGTCTTTTGCAATCCTGAAGTTAGCTATCTTTGAATTATCATATCTTTTAAGGGAATTTCAGTGGATCCTGCAAAGGTTAAGGACATTATAGAATGGCCACAACCCAAAACTATCAATGAAATTAGAGTGTTTCTAGGTATTACAGGATGGTATAGAATATTTGTCAAGGATTATGCACTCATTGCGGCACCCTTGATTCAACTACTCAAGAAATCCTCCAAGCTTACATGGGAAAAAGAACAAGAATATTGTTTCCAGCAACTGAAACAATACCTCAACTCCGCCCCCATACTCAAGTTACCCAAATTTTCTCAAGATTTTGAGGTGGTAACTGAAGGAGAGGAGCTGGGAGCACAATGGAAGCAAAAGAAGAACACGCACACACACTCACACATACACCACCATAGCCACAGACACAGGTTGGAGGGGGAGAGTCGACACACACTGTGTGCCCCCTTTATTTCTTCTCTATCTTATGCACTAAGGCACAATACACATTGTACTTAGTGTTAGTGGCTCACACAAGTGTATAACTATACACTTAAGGTTAGTAGGAGTTAGTGATTGGCGGTCGGCGGTCACATGGCCATTAAGCCTAAAATTTCCCACTTGATGGCCAATGTGGGAGACCATAAGAATGGAAGAGAACCACTCTTCACCCAATGCCCATCAACTCACGACAGTGCTAAAACTGATGGTTGGAGAGACTTTTAGTGAGTTCATCCACTGTGTTCTCTGATGTAGAAATCTTCACTAAATCAAGGCTCTTGTTTACCAAGCATTCACAACTGAAGTGATAACGCACATCAATGTGTTTTGTTCTAGAATGAAACACTGGATTGCTAGCCAAGGCAATATCACTCCTACTATCACAATGAAGAATTGGTGTACACTGCTCCAATCCAAGATCTTTCACTAGGCGAGCATGACAAATAGCTTCTTTACATGCCTCACTCAATGCAACATACTCTGACTCTGTGGTAGAAATGGATGTACAATCTTGACGAATGGATCTCCAAGAAATAGCAGAACCTGCAAACATGTAAATCCAACCTGTTGTTGATTTACAACTGTCAACACAGCCTGCATAATCACTATCTATAGATCCTTGAATGGATGACTCTCCATGACCATAGCATAACTGTCTATCTGCAGTGCCACTCAAGTATCTAAGAATCAACTTGATAGCATCCCAATGCTTTTTACTAGGTTTAGACATAAATTTTCTGACAACTCCCACTGCATGTGCAATGTTAGGTCTTGTAGCCACCATTACCACAAGCTGAAGCATAAGGAACCTTCACCATTGTAGCTTTTTCCTCAGGAGATTTGGGACAATCATTCTTGCTAAGTTTCAAATATGCAAGCAATGGAGTACTCAAAGCCTTCCCGTTCTGCATGTTGAAACAATCAAGAACCTTGTGCACGTACTCTTTTTGAGAAAGGTACAACAAACTCTTCTTACGGTCACAAGTAATGCACATACCCAAAATGTGATTAGCTTCACCCAAATCTTTCATGTCAAATTGAATTTTCAGCTTGGTTTTCAAGTCAGCAATGTCCTTCTTGGAATGACCAGCAATAAGCATGTCATCTACATAAAGGATAAGCATAATAAGCTGTCCATCGGGTTGTATTTTCACGTAAAGACATGGATCCTCATTACTGCACTTATAGCCTCCTAGGGAACACATAAATGCATCAAACTTTTGATACTATTGTCTGGATGATTTCTTCAAGCCATAGAGACTTTTCAGAAGCTTACCAACCAAATGTTCCTTGCCCTTTAGCACAAACCCTTCAGGTTGCTGCATAGAAATCTCTTCATCAAGATCACCATGTAAGAAAGCTGTAATGACATCCATTTGATCAAGCTCCATATCTTCAGTGGAAACCAAAGCAAGAAATATTCTCAGTGTGGTTATCTTGACCACTAAAGAAAAGATTTCCTGTAAATTGACACCATATTTTTGCTTGAAATCTTTGGGCACTGAACGAGCTTTGTAATTGTCAATCTTCTTCTTGTAAACCCATTTACAAGGCAATGCTTTCCTACCTTTTGGCAATGGAACAAGTTCCCGTGTTTTGTTCTTTGCAATACTGGATAGCTCCCTCTTCATAGCATGTTCCCACTGAATCTTATCCTTGGCTAGCATAGCCTCTTTGTAACAAGAAGGCTCACCACTATCTGTTAGCAAACCAAAATCCACTCTTGGAACAAAATGTTTTGATGGATGTGAGACTCTGTGAGATCTTCGTGGCTGATCAGAACTCATACTAGCCTGTGTAGTAAGTGGATCGGGAGCTGTCTGGACAGGAGGTGATACATAAAAAAATGTCACTTCCCAGAATTCAACATCTTTCACTGGCTGTCTATGCATCTTAGTCTCATTAAAGACAACATCACTGCTACGGATCACTGATTGATTTTTTGGCCCATAATAAACGATAGCCAAATTGACCATCTACACCATAGCCAATGAAGACGTATTTCCTGGACTTAGGATCTAGCTTAGCATGCAACTCCTTGGGTACATGCGCATAAGATTCATAGCCAAATGTACAAAGTTTTTCATAAGACAATCTATGTCCTGACCATAACTCCAAAGGTACACGAAACTGTAATGAAGCATGTGGTGATCTATTGATCAAGTACACGATTGTGTATGCTTCAGCCCAAAATGCTTGTGGTGAATTAGCCTGTGATAGAATAGGCATAATCCACTCTTGGATGGTCCTATTCATTTGTTCTAAAACACCATTTCGTGCTGGGGTATAAGGAGCTGTAAACTCACGCTTAATTTCCCTACTTAAATAGAAGTCTGTAAACTATATTCTCGACCATTGTTTGAGCACAAAGCTTTTAGCTTATGTTCAAATTGAGTTTCAACACTAGATAAGAACTTCTTGAAGCAAGAAAAGGTCTCATCTTTAGACTTCATGGCCTAGACCCAAACATGCCGTGTTGCATCATCAATGAATGTAACATAATAGGACGCACCACCATGGGATTTAGAGGGCAGAGGCCCACATAAATCACTGAGCTCAAGCTCTAAGGGTTTTTTTTCTTTGTCAAAAGAATGTGTACAACGTATCCGTGTTTGATTTCCATATTGATAGTGCTCACAAAAGGGAAAATCAAAAAATAACAAAGATGGTAAGTAGCCCAAACGAGAGAGTGTCTCCATTCCCTTCTTTGACATATGTCCTAACCGGCTATGTCACAAAGCAAGGGATGGCAGCTCGGTTACAGAAAGAACATTGTTTTTATCAAATACATAAAGAGGATAAATTGAACCAACTTTAGAACCATGGGCTATAATAAAATGACCCTTCACAACACGCCAAGACTGCTAATCAAAAGTGACTTTGTAACCTAATTCATCAAGACATCCAACCAAAATTAGATTGCATGTCAAGGTTGGAACAATACACATAGTATGGATGTAAACTTCATCCCATTTGCCATAACCATGGCAATATCACCTATGCCAACAATGTCACAAGAGTAGCTATCACCAAGTGTAACAGAGCCAATGGTTTCCTCATCAAGAATCCATGTATGGGATACTTCACCACTAACAAGGAGTTTAACTGGCATAGAACTCTGCAATGAGAGAGTTTCATGTGCATCATAAAAGACATCATTATTTTCAGTCAACATATTAATGTCTTGCACATCACTGTCATCCTGAACTATGTTTAGTTCTTCAATATTAACCAAAATCTTTGGTTTCTCCTCTTTATCATCACGATCTTTGCTTTTACCTTTGCCCTTCTCTTTGTCACGCTTCTAAGAATAACAATTCTTCTTTATGTGAATAAACTTATCACAATAATGGCATTGAACATTGCGGCCCACGAGACTTTGATCTCCCCTTTGATGCATCTCTATTGACCTCTTTCTTGGAGTCACGTTGCGAAGAACGGCCCTTATGCTACTTATCATCCCTTTGCACATAACGAGCTTCGCCATGATGCAAGCTAGTCATGGTCTTCCGATGCATCTCCTTTGACAAAAGTGCACTAGTAATATCATTGTACTTTAGTGTACCATTAGGAGCAGAGTTACTACCAGTTGTGCAAA
Organism: Adiantum capillus-veneris; assembly: GCF_014529385.1. Lineage (NCBI taxonomy): Eukaryota > Viridiplantae > Streptophyta > Polypodiopsida > Polypodiales > Pteridaceae > Adiantum > Adiantum capillus-veneris. The sequence continues at coordinate 54,912,424 of NC_140952.1, read as the reverse complement.
AGATATCCCAAGAGGGTGGCAACGAACAAAGAAAAAAGATTGATTTCATCTCATCATGAATGGTCATGCACTGTGCACGAATATGGGCAAAAAGATAATCAAAATTATTAATATGGCTGGCAACACTAGCGGACTCCTTCATACGAAGGTTGAAAAGTTCTCCTTCATACTAGGAAAACCTTATTGCTAGCCGTATTCTTTTCGTAAGTGTCACACAATTTCTTCCATAAAGCATGAGTATTCTTGCATTCTAGCACTGAAAAGTACACCGACTCACCAAGGTGTAGTCTAATCGTAGGTGTGCATAGCTCATCAAGATCCTCCCACTGAAACTGAGTCATGTGCATATCTTCAGTTCTAGCTGCATAGGCAAGATGCAACTTTTGTTTCTTTTAGACAAGCACATCATGCATTTGGTTATTCCAAAGCTGAAAATTAGTGCCATTAAACTTCTTTATGTCATAAATGTCACAGTCTTTGCTAGTAGACATGGTGACAAAACTACCAAAAGATTCTGGGAAAATTTCAGCAGGGTCTCCTTTGTATTTGGGACTATGTCAACCAAAACAAAAGACAAAATGACCAAGTATGTCACTCACAAAGCATAAAAGAGGGAAATGCCTCTCAAAAGCACACTGTATATAGACCAACTGAGGCGCATAAACTGTCAAACTAACCATAGACCACCAACTCGGTGTCAAAAGCACCTATACCACTCTATACATGTCCTATGGCAAGGCCTCATAAGGGATGCTCTAGCTACCTGTATCACCGAAGGTATCTCCACATTTGAGAATACCCCAACTCAATGAAAACCTCACACTATCAACCCTCAACAACGTATGTCATGCAATATAAGGTATAGCCAAGTCTCAGAAATGGCTATCATCCGGACCAAGTCTTAGAAATGTTCGGGACTGCCGTACTAGCCAAAAGATGGTGCCATTAAAGCATACAATGGCAGTATCCACAAAGACGTACATCACGGCATTCAAACATGCACCAAAAGCATGTGCATGCAAAGAAATATCCCTGTGGAGAGTGAAACCGGTCTCAAAAGAGCTTAAACATTGTCAAAAGTGCCAACATATGCATGTACACATAAAAAATTGCTCCCATTGAAACCAGAAACCTGTAGCCTGTGAGGCAATGCTGATGTCGTAGCCAAAGCCAAAATCAAGGCCAAGAAGCACAAAGAAAGCTAACCAAGCCGCTCTATATACCTATACCTGTGCGTATATCTGTACCTGTAGTCAAAGAAGACAATGCAGTGAAACTCCCATTCTATGTGTGTGTATGAGGCCACTCTGAAAGAGGCTTCACACTCTTAAATGAGCCATGGGCTCTCGTAGATGGAAGAGACTATGACAATGGTACGTGTAATGGCTATGGAAGCTCTGCAGCATAAACTACCAAAAGAGGGTTGAAAATTTCAGCTCCTAAAATGTAGCTTGAATGAGGTTTTTGATGGCACGAATGGCTTCGAAAGGGGGTAAAACTGCAGGAAGCCTGCTGGAAACGCTCTTGAAATTCTAAATTTACCGATGCCAAAGTCGGAACCCTGTTGGCACTCTTGAAAGTGCGCACGCACATAGATCCAATTTCGGGAATGAAACAGCTCTGATGCCAGATGAAGGAGAGGAGTCGAGAGCACAATGGAAGCGGAACAAGAATATGCACACACACTCACACACACACCACCATAGCCACACGCACAAGTTGGAGGGGGAGAGCCGACACACACTGTGTGCCCCCTTTCTTTCTTCTCTATCTTATGCACTAAGACACAATACAAATTGTACTTAGTGTTAGTGGCTCACAAAGTGTATAGCTATACACTTAGGGTTAGTAGGAGTTAGTGATGGGCGGTCGGACACATGGCTATTAAACCTAACATTAACAGATGCAAGTGGGCTCGTTGTAGGAGGAGTGTAAACACAAGAAGGCCGACTGGTTTCCTCCACTTCCAAAAAATTAAGGCTTCATGAATTGAATTATCCAACTCATGACCTGGAATTAGTAGATGTTATACATGCCCTCAAATTATGGAGACATTATCTATTGGGACACCAATTTCAGGTAATCACTAATCACAAGAGTCTAAAATGGATTTTTACCAACCAACCCTTAACATGAGACAAAGATGCTGGATAGAACTTCTTCAGGAACACGATTTTCAAATGATATACAGGCCTGACAAGGAAAATGTAGTTACCGATGCCCTTAGCAAAAAATCCTTTCTTGGAGCCATCTCCATGGCCAATAATCCCATATTGGATAAGGTTAGGGAATGCTCACAAAAGGATAAAGCCTATCTTCAAATCATTCAAATTCTCAGCTAGGAAGATGCAACAGAAAAAGAAAAAGCCCTAGTAAAGGAACATTCTATGGAGGATGGCCTTCTTTACTACAGAAAACAACTTTACATTCCTAAGGATACCTCCCTAAAGTAGGTAATTCTTCATGAAGGTCATGATATTCCAATATCAGGACACCTAGGATTTGCAAAAACTGTTAATATCTTGAGGAAAACTACTTCTGGACCGGAATGAAGAGGGACTTTCTTCAATACATCAGACAATGCCTCTCTTGTCAGAGAAACAAGGTTGAACGAGTGATGATGCCAAGAAAGCTACAACCCTTAGGCATACCTCAAATGAAGTGGGAATTCATTAGCATGGATTTTGTCACAGGTCTCCCCACAGTTCAAGGAGGGTATAGCTCCCTAATGGTAGTCGTGGATATGCTTACTAAAGCATCTCATCTAATACCAGTAAACACCACTTATACAGCTTCAGATATAAGCAGGATCTTTGTTAAGGAGATCTTTAGACTACATGGGCTTTCAAAAAGAATTATCAGTGAGACAAGGATGCAAATTTCACTTCCAAGTTTGGAAGGCTCTATTTGAAGCTTTAGGAACACAACTATGCTTCAGCTTGGCATATCATCCTCAAACAGATGGGCGAACAAAACTGGTAAACCTAGTAATTGAAGATATCCTTCGAGCTTATTGCAGTAGAGAACCCTGTAAGTGGATTCAATTTCTTCCCTTGGTAGAATTCGCCTATAACTCCTCTTTCCATAAAAGCATTGAAATGTCACCTTTCAATGCTCTATATGGGAATGAATGCATATCACCATTGGATTTTTTAGACCCTACTATAAGGGTGCAATCCTCAAAGAAAATGTTGGAGGAAATGGAAGCCCAGACCAAAGCCATACGACAAGATATTCACATGGCTAAGGATCGAAAAAGAATTATGCAGACCAAAAGCGTTCCGATCGGATCTTCAAACAAGGAGACAAGGTTTTTCTTTGAGTACATCCAAAAATAAGCAACCTATTCAAAAAGCTTAGTCCCAGGTATTACAGTCCTTATGAAATAATTAAGGTCCTCAGTGATCAAGCCTACAAATTAAAGCTGCCAGAACACATCAAAGTCCATGATGTATTTCATGTCAACCTACTAAAACCCTACATCCCAAATCCCAACCATGCATTGGGGGATGAACAAATTGTAATGCAACAACAAGGAGTGTTGGAGCTTCAGCTTTGGAGGATCTTCTTCTTGCCTTTCCTCTTGGCTATAAATAGGCTTTGACCTAGCTAAGCCTCTATTCACAACAATGAACCGCAATGTTCTTTCTTTCATCTCATACCTTCTTTCTTTGAGGTTGTATTGGCCTTACCCCTCCATGTGTTTCTCTAATCTTCTGTCGCTTCAAAGGGAAGTACCCACTTTGATTGTTATAACATATTATAGCTAGTACTAGCACTTGTTTATTAGATGCTTCCATCATCAGTGTCGTGTATGTCATGTCTATTGGCATTCTAACACCTGGCAGTAGAGGTTTTTTTCCTAAGACAACTTATGACCTTGAAACTCCTACTGGACTTGGAGCATTTTTCGTAATGCATTAGGAAAAATATGAACCCCAAAAGGGCCCTTTAGCTTAAGGGGTGATTAAGCATGGACCAATAGGAAGAGGGTGGTGGCCACAGCTATACCCTCTCAAAAGGTAGGGTAGTAGGGTGCATGGGGGCCTATTTGTTCCCCTCATTATAGCTTTGTTCCCTATAAAGAGAGAGAAGGGAAAAAAGGTTGGGGGGGGGGGGGGGATCCCTCCATTTTCATGGGTGCCCATAAAGTAACCCTAAAATTTCATTTTTTTTGAAAATCTCTAAATCTCACTTTTTACTCTCCAAAAGCTCTCCTAACCAAATATATGGTCAAAAAACTATTTTCTTTGTCCAAAATCTACATTTCTCAGCAATACCCTTTATTCTACCTCTTCTCTCTTCTCTTTCTCCTTCTGCCTCCAAGCTTTCCATAGCTGCAGCACATGAGGAAGCTTTTCATAGCTACACCACTTGTCTCCCCCTTTCATCCACACCATCCCTTTGAACTACTTCTTCTCCCCTTGCTCCCCATTGTTAGGAAATAAGACGTAGCTAAATAGATATTTGAATAGATTACTTAATGGAAAGAGATAGATTTCACACACAAGAGATTATAGAGTAGGGAGAGAGAGAGTACACATGATATACGTGGTTCACCCAATGTGGGCTACATCCACGGGAAAGCAGCCACTCAATGGCTTTAATACTTCAAAACAAGAAGTAGTTTACAAAGGGATTATACCCTTAATAGAGCTCCTGCCTTGCTTCACTCTCACCACCTCACACTCAGCTTGTTGCATCAACTTCACACTATGAAATGTGTGTAGAAATGGCCTCCTTTTATAGGCCAAAAGGGCTGTCCTCTCTCATGAGAGGCAACCATGTGTAGCCGCCCTTGTGTAGATAAGTCCAAATCGGACCCTCCAATCCCCCCATGTGTGGTCGCCCTTGAGAAGACAAGTCTGTTTTTGAATTCGGCCACCGGCCACCGCCCATAGACCATTGACTACTGGCCATCGGCCAACTGGCCAACCGACCGGTCGTTTTCCGACCACTTTTTGGCCGTCATCCGGGCACATAATATTCCGACAAAAAAGGAATATTTCGGCAAAGCTAGTCTCAAGCTTTAGGCTAGAGACTGTGCGTGAAAATTTTGGTTTTCGGCGAGTGATTTTATTTTCCGGCGAGTTATTTTTCTTCACGCACGATGGCTTCTCCTTAATATGATGGGGGCCTTACAAATGTATGTTTTTAACACAGAAAATTACAAGGGGTAAATTAGGCTCCATACTTAACAATCTCCCACTTGGAGACTGATCTCCAAACCAAACTTGTGACTGCTTTCCATCCTGGTTTCTTATCCTTGAATGCCGATTGAAGATGAGAAAAAGCTCAACTTCTCCTTGTTGACCACCTTTGTAAACATGTCTGCATGATTTTCACTTGTATGCACCTTTCCTAGCTTTAGCTGTCCCTCTTCCAAAAGAGTGCGTATGAAGTGATATCTCACCTCAATGTGCTTTGTCCTTGAATGAAAGGCTGAGTTCTTCGCAAGATGGATAGCACTTTGGCTATCACTGTACAAGACACAATTGTTTGTTTGAATCCAAGCTCTTCTAAGAATCTGTGAAGCCACAAAATTTTTTTGCTTGCCTCCGTCATTGCTACATACTCTGCTTCCGTGGTAGAAAGTGAGACCACTTTCGATAGCTTTGAAGCCCAGCTTACTGCTGTGCCTCCAACCGTGAAGACATAGCCCGTAGTTCTCCATCGAGTATCTTTGTCACCTGCTATATCTGCATCAGCATACCCTTGAAGAAAAATATCAGTTCCTCCAAAATACAAAGCATTTGTTGTTGTCCCTTTTAGATACCTAAGTATCCACTTCACAGCTTGCCAATGCTCTTTACCTGGGTTGTCCATGAACCTACTCACAACTCCCACTGCATGTGCAATGTCTGGCCTTGTCCAGACCATAGCATACATTAGAGAACCTACCACTGCAACATATGGAACTTTAGACATATAGGCGATCTCCTCTTGTGTCTTTGGACACATATCCTTCGTTAGTTTAAAGTGACCATCCAAAGGTGTAGAAACGGGTTTTGCATTTTGCATTGCAAACCTTTCTAGTATCTTCTTGATGTAATCCTCTTGAGATAGCTTTATTGTCTTCTTCATCCCGTCCCTTGATATTTTCATACCAAGTATCCTCTTTGCAGCACCTAAATCTCTCATTGAAAAAAATTTAGACAGCTCCTTTTTTAGGTCTTTGATGTCCTGCATGTTAGCACTTGCAATCAACATGTCATCAACATACAACATTAGGATAATGAATTTCCCATCTCCCAAATTCTTTGTGTAGACGCAGTGATCCGAGTTGCATCTTGTGAATCCATGATACAACATCAATCGACCAAACTTCAAGTACCATTGTCTTGATGTTTTCTTTAATCCATACAAGATCTTCTTTAATCTACCAACCATTTTCTCCTTACCTTTTACTTCATACCCCTTTGGTTGAAGCATGTAGATTTCCTCCTCTAAGTCACCGTGAGGGAATGCCATATTTACATCCATTTGCTCGAGATTTAGATCATGAGCAGCCACAAGGCTTAATTAAGACAAGCCTAATTGAGTTCATTTTTACAACAGGAGAAAATATTTCATTAAAGTCAATACCTTTCTTTTGAGAAAACCCTTTTACCACAAGCCTAGACTTGTACCTTTTCTTCCCACCTTCTTCTTCCTTCAGCTTGTACACCCATTTGTTTTGAAGTGCCCACTTAACTTAGGCAACTCAACCAACTCCCATGTTTGGTTGCGATGTAGTGAGTCCATCTCCACTTGCATGCTCTTTGTCTATTCTTCTTTGGATTCATGTTGCATAGCTTCTTTGTATGATTCTGGATCTCCAGAATCTAAGATCAGAGAGATGGTTGAAGGAAGGAACAAACCTTTCTGGAGGTCTACTTGCTCTTGTAGATCTTCGGGGAATAGGTTGAGGCTCCTCATTTGGTTGACGTTGTTGCACATCGTCACCGTTTGCAGTCCTTGAGTCTTCACCGTCCTCAAGCTCCATGTACTAATCACTTGTTTCTTTTGTTTGTTTTCTTTCCAAGTAATCTTTGTACATATTTTGTTCGTTAAAAATCACATCCCTACTCCTTAAGATTTTACCATCTTCAGGATTCCATAGGCGATACCCAAAGTCACCTTCCCCATAGCCAATGAAGAAACACACTTTTGAACTTTGCATCTAGCTTTGATCTTAGGCTTCTATCTATGTGCATGAAAGCCTTACACCCAAACACTTTGAGAAATGCATATTCACCGGTTTACCTGTCCATGCCTCTTTTGGAACTCCCCCATCCAATGCTGTTGAGGGTGACCGGTTGATTAAGTACACAGACGTACTTACAGATTTTGCCCAAAGCTCAAGCAGTAGGCCTGCATGTAGCCGCATGCTTCGTGCTCACTCCATGATTGTCATGTCCATCCTTTCCGAAATCCCATTTTGTTGAGGTGTCCTTGGGGTTGTCCTTTGCCTCTGAATGCCATTGCTAGCACAAAATCTTTCAAAAGCTTGGCTGCAATATTCACCTCCATTGTGGGATCTGAGGCATTTAACCTTGGTACCTGTTTCATTCACCACCAAGGCTTTCCACCTTTGAAATATGGAAAATACATCGGAGTTATTCTTCATGACATAAACCCATGTTTTTCTAGTCGCATCGTCTATGAATGTTACTTAGTACAATGAGCCACCAAGTGATGGTGTACTTGCAGGACCCCAAACATCAGAATGAACAAGTTTTTATTTTTTCTTTCATTTCTTGATTTTTGAAAATTTATCCTCTTTTTTTTACCATAAACACAATCTTCACAGAACTCTAAGTCCACTTCTTTCAAAACTGGTAGAAGCTTCTTTGTTTGAAGGATTTGCATTCCTTTGGCACTCATATGCCCAAGCCGGTAGTGCCACACCGCACTATCAACTTCTGTAGTTGCTGCACAAGCTGAAGGTTGCGTGCTAACAATACACAAGTAAAGTGTACCGACCTTTTCTCCCTTGGCAACCACCAAAGATCCCTTTGAGATCTTCCATCGTTTGTTTCCGAATGCAATGTTGTGACCTTCATCGTTCAATTTTCTTGTAGAGATCAAATTTTTGCGAAGAGAAGGAACATGCCTAACATCTTTAAGCTTCCATTCATTTCGGTTAGCAGTTTTGACAGAAACTGTACCTTTGCTGACAATCTCACAAGCTTCATCATCTCCCAACTATACATACCCAAAATTACCTTTGGTGTAATCCTGGAAATGTTGCTTGTGTGGTGTCACATGGAATGAAGCCCCGGAATCTACTATCCAGGAATTAGAAACATTGTCTAATGAGAGAATTAGACCATCTAGCTCTACTTTACCTGCCACATTGGCCTCCGATGTTGGCTTGTTGTCTTGTTGTCTTGAGACTCTGCGTCCTTCTTCTTCTTCTTGGACCAGCAATCCTTCTTGACCTAGCCCTTCTTGCCGCAGTTCCAACATTCAAGAATTGACTTTGTGCGTGACTTGCTCCGCCTTGCGCGATCACGACCCTTTTGGTTTTTGAACCTCTCCTTAGGCCTTCCTCTTGTTTCCACTGATAGTGCAACACTTGATGATTCTCCTGTGCTTCTCCTTCGCATTTCCTCGCTTAGGAGAACACCCACAACATCATCAAACTTAAGAGTATTTGTGCCTGAGATAGGATTACTTACAGCCATCACAAGGCTGTCCCAGCTATCCGGTAGAGATGATAGTATAAGGAGAGCTAGCACTTCGTCATCGAAATTGATTTCGCTGATCAAAGTTGACTTATGTTTGTGTTAAAGTCATTTAGGTGTTCTGCAACTGAACCATTCTCTGCCATCTTTAGATTGAACAAGCGCTTCATAAGAAATACCTTATTGGATGCCGATAATTTCTTGTAGAAGTCATCAAGTGACTTCATCAAGTCCTCTGTGGTCTTCATCTCCGAAACATTGAAGGCCACCATTGACACCAAGCTTAATCGGATTGTTCCCAGTGCCTTTCGATTAAGGAAACTCCATGCTTCATTTGCCATCGTTGCGGGCTTCTTTGCAAGACCGCCTAGTGGCAAATAGAGGTCCTTCTGGTAGAGATAGTCTTCAATCTGCATCTTCCAATGTTGATAGTTTTTGCCGTTGAACTTCTCAATATTGAACTTCCCTTCCTCCGCCATAACTCCCACTCAATTCAAAAAATCCTTTCCTTGAGATAATTTAGCTACGAGCAAACCTTGCTCTGATACCATTTGTTGTTAGGAAATAAGACGTAGCTAGATAGATATTTGAATAGATTACTTAATGGAGAGAGATAGATTTCACACACAAGAGATTATAGAGTAGAGAGAGAGAGAGAGAGAGTACACATGATATACGTGGTTCACCCAATGTGAGCTACGTCCATGAGAAAGCAGCCACTCAATGGCTTTAGTACTTCAAAACAAGAAGTAATTTACAAAGGGATTATACCCTTCATAGAGCTCCCGCCTTGCATCACTTTCACCACCTCACACTCAGCTTGTTGCATCAACTTCACACTATGAAATGTGTGTAGAAATGGCCTCCTTTTATAGGCCAAAAGGGCTGCCCTCTCTCATGAGAGGCAACCATGTGTAGCCGTCCTTGTGTAGATAAGTCCAAATCGGACCCTCCAATCCGCCCATGTGTTGTTGCCCTTGAGAAGACAAGTCCGCTTTTGAATTCGTCTACCGGCCACCGGCCATTGACTTCTGACCACCGGCCACCAGCCATTGACTACAGGCCACCGGCCAACCGACCGACCGATCGGTCGTTTTCCGACCACTTTTCGGCCGTCGTCCGGCCATAATATTCCGGCAAAAAAGGAATATTCCGGCGATGAAAATTTTGGTTTCGGAGGAGTGATTTTAGTTTTCGACAAGTTATTTTTGTTGACGCACAATGGCTTCTCCTTCTAATGGGGGCCTTACAAATGTGCGTTTTTAACATAGAAAATTACAAGGGGTAAATCAGGCTCCATACTTAACACCATTAGCCACTTCTCCCCTCCCGCCAAGCTTTCCATAGCTGCATCACGAATGGAAGCTTTTCATAGCTGCACGACCTATCTCCCCCTTTCATCCACACCATCCATTTGAACTACTTCTTCTTCCCTTTGTTTTCCATTCAACCATTCCTTCTCATTTCATTCCTGAAACAACAGGCCTCTTTCTCTAACACCACAACTCTTCTTCTTTTGGTGCTACAATGTCAACCCCCTCCACATCAAGGAAGCCAGAGGATGAGATAGAGGCGGTTTGCTTGCATAACACTAGGGATTCTGATGGGGAATGCGTGCCGCAGGTGTTTTATAAAGGATCTTGGATCTTCATGCAACCTGCAGCTATCGGGCCTCATCGAGTTCGAAACCGTGGCAACCTTGACTAACATTGGAAGAGGAGACTTATTGGTTTCAAAAACTATAGAGTCAATGGCACAGTGGCCATTGTTCAACATGTGTACGCTTGGCGTTCCATGCGCTTGAGGAATGGAAGCTTAATATATTTCCCAATACATTGTAAGTCGTAAAACATTGTTGGTTGCTGATTGTAAACGCTTGTTATTTTTTTTTAATTTAATAGTTTTTGGTGTTGTCATAGATATATTCCCATCCGACCTTGTTGAGGAACAATCATCAAGAGTCTCACAGGAACCTTCAACGCTCTTCATGCGGACATTGGTGTTATGATGCTTCCCAACTCACCACCTTCAATTCTGTTGCAATGTAGAATTTTCTTCTACTCACACGCGTATGTAGTGCCGACCTCATGGATATGGTAAGATCATTGCTGTTGACAAACCTTCATTACTGAGTCCGAAATGGCCACAACCCGATGCATGGTCACTTTTCTCAGTGAAGGACAAGATCTTTCCAATATTTGCTCCTCATTAAAATTTGGTAAGGCTTCTAGATTATAGGGCTTAGTTGGTGGTGCCCCATGCATGTTTTTGTACACTTGTTCAAGACATTGACATTCTATGTCACACCTACTATGTTTTGTAGCAACAATGTCATGTATGAAGCACTAAAGATGATATTTGGAGATAATTGGGGAATGGTTGAGGGAGTGCACCAAGGAGATAAATACAAGTGTAAGGTGGGCGTTTCAGGTATAGGGATACGATATTTGTAAGTGCGCACTACTTTGTACTTACGTTTTCACTATGAGCATTGGATGTGTAAGAGTGGAAAGTGGATACCCTTACAATCTAGTGTTGCTAATTTTGTGACATTTGACATGCCCGTTACTTTGTCAAATTGTGTTTCTAAGATTGTGCAAGTCAGTGAACACTGGACACTCACCAACATACGGGAACACTCGATTATCTTGGGCTACAAAGAAATCAAAGATGCTTACTTTCGTCTCAATCGGTAAAAGATCATTTTATTTTATATGTTGTCTACATGTGCCAATTGTTAGTCTTATTAAAAGCACTTTTGTTGTTTTAGATTAGTAGGCGGATGGAGGCAACCATGAAAGTGCAAGAGGAGTGGAGGGTTGGCGGCGCACTGTCTTTAAGTTGATCTGATAGATCAATGTAACTGGCTCTAATGCCACGTTGTAAAGCCTTCTATTTAATGGAAATTCAAAAGTTTTTTGTCATTATAGTATCACCTTCATTGATTAAGTTTTTTAATTTTGTTTGGGTGTTTGTGTGCGCACCCATGTGTGTTTGTATGTATATCAAAGAGCTTTGGGATGGTGTGGTGTCTTTTTCTGCAAAGGGGGGGGGGGGGGGGGGGGGGGGGGGGGGGGGTGTATATAAAGGGGAGGGGGCTTCTTTTTTTTGTCAACACTTGAGAGAGACAAAAAAAGACACACACACACACACACACACACATAGAGAGAGAGAGAGAGAGAGAGAGAGAGAGAGAGAGAGAGAGAGAGAGAGAGAGAGAGAGAGAGAGAGAGAGAGCCATGGAAGCATATGCTAGTGCATCCTCCTCCCATGAAACAACATCGTTGGAAGAGACACACACCCCCCTTTTGCGGTTTCTTCTTTTCTTAAAGGACACCAAATATGTTGGACGTAGTGATCTTCACGGCTTCTTTACCCGCATAGTGGACTTACAAAAAGCCATGCAACTCCACAATGACACTTTTCACAACATCATAGAGTATATGCATGCACATATACTCAAGTATGTTGTGAGCTTTGAAGACAACACCATGATGTGGTTGCCATGTGATCTGCTTTGCTACATCCACAAGGGCAACACAACATTTTCAAAGAGACTAGCTCACTTTGAAGCGATTGAAGAAGAGACGAACCACTTTTGTCAAGTGACAAAGGAAGTTGCGAACTCCTTCAAGAAGCGCAAAATTGGACAATCTTTCTTGTCCAATATTGCCACTCTATTCTTCCTCGTCAATGAGGAGTCCTCCTTGGAGGAGATGGAGATCCTGCATTTGGAAGTGGGTGGGGTGCTGGTGGATCGTAAAGATCCCAAGGCTGCACCTATAGATGTCCAAAGTGATCGAAGACTGCAAGCTGTCGAGTATCCCCATGGCTTGGAAGAAGCAGTTGCAGCGAGAGAGCAGATTGTTGGCACCTCCGAGGTGCCCGACCCTAAGTGCCGTGACCCTGCTACGATTCCTGAAGTGGAGATTAGCCATCTCAGTAGCATAATTATAAAAGATGAGGAGTATTTATTCTTACATGATCTTGAAAAGTCTTTTGGTGTCCGACTAGATGAGTGTCTTAGCCTCATATGCCCCCGCAAGGTTGATGAGAGCAAATCTTCTATCAACCTTGAAGCCACACCAACAATGGATGATGAGGATAAGCAACAAGAGGTAATACTAAACATCTTCTACATTGATAATTCAACCTTTCTTCTTGGCTTTTGGTTAATTACAAGTTTGCAAGATGTTTTAAACAAGGACCTTTGGGCTAGCCAGAAGGGGGAAGAGCACACGGTGTTTGGACCTCAAGCTGCCCTAGCACACTACATCGGAAAACTACCAATGCAAGATGTGTGCATCATTCACAAGGATTTCTCCCTGAATGGCCATTTTGTTTTGTGGGTGGTTAAGGCCGCAAGTAAACTCCTATGTTTAGCCACCATCCCTCAAACAGCCCATGTGATTATTCTTGTGAAAAGTCACTTGAAATTGCCACTTTTGGCACTGGCTTCCGCAGGAAGGTCATGACATGCATAGCTCTTTGTCAAGCCTTGGGGGTTGACAGTGCCCAAGATATAGCTGCTTCTGTACTGACATCCATTCTACCCAACGCTATAGAACGTCGTAGAGAGGTTGCAAAGCGCCTCCTGTCAAAAGATCGTTAAGCCAGATGTAAAAGCTTTTAAACGAAAATTATCTCTCTTCTCCATGATCTTTGCAAAGTTCAATTTACTATTTTTTTCATGTTTAGTGACAAGGCAAACTGTTTGAAAGTTGATTTTGTACATTGAAAAAGATTTGCCAAAAAAATTGCATATAATAGATTTTTTGGTACTAGTTGTGCCCTGAAACTGACATTTCATGCAATTTTCAATGTGTCCACAAGGCAACGAGATTTGGCCCTGCAAGCTGCTGTCTGGCCAATTCTCACTGTCTTGTGGGCAGCACAAATTTTTAAAGCTTTGCAAGTTTTTGGCAAATACAAAGCAAAAAATTTACCTAATGGACAATTTCAAGCCAAACAAAAAAATTATTTAGCTTTGGTTGCCACTTGATTAGCCTTTTGTACAACTGATTAGCATCTCACCTTCAACCATTTAACAAAATAAATGTAGACAAATAGACAATAAAATTGGACATTAACATAACATAGAGAGACAAAAAGAGACGGATTGTATTTGTCACAAAGTGAAAATACATTGAGTTCTCAAGAAAACATGAATCCAGTACAAGGGTTCCAAAGTAAATTGATTCCAATACAAAAGTTAGTTACAAAAAAAGGTTTTGACATCAAAGGTATCAGTTCTGCCTTAGGCGACGTGCAAGTTGCATGTCCTTGGCCATGATTGTTACACGCTTGGCATGGACAACACTTAAGAATGTTTCTTCAAAGAGACTGACCAAATAAGCCTCTGCTGCCTCCTGAATTGATTCGAGGGCAGTTGCAGACATCTAAAGCTCTATTCTGTAGCTTTATAGCACTTCTTTACATGTCTATACAAAAGATGCTTTCCTTATAAGCAGGTTTGTTGTCTTCTAGTAATGCCAAATCTCAGCAAACGCTCGACAAAATCGTCTTGTTTTTTGAGGTCGGCGTTGTGGGGCCTTTGAGCTCCTTGTGGCTTTGCTCTTTGCGGCTTCCTGTAGAATTTTGACTTTCGAAGTGCTTGGGAGGTGGCTGGGGGGCATCTTCATCTGGACCATAATCCTCATCTTCACTGATACGCTCATCATTGTTGTGTTGATCAGAAGGCATGGCACCCATTCCTTTGGGTAGTGACTTGCCCGCCACAGTGCGATGACCTCGGCCAGATGGCCTCGGGCCCATTTGGCCTGGCAATGTCTTCCCGCCCACCCTATGGTTGACTAGGATGTCCTCCCCTTCCCACGCTGCACGTTCATTGAGCATGTCCATCTTTGTTTGATCTGTGTCAGCCAGCTCTTCAGGTTGTTGATTTGAACACATCTTTTGCTTTCTACACGCCTCAATGGTCTTGGGATTCTTCTTTGCAGTTTGTTTTGTCCTTGCCATCGTGAAAGCGCGTTTAGGGGCCTTCGTAGAGCTTGTGGTGTTTGGTGAGGGAAGGAGTGTTATATGCTTGAGAATGGAGGGGTTTTTACCTCTTTATATAGGCTGGCCATATAAGGGCGGGCTCACATGGTGGAAAAGAGACGCTAAAAGCACGAGAAAATAATCTTTTGAATTTTAAAACTACATGAAATTGGAGAACTATTCAAACACATAGAGGGAAACTTACACTTCTAAAATTGCATAAACAATCAAACAATGCAAACGCTTGATCCAAAAAAAGAGAGCATCCAAATGTAGTAGATTTTTCATTTTCTTGAGATTCTAAATACAACTACTACCGCCTGACCCAAAATTTTCCAACCCTAGTCCTTGATGCTCACCACACTACATGCCGTGCTGGACCTTGTGAGGATCTCCAGCATTATGAGGAACGAACATGGGCCAGTCGATGGGTTTCTTTTGCCAAGCGTGATGACCTTGCCCGTTCAATCGACACTTTGCATCCAAAGATGGTGCGATAAAATCAGTTGAACATTTCTTGAAGATAGCATGAGTGCACTAAACCTCCTCCATGTCTTGTATTCTTGAAATAGACACCCCTGGCACGATAGTGTGACTTCTCCATACCTTGTGTGCTCCAAAGATCCAATGAACCATACATGTTCATAAAGTATGCACCATGGGCATAGAGGATGTGCTGCCCAAAAAGCCACAACACATCAATGATCAAAACTAAAGCATAGTACATACAAGTCGGAATAGCAAGCACTCACAATATAGTGTGTAGCAATGACGATTGACTTTGTGAAATCCACCACCAAATTTTGGAATTCTTGTCATTGCTCACTGGTTGTGCTTGCAAGTCATAGTATCTTCATCATCTTGTCAAATACCACCCAAACATATTGTTGGCTAAGCACAACACTTGCATTGCTATCATTGTCCGTTGTATACTTGCAGAGATCCTTCCACAACTCCCATCCACCTTCAGATGTTGATGTTCCAGCAGCAGAACCCCTTTCCTTGGACCGAACCCTCTTCAAAAAATGCTTTGCCTTTAGTCCACTCATGGACATTGGTTGGGCCACTTTTTGAGCGCTTGCATTGTTCTTCTGTGCAACAATGGAGGTGTTGGTCCCATGACAACCTGTTGAATTTAAGAGCCCTTCCACTTTTGAGATAGTGTCAAACGACCTCTCCGCAGGCTTCATTGTAAAGGCATAACCAATATGAAGTTTCAATAAACGATCAAAGATGCCCATGAAAGCATGAAGTGTGCAAAAATGCACATTTTTGAGAGGGACGTTAATTATAGGGTTCCATTCACTATCTTTTGCGGCATGATTGGGCTCCTCCAGCATAGGACATCGTAGAACCGAATGCTCCCACACACATGTAATTTGTGAATTGTCATCTTCCTCTGTTTTGTCGACCATTGCGATCTAGTGTGCATTCCCCTTATAGCCCTTAATGCAAAATGGACAAGGATACAGAACTCCTACCCCTTATTTGCACCCTAGAATGCACTTGATTGTTTTCAAATTGCCACCTAAGTGCTAGTCAACTTCAAGCTCCCATATGCCATCTACTTGGAGTTTTTCATGGATAACAACTGATACAGTCCATTGACACCTGTAAAACACATCCAAGACTAACTTATCTGTTGTCTTGTTTGGATGGATGTAGGTGAGGACTCTATCCTTTCATGGAATTTTTTTGGCTTAAAGCTATTTTCTGTCAGGTAGTACACTTGCTCCTACCACTTGGGAAGTAATTCTTTATTGGATCACTTCCATTATATACAAGAATGAGGCTTCATTCTCATATGCCATGTACAAAGATAATTCTAAGGCTGAGTTGTTTTTGTACTATTTTTTTCCTTTTCTCTAAAGCCAACTTTCTTTTGAATGTAAAAGTTTATTTATGTCTTATTATATAAGTTAAAATAGCTACACACACGTTCTATACATAAGGTTTTTTCATTGCTTTTTTGAAAAAATTGGGACGCTGGATTTAGAAACTTTCTTGAATCTTGGTTTTATGTTTGACCCAATGCCTTTAAATCCTTGATTGGTTGACTGGTGCTAGGTGGTCCTACATAGGCTAAGATTTTGGTTTTCTGCTCACGGCTTTCATGGTCTCTAACCTTGCCGATTTAAGGATTGCAGGTCCAAACTACTAGACTAATCGTATATATACTTTCTTTCAAGATCACAAAAATTTTAAGTTGACAACTCGAATGAGTGTAAACCACGACCCAGAGAAACATACAAGGATTTTAGAAAAAATTAGATTTTACCTATAGAACCAGTCTCCTAAAAATGCCCTAGCTGTTAGAACTAGAGCTTTTTTGGCTAGATAGGTCAAACTTTGTGTTACTTACTACCACAAATAATCCATGACTTACTAACTAATTTTGTCCATTGCAGACCCTTTGCTCTCTTGCAAGGCTTGGAACTATCTTTTGAGCCCCTATCTATGGCTACCTCTCTTGTCCTCACATGTATTGGCAATTTGGATGCTTCTGAATTAATTTATGACTCCGATCTATCTTCTGACAAAAAGCTATCTATCTTACACATGTTGTCCTTTAATGATTGGGTCAAGATTTTGGCTACCTTGGACAATGACTCCAAAGATGGGGTGAATATGATTTCCCAGTACATAGCCCAATTGCCTATACTTTCTATACAATATCAACAAGAGCTTGCCTTATTTTCTTCTTCTAGAGAAAAATTATCTAACTTTTTGAAAAAATGTGTGGGCTCAATCCATCTTTTATCAGTGCCCCTACTGCCCCATCTATTCCTCAAATTGGTGGAATATTTTGCAGAGATAGTGCAACACTTGAGGCTGTCAAGGAATTCCAAAAAAATCTTTGCTTCCTAAGTGACTCTAGCCTTTTAGAAATGGTACCCAAGGTATCCAAGGTTTTTCCTTTCCTTCCTGTTAGACAGATTGAAATTGAATCATTTGGTGTGGACCATCAGCTTTGGGTTCTACCTAACAAGGCTTTTTTGACACCTATTCTTAGCGAAACTTGGGTATATCTGGCTAACCTCCCGACTGCCACTATTGAGAATTGCAGACTCAAGATTCTGAAAGGTGGCCAGTTCTTGGACAAAGGAGAACTCATTAAAGTCCCCTTTAACCTCAACCTGATAGACCACTCCAAGTGCTCCTCTAGTACATGTCTATACATAAGGACAAAAGAGAACATGGAGGAGTTTGCTAAAAGTAATCCTAATTTCTACAAAGAATCCATTTGGAATGTCTTTCAACCTTATGTTAAATGTGCTTGTAAATTTCTTGACCCTAAAGCTTCATGCAAATCCGACATTATGTGGTTTGGTCATGATATCTGGTTTATCCTCAATCATTTGGACCAGCTCTTTCCTGAAAAACGGGTGGAATTTCATATGTCTCTCATCTGCTCTTGGCTAGGTGGCCAGGCCAAACAATTAGTTATTGCTCAAATTTCATTCAACATTTTTCATGGTCTTATGCAAGATATCCTCAAGGAATTGAAGGTTGATGAACCAGGATTTATTTAACTACCTATGCAAATTACAAGGGTGTTAAGATTATCACCAGTCTTCTCAAGCCTTGTATTGATGATGATGATTTCCCCTCACTCAAAAGACCCAACGCTCTTGCCACCCCCAACTCTTTCACTTCATTCCTGACACCCAGCTCCTCCTCTGATGTTACTAGAGAAAAATCTCATAGCTTCACTATGGGAAGAGGTAGGAAAACCCCTATCAGGCACCTTCTTGACTTATGATCACTTATGATTGTGTAGGTTGTTGTTGGCCCTTGTGAAAGATTGTCTCTCACCAAAAAGACATCTAGAAAAAAGTATATTTACGAACATTGTCTGTTTCAAAATGTACTTCTGGATTGGGTACACCCTAAAACACTATTTCGTGAATGTTTTGACTTATTGTTTGGAAACCATGAGATACTTGATAATGTTCTTATCGGTTGGAAATATCACAACCCATTAAGAATGTGGTCTACAGTAATGAATTCTTATGACATAGCACTATGCATGATTGTGTTTGTGATCAACTTATCCCATACTTCAAAGATTTTGATACTTATGGCTTACATGTCTGCACTTGTAATTTGGATCTCATTGAAAATACCACAATCCAAAAAATCCTTGCTAAAGGACTTATCACATGCCCACTTTTCTTAAAAACCCATATCTTGATTTAACAACTTTATTTAGTTGTTCAGCTGACCTTGTTAGTACTCTCTGACTAGAGAAGACAGTCCTAGTGGACTTAGTTAAATTGGTTGAAAAATGCTTCTTTTAAAAGATCTCACATATACCTTTTCAATGGCTGTCTACTAATAGCACTTGGATCACACCACAACTAGCTGACAATTATCAAAAACTTTAACATAACTAGTTTATTGTTGGACTTGATAAAAGTTCCAATTGTCCCACTCTTATATGCAAAAACTTGGCTGGAATGTAGCTCACTCTAAGATTTTTGGGAAGGAATTTCTGGTATTAAAAGACTGATCTAAGGAAGGTTATGGGGATTAAGACTCTTGGTTTTGAAGAGATGGTGGATTTTGTTGTTCACAATGGTATATATGCTATGGAAATTTTTAATAAAATGGGGATTTACAAATACCATACTTATAAGTACTTCTTTAAAATCTTTGGGGTAACTAAAACCAAAAGACTGAGTAACATGAAAACTTTAGACAGTGGTTTTAAGTTTTAAAAAGTTGTAAGATGGACATGGATAAAAATTGATACAATCCATTGACACCTGTAAAAAACATCCAAGACTAATGTATCTATTGTCTTGTTTGGATGGATGCAGGTGAGGACTCTATCCTTTCTTGATTTTTTTTTTGGCTTAAAGCTATTGTCTGTCAGATAGTACACTTGCTCCTACCACTTGGGAAGTAATTCTTTATTGGATCACTATCATTGTATACTAGAATGAGGCTTCATTCTCATATGCCATGCACAAAGATAATTCTAGGACTGAGTTGTTTTTGTACTAGAATTTTTGCCTTTTCTCTAAAGCCAACTATCTTTTGAATGTAAAAGTTCATTTATGTATTATTATATAAGTTAAAACAGCTACACACACACACACACACACACACACACACACACACATTGGTACTGTTTGTTGAGCCTATTTTTTGAAAAAAAATCTTTCTCTTCTAGGGCAAATGCCTTGCTTTTTCCCTCTTGATTTTTGCACTATATGATGACTGTGGTTCTTATTTTGTACTTGGCTAGTGATTACCCAGGATGAATGTTCCCTTAACATAATTTTAATGGCTCATGATTGACCACGTCCTAGTTATGTACCACCAATACTATTTAAACCACAAGAAGAAAATATAATTTGTAGTGGGTAATATGTCACTTGGTGCCTTACTACTCAATTTGATTAGCAATTTCTTAAACTTTTCTAAACTAAACTTTGTAAAGAGCTTAACACCCAATTTGGTTCATCTTTATAGTTCAATATGGATTGCCCCCTCATGTTCCATTAAAATTATCTCTCCTAATGGTGGGGTGTTGGACGGATACGCCGCGACGGACGTCAGCACAACGAGAACTCACCTAACATATAATGTCAGCTAAGGACAAAGCTCGACCTACAGGCGCGTGGAAGCAAGCATAAGGTGTCAACCTACACTCGATCGACTCCTAACTAATTCCTACAGAGGTCTCTACCAATTGTGTAAGTCACAGCCTTCAAGAGTGCATAAGAGGAAACTTCCTACAACGTTTTCTAGAGCCAAACACCCATCAAACAATCTTGAAACACCATAGAACTTGAAGGAGACCCTACTAACACCAATAGGACGCTCTCCCTAAGGTCTATAAACCAAAATCCCGACCCAAAACACCCGGTGCAAAATCACGTAGGATGTCTGGCCGAAATCTACAGGTCTTCGTTTTCGAAATCTAAAGTGCCTAATGTGTAGCTCTACTCAATGTGAACGCGTGGATATGCTGCAATGCAAAATCAGATAACATATGCTCACCCAAACACCAGATGAAGCTCGTAGAAGGAGCTCGCAAAACCGGACCGTACGCGCGCAATGTAGGTATCGGCGCGTAGCTCTCGTCGGGGGCAACACGCTGCACTTCTCCGCACTCGATTCTGACCACCGGTGCACATGTAGCATCAAGATGAAGCTCACACTCTCTCTCGTACACAGTACGCTCACTCACAGACTTCAAAACTTCTTTTAAAAATGACAAAAGGTCCTTCATTAAGGTCAAAAAATGGTATATGTACCTTACAATTCTCAAACCCTAAAGTTCCAAAATCAATCATCTACTCAATCTAACTATCAAAATTGGGATACAATCTGGAAACTTCTGTAAGTCCCAATATTTACAAGGTGAAAAATCAGGTTTTCCTCAATGAATGAATAATTACAAAAATAATAATCTTCTGAGTAGTTAGTTGCCGTGGGGTGTCCATCTTCTAACACTCCCCCCCTCCTTGCTCATGTCGTCCCCGACATGGCCGCTGATCCGCTTCTTCATCGTATCGTTTCTCACATCTTGATTAGTGATTCGTATCTTGCATGTAGATTTATCATTGTGGGGCCAAAAATGTCTGTGTTTATTGTGAAGAAGCCTGTGTAGAACGCTTCTTCAAAAGCTTGGAGGTGATAGGATGGTAGAAACATTATCCTTTGATACAGCGCATGTATCACCTCCTTGGAAGGCTGACGAGACAGATCATAAGCGCATCTGTAAGTATCCTGGTAGAACAAGATGTTGTCGGTCACCTGGCCTGGCTTGAAAGTCTCAAATACTGCTAAGAGGGTTTTGCAAATTTTTTTCATCATGATGCATGTAAGGTCAGGTGAGCCAGTGAACAACTTGATGGCGCCCGTTAGGATTTTCACCATGTATTGGACACTTATTCTCTCACCCGCCTTCAAGCCCGGCAGCTTAGGGTAATTCAACCAAGTGGGTTGGCTCCTTTGCAAGATTTCCTGCGCTTTCCACATCCTGATCCTTGGTATAGGACAAAAGCTGAGGTTGTCTCTGATATTTTTCGGTGCCTCTACCAAGTGGATTAGGTATTGTGGGTACTTTGTGAGCCAGGACTTCCTCCACTTTGGCTCAGAATCAACAATTAGCCTAACCCCTTCTGGTTGTGAGGTATCTGCATTGTAAAGTGGTACGGTCGGCTCTTCTCTTATCCGCTTGTTGATGGTGGCTGCCTCATATTTTAGCAATGGATATGGGAGAGAGGGTTGAAGCCACTCGCGCCTGAGGTTGCTGGCGTCGATCTTCTGAGTGGTCATAGACTTGAAAACCCTCTGCTCCCACTCCAAGGATTCCTTTGATGTCTCTCTGAGCTCCACCTCTATTGCTTTACGCAACTTTTCTTCCTCTTCCTGTGTTAGATCCTGTGGCTCTTGAGAGGATCCTTCTAGGATTTCCTCTTGCATAGGCGTGTCCATCGGATCTGCCACATTTTCTAAATCAATGCCCTCATTGGCTGCTAGCCCTATGCCCTCTTGCTCTCCTGCTTGCTGTCCTTTCAACTCCTCTATCTGCCTCATGAGTTTTTGCTTTTCCGTTCCCGCTTCTTCGCCCATATTCACAAGGAGGTCATTTAATTCGGCGTTTATTCTCTCCGCCTCCTCGAGCTTTCTTTTCATACTTTACACTTCCTCTTGCAGGGCTTTTTGGCCTTCTTCCATTCTTGTTTGCATCACGATAGATCCTTCTGCCATCATCAATCTTTGCTTTTTCTCTAGAGTCAGCTCCTACTGAAGTTCTTGCATCTATTCTTCAAAGAGTTGACTCTACGTATTAATGTGAGTCGAGTTAGTAGCTCTGACTCTGGCAGGTGATGCTCGCAGCCTCTGGATGGTCTGATCTTTTACTTTGAGTTGGTCCTTGAGCTCAAGGACCTCATCCTGGCTGGCTTCTTGATCTATCTCCGCCTTTTCCTTGGCGTTTCTCATGGCTTCAACTTCTTTAGACTCTTCCGCCAGTTGTAGGGTCATGTTATCTCTGTCCCTCTCGGCATCTAGCAGGGATTTGCTGAGCTGCTGACATTCTTCTTCAACTTCTTGCATTCTTTTTGCTGCTGCTTGGTTTTCTTCCTCCATTGCCTGGCATCTTTGTAATGCCCTTGCTAGGTTGGCCTGTAGCTCAGCTTCCCTCTCTTTCTGCCTTTGGCTTTGTCCTTGTAGAGTGTCTACTTCCACCTTAATCTTCACTTCAGTGGCCTTGAGAGCTGCCATCTCACTTTCTGAAGCCATGGATTGCGCTCTCGATCCTGTTAGCTTCGTCATTACCACATCCCAATCGTTGGAGGGCGGGTGCAGGTCCACTGTGTTTGTGGCAATTTCTTTTAATTCCACTATCCTGATGCCTTGCATTTGTTCTTTAGGCCCTATGCTCGCCAAGTCGAATGCGACTGTGGCGGCTTCTTCCTTCGTGTATCCTGCAGCTAGCAGGTCCAAAAATGTGTGATAAGAATCTTCTAACTCTTTTTCCTCACTTCGAGGCTCAACCTCTTCCTTTGGATTTGGCTCCTAGCTCTGCTCTTGCTTGGCCTCCTCCCGTTCTTCTGGCTTGTCTTCAGCCTCTTTCTCTTCTTGTGGAGGGCTACTAGGAGGTGGTGAGGGCGGTGGTGAGGGCTGTGGGCTGGGTTTAGGGCTGGCCGGTAGAGATGTAGGCTTGCCCTTTAAATCTCTGTCTGCTTTAGTTTTTCTTTCTCTTTCTTGGCTCTCTTGCTCATCTAGCAGTTTCTGTCGTATTTGCTCCACTTCCTCTTCTGTGAAAGGGACATGCGGTATATTCTCTGATGCGGCATCAAGAATCTCAAAATTCTTGATATAATCCTCGAATCTGTCCCTTTGCACTTGTCAGGATGATCCCAACATTGACTCTAGAGAAGGCTTCCAGAGTTCACTTAAATCGCCTTTAAGGGCTCTCTCTGCTATGAAGCTCTCCATTAGCCTCTCTAACCTTGCCGCTTTTTGTGACCTTGTTTCTTTTGCATGTACTTGGGCAAATTCCTTCTTTCCTTTCTTTTGCTCTGGCTGCTCCTCTTGAACAGGCTCTAGCCGTCTTTTCAGTCTTGTAGCAACCCTTGGTGCTCTTTGTGGCTCGTCCTCTTTGTCTTCTTTTAGCCTCAGCCAGTCATTCTGAGACGGGGGGTCAGGCCATCTTCCTTTTGCGTGCAGTGCCCCATAAATCACCTTAGTGATTAATTCTCCTGGCACAATGTATGTTGGCTTGTTGTTACCCATCTTTACTAGGTTGTCATGCATATACGCTGCATAATTGATTATCTTTGGGGTGCCTTTTGTCATTGCCCAAGTGAATGTAGTGGCAATTGCACCCGGCGGCATTATGTACTTCTGTGGCCTCTTCGTACACATGTGGAAGTATTGGTTGTATAACTGGCTCATGATTGCCACTCTTGGGTTGGAAATATCTTCAAAGGTGTAGTTTCTTTTCTTTTCATTGTACACCTTGACCTCATCCCTTCTTTTAGTTACACTATCCCCCTTGTTGGAGAGGTCTAGTGCATCTGATACAACCTGCTTAGTGATGATTATTTCTGTTTCTGGCCTGCCTTGTAGATCTGTTACTTTGGCCACTCCATCTTCTTTGATGGTTGTCACAAACTCCTAGACTCTTTTTATGTCCACCCCTGCCGGTATTGCTTCAAAGTAGTTGTGTAGATCAATCTTCTCCAAGTACCCGGCCATCTTGCTTCTTACGAACTCATTGAGTTCTCGTGGCAGCATTGGTAGCTCGATGACATTGCCTTCAGTGTCTTTGAACACTCCTTGGTAGATCTTTAGGTCGTTGGACTCTAACAGATCTTCTTGTATCCATGTGCTGGTGGGCTTTAGTGTTCCTTCTGGAATGACGAAGGGTTCTACTTCTTCCAGGTAATCCTTGATGGTCATTCTTTTCTTCTTTGCCAGTGACTTCGCGGCTGCCATAGATCCTGTTGCACTCAGTAGTCCGAAGTTAGCGTTTTTTCATATTAGCTGTGAAATTGAGTTTTAACTATCCATGACTTGAAAATTGAAAATAAAGCTTAAAAGGAACTTGTGAAGCTGTGCATGTGCTCACAGTGCAAATCTGGCCAAAATTTTTCATTTAGACATCCTACGCGTAGGATGTCTTTTTCATCAAAATTAGTCGATACTTGACATGCTGGTAGTGCATGGCTCATGGAACATGGCTACATGCCTGGATTTGGATTTGGATATCAAAAAGTGGATTTTTGGGATGATTCAGGCTTTAGGTCACAAATTGGGTAGAAAGTCCATCATATGTAGCAATTGATGTCCAAATGGGTTGAAAATTGGTGTATGGGCTCATTGCACCATGGTATTGGCTCTCATGATGTCACTCTTTGCACAGAAGGCCTAAATTATTCTAGAGACATCCTACGTGTAGGATGTCTTTTTCATCAAAATGACATGAAATTTGTTTTGTGGGTAGTTCTTGGCCTATGGAACATGGCTATGCTCTTGGATTTGGATTTGGATTTGGACAAGGATTGAGGCTTGTAAGGGCCTGTGGGGTGTTTTTGGGCTTCAAAAGTGTATCTTGAAGGTGTTGGGGGTCAAAAATGATTAGAATGGCTTCAAAATTGATATATGAGCTCTTGATGATG
This sequence comes from Adiantum capillus-veneris, assembly GCF_014529385.1. NCBI lineage: Eukaryota > Viridiplantae > Streptophyta > Polypodiopsida > Polypodiales > Pteridaceae > Adiantum > Adiantum capillus-veneris. The sequence continues at coordinate 54,887,106 of NC_140952.1, read as the reverse complement.
AGGACATTGGATCTAGAATGAACAAACATCCTCTGCAGGCCAAAAAGGTCAAATAGACATCCTACGCGTAGGATGTCTACTTACCAATTTTTGCTTCTGACCACACAGATTGGTTGGTGATGTGTTGGTGAATGTGTTGTGCAAGTTTCATGTGATTTGGACAAGATTTGGTAGGTCTATGGCCCATTATTGCCTCTATGCCCTAACTTTGCATTTTTTCATGCATATGAGGTCAATTTTGGTCCAAATGTGATGAGACTTGGTGGATAGCAAGCATGTGAAGGTCATTCAGAAAATGTGTATGATGAAAAATGTTGGAGTTTGTGCCCAGAAGTGTCCTTGAGACATCCTACGCGTAGGATGTCTCCTGGTGATTTTTGCATGGATTGTGCTCCTAGTACTTGCCCTTGGTCCCCCTGAGTCCCTTTTGAGCCTAATTTCAACAATAAGGTCAAATGGATAGAGAATAACTCCCTGTGTGGACTTCAGAGCCTCCGAGCCGTTTTCTGACTTTTGGTGTGCTTTTTGGCGATGAAATTTCTTGATGTTGGTCTCCATAGTTGCCCGACCCCTTGGGGATCCTTTCCGTATGGTTTTTGTCGACTCTGGCTTCATCGGAGCTTCATTTGGCAATTTGTCGCTCTAGAAGCACCCGTGGTTGCATTTTCATACCTTCGATGATTTGTGGTGGTCTACCACCATAGGACTTGGTTGTTGATGGTCTAGGAAAGCCGCTCGTGAAGTTTGGTGGCAAACGAGCTTGCGGTTTGGTCGCAAGAGCAATTTGACGCTTTGTGTGTCTGATGCCGTTCTGAAGTTTAGTGCCGCCTCGGGTCACTTTTTGGTCATGCGGGTCACATAGACTTGTCGAGCATGTCGAGATGCTCCTACCCATGAATTTTGGTAGCATTTGGTTGCCGTTTCGCCGATTTCCCATTTGGTGGCCTCTTGCGGGTTTCTAGGAATTAGGGTTTTTCCCGATGGTTTTCTACTGCCTTTGGACACCCAGGATTGGTCTCCTAGGTTAGGGTAAACTGTCGATGAAGTCTTGTTGCTTTTGGGTTAGCCATTAGGCCGCCGCCTCTACTTGTAGGTCTCTACCGCCCGCTTTGTGTGTGACCCCTACGCTAGTTTTCGCGACAAAACGACAAACATGCGCGAAAAGCTCAAGGTGGTGAGCCTACCTCTCATGTATGGAGCTCGTTGGGTAGTCATGTGCGTCGTAGAAGCTGCTGGAAGGTCAGTCCGCTCTAGGTGGCAGAAGCTCTCTCCACAAGGTCAATAGTGAGAATGAGCTAAAAATGAGGTGAAAATCTCTTATAATGGAGGTCCCCGAACCACTTTTCATGTAATTTGACATGTGCTCCTATCTTCTTGCGAGATGCGGTTTAGGCTCAAAAATTTCTTGATTTGGACTCCATTTTCTCTGTTTACCAGAAATTTGGTATTTCGGTCAAAACCTGGCCAAAACACGCTTTCCGCTCCAGTCTCATAATTGCACCCCCATTGTACCATAGGTTGTCCTATAGTCACTGATCATCCCCATATTTTTTGTTTTTCATTACGACCGTTTTTCACCTGCTTTTTGTATTTTTGAAGTTTTTCTGCCAAAAATTAGCAAAATTAAAAGAAAAGTAGCAAATCAAACCCAGAAAATCCCCAAAAATCATAATAAATCACAAACATCACCGTAAAACATTATATACACTCACATGCAATTTTTATGGCCGGATTTCTCCGTTTTACCAATATTTTACCCAAAAAATGGCTATTTCTACTTATATACACACACCTAGGGGCTTGATTTGGCGTTTGGCCCCATATACCTATAGATACATGCTGTATAAGGGCATATATACTTGGGTTAGTCAAGAAAATTTCGCAATCAAACAACAACCCTTAAAATAGTCAAAAATCATGCCCTTTTTTGCTCTTTCTGCTATTGGTTCCGCATTTGAGAATGCCTCCCCCCCTCCTAGCGGGAGTCCTCCCGGACGACAAGGTATTGCCTCGGAGCATGTGCCGTGCATAGGTTGAAAAATTTGTGCTAATGCTTGGTCCATTAATGTGGCCCTATTTTATGCATACTCGGTCAATGCATGGAAAAATTAATACTGTGCAAGAGAAGGGAATAAGCAAGATGCTTATTGGCATGCACCGTCGAGGTTTCCGGTTTTCTTTGCAAGTAATAGCTGTAACTCTACTGCTCTCTGCTTAATTGTCTTTTTTGCAAAAGGCAATTGCTTTGCCGACATTGTTGATATAGCCGTAGCTGTTTCTAGGTCGAGGATTGGCTTGGTCGGAATGGCCGTGGGCCGTAAATTCTTTGCTTTCCATTGGTATTTTGTTTCTTCCGGTTTTTGTAGATGTTTTGGTACTTCCTTGATTGGCATCCACATAAGTCTGTTCTCCTTTTTTAAATGCAGCTGTCTACCTGCCGTTGTTGCTTGTACTGAAGGGAGTTCCTTTTGCTTTTGTTTTGGTATCCAAATGCGAGTGACATTTGGTTATGGCTAAGAATTTTCTTTTGGATCCATATCTATTTTATGCCCTTGGTTTTTGGTTGAACCATCTGCTTCATTGGAATTCTTTTGTTGCATTGTTGTTTGTCTGCCATGTCATTTCTATCCTTCGGCATCCATACTTGCTTCTGTTGTTTTGGTAACCTAGAACTTTGCATTGCGGCCCGTGACCTCGTATGTCTGTAATTAGCATGGTTGGCCTTTGCCTGATTGTTGGTCTTGGGTATCATTTTGTTCTTTGGTGGCATCTTTGCTTTTGGCTCTTTTTCCAGTGAGTGCATGGCTTGCAGTTGATTATTCTGGTATTGCTGAGCAAAGGCTATCACTTGTTGTTCCTGTGCATGCTGAATTTTGACTGCCTTTGCATTCCAATCTATCTGCACATTGTACTCTTTTTGCCACGGTTGTCCCAACATCATTGGGTGTAATGTGCTTTCATCCTCCACCACATAGAATTTGTGTGGGTAAATATATTGATGTATCTGTACATGCAATATAGTCCATCCCAATGTTTTCAACGGGTGTGATGTGCTACTTTCCAGCACTTGAGGAGTAGGATGAAGTGGACCTGTGAATTTGAGCTGTTGGTATAATCCGTAAGAGATCAAATTTGCTTGAGCTCCGGAATCAAGCAATGCCGTCGATTCAAATTGAGTGCTGCCCACTTTGACTGCAATTATTGGCTCCACTATGTCTTCATCCAACTTCCTCAGTCGAATGCCATTGATTCGCAATGGTGCTCCACTTTGTTGTTGTTGTCGCAGAAGTCTTCATTTTGCAATGCGTTCTTTTGCTTCCGCTTGAGCTTCCTCTTGTACTCTTTTTTTTTCCTTCATTCGTTGTTTTCCTTGATGAATTTGTTGAAGCATCTCCTGTGTGAGTGGTAGATGGTATTTCTTCAGTCGACATCCACTAATCCAGTTTGGCATTTCTTCACCTGCTAATGTAGCAAGCTTGACAGCTCCACTTTGTGATAGATCACTAATCACAAAGGGTCCCATCCCTCGCTTTTTAATTTTCTTGGCATGTTGCTTCAAAGTATAAACAAGTACATAATCAACTGTTTTGAACTCTTTAGTGCGCACATGTTTGTCAAAGAATTCTTTTTGTCTTCTCTTTTTAGCATAGATTGAAGCTACAGCTCTCAAGCGTAGTTCATCTAGCTTTTCAAGATCATCTATTCTTGAAGAGAGCTCATGCCCTATCCATTCTAAGTGTTTTGCTACTCGTAGAGTTGGAATTAAAAACTCTATGGGTACTATAGCATTTAGGCCAAACACCATGTTGTACGGTGTTGTTCCTATCGATGTTTTGTAAGCTATCCTATATGCCCATAGTGTTGAGTGTAGCTGCTGATCCCAATCTGAACTTGATTCTGACACTATTTTAGTGAGAACCATGCATAGTGTTTTATTTGTGGCCTCAGCTTGTCCATTTGCCTGTGGATGGTATGGAGCAGATTTCCTATGTATGACCATAAATTCCTCTAGCAGATATTCAATGACTTCATTGAGAAAATGTGTCCCACGATCACTGACAATTTCTATTGGCAACCCGTAACGTACAAAAACATTCTCATACGAAAATTGTGCAGTGGTGCGTATATCTGGTTTTTGCGTTGCCTTGGCTTCCACCCATTTTGTGAGATAGTTCGTAGCCACAATGATATATTGGGTATGGGTGCGATATGCAGGGGGTGAGATAGGTCCCACAAAATCAATGCCCCATTTTGCAAATGCTCTTGCTCCCATCATTGACCGTAGTGGCATCTCATCTCATTTTATTGACACCTTGGTGCGTTGTGACAGGCGTCACAACGCTTTACAAACTCTTTAGCATCCATGTGCAATGTAGGCCACCATATACATGCGGTTAAGACAATTTTTGCCGTCTTATCGCCCGAAAAATGGCCTCCACTTATTCCGCTATGTGTATGTTGTAGAGTTAGCAGGTATTCGCTTTCACTTGCACAAATTCTAAGTTGATTGTCCTTTCCTCGCTTATAGAGTTGGTTCCCCATTAATTGAAAGTCACGAGCTTCCAGCTCTATAGATTTTTTCCGTGCTCTTGTGATGTTCTTAGGAAACGTCCTGGTGGTCAAGAAATCAATGATATATTGACTCCATGCAGGTGCAATGTTTACCTGAAACAATGTCGCATGATCCACTGGTCGTTTGGCACTACATATAGTACAATTTCTAACATAAGAATGTGTGTCCGCATACATAGTTGGCCAATAAACCCCTAACTGTTTCAGTCTCTGGTGTGTTTTCACTGTTGAACAATGAAATGCACAATCCTGGACATGTGCTTCTTCGAGGTAGCACTCGAATTCTTCTGGATTTATACATAATCGTAGGATTTGGTCCGATCCTAGATGATACAGCCGTCTTGCTATCAACTGGAAGTTTTGTGTTCCTCGAATTGTTTGTTGTTTGGATCTGTATTCCATATTATTAAACCCACTTCCAAAGAAAAGAATGCTAACAATTTCCTGAGACCATTTGGGTACCATTTCAATATTGAAAAGATAAGCATCTGGTATGTCATTATCTACTCCTTCAGGAGCTTCCCCGTTGTGTATCCTTGAAAGATGATCCGCTCGTAGATGGGTTTTACCCTTTTTGACCACCACTATGAAGTTAAATTCGAGCAATATAATAAACTAGCGTACGATTCTCCCTGTATTGCATGGTTTATTTACTAGATACAAAAGATCTTGATGATGTGTGAAGAACACAAATTTGTGTGCGAGCAAATAATGCCAAATTTTCTTTACAGCATAAATCATTCCTAACCCTTCCCGCTCGGTGGTTGTGTAGTTCTTTTCCGCACTGTTTAGCTGTCGGCTCGCATAACAAACTGGAAAATCCATTGTTCCATCTCCAGGTTGAGCCAGAATACTTCCAATGGCATATGCAGAAGCATCAATGTGAACATGGAATATCTTTTCCCAATCTGGTGCCTTTAGTATAGGTGCTGATATCAGGTTTTCCTTCAGCTTTTGCAATGAAGTTTTACACTCCTCGGTCCAATCAAAATTGACTAGCAAACGGTACAGAGGTTGTGCAATAACCGCATACATGTATATGAATCTTCGATAATATCCACAGTGTCCCATGAAGGATTGCACTTGTTTCACATTAGTAGGCCTGGGTAGGTCTACAATGACTTTGACTTTGTCTAGGTCAGTGGTTATGCCATTTCTTGAGACAATGTGTCCTAAGATGCGGCCTTGCTTAACCATGAATACACACTTTTCCGGGTTAAGACAGATTCGATATGTCCTGCATTTTTCAAAGACCTTTTGCAAATGGTCAATATGTTCCTCTCGTAGAAGAGAGTGTACACACAGATCATCCATGTAAATTTCTAAGAATATTCTTAGGTATTCCTTGAATGCGTGAGTCATTAACCTTTGTAAAGTAGCTGGGGCATTAGTTAAGCCAAAAGGCATAACTCGATACGCATAAATTCTCCATTATGTGGAAAACGTTGATTTGTGTTGATCCTCCCTTGCTATTGCCAGTTGGTTGTATCCTGAAAACCAATCCAGAAAGGAATACGCTCGTTTTCCGGCCACCCGCTCAAGTACATGTTCTGTGATTGGCAAGGGATAATTATCCCTTATGGTGGCTGCATTTACCTTTTTGAGGTTTACACACACTCACAGTTTTCCATTCTTTTTGGGAACTACCCCAATGGGTGACACCCAATCGGTATGTTCGATTTCATAGATGAATTCAAATTCCATCAGTTTATCAATCTCTTCTTTGATTTGTTTAGCAAATGTGTCATTATATGTATAAGGACGTTGTTTGCTAGGTTTTGCATATGATTTCAAAGGAATTGTATGTTGGCATATCGATGGATCAACTCCTTTGAGGTCTTTATAGGACCATGCAAACACATCTTTATACTTCTTGAGGAGTTGTGTTAGCCGTTCTTCTTCTTCAGGCTCTAAATTGTTTGCTATATAGACAAGCTGAGGCTTTTCACCTGGTTCTGCAAGGTCTATCCTTTTTGCATTTTCTGTCCCATCGTAAGATTCTTGGTTGGTTCTTTTCCTAACTGGTGGTGTCATGATGATTTTTCTGTCCTGGATAGTAAATTTCTGATAGTGTGATGGTACATTCATGTTCCCCTTACCTAACTCCCCTTTACCATCACTATCTTCTTCAGTAGTCCATATCTCACGTAAGGACCGTTTCAGTTCTTGGTATTTCTGTTTACGCTCCAGTTTGGTCCACTCTTGATCTTTTGTTGTTCCTTTTTTTTATTTTTGAGATTTTTGTGATTTTGTTTCAATTTTAGCTTTTCGTTCCTGTTTTAATTCCTCTCGCGTTCTTTCTTTTTGATCTTTTGAGAATCTTCCTGATATTTGATCTTTCACACAGTCCTCTGCTTTTACAAGCATCAAATAGTGAGTTTTACCTTTTATCCTGGGCATCAGGTTCTCTCTTACTTTGTTTCCTGCTCGTTTCCTCCTATAGCGTTCCTGGCGTCTAGGGTGTTGATTAGCAAAATCATAAAACTTGATATTCTCGGTTTCCCTTCCACGCTCACTTGAGGTGTCTGAACACTCATTATCTGCATCACCATTTACTTTCAAATGTTCAGAGGAATTATAAAACTCTTCTTGTTCTGGTGGTTCTACCGTCTCATCTGCTCCTGGTATAATGTTTACCATGTAGTAGGGTAACACATCATAGCCATCCTTATCGCAAAATTTTGTTGTTGGACTATCTGTAATGGTACAGACATCCAATGTTGCTAGTATGTGTTCCCATTCTAAAGATTCCAAGGCATCTTCAGGGAAAGGTTCCGGAATATACTCCTTGTCCTCAATTGCTCTTTCTAAGACGCATTCTTCTCTTCTTAAGCATTCTTCTCTTCTTCTCTTTCTAAGACGCATTCTTCTCTTCTTAAGCTTCCACAATGTGAAGCTCCGCACATCCATAGCTCTTTTTGTTGCCCTAACCATGCTAGGAGTTTTGATCCCGCTACTGTACCTGAATCAAACTCTTCCACAGGTGTTTGGTTCGTAACTATGGTCTTTCAGGTGTATTTTAGTTGTTGTCTCGCCATGTCTGAGGTATAGGTGGTCATAACCCCAATCTTGGACCATCTTCAATTTTCGCATGAATGGTCGTCCCAAGATGATCTCATAATTGTTCTTTTTGTCAAAATCGACTATTGCAAATGTATACTCATACTCGATTTCGCACGATGACAATCACTTTTTCTAAGAGTCCTAGAGGCTTCTCCGTGAACTCATCTGCCAATTGCAATTTCATTATGGTAGCCCTCAAAGCTGGTTTTCCCCATTTTTTCCAGATTTCCTTGGTGGCGATAGTAACTCCCGCTCCATTGTCAAGAATAGCTTTGGAAACTACTCCTTGGAATTTTACTGGTAGCGTGGTGTTTCCATCTTCTCCCTCGCAATACTCTCCAACCTTGTTCAATGGTACTGGCCTAGTGTTTAGTTGAGGCCTGTCCAACTCTCTAATCCCTTCCTATAGCTTCAAGGTGGGGTCTTTCACTCCAAATGTTTCTAGGCATTTGCCTACTGTGGTCCACATGTTTGGCCGTAACCTTAGGAGTTCTGCTAATGTGATGGTGCATGCCACCGGAGTGGACAACAACTCAATCAATCCTTGCGAATCCATCACTTTGTTGGAAGAAAGTCTTTGAGATGGGATTGCTCTCACTTCCGACTTGGCTTCATACTCTCCTAGGTAAGAGGGTAAAGTTCTCAGCGAGTTTGGTTGGCTGTGCCCCGAACTAATTGATCCTTGGTCTCCCCCTTGTGAATGTATCTCAAATTTTATTTGTGATCTCGCCTCAAATCCTTCAATAGGAGGTAAGGTTACATTCTGCTCTTTTCTCGTGTTATTCATGTGGTTACTCATCCTATTGGCCTCGTTGGTCTCACGGATTTGCTTCCACAGATCATCTAGACCATTACAGTCCTTACCCATTTTTGCCAATATTTTAGGCTGGAACCCATCACTTGCCTCTTCTGTGGTATTTGGCACTATGATAGGCTCTCCTCTGGACTCATAGGCATTAGTGAGTCTTTCCTTTGTTTCTACATGTTTCTCTAAAGTTGGTTGGATAGGGGTTGGAGCTGGTGCCTCATGCCAATGTGCAGGTTTACCCAGCGTGTCTTCCATCAATGATTGAGCTATTTCGATCATCTTTTTACACATTTCCAACCTCTGTTTTCCTATTTCTGCATATGGATAAGTCATCCACCTTTGCTCCTGGGTTTGGTTCTTTTTGAGTCTAGCTTCATAAGCTTTTAGAAGCGCATCCAACTGCTCATTTACCTTGTCTGCCAGTACAGATCCTCCTGATCCCGCACTTTTGGGCTCTGCTATTTCCTTGGGTGCTATGGTTGGCGTGGTGTGTGAACTTAAGCTAGCTAGATCCTCTAACCGCTCTAATCTATCCTTCGTATGTTTCAACTCCTCGGATAGAGCTGTTTGCTCTCGTTCCTTCCTGGATTTCATACGTGCCTTTCTAGCTTTCCAAGTGCTTCTCTGATCTTTCGTTTCTGAACTTTGGGCATCGGTTTTTGGCTCTTCAACTATGGGTTGGTTCGTCATTCTTTGAGCTTGGGCTCGTGTTACTGCCTGAATAGGTATGATTGTTTCATTTTCCGATCCTCCACTAGAAGGTACTGTTTCTAGCGTGTTCAAGGTGGTTTTTGGTCCTTTGCTCGGGTTTTTAGGGCAATCGGGAATCAAATGAGTAACTCCACACTCAGTGCAATATGTGTTGACTCTAATGATTTCATCATGAGGACAGTCTCGTAGCCAATGGTCTCCGCCACACTTGTAGCAGGGTCCCTTGGGCTGTTGAGGTGCTCCTTCTGCCCCTCTTTGTTGGCAAGCATGTCTCTGTCCGCCCATGCCCCCATTGGCTATGAACATCAGTGTTCGTTCATCTAAGCTATATCTCCCTTCTCCTGCTGCGTGTGCAACTGTTGGTGGTCCTGTACTTCCTATCATGCTCCATGGTTCTGGTGTCAAGGGTTCTTCCGGTGGAGAATAGACAGAGTTTGCCGCATATCCATTGGGATCTTCATAATATGCATGCATAGGCACCAAAGCCTTATCCTCTGATTCAGTTACGGTTGGTGTGTATCTTATACCAATTAGTCGTAATCCTGGTAGGGGTGGTTGTTGCCCCAACACTGGTTGTGGTCTTTCTACATCTACAGGTCCTGGTAGGTTGCCTGCTTGATATCTAGGCATCGGTGGAGCTTGAGGAGAAGCTACCGGAGCTTGGGGAGCGTAAGGTCTCTCTCTCACATACCCCTTGTTATAATAACATTCCTCTGTCCCATGGTTTGTCCATTTTTGTTCAATAGCACACCACTTGTGCTATTTAGCATGGGGTTTGGCGTACGTTAATCTTTTTTAGCACTTCATCTACAAGATGCTCTTGGTTTACAGCCACTTCTCCTTTCGATGCCATCTTAGAAGACTTGCTTCCACTTTGTTGTGAAGATGAATCGTCATCAAGGTCCTTGAACTCCCCCTCCTTGTAGATCGCACAATTGTCCACAAGATAAAGAGCCTCCTTAGTCAACTCATTCAATGTCGTGCTCCTCTTCATATGTAAGTCTTTCTGGAGATCCGCATTCCTTAGTCCTTGGATGAATATCAGCATGAGTCTGGACTGAGTTGGCAGTTCTTCCACAGGACATAACTTAACATATCTTTTTAGTCTTAGGGCTGCTTTTCGTACAGATTCTCCATCTTTCTGTTTGAATTTATGGATTTGTGAGACTGTATTATGAGCTATCCCCCTTTGTGAGAATTCCTCGATAAATTTGTCAAACACTTCCTCCATAGACTCAAAGTCTCTACGATCTACAGAGTCAAACCAAGTGGCAGCATCATCCTCTAGGGTTAGTCCAAACCCTGCAAATTGGGTAGGGAAGTCTAACACCTCTTCGGCTCTAATTACACGCACAAAGGCTGCTACATGATCTCTTGGATCTCTGCTTTCTGTGTATTTCTTGTTTACCCATTTTTGCACTTGAGAAGGTCTAATTCTCCAATGGTCTACAAACCTCATCATTGGATCTCCACGTCCTAATCAATATACCTCCTCAGGTCTTCTGTAATAGGCTGGTTTCTCTCCCAGTGGTGCTCCTAAGCCATAATTTCTAACGGTTCTCGCTGGAGGTGGTTCATCTCTTCGAACTCGTTCTATGGTTGGTCCTCCAGGCTCTGTTGACCCTTGAGTCTTTGGCTTGCTCTCTTCTTGATACCTTGAATAGAGTGGTGGTTCTTGCAAATCCCTTAGCCCTCGTGCGGCCTGATAACCTTCTCGGTTTTGATCTTGTTCCACTGTTGCACTCTGTCGGAGCTATGCCTGCAATGATGGTTGGTTTGCTGGTTGGTTTTGGTTGTTGAATGCTTGCGGTTGGGTGGAATGTGAGATAGCGTCATACTCATCTGAAAAAGGATTTGTTGACTTACTTGGGGTGTAGGTGGCTCTTGGCACTTCTTCAGAGGCATATGCTGATGCTCCTGGACCTGTTGCCCTTTCTACCTCCTCTGGGAGAATACGTTGGTATTCTCGCCCATATCTATCAACAAAAACTATACCCTTCCCCATGGCAGTTTCATAAGAGAATAAGTAAAGAACCTTGTCTTTGCTTAATCCGTTTACGTATGGTTCTTTGCTGCGAAAGTAAGCGACTATACCCTCACTCTCATGCTTGTAGATTCCCACGTTCTCGTTATAAGTTGGAACCCTTGTTGTTTTCTTATCATACATAAAAATAGCTCCGGGCCGATCAATGTTTGGTGGTGGTTCTTGAGCTTTTGAAACCATTTTCCCTTTCGCCACATTATCTCCATCTCTGTTGTAATCTTCAGGGTTACTAACTATCAGATAGTGGTTCCCCTTTTCGTCTCGGAATCTATCTCCATCATCATAGACTTGGATTATCTCCAATCTCTGAGCCGGCCTCTCTTCGATACAAATGCACTTGCGTCCTCGATAGTCATAATAGACTAGGGCTCCCCTTGAGTTTGTTCCTTCTAAGAAGATCACAGTGAGTTTGGAATCATTCAAAGGATTCAGGGAGGTGATTCCTCCTGGCATCGATCCGTCGTATGTGAAACCTCCTGGCTGTTGACTACCCATCATGAAGAAAGATTTGTCTGACGAAGTGTCAGTATCACTACCTTCCTCAATAATCGGTACTAGCGGATCTAGCCTTTCCTGAGTTACACTCTCTTCGGTGGACACTAAGCTACCTTGGTCACCTGCCACCTTCTAGTCTCTAACAATGTATCTTCCCGATATTAAATTCATCAAACTTATCAATGCAATTTATCACAACTCCAACCACTCACCTGGCAAAGGATCAGTCTTTGCACAACTTCTTGCTTTGTTGTTGAATATACCTGTACACAAGCGTTTAATTTCGGCAATCGAATCAAAGCATTTATCTGCTAGAGGTTATCTTAGTAATGATTGGTATAACTGGAGAGTTAATCTCAACCACTAATGTATTTTATACACTGCTGATGTTCTGGATTAGGTCTGCTAATCTGAAACTGTACTTCCCTCAGATGTTGGTCAATTTACGCGGAAAAGTATGAATTCAGTCTTTGCTCCGTCAAATGGACAAACGAGGTCCAAATTCACTTTTGAAAGAAGTTCTGGAACCCTTAAGCCAAATGGAATCTCACTATCTAAGCCCAGTCAAATTTTCTCTTCAGTCAGCCCCAGTAGACATCCTACACGTAGGATGTCTCCTGCTTAGTTTTGCCTAGATTTTTGCACTATGGTTTTCCCTTGATGTGCTGAGTCTACACCTGTTTTTACTTTTTCATTTGGACACCTATTGGCTGGTCAAGGAGTCAAAAATCTGTTCCGACAGCCTGTTGTTGATCCTGATCAGTCTAATCAACTCCAATTTGGACCAAAATTTACTAGGAGGCTTAGCCTAAGCCTTAGGCTATACAACACCTTGCTATGCTCACTGTCAAAGTCTGGCTTCAATTTCTAGCTTTAGACATCCTACGCGTAGGATGTCTTTTTCATTAGAATGGCTTCAAACTCAAAGCACAGGATCCCCTTGGTTTGGAGTCAAAAATCACACAGAAGACATCCTACGTGTAGGATGTCTTTTTGGCCTGTTTGACCCCAGACTTGTCCCACAGTTTCCCCTTGATGTCAGTAACCCAGTGGTATGTTTAGATTTTGGTTTGGATTTTAAAAGTTCCAAATTTTAGCTGTTCTTGCCTCTTTCAGTCAAAAGTGCTAAAGTCTGCTCTGAACCGAATTTTCTCACCCAATTGAGGTGAAACCCCTCTCAGTCACTCAATATATCATGCAAGACATGCTCATGCAGCCATCTTATGGTTTTGGTCTCAAAATAATGTTTTGGCACAATTTGGGTAGGATGTCTGGCAATTTCAGTCTATCTGGCCTTATCTTGTCAAGATATGGTCAAATTTTCACTTTCCAGTTGAAATTAGGGTAAACCTCACCTTCTGAACACACTGGTCAACTCAAAATCCCAAAATTCCCACCAGATTAGCCTGTAGACATCCTACGCGTAGGATGTCTCCTTGCTTAAAATTAATTTTTTTCTGACAGAAATGCTCTTGATGCTCTGTAGCTCTATCAGAAACACTCACAGTAACTTTTGGATTTCTCTTAGGCTTTTAAACACACTTTTGCGTTTTTTTTTTTTTGTGTCCTTTTGCAAACTTGTGATGACTTTACCAAGCAAGTATACATACATGAAATGCTCTAGATCCTGAATCATGATGTCCTACTTACTCTACTCCTACTCATCATGTGAAATGGTGATAATGGTGTTTTGGTTGCTTTCTGGCTTCTCCGGACTCTCAAGCTCTCCTCTCACCACTTCGACCACTCCAACTCCTACTCAAGAACTCGACTACTACCTAAAACTATCTTGGTCTATCTAATCTACCTAAGTCGAAGGATCTACGCCAGACACACGCTTCCTAGACTCCCTCTAAGACCTAGAGAGTCCTCCACCCTCTGATCCTATCTAAATGTAAAATGAGACTTTTGGCAAGCCAAAAATCCCTATCCTCAAGGATTAGTCTCGGTCACCTACCTAAGGTTTTGGTCCCCGGTAGCGATGCCAATGTTGGATGGATACGCCGCGACGGACGTCAGCATAGCGAGAACTCACCTAACATATAATGTCAGCTAAGGACGAAGCTCGACTCGCAGGCGCGTGGAAGCAAGCATAAGGTGTCAACCTACACTCGACCAACTCCTAACTAATTCCTACAGAGGTCTCTACCAATTGTCTAAGTCACAGCCTTCAAGAGTGCATAAGAGGAAACTTCCTACAACGCTTTCTAGAGCTGAACACCCATCAAACAATCTCGAAACACCATAGAACTTGAAGGAGACCCTACTAACACCAATAGGACGCTCTCCCTAAGGTCTATGAACCAAAATCCCGACCCAAAACACCCGGTGCAAAATCACGAAGGATGTCTGGCCGAAATCTGCAGGTCTTCGTTTCCGAAATATAAAGTGCCTAATGTGTAGCTCTACTCAATGTGAACGCGTGGATATGCTGCAATGCAAAATCAAATAACGTATGCTCACCCAAACACCAGATGAAGCTCGTAGAAGGATCTCGCAAAACCGGACCGTACGCGCGCAATGTAGGTATTGGCGCGTAGCTCTTGTCGGAGGCAACACGCTGCACTTCTCCGCACTCGATTTCGACCACCGATGCACACGTAGCGTCAAGATGAAGCTCACACTCTCTCTCGTACACAGTACGCTCACTCACAGACTTCAAAACTTCTTTTAAAAATGACAAAAGGTCCTTCATTAAGGTCAAAAAGTGGTATATATACCTTACAATTCTCAAACCCTAAAGTTCCAAAATCAATCATCTACTCAATCTAACTATCAAAACTGGGATACAATCTGGAAACTTCTGTAAGTCCCAATATTTACAAGGTGAAAAATTAGGTTTTCCTCAATGAATGAATAATTACAAAAATAATAATCTTCCGAGTAGTTAGTTACCGTGGGGTGTGTCCAGCTTCTAACATAGGGGCTGGTGTGATCACTTCCCTACTATTTTTATAGGTGTTTCACTCCTTGAAAATATCCCCCCCGACTCTCTCTCTTGCCTTGGTTTTTTGCTTTCCAATACATGAGTGGTGCCCAATACCTCCCTAAATCTCTCTCTCTCTCTCTCTCTCTCTCTACACTCAATACCATGCATGTGCACCATATGGTTCCATTCCCACTATTCTTGCTTTCTCCATAAGGCAGTTTACTTGGTGTACCTACAATGCTTGTTACCCGTCAATGCGTGCTCTTCTTGAGTGCTAGTTGTATGAATTCATACCCACCTTGGCCAATCACATTCATCTCTTTTGACTCCTAGCCTTATGAATTCACATCAAAGACGAATATGAAGAAGCAGTGAAGATTGGAGTTACATATTTTTCACATTTTCCCAAAATGGCCATGTATTGTAATTTTCCAATTTATTTAGCCATTGTGATAATTGTAACGTGATGGGATTAATGAGAGTTTCAAGATGTAAAGAATAGGCTAGTTAGTGTGTCTAGGTTACAAATATAGTAAGTTGTGGAGCCTCAAAGGTCTTGGGCGCACGGACATTGCACATTTTAAACCTTATGGCTAAGGTATAAAAGCCAAATTTTGTAAGTTTTGGATAATGAAAGTGAGTATATGCTGCAGTAGAGTCCTATGAGCTCTCTGTTGATTCAATCTTTTGTGTCTCGCTCGTGCGGTGTTGCATTGCAAATCCGAGCATACCAACATGCTCGCAGGTCAAAGCTATCCCTTTCTACATAAGTTTCTAGTGATGAAGTTGTGGTTTTAGTCGTGTCCATTTACGAGCTAATTTTGTTCCTTATGCACCATACACATATCCAAACTGGTTCTCAACCATAGGGATGGATAGAGCATGTCTTAAGAAAGCTATATAGTGCTTCAGAGGCCGAAATCGATCGGCCCAAAACATGCAGTTTATCTTAGGTGCAAATTTTTTCGAGTGTCAAAAATGACTTTGAAAACATGAGGTTCATGATGATACTCTACACATTCTATGTAGCAAGATTCATTGCATTTGGAGCACTGTAGCTACATGAAATCAATTAGGCTCACAGTAAACATGTTGTTTATTGTAGACACAATTTTTCTTGAGTGTCAAAAATGACTTTTGAGCACATGGGGATGTTGAGGATACTTTGCACATTCTAGGGAGTACATTTTGTTGCATTTGGAGCATCATAGCTATACAAGTTCATCGTAGCAATCTTGCGATAAGGAAAGTAGCTTTTGATGTTTGGCACACATCTAAGAACGATCTAGGTGAGAGCACACTAGACTTGGGTTTTTGGAGAGATTAGCTATCTCTTGTAGCCTCCATATGCACTAGTCGGATCAGCTACGTCCCACGGATTGACATCTTATGTCTGTGGTTCTCGCTTTGCTAGCATCGATATGGTGAGGCTTGGCAGCCGATTGACATTTTGGTAGCCAAACATTTTGGCACCGTTGTCGGGGACGAGGCAACTTAGACTAGAGAAAGACCCAAAGAATTCACTTAAATTTCCATTAATTCCTCTTATTTCATCTAGAGTAACACATTTTTTGACTTTATCACTACTGAGAGGTGCTTGAGACTAGAGATACTCGATAACGACCTCGAGAGCATTAGTTTAGTGGTACGGATTAGGTGAAGGGTCCTTGAGACTAGTTAGTGGGTAGGAAGGATATCACCTAGGTAGAAATTAGAGATTTGAAAATGAAAGTTGAATTTTGCACATTTTGCACTTTGTTTTCATGTTCCATGGGAGTAGGGTAAGTAGAAAACATTCAAGACTGCATCTGATCTATGGTGCATGGAAAAAACCCAAAAAATTTGCCAAATTTACCTTACGTGCACCTAAGATAGATAGGGGTTTTTTGAAATTGAAACTATGGAACTGAACTTGCAAGGTGGTAGACCAACTTGATTAGATTATTCCCCTTGATTTTGGTATAATTTGGATCCTTGAAAGGCCTAGTCAAGACCAAGTTTGGATAAAATCGCCAACTTTTGAGAAAATTAACAAAAGTAAAGTCAAATTTGGCTAAACATTGAAAACAAGATATGGATAAATCTTAAAAATTATGGGAAAATCAATATGTGAAGAAAAATTACAAAAGGTTAAATTCTGGTAGAGATTTATCTTAGGCGCGTCGAAGATAAAGTTCCAACCACAGGGTGAATTTTGTCAAATTTCAACTCATAGGGTTTCATTGGAACAATATACAACTCCGAAGCAAGTTTGAACAAGTTTGGTAAGGGCAAAAACACCAAGGAAACTGGAATCCTTTACAACGAGACCAAAAAGCGTGGCAAAACACTATTAAACAGTCCAAACTTTGTGAAACTCATTGGAGAAGCTTGAAATCACATGTAGAAACGTAGACAAGTCACATTGGGCAAAAGTATCTTGAAATATGAAAAATTTATCTTAGGCATGCCGAAGATAAAAGTTTCATCAGAAGGATAATTTTCTTGATTTGACACCAGGATTACGTGTAAAAACCCAAGAAAATCACCTTGGAAAAAATTTTCTTGAAATAGTGAAAATTCATCTTTTGCGCACCGAAGATAAATTTTCACCAAAAAGGTGATTTTTTAATCTTGACACTAGAGTTAGCTTTGTCTTATCATAGGAACCCCATTCAAGTGATCAAAGTTCAAATTTTGGAGAAATTTATCTTACGTGCGTCGAAGATAAAATTTTCACCAGAAAATGTGATTTTGGAAAAAAATTCATTGACATAGCTTTGTTTGAACATTATAGAGCTCTTGAGCAAGTTTGAACAATTTTGAAGGTGTGCAAAGACTTGAAACACCAAAATAGATGGAAACCTTCAAGACGGGACAAAAAGGGGTGGTAAACCACTCACAGACATTTCAAACTTTGTGAAACTCAGTGGAGAGACTTGAAACTACATGTAAAAACCCAAGAAAATCACCTTGGGCCAAAATCTCTTGAATAGTGAAACTTTATCTTTGGTGCTCAAAAGATAGCAACTTTATCTTTGGCGCTCCAAAGATAGCTTGCACACATTAATAGGATTTTGGCTCATTGAGTGAATTAATGACCAGTGTTAAGAATTGTGAGGTACTTTATGACTTCAAATTAACAATTGTGGAATCATATACGGCTTGAAGTGCTAGTGTGTAGGAAATCATGTCTTGGCAGAAAAGGGCAAGGCATGGCTCAAAAGCACTGTGTCCGAACCAAAGAGCATCTTTCTAGGTTTGAAGAAACTGTTAATTGCTTGTGTCCATTTATGAACTTGAAATCTGGTAGGGTGTTACATAATATTGGTACTTTAGGAGAAAATTTGAATAGGGCATCCACCAAAGAGAGAATAAACTAAGGGGAACCAACAAGAGTGAAAAATATTTGTTTTTTGACCCAATAGATAATAATCATGATTATTATCTCTTGCTAGCCAAAGAAGGAAATTTTTTCACATTTTTTGTTCATCAATATTATCAAACCCTTCATACAAATAGCTTAGAAAATTTGGAGTCATTTGTACATTGTTTGCTACTAAAGTTGGGTTTTTAGGAGTTGAAGGTTACAAATTGGTCCTTTGGATACATATGCAAAAGCTATACAAAAACTTTTGAGCTGAAATTGAGAAACCTTTAAGATTGGATCATAATTTCTTCTTCTAGCAAGAATATCCTTTTTCTAACCCCATTTAAAAAGTTGTGTTGTAGTTTAGATAAAGAACACCAAATGAGCTAAGACTTTGCAAGTACAACAATTGCATATTGGAGCTTAACGTAAAGTAATTCAGATCAAGGATTGAAAGACCAAGGGTACATGTTATTCCAGATCAAGAAAGCATTTAACTACTAGAATTTCTTGGGCACGAGCAATCTTTTCAACCTAAGGAGGAGGAATTTTACCATGCAATAATAGAATCTGTGAGGAGATACCTTTACATACCAAACACAACATGGATTCAATCCAAGCAAAAAGTTCAAGTGTAGAGCTAGTCAATGACAGTAGCAAAAGTACAAATGTAACATAGTGATTTTTTAAGGTCTATGGATACAATGGAGATAATATTTTGTATAGAGATTTAGAAGGCCATAGGTATCTAATGAGTAGCAAAAGCAGCACATGAGCCAAGATCCTATTGATCAGAGTGAACCTAGAACCAGAGAACTCCCAGATGTTCGTAGACTTCAGTGGAGCTAGTTATTGCAAGCTCAAAGATGAAGTGTAGATAGAAGTTCAAAAAGTTGATCCAAGTGGTTATCCAATAATCTGCACAAGCCAGCAAACCATCTAGTTGGTGCATATGCAATTAGGATAATTGTATATGGAAAATCCAACATATCAACCAATAGAAGCAAGCCTCATTGGAGAACCAAGTCAAAGGCAATACAAAGGTCAAGGTGGAGCAATCTACTACTTGATGCTCAGTGTTCTAAAAGAAGATATTGATGACAACTTGGTGAACACAATAGAAAAAACTCCTTAGTAAGAGCTTGAGATGACAAAACCAATTGAAATACCACTTGTAATGGTGTATTGCTCAGATTGTGGAAGAAAATGTGAAAAAATTCTAGAGGATTATCCCAAGAATTTGAACAACAGAGACATATAGAAATTGCAAAGCAAAACATTGAGAAATTTGAGAATGCAAATTGCAATGTAAGTGCATCTAACTCATCGTTTTTGGTGCAATCAAATGTTCTTGCATTACCATTAGAAGCACCAGTAAAAGAAACCACAAGTTCATAAGATGGATGAAGATGCACAAACACTTGAAAAGCTTAAAATTGACCCTCTGAATAACAAATTCCTGCGTGAGTTTAGTCAGAGCATCCAATTATCACCAAAGGTAAAAAGAGTGTTAGTTTTGCAAGTGATTCTACATACACAACCAAAAGTCTGCAATCATTCATGAGTCTAAGGGATACATCAAAGAGAATGGTGTTAGCATTGTATGGCACACATAATTCATATGCACACTATGTAGACCAAGAAGGGAAATTGTACAAAAAGGATCAACCAGTTTTTGAAAGGCCCACATACTAGCTCACAGAATTATGCCCAGTGATAGATCAAGAAGGATGGTTCATTTTAGTGGAAAGATTCTGCTATAGCCCATCCTCTCTAGACCTAAATGACATTATCCGACTGAACTCAAATATTTGTTTAGATCAAAACACTCATCCATCTAAAGCCAAGATTCAACGTTATGATCCGACAAGCACATATTATGACCAAAATGGACGTATATATAGACGAGAGTCTAAGATCTATGATACCTTGGGTCCTAAAACCATAGAAGTTCATATCATTGGAGACCCACATGATAGATAATATAAAGGTGAAGATACTACCATTTACAGTTTGACTTGGGGAAACATTTTTCATGTTTCACGAAGGTACATAGGCAACTACAGAAGATATGAATATGCAAAACATCGATAGTGCTACATACATTCACTTACATCCCCAAAAGGTGAGATAAAACCAGAGTCAAACAGCCTTGAGCTCTCATCATAAAGAAAGTTTTAATGATCACCTTAGGAAGGGGAGCTACAAATCCATCAAACTCGGCTTTTGTATCAAGAAGCACAACATCAATTAAATCCCTAGAACTTCTAGCCAACCCCCTTCAAATAAAATGCCATTGAAAGACCATATGGTTTTTGGACGTTCCCACTTGACCCAGACTCCCCCAAAATCTGATGACAAATGCTAGTATGAAGTTTGCCAAGAACAAAAGTTTTAGTTGACTTGCACAAGTCAACGTCAAAAGCGAATGAATCCCATAGTGTTCAAGCAATTGCATGGGACCAAGCTAACATATGCATGTCAAGATGAAAATGGAAATGATTACCAGTAGGTTCATGATTTTGTACAAGCCTCTACAAATGGTAAGACAAAATTCAAAGATTATCTCAAGATGTTGCAAAGCGTCAAGTTGCCAGAACAGGTAATAGATAGGTCAAAATTAACAAAAACTAAAGATTATGCAGCAAGAGGAAGATGACATGGACACTTTTCTTGTTGATATCAAGGATATTAATGAGCAACTGATATTTGCAGGTGAAGTAATTTTTAGCAATTCACTTGTGCAAACTGTTCTTGATGCATTGTCTGATTCTTACCAGACTTTCGCTGGTACTTGGAGAATTATAACCCAAGAAAACCCTCAAGCTAATGCATTATGCACATTGCAGATATAGAAGTCACTTTCAAGAAAAAACAAGACTAAAAAACATGCAGTTGAATAGGCTTTTGTTGCTGCTCAAAGTGGAGGTGGTGATAGCAATGCAACCACTTCTCGTGGTTCTTTTATGAGTAGCAAATCACATGTGCCTAGCACTTCCACTAGAGGCAACTTGTATATGAATTCTAGAAAGAAAGGCAAGAAGAAGATGCATTTCCATTAGTGCAAGGCTAATGAGCACTTGATAGTAATGTCCTAAGTTGAAGGCAAAAGAATCCAAGAAGAAAGAGGTTGGATCTACTACCAGTGCTCACAATCTTTTGGAAATGGAGATTGTGATGTTGATGTTGATGTTGATGTAGATGTAGATGTAGATGTAGAGTGGGAATTTAGTGTAGGGTGTACTCATAACCCTTTTGTCAATGATGCACGTGTGTCAATTGATGTAGATGTAGATTGGGAATTTAGTGTAGAGCTACCACATAGTGTATAGTGAAATGCCAAGTGCTAGGGACATGATTATTCCACACATAAGCAAGTCTAAAACTTTGTGGAAAGCTTAAAATTCTCATGAGGCAATGCCTTTGTCAACAAATTTGCAAGGTTCTCATGTGTCAGCATATAAGCCAAGCTAATCTCTCCTACTGAGAGTCTCTCCTTGACATAGTGATAATGCATTGGAATTGGCTTTGTACGATCATGGTTCCTTGCAACTACCAATGCACGCTAATTGTTAGTGAAGATGATGTTAGCAGTGTCTTGTCCAACATTCAAATCAGCCACAAGGGTCTGATCCATACACAGTCAATCAAAGCTGTGACAAATTCCATGTACTCAAATTCATAAGTGGAAGTGGCCACAGTGGGTTTCTATAATACACAGTTAATCAAAGTTGTGATGCATTCCAAGTACTCAGCTTCACAAGTGGAAGTGGCCACAATGGGCCACAACGGGTTGCTATGTTGGCAGTGTCTTTTCCAACATTCAAATCAGTCGTAAGGGGTGTGATCCATACATAGTCAATTCAAGCTGTGAATGAATTCCATGTACTCAGCTTCACAAGTGGAAGTAGCCATAGTAGGTTGCTATGATGTGCATGAATTTTTGAACATGAAACAAAAACCACTTATGGAGACTTGTGTGTCATAATGACCATCCCGATTTGAGGCCAAAAAAGAATGTAAATCCAACGTCAATGATCCCCCCTTTTGATAAAAATCCCAAGATGTAAAGTGCCACTCAAGTAGCAAAAGAACCCTTTTTAACAACCTACCAATGCTTAGAGCCTAGGCTATGCATAAATCTTCTCACATGTGAGACTGCAAAGTGAATATCTAGCCTTGTATTACATACATAAATAAGGCATCCACCATTGATAAAGAGTGACATCGGTAGGATTTGCAACATCATGAAGACTCGTCTACTTCAAACATGTTTCCCTTGGAATGGCAATAGATTTGTAATCCTCATGTCCAAACTTACATAGTAATGTTTCTATGCATCTTGCTTGACACAAACCAATACCTCCATCACACTGTTTTAAGTGTATGCCCAAGTAATGATGCAAAAGCCCTAAGTATTTCATCTTTATTGTTACAAAAGCCTTGTTTAACCAAATGAGTGCCAGTTTTCTCATACCAAGCACGAGGATAATGCTTCAACCCATATAAATATATCTTACATTTGCACACTTTCTTTTCTTGTCCATATATATCAACATTCAAGAAAGTAGTGACAATGTTTGATTGATGTACATTCCATTCAAAGTAAGCTACAAATGCCCATAAAAAATAAATAGTAGTCATATGCAAGTGGGAGCAAGAATCTCTTCATAGTCAATGCCTTTCTATTGTGCATAACATTTTGAAATAAGTCCAGCCTTGGAGTGATCAATCGGGCTTACGATTCAACTTGTGAGTCCACTTTATACCATTGGCGTTTTTTTCAAGAGAAAAATTACATAAAGATGACCATGTTTCATTCTCTATAAGTGCATCATATTTTGATTTCAAGGTAGCCATCCAATTTTTTGATTTTGTGCTTCATCAAAAGAAAGAGGTTCCTCCTCATCATATAAACTAGAAACAAAAAAGGCAGACAAATATAATGCATTAGATGCATGGCGAGAACTTGAACGAGAATGACTAGACATAGATGCATCCAATTTACATCACACAAAGTATGCACTAGCCATTTTGGCATTACCCTAGCCTCTTCATTCTTATCTCTTTTCACATTGAGTTCATCTTGTGCATTTACATCAATAATAGGCTGATCTATAACATTTTCAAAAACTCCCGTAGGCTATACATTTGCCTCATTGGAACTTAAATTCAAGTTTTCATCATTAAAAAAAGGAAACAAAGTGTCATAAATGTCTTATGAGATTACGTTATTGTATCTAATACATAATACCAAAGGTTGAACACAATCTTTCACAAATACAACATCTCATGAAACTAAGATATGTTTTGTTTGCAGATGGCATAACTAAAAATTTTGCTTTTAGGAATGCAACCAACAAAAATGCATTCGATAGCCTTATCATCCAATTTTTTTGTGTTGGATGTGTGGCAGCAAATAATATGCTAGACAACCAAAAATGTTGAGCAATACATGGCTTCTTCTCATGCCGTGCTTCATAAGGAGTCATAGACTGCAAGGATTTGGTAGGACACATATTAAGTACATAAGTAGAACATGATAGTCTTAAACCAAAACAAATGTGGTAAAGCTTGACTCTTGACTGCACATCATGCCATCTCGTGAGAGGCCTCTTTTTCTTTTAGCAAAACCATTTTGCTAAGGTGTATATGTCACTATTCATCGGTGCTTTATCCATGAATAGTAAAAAATGCACTAAATTCTTGAGACAAATACCCCCCCCCCCCCCCCCCCCCCCCCCCCCCCCCCCTCCCTTTGATTTGAATGGAGGGACCTGCCCATAGAACATGTTGAGACATTTTCACCCATAATCAAAAATTGCTTGAAACACATGAACACTTTAGACTTAGCTTTAAGCGGATACGCCCATGCATGCCTACATTCATCATTAATAAAATTCATAAAGTATAAGTAATCACCCAAGGATGGCATTTGCATAGGCCCACAAACATCACTATGCACAAGCTAAACCTACATGTAGCCCTTACGAACCATCCTTTGGATTCTTTGAATGTTGCATCTTACCCAAAATACAACCTTCACAAACATGCCTAGAAGTTCCTTCAAGAGGCGGCAAAGAAGCAACCATATTAGATTTCTTCAAATGCACCAAATTGGCAAAATTTAGATGCCCAAAACATGCACGCCAAAGTTTGGAATTTAAAATAGCCTTATACTTATATTTTTCATACAAAGTGCGCTTATACAACCTACAATTTCATCATCAAAGTGGAGATCATGAACTGTGTATTTTTCATCCACAAATTTGACACCGAGACCAAGTCTTGCAAGTGTTGATATAAACAAAAGTTTCTTTCTATCCTTGGTACATAAAGTGCATAGACAAGTGTGAAAGAACTACCATTTGTAGTAGTTAGTACAAACTTTCCAACTCCCTTGACCATATACAGAGGCATTGTTGGCACAAGTGTCTGTATTCCCATGAGGCAAGCGAGGCAAACATATCACAATGCTAAGTAATGTGCTTTGTAGCACAACTATCAAAGTACCAAACATGTGACTCTACAACAATTGACATACGTGCATCATTGACAAAAGGGTTATTATTCACTAGATCACTCCTAGGAGGGACTTGTTACCATATATGTGGTAATGATATGTGTGAATACACTTCGAACCGTCAAGGCAATTTTTCCCTCACTAGGAATTTTACCCCCTCATGCATTGTACATATGCCCATAATTCGAGGGTTAACTTATCTTACTTTTTGTACAATAAGAAAAAAACTCTTTATTGTGTGCCTTGGGCTTTTTCATCTTCTCCAGTTTGTGTGTGCATCTCTTCAACCCTCAGTTCCAACACCTGCAATGCTTGTTACCCATCGATGCACGCTCTTCCCAAATGCAAGTCATATGGATCCAAACCTACTTTGGACAATCACATTCATCTCTTTTGAATCCTAGAGTGGACTACATGCTATATCCATATGACAATAATGGATTATTGAAGGATGTCTTTAAGATGCTCTCTTAAGGATGATGACTCCTCCCCCCAACATCTTCTAAGATTTGGTTGCTAGCTTTGAGATGTTACCTTCCACTTGTGATGTGGTGATGGGATTTCCCTCTATAGTGCTTTCATCACCTTGGTTCACTTCACCTATCTCACCATATGACTCTTGGATTGGGAATGAGGATACATACATCCTCCCACCTTTTGCTTGAAGGTATTTATTTGATTCCTTGCTTTAAGTTTTTTGGATTAATCCATTGGCCTATTGCACCCATGTGGATTGTATATGATTTATTATTGCATGGATTTGCATCATCTATCTTGTCCCTACCCATCATATGGAGTGTATAACTTTGAATGCAAACATGGCTCATCGTTGCTTGCATCCCTCATTGCTTGAAGCTTTGATGGTGTTGTACATACTATTTCCTGCCCATGAAAGGTATGATGGCCCTATTTCTCATGTTTAATGCTCAACTTTGTAGGAATCTTATCTTGTTGCCCTATTATTTCAACCCTTTGATATATGGACCCTGTGTTGGAGATGCTAGAACACTTGCATGTGACGTGGTGGATGCCAGTCCATTCCTACTCCTTTCCTCTATTTATGGTGAGGGCTCTTTGTTCCTCACTTAGGCTTTGGTTACTTGGTCTTCTTGTCTTGCTTAAAAGTGAGAGAATAATAGAATGTGAGTGATTGCAAAGTATGGTGTTGTTGAACTGCTAAGTTTCAAACACATTTGCCTTTACTATTCTGTTTTCAAACACATTTTCCTTTTCAAACACATTTGCCTTTACTACTATGTTTTCAACACGAAGATTGTGGAAGATGCCTTCTCTCCATAGGTTTCTACTAAAGATACTGGCTTACTACACTTGAAATGTTGAAATCACTTCAACTTGCTTTGGATCTTTTTATTTTTATTTTTTTGCTTGGCTTACTGCAATTGAAATGTTGAAATCACTTGAGCTTGCTTTGAATTTGATCATGACTATGGCATGGCTTTTAGTGCATTATATATTCGGGTTGATACCTTTATTTGTTGTGACATACCAATGGTTGATTTAAGTTATTGTACCGTGAGAAGATGAGGATATAGGAAGGGTTTTTGTTTACCATGGCCTCTATTAACATTCACTTGTAGGATTGGATGCACCTTTTGTTCATAATTTTGCTAGTAAAATTGTTTCACTTTATTGGGATACATAATGCTTATTCATATGCCCTTGGATTATTAATTTCTATCTCACTTAACAGTTTGAGTTTAGGTTCTACAATAATATAAAAAGAAAGTGAGAGACTAAGAGAAGTTTGTGAGCTAGTCCTTTATCAGCACATGAAGTATGTGTTTATGAAGGTTCCTCGTAATCACTTAATTTTGGTTTTGTTTAAATTGAGAATTGTTGGCCTTACTAAGTAGCTTTGGTTTAATTTGGCTCCATGGAGTGCATGCTAATTTGGATATAAACTAAAAATAGAATTGCTATGTTGACTACTGATTTGGCTGTTATGAAATGAGTTTCTCTTCCTATATGAAAAGATTATTTGTCTTGATAGTATTTCTTTTGCATAAGGACTCATGGTTGACTCAATACCTTGATAGTTCTCTTTGGAAATGTGTATGATAAAAAACTAGGATATGGCTTGCATTCTTTTAATAAAAAGCTGATTTTAACATTAGATTGGTTTCTTTACAAAAAAAAAGTCACCTTATATGCATGGACTTGATGGTTGAGCTCTCACATGGACTTTATTGTCTCCCGAGTGCAACTTTAAAAATGTGGATGCTTTGGTTCAACAATGGGGTGTTGCTTACGTGGATTAAATTGTTGTTGAAGAAAATTGCATCTCATGATGGGAGCTTGGGAAAGCACTTGGTGCTATTCTTGGAACTATTGTTGATGGCATAAGAGCAGCTCTCTTATCATGATTGTTATGGACTCTTTAACTTGAACTTGACTTGTCAAGCTTGGAGCATCGCTAAGTATTTTTTCTTATTCTATAGTTTTTTGGGTTATTGGTTTCTTCTAAGTATTCACAACACTTAAACCAGGTTGAGTCTTTGTTCTCGTTTGGCAAATTTATAACCCTAACAAGTTTCTTTATGTCAAGCATGTTTTTTCCTTCTGATGATTATCCACTCAATTCTTGTTATATGATTATTATTGCTTCTTCTAAAACAACTTGGGTGAAGTATGATTTCTAGTAGTGTTGGATCTTGGATTCTTTTAGCTCATTGCTTTGGCATGACTAGTATTTATAACGTGCTACAAAATCAAATAGCTGAGGGAAGTTTGTTTTGTTGGACATGAATAATATATTTTTCACAAGTGAATTTGGGTGGCTTTGAACCCTTAAATGCTTAGGATGCTTTGGATTACTTTTTAGAAGTAGAAAGTGAGAGAGTTGAAAATATAATATGGATGTGACCGCACCGATTTCTCATGGATTTTATGCATAGGGCTTCCTCTCAATTGAATGAAAGTTACATAAAGAGGTTCCCCATCTTCTTTAGAGAAAATTAGTTTTACTATCATCATATTTTTTAGACTTTGTAGTAAGATTCAAAGGAAATGATGTTTTTTATGTTATACATAGCCAAGTCTAACAGAATTTGTTGTTTGTCTATCTAGATGCAGGTGAGAATTTTATCTTTGCTTAGAGAGGTTTTGCTTTGATATAGTCCATGACCTTAGAGGTGAAGGCTTATGTCATCCTTGTAAACAGGTTTAGTCTTGATGTTTAGAATAACTCAAATGTTACTTCATTCTCATCATATTGTACAAAGTGAGCTGAATACAGAATCATATATGTGCAAACCACCTTCCTAATGTCTAAATCCAATTTTGTTCTGAACAAAATTTTCTTTTCTGTATAAGTATTATCTTAATATAGCAATGCACACATCTTGAACGCAAGGCCTTCCTAGGAAACTGGGTTGGCCGGGATGCTGGATTTGGATTATTGTATTGTTTCTCGTCTTTGATAGGCCCACTTTCCATAAATTCTTTTTGGTTGACAGGTGTTGGGTGGTCTAGACACTGGACTTAGATAGGGGTTTCTATTCACCATCTTTTTGGTCCTTTGATGTTAGGAAAAAGCAGCTACCAATTCTACTTCCTCTTGCTAGAGTTTTTATCTAATATTTAAGTCTTTTGTTCCATGGAAGGATTACAAAACTCATCCACATTGAGTCCAATTATTCTTTATCGGCTTACAAAGCCTCAAAAACCCTACAATGTTCACAAAAACATTATCATATATTGTTTAAGTATCAAATATCTCTTTAATGATTCTCACAAGCATGACTTATGCTTCAGTATCTTCTTTGATATTGAGTATAACAACTTGATTGGCTTTAGACTTTACTTTTATACTCTCAGCGACTTAATGAGGTAGTAGGCCCATACTCAATGTTCCTACTACCTTGAGTATAGTACCTAGGAAATAGGTGGGTGCACACACACACACACACACACACATTGTAACTTCAATCTAGCAAGAATTGCCTCATCTAGCTACACACATATTTATGCTTATGTTGATGATGTAGCTGTTGGTTATAATGTCTCGCTGTGATTACCTTCTATCCCGTACTTACATTAATGGGATTTTTTGGTGTTAGCTATGAGCTGTTGAATATAATGTCTTGTAGGTGATTACCAGGTGTCGATACTTGTTATTTTTCTCAATGGATGGTAATTACCAGTAGGCACAATTAGAGTGGTTTACTTAGTGGAGATAGATAAAACATTCACAAGAGAAATAATAGAGAGAGAGAGAGAGAGAGAGATCAAGCACAAGATATATGTGGTTCACCCAATTGTGGGCTATGTCCATGCAAAAGAATCCACTCAATGGCTTTACACTTCAAACTTGAAGTAGTTTACAATGGGTTTAGAAACCCTTAATGGTCATCTCCTATGATTCCCTCTCTACCTTGCACTTCTTACGGCTTCTCACTTCTCTTTGCTTCACTCTATTTTCATGTATAGAGGAGGATTCCTCGTTTTATAGATGCAAAGGAGCCTCTATGGGATGGTCTCTCTCATGAGAGGTAGATGTCCTTGTGTAGACGCATTCATGCATAGCCACCATGTGTAAACGAGTCCACCTAAAACTCAACCACTGATTATTGAATGATAATCGCTGACCAATAGCCATAGACCACCAACCAGTGGCCATAGACCACCAGGCATTGTCCATGTGTCTACCTCTACCGGCCATTTTTTGATCACTTTTTGACTGTCATCCTTGACCATCATTCGGGCACGATATTTTGGAAAAGGGAATATTTTGACATGTATGAATTTTTTATTTTCCAATGAGTGATTTTTCTCATGCACAATGGCTTTTTCTCATAACGAGGAGCTTACAAATGTGTATTTCCAGAATAAAACTTACAAGGGTAAATCATGCTCCATACTTAACAATAAACGTCAAAGGAAAGGATGGTTTTCTAAGCTTAAGAATGGAATCATTTTTTCACTTTAAATACTTTTGCATATATAGGGTTGTAGCTTGTCTAATAATATTTAAGTATGACATGGATAGCAAGTGATAGGTTCTTTGACTATTGTTATATGTAGCCAAGTTTAATGCAATCTGGTGTCTTGTCTATATGGATGCAAGTAAGAATTATATCTTTGCTTAAAGAGGTTTAGCTTTGTTGTAGTCCCCGAACTTGGTGATGAAGGTTTATTTCACCCTCATAACTTCTTTAATCTTGATGTTTAGGATAGCTGGAATGTTATTTTGATTCATTCTTATCGTACTATACAAAAGTGAGTCAAATATAGAATTGATTATGTGCAAACCACCTTCCTAATGTCTAAATCCAAAAAAAAAAAGAACAAAATTTTATTTTGCGTATAAGTATTATCATAATACTACAACCACAAGAACAACAACAACAACAACATGCACACACATATACACTTTTTATTATGCTACTACGAGTGAGTACTCCACCTAGCTACATATAAATCTTTGCTAGATTATGATTTGTATACTTGTGTACTGATCCAGATACCTTGAATCTCTTCCTTATTATGTAAATGCCTCCTCAAGGTGAGGTGCATCTAAATTGTAGTACTCTTTACATTGAAGCATATTCACTTGTGGAATATGCATCTTTACAATGGGGCTCTGCTGATCTACTTGATTTTCAACTTCCTAATTTGTTGGAGTGTACCCTTAGGATACTTGATACTCTCTTAGATTTGCACTAGCTTGGTGGGATACTCCCATACCACATAAGTGGCTAGTGGCATGAAAATTTGAGGACACTTTCACTGCCCCATAAGTCTCTCCCTATTTCTCTCCACTTGACTCTTTTTCCTCATGTAGGTATCATGCATCTACTATTGTACCAAACTATCTCCCTCCCATTTTCTCTATTGGCAGAGTCTTGGCTTCCATGTGTGCAATAGTGGAGTTGTTGAGGATTGCATGGACTCTCAAGGAGAGTGACTTGCATAAATTACTTGCTCACTATAAATATTAGGGCTTCCTCACTTAGTTTTGTGTCGTGAGCTATGACTATCATTCTCTTGTTATGCTAGTATGAGCTTAATATATGCTTAAACATGTCAATAAAACTTCCTTGAAGTAATAAGAAATAGTGCATTACTTAATTCTATGAAGATACGTGGGCTTCATTGCTAATGGAATAGATAAACTTGCTATCATTGAGGCTTTAATGGTGTGGTCTACACAGGTTAATGTATGCAATTCTTTTCTCTTTTGATGGTTTTATGATGCACCAACTAAGGAAAAGTATTCATTATTTAGGGCATTATTGAAACCTGTGTTTGTATGGGATTTGTTGGACCTTTTTTAAGTAATTCCTACTAAAAATTGGTCTCAAAGGGATTAGTAGTATTACTGGTTGGGTATGTAGCATCAGATACTTGATGTTGTTATGTATGATGAGGATGCATACGATGATAATCTATTATTTTAATAGTATAAATGTCTGTATAATTTGCATGATTTTTTGAAATGTTGCATGGGCATGACTAAAATATTTAGTGTGGCATGTTAAAATATTGACGATAACAACTATGTAAGGAATGGACGATGTTTAATATGGAATGATATGTATTCTAGGTTTGAATTTGTTTCCTTTGGGTAGTACAAAATATCCCATATTAATTAGTTTCTAGTCTATCTATGGTGGATAGAGGAGTTAGATAGCCTCTTGCGTCTACCACTTAGTTCACATTATTTTGGAAATGGTGCTCATATTATGGCTCACAAATGTGACTGATGTCTCTTGGAACACATCGGAGTCTAAAATAGGATTCTCACATTATAAGATATGAAAGATGTTTGGAAGCATAGTAGGGCATACTATTGAGGTACACGTACACGTTAGTATCCTAGGCTGAAACTTGGATCTCAAGCAGCTGGATTTTTTGTCTAAAATGCTTTGACTATTTAAGACAATTATGGGATAAGTTTTTTTTATTCCTTATGAAGGGAAGCCTCATATTGTGTTTATAACTTGATGATTATATTTGAATGATGCATAGTAGGTGCATTAGTAATAGCTCTACTATGCTTCTATACTAGTCATTGTCATTGGATGAAACACATAATAAGCCTAATACCCGTGTATTAATCATGTTGTCATGTGTAGTAGGTTAGTATACAATGTAATCTTACTGCTTGAATGAGCACAATAATAGATCCCTTGAAGTTAGCTACTATTAATTCCAAGCTTGGCATAAAAGAGAAGGAACATGTTGGGCCATTGCAACTATGAGCGCCCACCTAGGAAAACACACCCACTTGGCTAGCAGACACCATATTTGTACTACTGAAAAAGCTATGGGTGGCCACCTAGGCGGACTCGTCCACTTGGCCAGCAGACACCATATTTGTACTACCAAAAAACTTGGAATGTAGCGAAGGAAAAAACTCTTTCATAGTTGATCTTGTAAGCAGTTTTGTGAATACACTTGATAAGCTTCAATTAGAGAGGCATAAAGTAGGACCTACTAATCAATTGTTGAAAACATAATAGTTTTATTGTTTCCACACAAATGATAAAATCTGTTGAGTGATATCAATAACACATAGGATTCACATGCATCACCTGCATACGAGCACAAAACTAAGTGAGGTCTTTGTTGCGTTTCATGGGTGCACATGAGGGATACCTTTTATACTCTTCTTGCTAGTTTGCATGGATGGGAAAAAATGTGGTTGTGGACCACTCATGCCTATTTGATGGGCATGGATTTGTCTCTATTATTTGTTCTACAAAGAGTTTTTAAAATGTATAATTGTTTTGGACAAGCCATTGCTACACTCTAGTTGTCTTTGTCTCTTGAACTACTATACAAGTGTTTTGGGGTGTATATTTATAATTCAAACATGAACACACACACACAAACACACAGAAGACCATGACTATAGCTTTTGGGGATGCTCAAAGACGGGACTTATAGATTTATTTCTCTAGTATGGCAACTCCCCATGTGATTACTGTAATAGGACCTAATAGGCTTTCTTGGTTGGTTTAAGGATGAAGCTACTACCTTATTTATGCTCCCTTTATAGTTCTTCTTTGCCTAATATAATCATAATCTCATATCCACTACATATGTATTACTTTTTGAGTTTAATATGACCTTGTTGGTTCCGTAGATGCTTGCATTATCCCAAGGGTTTGAGCTATCAATCAAGCCCCTTTCTAACTCCCTTCTTATGGTCTTAAGGCACTACAAGAGGTCACTTAAATTCCAAAGCCAAATTACCGGCATCAATGGCAGGCATTGGTATATGTGTAGGTAAGTATGGAGGGAGATGAAGTTTTTAAAAATTTGCATTTTAAAATTCACGACGCCTGTTCCGATGTATCTTCCAATGCCTGTTCCGATGCACTTTCCGACGCCTGTACAAATGCTCTTTCCAACACCTCTATCGATACCTGTCGAACCATGCAAAAAACAAACCGACGGGCTTTCCCTGCACATTTCTCTTCTTCTTGCACCTTTTCTCTTGCTCTCTTCCTCCTCACCTCTTACAGATCTGGTGCAAAACAAGTGTCGGAGGTGCTAATCTTGCTCGTGGACTACCCCATAGCACTAATGTGAGATTGTTTTCAAGTTTACTTGTAGGTTTAGGGTTTAGGGTTTAACATGATGTGTGTGTGTGTGTGTGTGTGTGTGTGTGTGTGTGTGTGTGTGTGTGTGTGTGTGTGTGCACGCGTTTTTGCAGGTTCAAGGATGTTTACAACACCTTTTCTTGCTCAAATAGGCCGCATGTGAGTGCCTGAACTTTTAATGCATATTAAATTTATTTAAATTAATTTGTATATTGATAAAATAAAATTTCATGTTTTAAACTTTCAATGATTTAAATGAAATTATGGTTTGTGTTGTGAATTTTTTTTCTGAATTATGAAAAAAAAATGGTTTATGAAAAAAACTTGTTTTGAAGAAATTTCATTTTGAATTATTCGTTTTTGAAATATGCGATTGATGAGGTTTAGGTTTTAGGTTTGGTTAGGTTTAGTTTAGGTTATATGTTAGGTTAGGGTATATATAGGTTATATGTTAAGTTATAAGTTAGGTTATACGTTAAATTATGCTAGGTTAGGTTAGCTTAGCTTAGCTTAGCTTCTAGGACGTTAATTATGTTAGGTTAGCTTAGTTATAAGTTAGGTTATAGGTATAGGATAGGTTAGCTAAATTATAGGTCAGGTTTAGGCAACAAGTTAGGTTATAGGTTGTACGTAAAAAATTAGGTTGGGTTATATGTTAATTTAACTCATATTTAGGTTATAGATGGACGTTGTGTTCTGACAGTTGTACTTTTATGTTAATCTAAACACTTATCGGTGAAACGTCCAAACACAATCATCTACCATCGTCTAAACCATAACCCTTTAATCCTATTAGCAGACTGAAATGGCCAAGCGCTACACTAATTGGATTTGGAGCGACCAAATCAAAAGTTACCAAACCTAAACGGATTTACATAGCCTACCCTAACGCTCCAAATATAGTAATGTATTAGCAGCCAAAACAAAAGTTGCTAATCTAAAGTTGATAACACTTAGCATCTATCCCTAAGCAGACTAAATGGCCTAACGATACCCTAATATGTTTTAGAGCACTTTACCTTAGCGGCTTTACATAGTGTGCCCTAACCGTCCGAGCACGGTGCACCATCTATTAGCGGCCAAAGGAGAATCCATAGAACCCTAAGTGGCTAGCCCTAAGCAGATTGAAATGGAAAAATGCTACACTAATCCAATTTGAGTTGGTCAAACCTAAGCAACTTTACATAGCGCACCCTAACACTGCAAAATACGGCCATCTGTTAGCGGCTAAACCAACACTAGTCCTAAAACGCTAACCCTAGGTGGCTAGCCCTAAGCAGATTGAAATGGCTAATTGCTATCCTAATCTAATTTGGAGCAGCCTAAACCTAAGCGGCTTTACACACCATACCATAAGTTCTAATTGTCTGAACACAACGTCCATCTATTAGGGGCCAAACAAAGATGACTTGTGTACTTTTAAAAACACAAACGGACTTTGATTAGGTTAGGTTAGATTATAGGTTAAGTTAGAGCTAGTGACAAATAGTAGAAAAAACACAAACGGACTTCGAAGATGACTTGTGTACTTAAAAAACGCAAATGGACTTCGCTTAGGTTAGCCTATAGGTTAGGTTTAGGCTATAGGTTATGTTAGGTTAGGTTACGTTTACGTTATAGGTTAGGTGAGATTATAGGTTAGGTTAGAGCTAGTGAAAAATGTATAGTAGAAAAAATGCAAACGGACTTCGAAGATGACTCGTGTACTTCTAAAAATGCAAACGGACTTCGGTTAAGTTAGGTTATACGTTAGGTTTAGGTTATAGGCTAGGTTACGTTAGGTTAGTTTAAGTTTAAGTTATAGGTTAGGTTAGATTATAAGTTAGGTTAAAGCTAGCGGCAAATAGTAGAAAAAACACAAACGAACTTCAAGAATGACTCGTGTACTTCAAAAAACGCAAACCCGACTTCAGTTAGGTTTTGTTATAGGTGAAGTTATAGGTTAGGTTTAATTTGGTTATAGGTGAAGTTATAGTTTAGGTTATAGGTTAGGTTAGGCGCACACAAATATCAAAACCACTAGTATATAGTCATTGACCATGTGGTCCTAATCTCCGTGCACCTCTAGACCGAGGTGTGCGGTGATCGAACATGGCTAGAGAATGTGAGATTGTTAGAGCTCGATCTAGCAGTAAATAGTTGGAAAAATGCAATCGAACTTCAAAAGTGCACACAGACTTCAAGAACCTTAATATATAGTCATTGACCAATAAATATGAGATTATTACCATGTGGTCCTAATCTCCGTGCACCTCTAGACCGAGGTGTGCGAATATCGAGTCTGCTGGCTAGAGAATGTGAGGTTGCTAGAGCTAGTAGCAAACAGTTGAAAAAACGCAATCGGACTTCTAAAGTGCACACAGACTAGTGCACACAGACTTCAAGAACCTTAATATATATTCATTGACCAAAAAAGACAAGATTATTACCCTGTGGTCCTAATCTCCGTGCACCTCTAGACCGAGGTGTGCGGGGATCCGGCCTGGCTAGAGAATGTGAGGTTGTTAGAGCTAGCAACAAATAGTTGAAAAAATGCAATCGGACTTCCAAAGTACACACACACTTCAAGAACCTTAATATATAGTCATTGACCAATAAAGACGAGATTATTACCCTGTGGTCCTAATCTCCATGCACCTCTATACCTAGGTGCGCGGGGATCGGGCCTGGCTAGAGAATGTGAGGTTGTCATGTATCATGTACTTAGTAGTGTGTAGTTATTATAACAACTAGAGTGTTTTAATTATTTGTCACGTCATTGGTAGATAAAGTATGGACGATAGTATGGTGTGTCCTTGTGCGCATTGCAAGCATCAAATCTTTTGAAAACGAAAAATTTGCAACCAACACATACGCAATCACGGTCTCTTTCTAATTGAGCAACTACAAGACTTGCATTATCGATCTCATGGTCTAGAGACTGAAGGTCAAACTCTACAAGTAGATATTGCTCCAACTTCATCCCAGAGAAGACGATTTTCAAACGAGCAGCCATCTACTGAGTCCTCCCAACCAATACCTGATGTGGCATAGACTGGAGTCCATGGTGCTCAGAGAGAGAGAGAGAGAGAGAGAGAGAGAGAGAGAGAGAGAGAGAGAGAGAGAGAGAGAGAGGACTATATGTTGCATGCACATGCACACACAAACACACACACAGACTTCAATACCCCACATCATCTTCAGCAACTAAAAAAACAAGGCCATACCCCAAATTGGAGGGAATGCATAATATTTTTTATGGATATTTTAAATTCAAATTGCACTTGCTCTTTGGTTTGCAATATATGCTAACAAGCACAAGTAACTAGCATTGTCTTGGACAACATTTTCAGTAACACATTAACATGGTTACACCCCTATCCACCATAATCCTACAACTAGTATCAGAGCCACAATGGATGATTAGTACTTCCTAATCACACACTAGACTCTATTCTCTCTCTTCTCTATGCTAGACAATGTGTGCCACACACTTTGTCACTAATTCATTTTCTATTTTCTAATAAGTACTCTAATCATTGTTTATTTGGTTAGGTTTGTGCAAGTTCGTGGTCATTCCATAGAGCCACTACCCTTCTTGCCATATTTAACATTAATTATCGTATGTGTATATGCATTTATCATGTTTTTAGGTTTCATTGATTGTGTGTGCAAGAAGCCCCTTGCAATGTCTCTTCTTTGAGCTCTTGAACACTCCAACCAGAAATAAATCGGCTTCTCAATTAGAGCAAGAGATTAATCTGACAATTTTGGGGTTCTCATTGTGTGTTGATTCCTCTAATTAGCATACAAGTTTTGTGTATTTGGCTTAATTTTTTCTCATTATCAAGAAGTCCATACCCGTGTGTTTGTGCACTCTTAAGCTCCTTTGTAGTAGCTTTGTTTGGAGCCTCTAATTGCTCAATTTTTCTTCGTTTTTTGCCACTAATAATCTTTCTAAATTAGGGATGTGTGTGTGTGTGTGTGTGTGTGTGTGTGTGTGTTGAAGTGGGAACCATTTTTAGAAGAAGACAAACTAAAACTCCGATTGAATCTATCGACAAGGTGATTTCCTTGTGATTGCAACCATGTGGCTAAGTCTAGCTTGTCATTACTGAGCATGGTTGATCTCATCCCATTGCTCAATCTAACCCTTGCAATCGCACAGGCTCTGCTACTCTAGCCTAACACGTTGTCTCAAATACCTACTACATCCCTAAGTGCTACCCCGTAATGTTCTATATTCAAGAACCCTCAATGCCCCTCCTACGGATCTGAAGATGTCCATATAGCTCAGGTGCACCATGCGGATGGTTGCCCCCCAATTCGTAGAACACCATTAATGCTCAAGTGCTAACATTAGCCCATCAAAAGCACCTATACAATTGATTGTGCCACCTTGCCAGGCACACTACAGGCATGCCCTCAAATGTTGTTTGTGATGATTCTCCAATCAATGATGTCCCATGCACAAGCTACCCATATCCCGCCTGGGAAGATCCTAAAACACCCAAGTCATTGCAATGTTGTTTCCACCATATTTGTGCATCGTTAGTTAGAGGAAACATTGCAAGCATAGTCTAGTTTTCTAGCTGGGTCATTGCTTCTAACCAGACTTCAACATTGTGCTCTACATTAGCTCCTTCTCCCTTGAAATTGGGAGGTTGGTCTTTATTGAGAAGAAGTTTTCTTCTCTTGAGTGGTGGTGTAGAGAGCGGTAGGTGGTACCTATACGATAATATTCACATCGGTGAATTGACAGAAACCTAGAGACTTAACACACCGATTCAATCTTAAAATTAACTTCAAAATAAATCACAAGACATAATAAGGTACTCAGATCAAGAAAGCTCAAACTCATATTTATGATGGAAAATTTACGAAGGTAGCCTTTCCAAGAGGCTAAGGTACACTTAATTTCTAACTTATTGCAAAGCTTGGCGGCATCTAAAGGATTCGCACAGCTGACTACCCAGGAGCATGGTGATATAGATGATAGGTGTCTGAAGTCAAATACTTATAGGCTACTATCTCATCAGAGTAGTACCTCTTGTACACATTGCTAATAGACTCAAATAATACAAAATTCTCATTTCGAAGAAATATATATGGAACGGTAATAGGCTTAATCCTATCACTAGGGATTACTTTATTCGCTTCATCAAAAATCCATTTGTTCAAGGTTGTCTTGGTACCATCAACAGTGATCTTGACTTCTCTAAAAGTCCCAAGGAAGTAGAAAACTTGGATAACCCGCAACTCATGCGCCCAACAAATTTTCTTCAAATCAGTGGATAGGTACTCAAATTTTGTAGCGTCGACGTAAAAAAACCACCCTTACTATTCCATGCAAGCTTCCATCCTTGATGGATTCCTGTTGATGGAGGCAAAAGCCTTAATCAAAACTTCCATTATACTTCGGCGGAAATTGTAATTTGGAGAACGACACGCCTCCGTATACATTATCTCAAATGTTTTGAACTTGCGATACTCAGCGACGGCATCTTCCTGAAACATCAATGCTAGTGAGTTCTTGAACTTTAAGTTTCCAATTCGTTTTTTCAAAATTTTCAAACAATGACGATTTTTCCAGTTTCCTAACCTAGTCTCTAATACCACGTGTGAGGTCCCCTCCCGATAGCATAACCTTTTTGGCAACAGGAGGGCACCTGACAGGTCGCTAGGCCCTATTCGATTGAGAAAACATAGTCAATATAAACAAGATTCTAATGGACAGGCTCTCGTCAAAGAGTAACTTGAGTCCGAACCATTAAAAAGGATTCCTAGCCCTGTCTCCCAGGGAAAGCGTGAACTGTTACAATACTATGACGTTCCTAATTCTCACCTTCCGAGAGAGAGAAACCCCAATTTCCTTTTTCCCCATAACTTTCAGAGGCACGTACAATTGGAGGTCTCGACTCTTGGCACAATGAGTCTCTAATTCGCTCTTTTACAAGAGGGAGAGGAGAGTTTCTTGACTAATCGAGACCACCCATCCTTGACTGGCAACCTGAGCCAGTCCCCAGTTTCACCCCCACACTCACACTTTGTTATGCTTGTTTTATGATTACTACCACATGATTGTTCATACACAAAGTTCCTTTTTTGGGTTTCCATCACAAGTTCATTAAGACAACCCTTCAACCAATTTCAAATCGGCACCAAGAAAATCCTTCTAGAAGAAAAACAACATACGATCCTTCTTCATTAAAATATCCCAACCTCAAGAGTTCACTCCTCTTGGCGAGATTTTATTGCTCTCGATGTCTTTAGTTGCCCATACAACTAAATTGTCCTGCAATCTGGGCACCAACCAGTAGTGACTAACTTGCAGTCTGGGCAACAACCCGCAAGTACATCTTGCATTCTGGGCACCAACCCGCAAGATGTGTGCAACCATATGCACTCCTTTAGCGTTCACTCCGCTAAGCTCTCCTCCCTGGATATCAAAGGGATTTTTGACTATATCAGTATAGGATTTTTAATGAAGAAGGTTCGAGAGTTCTTCTACTAGGCAAAGGTTTCTTTCCTACAAGCAAACAGATTACTTTCCAAACAATCTTTCACTCTTCAAAGAAAATTATATAAAACATATGCCGTAATTTGTGATGGTTTTATGATCCATAGGGATTCTTTTTCCTTTTTCTACTCTATCGTCTATGAATGAATGCAAATACTTAACAAAATTAATTCCAACCTTGTCTAACGTAGGACCAATGCCTGACGAGTTTGGTGGCACATCTTCCAAGGCAAGTCTTTTTCCTTTATCAGCTTCTCGGCTAGTGCCAGCCTCATCATTGTGAGTCTCGCTAACACGGGTCCTTTTTGGGGCCATCTTGTCTCTAACTAACTTGAAATTGTGTAAGAACTAATTGTGCAATAACCAATTTGATAATAAGGTGGATGGAATGTTAATTTCATTTATTCTTACACTTCTATTCCAATGGTTTATGCTTATGGTAGGCAAGAAATTTGTAAGGTCTAATAGACAATACTCATTCACACCATCCATTTATGCACTAATCTCATGATTAATCACTTATATATACTTGCAAGAACAATCCATCATTTTAGTTGGACAATTCTTAAATATGCTTAGCTAATTCATACAAATATTTAGGTTACATTAATGAAGAGTTGTGCAGGCAGTCAACACAATCAATTATGTAATCGAGCGGTGAGACCTTCATTACTTTGCAATGTAGAGAAATTACCATAAAATAGATATAACGATTGTTGATTTTCAATTGAGGATAGGTAAATAAAAGTATAGCATTTGATAGTAGAATAGCAATTGGAAAGGATTCCAATTGAATGGCAATATGATAGCAATTGGAAAGGATTCCAATTGAATGATAATGTATGGAAGCAATTGGAAAGGGTTCCAATTGAGAGAAGAGATTGATAATAGCTTGATTAAACAACAGATTTACATTACCCAATGTGCTTTGGAGGTATTGATCCCTCAAAGCTTTGATGTAGAAGCCACCAAGTTAATTGCCACAGCAACAGAGCTCCCTTCTCCCATGTGTGTTCAAGGGTGTAAAATTGAGTGTGAATGGCCTTTATATAGGGGTTTGGAGGTTGCTTGAGGTCCAAGGAATGCCCATACCTCCCTTGCTCGGCCCCTCTTGCCAAATGAAGGATGGGAGGTGTCACAAGCCTCTCACTTACCACTAGAGGTGTCCCCTTTTTTCCCAATTGAGTGATACACCTCATGTACTTACCCATGCTTAGGGTCAACATACCATAAGAGTTGGGCTATAGCCATGGGTCATTTATGGTCATACATACACATACCCATACATAGACATGCACATACATGCTCATGCACATGCATACATATGCATACCTTAGGCTTAGGATTTAATTTATTAACATTAGGATGAATTTTAATTGTCTAAAGTGAGCTTGGCTTGTCAGAATTCAATTCTGAAACTTGCTATTAAAAGACGAGCTTGAGGATGACAAACTAAGGTGTCAGATGCACACACGTGCTATATTTAGTATTTTTCGAGAGAGACAACTATTTTTATGGAAATTCAGGAGGGGATAGATTTAAACGAGACGGTCGCGTCTAGCTAGGTGTAAGCACCTCAAAACTTTCTATTTTTGGACAAAAATGATAAACAAGTAAAAGTTTTATTTTTGAAATTCTTACAATAATATATTTAACATTGGCACATCAAAGCTGGAAAATTTGCCAAAAATAGTAACCTTTTGTTTATGACCAAAATGGCATGATATGTATTCCGTTACATTGGAATTCCCTTTCCAAGTGTTGCAGAGACCTTACATTCTCCCCAACTTGAAAAATTGAGATATCCTCATCTCAAAGGTATGTCCGGATGATCTTTAAGGAGAGTTATTTCATCTTCCCATGTTGCATCTTCTTCAGGGAAATCTGGAAGCTTAAGAATAGGAGCTGATACTAGGTAACCTTTTAGCTTTGCAAAACCGACCTCGTATTCGGTTCTCCACTTGATTCTCATCCCTTTCTTTAATAACTATGTTAAAGGTGCCACAATAAGAGCATAATCTTTAACAAATATCCGGCATCATCCTGTGATCTCAAGAAATCCCCTTATTTCACTGACGGAAGTAGGCTGAGGCTATTCTACGACGGAAGTAGGCTGAGGCTATTCTACGATGTCCTTAACTTTATCTGGGTCAACCGAGATTCCTTTGGAAGATATAATAAAGCCAAGATAGCTTACTTGGGCCGAGAAAAAGGTACATTTACTCTTCTTAGCATAAGGCTGATGTTGACGTAAGAGCTGTAATACTTTACGAACA
The DNA here is from genome assembly GCF_014529385.1 of Adiantum capillus-veneris. Lineage (NCBI taxonomy): Eukaryota > Viridiplantae > Streptophyta > Polypodiopsida > Polypodiales > Pteridaceae > Adiantum > Adiantum capillus-veneris. The sequence goes on along the minus strand of NC_140952.1, from coordinate 54,845,267 downwards.
TGCTCTTCATGATCCGCCTCATCTTTAGAGTAGATCAAAATATCATCAAAGAAAACCAAGACAAAATCATCCAGGTAAGGTCTAAAAATATCCTGCATTAGTTGTTTGAAGCTTGCAGGACCATTAGTGAGACCAAAAGACATTACTATGAACTCATAATGTCCATACCTAGTATTGAAAGCTGTCTTTGAATGTTTGATTCTTTGATTCCTATCTGATAATATCCAGAGCGAAGATCAATCTTTGTGAAGATCTTAGCCCCGTGTAGCCTATCCAAGAGTTCATCAATTCTAGGAATAGGATACTTGTTCTTAACGGTGACTTGATTAAGACCACGGTAGTCTATGCAAAGTCGTAAAGAACCATCCTTCTTCTTTTGAAAAAGGACTGGAGCACCTCAAGGAGAAGTACTTGGTCGGATAAATCCTTACTCAATAAGTTGCCTAAGTTGCTCTTTAATCTAGATTGCCTCAGGGAGTGACATCTTGTGCGGTCTTTTCAAAACAGGTTCACAACCAGGGATAGTATCTATCTCGTGATTGACCTCTCTAGGTGGTGGAAGACTTGTAAGATCTTCAGGAAACATATCTGAATACTCTCTCAACCAATTAGGTTGAAAGTTTGAATCTGTGTCCTCTACCTTGTTGAGTTTAACTACATAGATTTGTTGACCCTTTCATAATCCCTTAGAGGACACAGATTGGATTCCCATTCTTTCCTTGAACTAAAACTTCCTTCCCTAGTTCGTCTGTAAAGGTAAAATTCCCATGTGCACAATGAATATGAGCTTGATTTTGTTTCAACCAGTCCATTCCTAAGATACCATCATAAATGCCTAAAGGTAAAGTGTGAAAGTTTGCAGAAGTAGAGTATCCCCCTAGTTCAAATTCTACATGTCCTGCTGTATGCTGAGTTAGGACTTCCTTCCCATTTTCTAGTTCCACGATTAGTCTTCCAGCAAGATACTGGTTTAGTTTTAGCTTTCTCATGCATTTAGGAGAGATAAATGAGTGTATGCTTCCACAATCAATTAAAAATTTAAATTCTTCACCCTGGGAGACCCTGGTGCTTGAATGACTGCATATTGCTGGCGAGCACTGGGGTTGTCAATTGCAGCATGCAGAGTTTCTCTCTCTTCAACTTGGTCTCCCACTATTGGTTCTTCCATAATAATGGTATGAGTTTGAGCCATTTCTCCTCTTCCACGTCCTCTTCTTGCATTCCTTCCTCCACGACAAATAGTTCGACCTCTACCATTTTGTGCTACAGGAATGGAATTTGTGTTTGTTGCTATGCTTCTTCTAGGACAGTGAATCCTAGAATGACCTAGCTCATCACACTCGTAGCAATGAACATTTGGATGTTGCGGTTGAGTTATTGTAGTTGTTGCTGCTATAGGGTGAGGTTGGTAAGCTTGATTAATAGGTCTGGGGCTCCAATTGTTGGGTCTGGCCCTTTGGCTTCTAAAGTTTCCTCTTCCTTGATTCCTAGTTGTTTCCTTGGCAAGCGGTGTTTCCCTTAAGAGAGCATCCTAGAGAGATATAGGTCTCATTGCTTCAAGGCGCGTATCCAGCGGATGATTCAACCCTTGACAGAACCATCCTACCTATTGTTCAGTAGACATTTTCGGGGCATATCTTCGCAAAGTTACTAATTTGGAGTAATACTCTCCACCGATAAAGATAACTGCTTTAGAGAAAAGAATTCATTCATTTTGGCATCACGATGAGCAGGTGGAAGATATCGTGTCGTAATGGCTTCTTTAATTTCCTCCCAAGACTGGAAAGATCCTAAAACACCCAAGTCGTTGTAATGTTGTTTCCACCATATTTCTGCATCGCTAGTTAGAGGAAACATTGCAAGCATAGTCTAGTTTTCTAGCTGGGTCATTGCTTCTAACCAGACTTCAACATTGTGCTCTACATTAGCTCCTTCTCCCTTGAAATTGGGAGGTTGAGCTTTCCTGAGAAGAAGTTTGCTTCTGTTGAGTGGTGGTGTAGAGAGTGGTAGGTGGTACCTACACGATAATATTCACGTCAGTGAATTGACGGAAACCTAGAGACTTAGTGACACCGATTCAATCTTAAAATTAACTTCAAAATCAATCACAAGACATAATAAGGTACTCAGATCAAGATAGCTCAAACTCATATTTATGATGGAATATTTACGAAGGTAGTCTTTCCAAGAGGCTAAGGTACACTTTATTTCTAACTTATTACAAAGCTTGGCGGCATCTAAAGGATCCGCACAGCTGACTGCCCAGGAACATGGTGATATAGATGATAGGTGTCTGAAGTCAAATGCTTATAGTCTACTATCTCATCAGAGTAGTACCTCTTGTACACATTGCTAATAGGCTCAAATAATTCAAAATTCTCGTTTCGAAGAAATATATATGGAACGGTAATAGGCTTAATCCTATCACTAGGGATTACTTTCTTCGCTTGATCAAAAATCCATATGTTCAAGGTTGTCTTGGTACCATCAACACTGCTCTTGACTTCTTTAGAAGTCCCAAGGAATTAGAAAGCTTGGTTAACCCGCAACTCATGCGCCCAATAAATTTTCTTCAAATCAGTGGTTAGGTACTCAAATTTTGTAGCATCAACGTAAAGACACCACCCTTACTATTCCATGCAAGCTTCCATCCTTGATGGATTCCTGTTGATGGAGCAAAAGCCTTCGGCGAAAATTGTAACTTGGAGAACGACACGCCTCCGTATACAGTATCTCAAATGTTTTGAACTTGCGATACTCAACGTCGGCATCTTCCTGAAACATCAATGCTGGTGAGTTATTGAACTTTAAGTTTCCAATTCATTTTTCCATATTTTTCAAACAATGTCGATTTTTCCAGAATCCTAACCTAAGCTCTGATCCCACGTGTGAGGTCCCCTCCCAACACCATAACCTTTTTGGCAATAGGAGGGCACCTGACAGGTTGCTAGGCCCTATTCGATTGAGAAAACATAGTCAATATAAACAAGATTCTAATGGACAGGCTCTCGTCCAAGAGTAACTTGAGTCTGAACCATTAAAAAGGATTCCTAGCCCTGTCTTGCTGGGAAAGCGTGAACTGTTACAATACTATGACGTTCCTAATTCTCAACTTTCGAGAGAGAGAAACCCCAATTGCCTTTTTCCCCAAAACTTTCAAAGGCACATACAATTGGAATTCTCGACTCTTTGCACAATGAGTCTCTAATTCGCTCTTTTACAAGAGGGAGAGGAGAGCTTCTTGACTAATCGAGACCACCCATCCTTGACTGGCAACTTGAGCCTGTCCCCACTTTCCACCCCCACACTCACACTTTGTTCTGCTGTTTTCTAATTACTACCACATGATTGTTCATACACAAAGTTCCTTTTTTGGGTTTCCATCACAAGTTCATTAAGACAACCCTTCAACCAATTTCAAATCGGCACCAAGAAAATCCTTCTAGAAGCAAAACAACATACGATCCTTCTTCATTAAAATATCCCAACCCCAAGAGTTCACTCCTCTTGGCGAGATTTTATTGCTCTCGATGTCTTTAGTTGCCCATACAACTAAATTGTCCTACAATCTGGGCACCAACCCGTAGTGACTAACTTGCAATTTGGGCAACAACCCGCAAGTACTATCTTGCATTCTGGGCACCAACCCGCAAGATGTGTGCAACCATATGCACTGCTTTAGCATTCACTCCGCTAAGCTCTCCTCCCTGGATATCAAAGGGAGTTTTGACTATATCAGTATAGGATTTTTAATGAAGAAGGTTCGAGAGTTCTTCTACTAGGCAAACGTTTCTTTCCTACGAGCAAACAGATTACTTTCCAAACAATCTTTCACTCTTCAAAGAAAATTTTATAAAACATATGCCGTAATTTGTGATGGTTTTATGATCCATAGGGATTGTTTTCCATTTTTCTACTCTATCGTCTATGCAATGAATGCAAATACTTAATAAAATTAATTCCAACCTTGTCTAATGTAGGACCATTGCCTGGCGAGTTTGGTGGCACATCCTCCAAGGAAATTCTTTTTCCTTTATCAGCTTCTCGGCTAGTGCCAGCCTTATCATTGTGAGTCTCTCTAACACGGGTTCTTTTTGGGGCCATCTTGTCTCTAACTAACTTGAGAATGTGTAAGAACTAATTGTGCAATAACCAATTTGATATAAGGTTGATGGAATGTTAATTTCATCTGTTCTTACACTTCTATTCCAACGGTTTATGCTTATGGTGGGCAACAAATTTTATGTAAGGTCTAATAGACAATACTCATTCACACCATCCATTTACGCACTAATCTCATGATTAATCACTTATATATACTTGCAAGAACAATCCATCATTTTAGTTGGACAATTCTTAAATATGCTTAGCTAATTCATACAAATATTTAGGTTACGTTGATGAAGATTTGTGCATGCAGTCAACACAATCAATTATGTAATTGAGCGGTGAGACTTTCATTACTTTGTAATGTAGAGAAATTACCATAAAATAGATATAATGATTTTTGATTTCCAATTGAGGATAGGTAAATAAGAGTATAGCATTTGATAGTATAATAGTAATTGGAAAGGATTCCAATTGAATGGCAATATGATAGCAATTGGAAAGGATTCCAATTGAATGATAATGCATGGAAGCAATTGGAAAGGATTCCAATTGAGAGAAGAGATTGATAATAGCTTGATTAAACAATAGATTTACATTACCCAATGTGCTTTGGAGGTATTGATCTCTCAAAGCTATGATGTAGAAGCCACCAAGTTAATTGCCACAGCAGCAGAGCTCCCTTCTCCCATGTGTGTTCAAGTGTGTAAAATTGAGTGTGAATGGCCTTTATATAGGGGTTTGGAGGTTTCTTGAGGTCCAAGGCATGCCCATACCTCCCTTGCTCACCCCCTCTTGTCAAATGAAGGATGATATGGGTTTGGAGGTTTCTTGAGGTCCAAGGCATGCCCATACCTCCCTTGCTCGCCCCCTCTTGCCAAATGAAGGATGAGAGGTGTCACAAGCCTCTCACTTACCACTAGAGGTGTCCCCTTTTTTCCCAATTGAGTGATACACCTCATGTACTTACCCATGCTTAGGGTCAACATACCATAAGAGATGGGCTATGGCCATGGGTCATTTATGGTCAGACATACACATACCCATACATACACATGCACATACATGCTCATGCACATGTATACATATGCATACCTTAGGCTTAGGATTTAATTTATTAACATTAGAATGAAATTTAATTGTCTAAAGTGAGCTTTGCTTGTCAAAATTCAATTCTGAAACTTGCTATTAGAAGACTAGCTTGAGGATGACAGACTAAGGTAGATGCACACACCTGCTATATTTAATAGTTTTCAAGATAGACAGTTATTTTTATGGAAATTCAGGATGGGATAGATTTAGACGAGATGGTCGCGTTTAGGTGGGTGTAAGCACCTCAAAACTTTCTATTTTTGGACGAAAATGATAAACAAGTAAAAAATTTATTTTTGAAAATCTTACAATAATATATTTAATATTGGCTCATCAAAGCTGGAAAAACCGCCAAAAATAGTAACTTTTTGTTTATGACCAAAATGGCTTGATACGTATTCCATTACATGGGAATCCCCTTTCCAAGGCTTTCCAAGGGTGGTAGAGACCTTAGAAAGCCCGAGGCACACCCACACGCTAAGCCCCTTGTCTCGATGGCGACACTCAAGCTTTCCTATCTACTCGTTGTGTTGACATTACAATTTCCCACATACCCTGGGTATCGTGCTAATCACAAGCTTATAGCCTTCAAAGGTCAACTTGCAATATCCAAGCATTTTGGTCATAACCCACTCCCACCCAATGCCTCAAGCCTTGTTTGCCAAGCCCAAAACACGCCCAAAACTCCACTAGCTTCTAAGGGCTTTTGCACATAAAAAGAATAAATGGAGCATCAAAATTTGTCTTCTCAAAAGGCTCTTCACACATAATCACTTTGAGCACTATCTTAGCATGTGTGCATCATTGTACCAACATTTTATGAACGTTGTTGGGTTATACTCTACATCATAACGTGAACATGTCATATATAACTTTGCCTATCTCTACGTTTGGAATATATGTATACACATATGCTAGTGTACATGTGCCTCTTGAGAAAGGATTAGACATTGTTTTCTATAAGACGGTAAGACCTTCCTCACAACTTGCCAACTTGTGCACCTCAAATGATGTGTATATTATGTCCCACTACTGCATGTGACTAAGCAACAAACAAATGACGACGAATAGCAATCAAAGACCAAAAGAAAGACAACGAAAACAATAAACATCAACAAGTACATGGCAATCATGTCGACAACAACAAACATTTGAAGATCTGTCTCAAGAGGAAAATTCTCCATTTTGCTATAGTATAGTACATGTAACCCTGTGAATGTATGTGTATCCTTAGTTTTGTGTGCCACCCTCTTTGTGTAGGGAATGAGTGTGTTCCTCAACCCTAGTGTGCATGTGTAGGGAAGATTTTATGTTCGCTCCACTTAAATGTGTTCTAGGGGAGGATTGTGCATCTATACCCTTGGTGCTAGGCTAGGGAGACTTTGTGAATCTCACCCTTTGTGTGTTTTGAGGAGAGGAAATTTCTGTGAGTGCTACTACCTACTATAATACCTTGTGCAAAAAAAATAACAAGGGGAGGGTTGTTGGGGTGCGAGATTTGTTGCACCACAAGAACTTTGAACACTCTTTAGCCATGTAGATTACCTTGTATGCAAGGCCATGTGATGAGCCATGTCAAACCATGTGGATACATGTGATGCCCTAAAAGCTATGTGAAGGATCATGTGAGAAGGTCAACGATCAAAAACTATCTTGGCATTTGGAGATGTTTAAACACCACTTCTGGTACCTATATAAGCAGGCTCTTTGTACTCGCAATGTTAATCTAATGCAAGAATTTTCTCTTTCATTCATGAACATGTCTCTTATCTATCCACCATAATCCTACAACACAGTCAATGCATTCATAGAACTAACTAGATGTGCTGGGTGGTTGGATTGGCAGGTGTGTTTCTCACCCTTCAACTACGACTACTCTTAGTGGACATAACAGCTCCTAAAAACGAAAGTTGCTAGATTCACTCTACATTGTCATAGTAGTGTATACATGTGCTATATTTGTAATCAAAATTGGGTTATGTTTTCCTCACAATGGTATTCTAGTCCAAATGGTGTTTAAGAATATGATTCCAACTTTGGTTAGGATTAATTACATAACTAACAAAAGCGCACACGCACACACACAATAGATCATAACTAACAAAAGTGCACACGCACACACACACAACACTCTTTGTACTCGCAATGTTAATATAATGCAAGAATTTTCTCTTTCATTCATGAACATGTCTCTTATCTATCCACCATAATCCTACAACACAGTCAATGCATTCATAGAACTAACTAGATGTGCTGGGTGGTTGGATTGGTAGGTGTGTTTCTCACCCTTCAACTACGACTACTCTTAGTGGACATAACAGCTCCTACAAACGAAAGTTGTTAGATTCACTCTACATTGTCATAGTAGTGTATACATGTGCTATATTTGTAATCAAAATTGGGTTATGTTTTCCTCACAATGGTATTCTAGTCCAAATGGTGTTTAAGAATATGATTCCAACTTTGGTTAGGATTAATTACATAACTAACAAAAGCGCACACGCACACACACAACAGATCATAACATCATAACTACAGTAAGCATATGATGTAAAAAAGACATTTGCTAGGGGAAGATATGAGGATTTTTAGTTGACATGTGATAGAGCAAGAAAATGTGTGTTTTTCATTGGGCACGAGAAACACAACGGATATAGTGATCTATTAATATGAGTCAATTGCAAAGACAAGTCAACTCGGATAAAAAAAATGGGGCGACATGTATAGCAACGCCACCAGCACGAGAGACGTCAACCTACATACCTAGCTACAGGACAATATTCAGCTTCGATTACACTTGCAGAGGGTCTTCTGATCCTCTAGTTCTCATCTTCATTCTGCAATTGCCATCATCACTGTCCTACATTCACCCCTCTAAGAAATGGCTTCCGGTAGAGGTTGCGGTCATTGTTTGTCGCTAGGCTCAGCTGATTTTGCCATTTCCTTACTGTCATTCATGCAGACCGATGTATTCATTCGAATGCTTGGTGGAGAAAGATCGGTTATGGTGCAAAAGTGGCATGCTTTTGTATGAGCTTTGCATCCCATTACCCTGCATAACATGAGCAAATCATGTGTCTCAATTAAGGCAGCTGCTCACCTTGCAGATCAGGTTGTGATGATGGTAAAGATTTAGACACATCCAGGCGGGTATATAGGAATGGGTACCTTTGGGATGTCCACTGCATCGATCTGCGGCGGAGGACGCTCCCACTTTGGCAGTGGACCTGCTAGAAGTAGAGTTTCGAGTAATGGCCCTGCTTCAATCACGGCTTCTAGAAGCTTGCCCTTCTCTGGCAAGGCTCCCAACATGACTTCCATCAAGCCCGATGATCCCGGAGATGGCACCACATCATTTGACTTATGTGATTCATTCATAGTCTTAGCAGGCATAGGCAAAGCTTCAAATCTAGCTATGGGAAAGCTCTGAATATTTGAGAAAGGGTTATGTGGTGGATTGTGAGGTTTACAGTAAAATGAGTCGGTCGTTGCCTCCTCAGATGGCTTTGTATTGAAGGCATTGCTTTCGACAGATAGATGGGGAAGCTCAGTGTCCTCCATGGTTATGCACGACAAGGGTGACTCGTGGTCCAGTATAACGCCATCGACCAATATATTACTGGCTTGGAGTTGCTCCGCAGCTTGATGAGAAAATGGTTGATTGCTCTGTTGGTGGGAGAGTTGGAGGAGCATTTTTTCTAGCTTCTTGCATTCGAGGCGGGCTTGGTCTCTCTCCTTCCTGGTAGATTCCAACAGAGTTTGCATCCGCAGGAGCGTCAGGTTGCTTTGCTCGCTCTGCACTTGTGTGACATGGAGGGTGCTTTGAAGCTCGGAGGAGTTGTAGACAAGCTGGCGTTGTAGCTCCTCCTCCTCTATAACATCTGTAGGCTGCATTGTGGAACGTAGGGTCATATTTAGGCCAATAAATTTCTTAAAAAATGACATAACTTTAATTAATCTGCATGGCTATGAAGTATGACAATTAACTGATTAAGGGTGAAGGGATTGATTAGCGGTATACCCGTGCAGGTGTTGGCCAAGCAGCAGGTATATGTAGCAGCTGTAGATCATCAGGTAGAATTGGAGAGGTCATGTCCATCAGAAAGATGGATGCTAAAGAGCAGTCCATATTCATAATTACTTGATGCTGTTCCAAGATTTATATTTATTCTTCTGCCACCTTGCAGAGTTGAAATTTGATAGCACAACAATATTAACGCGACCCGCAAATCTGAGACACGATATTTAGTATCATGCATGCATGAATTAACGGCTCTGCACTGCACTGCACTTGCATTTGCATTGATGACTGATGTGCTCAAGCTTATTTCAAATGTTCAGCTCGTATAAATCATACAATTACGAGCTTCACGCAATGCACAGAAATTGATCGCCTACTTGCTCGAAATCATGCTCATGAGCAGGGACGTTAATGCTGTGATCCGAGCTGTGGCCCTCTCTCTCTCTCTCTCTCTACACACACACACAGTCGGCAGCTAGCCAAGAACGCCAAGAACGCAAATGCGCAGCAGCACAAGTGCTATCTCATGAGGCATGAGCTAGCTGTGCGAGACCGTATGATGTGTGCTACGATGATGGACGGCATTGGGCAGTACTTAAAGAGTGGGAATCGGAAGCGGAAGCCAATAGGAAGCGGCCAACTTAGTGCGCCGCAGTGTGTGAGGGGTGTGCGACGCCGTGTGTGTGTGTGTGTGTGTGTGTGAGAGAGAGAGAGAGAGAGAGAGAGAGAGAGAGAGACTCGCACAGCGCGGATCTTGAGAAATCTGAGCCCAAGATGGAAAGAAAGGCCTGGCTAGCGCCTTTGAAGAGGCCAATGGTCGGGGCCCCCCCTGGACCACTAGTAGGCTAATGTGTTTTCTGTCTCACGTGCTACTTTTACGCCTAGAACTTCCATTCGTAAAGGCTCTCGCAGCTCGCTCGCTCTCTATTCTATTGGGAGTTGGCAAACTACACCGAGTTTCACCTACTTTACCGCTAGGTTAGTTCACCCTCACAGGTATGCGTTTTGTTTTTTGGGGAAGAGAGGATTGTTGCACCTTCAGGGGTTTAGGAACTTGTGTATTAGGAGCTTGGTGGATTCACCGAAGTTGTGCCTCCAGATTCACCCAGGTCGCCTCCCATGTCTTCATCTCAGTCCACCCATGTAACTAGAAAACAAAACATGACGTTGCCTTTCTTCTTTGGTTTGATTTTGGTTGGCGCCATGTGGAGCGTTATTTGCCTTCTTGGGGAGAGTGGGCTTCACCTCTTCCTAGTAGGGGGCTCCTTGAGCTTGGTGATTGCCTATTGCACGTTATCCCTAGCTAGAGCATGATGACTTAGAAGGGGGAGAACGTCTTTGCTAGGACAATCTGGTGGGGGATTTACTAGTAGTACTAGGGAGACATCACCTATGTGTGCCAAAATGGCCTTATTTGCCCCTATATATATATGCAGGACTCTCCTTTGTAAATCTTCTACCTTACAAAATACCCCTTTGTTACACTCATGTGATACCATACAGCAACCCTTGGTGAATACCCACGGGAAAATCTTTAGTCAAATTGCCTTGACAACCACACTGAAAACAAGCATTCAATAGATATTTGTGGCTTACTAGTTGTAAAACCAGATTACATCGACTTTGGAGAGGTCAAGCTTCATTACTACGTGTGGGTGCGAATGATGACACCCTAATTGGTACCCAAGGCACCATCCCGACAGTTTACCTCCCATTTCTTCTCCTCAAGAAAAAATAGAAAAACTATGAAACAAGGGTGATGGTGGCAATTGGCTACTCCTTCAGACCCTGTCCCCACTTGAAGCCTTTAAGCATCATATCAAGCATACATGGCTCCGAAAGATGTCAATGTATCACTACAAGGAGTCTTTATTTACAACTAGCGACAAAAATCTTGACGTAGTTGAATGCACATTTTCAATGCATCTGGTGTCACTATCATTGTCAGAAGCAACCTTGTAATCAAGCCATCAATATTATTATTTCTATGTGCGCTAATATTATCGATGCTAGAGAGCCATAAATACCAATGCTAATATCGATGATTCTTACAAAAAAAAATGGTGGCTAGCTTTACCACCCCATCAACACGATCCATGCCTTGCTAAATGTACCAAATACAACTGGCCTATGCTTCACAATCAGACAGTCACAAAGCAGAACTTAAAGGGATAGAGATCAGCATTAAGAACTAGTAGTAACCTATTTAGTTAATTGTGCACAAGCTTGAGTAGCCATAGCTATGGAGACTTGTGTGTGTGTGTGTGTGTGGGGGGGGGGGGGGGGGACAGAGAGAGAGAGAGAGAGAGAGAGAGAGAGAGAGAGAGAGAGAAGGTGATGAGCCTTGACAAGAGCATGGAGACCTTCCTTTTGATTGAGGATTGCATGGGGCTTCATCATCCAGGAAGAATAAGTACACCTACTCTCTTCAGTGAAGTCGTGCAGACAAAAAGCTTTTGTAGTCCTCAAATCAAAAAACTCTGAACATGAAAGTTGTTTATCTTGCCGTTTCCAAAAAAATTGCCGACCCTCTTTTTTAGAAATTCTTTTTTTTAGTTATTCTAAAAATATTCACGCTAGGTCCTTCAGAGGCAGTTTTCTATTTTTAGAACTACTCCGTTTATCTTCTCTTTTGCATGGGAGGGTTGTGGACCACATCCCTTATCTTCACATAGCTTTAGGTTGGCATGTGTGGACAATAACACCTCGGCTCCCATTCCCACCTTTTGGTTAGCCATACTATGCACTTTTGGAGGCTTTCAGGATCTATTTTGAACTCTTTTGGACTGGCAAATATCTCATTTCATCCCATAAAATCCCGGTTGAATCCTTATCAAATTTTGATGGCACTTTTGAAAACTGCATTCAAATTTTGGAACTTTTTTGTTCACAAACATATATTCCTCTGTCCATTGTACCTAATTGGCCCTTCCACTATTTTTTATTTTCTCTCACTAGAATAGCCAATTTTAGGGAGAGAAAATGCATCTAAGTAAATCAAAAATGAAATTTGGTGACATTACCCCACCCTTGAAATCATAGTCATCCTCTACTATGTTTTTATTCAAAAGAGGTATCTTCGTCCATTGGCTTTTTGCTCAAGATCCACTTTTAGGCTTTAGCACATTAGATAAAGTAGATGACCAATCTACTTGGCACTTGGGAAAAATCTCCCACAAGTATGTCTACCCAGTTAGCACTAGCACCTTTCATAGTAGATTGTAGGTCTACTCAGTACTCAGGAGAAACTCTACGGCGAGTGTGCAACAGTTGGTATGCATACACATTAACATTAATCATTATTGAAGAACTTGAAACAACAGAGTTCAAATGAGAGAATCATGTTCTTCTTCATTGAATTTATGGCTTTGTATGAAATTCATTGTAGGTGTCTACAAGTGACATATTATGGCTCTTGCATCCATTTAACATCTTCAAAAGGGTAGTTTATAAATTTAATAAGATACTTACGTAGTAGCTTATCATTGTGTAGAACCTTGTCTTCATGTGGCGAATGATATGCTCGAGTTGCAATATCTCTTCATTCCTTAGCATATCATAATAGCATAATCATGATGATGAAGAAGATGGCAAGCTTAAGCATTGAAGCATGGCTCTTGGTTGGATTTGCATTCCATATCCAAGAGTGTTGGTGTAGGCTCTCAACTACAGCAAGCTTGAAGAAGGAGATGGAGCTCTTGCACTTTTCGAAGCATGTGAGTGTGTGTGAGAGAGATTATTCCCCCCAAGCACATCCCCAGCTTGCTTTGGTCGACCCCCCCTTATAGCTCATGCTAGCCAATCACATGCATAGTGTATATCAAGCAACCATGCTAGCCTTGGGAAAAGTGTCCCCTTTCCCCTTTGAGAGAAAGGACTTAATAAATGCATAAATAATTAATTTAATTAGCTAAATTATCATTGGACCCCCTGAGAGGCCAACCAATATGCTTTAGGCACACCATGAGGACAACATGGATAGGAACTTGACATGTGTCCTTGTTGCTTCTTGAATCTTTAGACTAGGTTTACTTTGTGTGAGGGTGTGTGTGTTCTCTCTCATGATCCTACAATGAGGGCTCGCACCCCCTTGAGTAGGGATCTAGTTTGACTTTTTGAAACACCTTAACCCTCAAGCACCTTAGTCATGGAGCAACTTAGCACCTTAGTCATTAAGCACCTCAAGCACCTTAGTCAGCAAGCAAGCACGACAAGCACCTCAAGCTTGGGTTGGGTTCCCACCTCAAGCACAACCCTAGCTTGCCTAAGGCCTTAAGGACTTTTAACACTAACCTTTGGAGGTCTTTAATGAAGCTAACCCTAAGGTATTTAAGCCCCATTAGCTAGCCTTGCTCTTTGACATACCATCTCTCATTTGGACCCCTTTAACCTTGGCCCCGTATTGAGATAGATCCATAAGCACATATCTATATTCTAACCCTTGTTCTCGTTTATTCTCCCACATTAAATGATCAGTTTAATATGAGAAAATCATTTGGGTTGGTTAGATATTAGATTTTATGTGACAGGTTCGATCATTGTGAGAGACTATCGACATAGCATTGCATCAAGTTCTACAAGAGAGTGCATCGGCTACTACTGATTGTGCTTGCTAAGAATCTGAGCAGTGTGAAAGTGAATTTGCAACAAAAATAACTCCCACCATATTTGTTTGCTAGAAAGCTTGGTTTGTGTCATGAAGTACTTAAGAATCTGTTGATCCATTTGAATCATGAAATTAAGGCGTCCCAAGCAAGTAATGCTTCCATTTATCAAAGGCATGTAAGAACTAGAAGCTCTTTTTCATCATAGTGCAATCGGAGACTCTCATATGCTGTGGCATGCCCTTGTTGAAGTATTACCACTCATAGGAAATCACCACTAGCATCACAATAGACCTCAAATGGATTTTGAGAGGTTTGTTAGCATTAAGATAGGCTGAGATGTGAGTTTCTCTTTAAGCGTAGTGAAAGCTTTTCTCTCCTTTTAGTCCATACATACTTGATTTTCTTCTTGGTTGAATCATGTAATGGTCCCTCTATGGCATAGAATTTTAAAATGAATCTTCTATAGTATGAGCTCATTCCAATAAATGTTCATAACTCAAGTAGATTCTTTGGTTTAGGCCATTCATTTATCATCTCAAGCTTTTGTGGATCCATACGGATACCATCCTTTGAGGTAATGTGACGTAAATATTGAATCTCTTATAAGAAGACTTCACTCTTTTTAAGATTAATCAATATCGTATTTTCTTAAAATTCTTGAAAGAGTGCTTTGAGATTCTCTTTATGTTCTTCTAAGGACTTCAAGTAGACTATGATACCATCAAAGAATACTCTCATCTAAGCCCTATGTACACAAAAAATTATTTCCATCATTTGATTGAAGGTGGTTGGAGCATCTATCAACCCAAAAGGCATGACAAGATATTTGTACAAGCCAAACATAGTTCTAAATGATGTCTTGTGAATATCTTCTGGTAAAATTTGTATTTGACGACAGCCACTTTTATGGTCTATTCTATGAAAGAAGGTAGATCCTTGCAGCTTATGCAACAAATCCTCAATCCTTGGGACCCAAAATCTATTCTTTGTTGTCATCTTGTTTAATGCATAGCTACTTTTATGGTCTATTCTACAGAAGTAGGTAGACCCTTGCAGCTTATCCAGCAAATCCTCAATCCTTGGGATTGGAAATCTATTCTTTATTGTCATCTTGTTTAGTGCACAATAGTCTACACACATTTTGTATGTACCATTTTTTTGTACACTAATAAGACAAGAGAATAGAATGGTGAAGAGCTAGGTCTTACCATTCCTTTTTGTAAAAGGTCATTGACTTGTGACATAATCTCCTCTTGTTGAGCTGGTGAGACTCAATAAGGAGGCTTGTTAGGAAAGGAGCTTCCTAGTATAAGCTCAATCATGTGATCATCATTTCCCCTTCTAGGAGGTAACTCTCCTTGGATGTCATCGACAAAGAGAACATCATGTTCATTTAGATACGAATAGAAATTGATTAATTCTACTTTTAATGAACCATTAGCAGAGACAACATTATTTATAGGAACATCCTTGACAAATATCATATAAGCAAAAATAGAACTCTTCATTGATTTGTCAAAGAAGCCATGAGATACAATGGGGATGGTGTGCCCCTTCTCATTGACTCTCAAAGTGATGTCTCTACCCTTTGTGTTGAAATACTACAGATCTCTCGAGAAACTTGATGAAAGTAGCCATACGGTCGAACCATGGTGCTCCAAGCAACATATCCTCATTCTTGAGTGGAGAGATAAGAAGTTCCTCTTTGTCCACATAACCTTGCACATTAAGCCTTATCTTTCCAATCAAATTTGTGACAAGAGTCTATGGGTCCTTCAATAGCATATGTTCTTCCTTTGCTTAATGATGACCCCAATGTTATTCAGATGACCTTGACGATGACAGAGATCTAGATGGCTTTTTCTTTTTTCACTTCTTTTCACGCTTCTTCTCACTCTCCTTAGAAGAGTGATGAGAAGAACAAAAACTTGAAAATATCCTCCCAAAAGGAGGTGATACTGAGCGAGTTCTTTGACATCTCTTAGGGTATATAGTTGCATTAGACGACACAAAACTATCTTCCTCATTTGCAAGAGATTTCTCTCTTCTATTGTAACATTTAATGGCCTAGTAACTTGTGTGTAGCGTAAAATAGCATGAACATAGTGAGCATTTCATTAGCATAGATTCCTAATGAGAATAACAAGAGTGCTTGGCTGGAGAGAGCAACAAAAAGCATTACACCTAGTTATATACCATTAACAATACTTCAAAAGAGAGAGAAATTAAGCAATTGACAACAGTTGAGGATTGGATTTGCATGGAGCCGGTCCCCCCTCCAAAAGGCTTTGTATTATGGTTTCTCCCATCAAGAGAGACATTTTATAATACAATTCTTTGTGTTCCTTCAATACTAGCTAGTGCTATGAAGATAGAAGCGTCAAGCACTAAGCATAACACTTATTAAACACAACATCAATTCCTTCACGGTCTCAGACCCAAGACCTCACACACCTTCGAAGATGGTGAGAGCTAGCGGGGTATGAGAGTAGATTGAGAGGAAGAAGAAGTATTCTTATAAGAAAGATGTACATCTCCTCACATAATCACTCATTAGCATAGCTTAGCTTAGTAATTAGGATGGTAGAGGAGATGAGCATGCATTGAATCTTGGCTCTTGGTTGGATTTGCATCACAAAGCCAAGAGCTGTTGGTGTAGGCCTCTCTTCTCACAAGCTTAGAGTAGGTGGTAACTTTCCATTAAAGCTTGAGAAGGAGAGAGAGAGAGTCTTCTTGCTTCACACATAGATAGTGTGAGTGTGTAAGTCAATAATTCCTTTGAAAAATCAGCCCCCTCTCTCTCTTGGTCGACCCTCTTGCTATTTTCTCATGCTCACATCCTATTGGACCTCCCCAACCTCAGCCAATGGAAATTAATCAGCATAAGTGATAGCCTTCTGACATGTGTTCCCCTTTCCCCTTTTGTGAGAGCTTTAGGTAATTAATAAATGCAACTAAACTCTCATTGGACCCCTTTGCCTCCGGGCCAATAGGAATCAAGCAAGCCATTGGGCTGTTGAATGCTCATTGGACCCCTTGGGAGACTGTCCAATAGTCTTCTAGAGAGCTTAATTCTTATTGGTTCTTTTATTAAGTGTTTTTAAATTGATTAAACTAGATTTACTCTATTCTAATTCTCATTGGTCCACCTCCAAGGTCATCCAATAGGATTTGAGTACACCTTGTGGACATATGGGCTAGGGAGTTGACATGTGTCCCTCATTCCCTTTGTGTAAAGGGATCTTGTGTGTGTGAGAGAGAGTTTCTCTCTCATCTCCTACAACTAGGGCTCACCGCCTCCTATGTAGGGATGCATGAAGACTTTTGGGACACACACAAAGCATCCAATTTCCCTAATGTTTGACCTTTGGACACAACCTTTGAATTTTGGAACCTTAGCATTTTGGAAGTCTTAATGGGTTGAAACTTAGGGTCATTTTAGCCCATTGTTGCACATGGCTCTTTTGCAGATGGCCTCTCCTTTGGATCCCTATTTTCCCTCCTTTGGATCCCTACTCTGGCCGGTCTGCTAGCTTAACCAATATTCTAGATTTTTCTGCGCTGGCACTTCCCCATATTAAATGATCAGTTTAACATGAGAAAATCATTTAGGAGAATTAGATATTGATTATTATGACATTACCTCTCTCTTGAAATCATAGTCGTCCTCGACTATGGTGTAGAGAAGATAAAGCATATTCATGAGTCTTTTTCTTAGCAGGTAGAGGATCCCTATGTTACCCTACGACATCATTCCACAATGGATGACTAGTCCATTTGGCGCTTGAGAGCCTGAGGCTGCCAAGCATGTCTGCCCATTAGTCCTATCAATCTTCCATAGTAAGTGACAAGCTCTACTTGGTGTTTGGGAGACGTCGTCTCCACAAACTTGATCTAAGCATGCATACTACTTCATTTTTGTGCACAATAAAGAAAAAGAGAGTCTTATAAGACAAAAACTTTGTTTATTTTTAACATTTTGTACATTTGCTTACTCTTGGGAAGCATTATAAGCATTGACAAGGTTTAGGTTATCCTTTAATTGTATGCCTTGCATCCATCTAGCATCTTCAAAAGGATAATTCTTAAACTTAATAAGATATAGTCGGATAGTCTTACCGCCTCTTAGTACCTTGTCTTCATGTCGGAGAATGGACTCGGGCTGTAGTACCTCTTCTTGGTCCTTGATCTCCGGTGGGTCTTCAATAGTAGGTTCTTGAGGTGGCTCTCCTTTGTAAGGCTTTAATAGGCTCACATGAAAAGCATTGTGTATGAGCCAATGGTTGGGCAACTTGAGTTGATAGGCCATCTCATTGATCGGCCTAAGAATCTAGAAGGGACCATAGTACCTTTTTGCTAACTTAGCATAGTACTTTTGGTGTCCCGTAGGATTCTTGCCCATCGTGTGCCTTAATCGAGCCTTGGGAAATTTGAGTAAGACCCAATCATTTTCTTTAAGGGCTTGGGATCTTCTGTGCTCTTCAGTAGCAGCCTTTTGCCTTTAGAGATAGCATCCTTAATCTTTTGGAAAGATTCTTATAGGTCTCAGCTATACTCATCTGCAGCGAAGATCTTCCCATGTACCTTAAGTAGCAGGGGACTTTTTGATCTTCCCTCAATTACCTCAAAAGGTGCTTTTCCCGTGGAAGTATGTATAGTGTTATTGTAGGCATGCTCCACTAAGGGTAAGTACTTCTCCCATTGGGATCTTTGATCTACTTCCATTACATAGGCTTTTAGTAGATTGAGAATTGTTAGGTTAGCTATTTCACTTTGGCCATCCGTTTGCGGGTGATAGGCCGAAGAGAAATTTAGCCTTGTTCCTAAATTCTCAAAGAGACCCTTCCAAAAATTATTGGTCATTCTAGGATCTCTATCCGACACTATGGACATTGGCAAGCCATGGTACTTGAAGATTTGTGAAATGAAGAGGGTTGCCATTTGATGGGCTTTGATAGTCTTTTTGACAGGTATAAAATGAGCTTGTTTACTAAACCTATCCACTATCGTCCATATTCCCGTATTCCCATGGATAGACTTAGGCAATCCAAAGATAAAATCCATGGAGATGCTCTCCCATGGTGAATTAGGGATTGGCAAGGGTTGAAGCAATCCAGGTTGCTTCCCTCTATCAAACTTTGTCTTTTGGCATACCACACATTTAGAAGCATACTCTTGTATGTTTTCTTTCATGGTAGACCAATACAAATATGTTTCAATCCCCTTTAGGGTAGACTGAATCCCTCTATGCCCTGCATACGGAGGAGCATGAGATTCATACATTACTTTCTCACGTAGTGAGCTAGTAATGCATAGTCTATTGCTATAGACAAGATAACCATCTTGTAAAGTAAATGGTTCCTCTTCCCTAGTGCAAGGGCTGAAATCACATCTCTAAAATCGAGATCAATAGCATACTCATCTATCATAGAAGATAGATCATTTGTGAGTTGTTATGGAAACCGCATTCACTCTCGGCCGTCTTGAGAGTGCATCGGCTACTTGATTATGCTTGCCAGCAATGTGAGCAATGTGAAAATGAAATTGCGAAAGTAAATTTGTCCACCTCATTTGTTTGTCAGAGAGCTTGGTTTACGTCATGAAGTACTTAAGACTTTGGCGATCCATTTGCAGAATGAAAGGAGTCCCCAATAAATAGTGCTTCCATGAGTCTAAGGCATGTAGAACTACAAGAAGTTCCTTTTCATATATGCCTAGAGCTTGCTCAACAGGGTCAGGCCTTCGACTTTCATAGCCTATGGTGTGACCTTCTTGGAGCAAAACAACTCCAAGGCAATCAACACAAGCATCACATTGGACCTCAAATGGCTTTGAGAGATCCGGTAGTGTAAGCACAGGTTGAGAGATAAGCTTTTTGAAAGCATTGTTCTCCTTGGCAGACCATGTGTACCGAACATTTTTCTTTGTTAGGTCATGTAATGGTCCTGCTATTAGTGAGAACTTTTCTATGAAGCATCTATAGTATGCACACATACCTATAAAGCTTCTTAGCTCATGAAGATTCCTTGGTTTAGGCCATCCTTTTATTACCTCTAACTTTGATGGATCCATTTGGATGCCAACTTGAGAGATAATGTGACCTAAATACTGAATCTCTTGTAAGAAATATTTACTTTTCTTTCAATTAACATAAGGTTTATTCTCTCTTAAAACTTGAAATATTACCTGGAGGTGTTGCTTGTGTTTGTCTAATGAATTAGAGTAGATGATGATATCATCAAAGAACACTCCAGTAAAGGTTTGGTGAGGCTTGAACAGCTTCTCCATCAAGCGGTTGAATGTGGCTGGTGCATTGGTCAAGCCAAAAGGCATGACAATGTATTTGTAAAGACCAAACATAGTGCAAAATGTGGTCTTTACAATGTCTTGATCAACTATCCTTATTTGATGATAGCCACTTTTTAGGTCAATCCTACTGAAGTAGGTGGACCCTTGTAGCTTATCAAATAGGTCTTCTACCTGTGGAACGGGAAACCTATTCTTGATAGTGATCCTATTTAGTGCTCTATAGTCGACACACATACGATGTGTGTCGTCTTTCTTTTGCACTAGTAGCACAGGAGAACAAAATGTACATGAGCTAGGCCTAACCATGCCCTTCTCAACTAACTCATGCACTTGCTGCATAATCTCCTCTTGTTGATCTTGAGAAACTCTATAAGGAGGTTTGTTAGGCGGTGAAATTCTTGGAAGAAGTTCAATTGCATGGTCATCATTGCCTCGTTTAGGAGGTAACTCACAAGGGATGTCGTCAATAAAGACATCTTGAAACCCCTTGAGAAAATTGGATAACTCTAATTCCTTTTGATTGTGTATATTTTCTTTTGCTAAAACGTTAGGTTCATTTTGAGAGTCTTTAACAAAAATCATGTACACGGAAATAGAGCTCTTTATTGACTTATTGAAAGCTTGTGTATATACAATGGGTATGGTGTTACCCATTTGCTTGGCATCTATGTACATATCTTTTCCCCTGAACCTAAAGGAGATTCTCCTTTCAAGGAATTTAACATTGGCAGCCATGCGATCAAACCATGGTGCCCCTAGGATTACATCCTCATGCTTGAGAGGAGAGATAAAGAAGTCCTCTTTGTCCACATAGCTTTGGATGTGGAGCCTCAATTTCTTGATTAAGGGAATGACTGAAACTTCTTGCCCCTTGAAAGCACCATCTACGGGTAGGACATCTCCCATCTCATAACCTTGTATGCCTAGCTTGGTGGCCAACTCTGTGGACATGAAATTGTCAGTAGAACCAGGGTCAAAGAGAATAAAAGCATCATGTTCTCTTACCTTTCCCCAAGCATGGCATAGAGGAGATCCTTTGTGGTGAATTTCCTCCTCTTGGATTTCGACCAAGGTAGTTCTAGGAGGCTCATGGCGGGTGTTCTTTTGGGGACAAGCGTGGTACGCATGCCCTTGCTCGCCGCACTTGAAACAGTGGTTATCCTTGTGATAACGCTCAAGCTCTTCAGGAGAGAGTTTGTTTTTGCCTTTTTAAACTCCCTTCTCTTTAGCTTTGTTGGAGTTTCCCTTAGGACACTTTTGGACATTGTCCTTCCCCTTAGGCTCATTGGAACCCTTGTTTTCCGTGGGCTTAGAATTTCTTTTAGCCCTCGTTTGGAAATTGATTCGGGAAGCCACCATAGTATGGTGTATAACCACCAATATGGTGCCTGGCCTTTGGGAGTTGACAAACTCCACCATTTCATCAATTAAGCCCGCACAAAATTGTTGCTTTTGCTCTCCAAAATCCAACTTTTTGAAGACAGTGGCTTTGAGTTGTAGGTCCCAAAACTTGACTACATATTTGTGAATGGATTCATAGGGAGAGAGATTCAAGCTTCTCCATTCGGTGAGTACTTTGTCTTTGGCATCAGTGGCCAAAAACTAATTCATAATGGAAGCTCTTAAAGCTTTCCATGTTCCTGGAGCTTCACCGTTGGCCCGTAGGCTAGACCACCATTGCCTGGTGGACTTTTGAAAGTGCATAGCTACATGGCGTAGCTTAGAGGACTCCATGAAGCCCTCATCTCCAAATGCCTCATCGAATTGTTGGATAAAGGCCAAGACTTTGTCCGTAGCACCAAAGGTGCCATCACTCGCAGGTAAGGAAAGAGATGCTCTTCCCTCCCTCTTTGAACTTCTTGAGTTTGGACGACCTCTTCCACGTGGCATAGGATTTCCTATGGCCTTTTCTTTTTTATGGGTCAAAGGTTGCACCATCACTTTCTTCAGAAGGTGAAGAATTTGAGAAAGATGGAGAAGAGGGTGACCTCTTTCTCACATTTTTCTTGTCTTGATCTTCTTTGTCTTCACCATCACTTTCATAAGATGAAGAAGAGGGTGACCTCTTTCTCACATTTTTCTTGTCTTGATCTTCTTTGTCTTCACCATCACTTTCATAAGATGAAGAAGATGGAGAAGAGGGTGTCCTCTTTCTCGCCTTTTTCTTCTCTTGATTTTTGTCATCCCTCTTTGAAGTAGGGTGTGGATAAGTATGCGATGGTCTTCTCCGTTTTGGAGGTGATGAGAGCATTTAGCCCGCTGTCTTCGTGGAGCCATCTCCATCGAGGTGGCGGGAGACTCACTTCTTTCTCATTCCTTCGGCGGAGGTTCTTGATTTCTCCTTTGAGAAGGAGATGCATCCTCAAGGAGTAGATTTTTGAGCCCTTCGTATGGATCCTCTTCTTCTTCCCGAATCGGAGAGAGGCCTCTTTTGGAAGTCTCACAAGGAGGCTTCCTAGGTGCTCTCTCGTCATGGTGGGCAGCTTGGAGAATCCCATGAGCACGAAGCTGCCGTTGCAATTCACTTTGGAGGGATGGATTGCCCATGGCTTGATGAAGCCTAGAAACAAGATAGTTAACAAGCATCGGGGCATCATTAGTAGCCTGCTCATTAGCAAGATCAAAATTATCAACATTAATTTCACTCTCCTTACTATTGTCAGCCATTCTAACAACTTTTTAGGTGTACTTTGTCACTTCAAGCCCTAGTTGCTACTTCTCTTTACCCCTTTAGAAAAATCACTCAAGCTACTGTACCCGTGACTCGAATACCATTAATTGCAAGGAATAGAAAAGAGGGTCGTTCAACACCAAAACAGCACCGGCTCCTGTCAAGATTCTAATAGCTCAATAGTGGTTAAGCCATAGGCAAGCCCCATAGGACTCCACTATTAAGACCATAGCTCTTGACGGTGATGCCCTGTTAACTGCATAAAGGCAGGCACACTGCAAGGCTGAAAAATCTCCATTCTACTTACTCACATGCAATAAATAATACCAACCATTTATAGCTAGCTTGAGGACCTCCCTTCTTGAGCAAGAAAAGAGAAACCTTGTGCTCTGATACCAATGTAACATTGAATGGCCTAGTAACTTGTGTGTAGCAGAAAAAAGCATGAACATACTGAGCATTTCATTAGAATAGATTCCTAATGAGAATAACAAGAGTGATTGGGTGGAGAGAGCAACAAAAAGCATAACACCTAGTTAGATAGCATGCACAATATTTCAAAAGAGAGAGGAAGTAAGCAATTGACAACAGTTGAGGACTGGATTTGCATGGAGCCGGTCCCCCCTCCAAAAGGCTTTGTATTATGGTTTCTCCCATCAAGAGAGACATTTTACAATACAATTCTTTGTGTTCCTTCAATACTAGCTAGTGCTATGAAGATAGAAACGTCAAGCACTAAGCACAACACTTAATAAACACAAAATCAATTCCCTCACGGTCTCAGACCCAAGACCTCACACACCTTTGAAGATGGTGAGAGCTAGCAGGGTATGAGAGTAGATTCAGAGGAAGAAGGAGTATTCTTCCGAGAAATATGTACATCTCCTCACATAATCACTCATATTAGCATAGCTTAGCTTAGTAATTAGC
Source organism: Adiantum capillus-veneris (assembly GCF_014529385.1). Lineage (NCBI taxonomy): Eukaryota > Viridiplantae > Streptophyta > Polypodiopsida > Polypodiales > Pteridaceae > Adiantum > Adiantum capillus-veneris. The sequence continues at coordinate 54,821,530 of NC_140952.1, read as the reverse complement.
ATGGTAGAGGAGATGAGCATGCATTGAAGCTTGGCTCTTGGTTGGATTTGCATCACAAAGCCAAAAGTTGTTGGTGTAGGCCTCCCTTCTCACAAGCTTGGAGTAGGTGGTAAGCTTTCCATTAAAGCTTGAGAAGGAGAGAGAGAGTCTTCTTGCTTCACACATAGATTGTGTGAGTGTGTAAGTCAATAATGCCTTTGAAAAATCAGCCCCCTCTTTCTCATGGTCAACCTCTCTTGCTATTTTCTCATGCTGACATCCTATTGGACCTCCCCAGCCTCAGCCAATGGAAATTAAGCATCATAAGTGATAGCCTTCTGACATGTGTCCCCCTTCCCCCTTTTGTGAGAGCTTTAGGTAATTAATAAATGCAACTAAACTCTCATTGGACCCCTTTGCCTCCGGGCCAATAGGAATCAGGCAAGCCATTGGGCTGCGAATGCTCATTGGACCCCTTGGGAGACTGTCCAATAGTCTTCTAGAGAGCTTAATTCTTATTGGTTCTTTTATTAAGTTTTTTTTAATTGATTAAACTAGATTCACTCTAGCCTAATTCTCATTGGTCCACCTCCAAGGTCATCCAATAGGATTTGAGTATACCTTGTGGGCATCTGGGCTAGGGATCTCATTCTCCTCCTTATGAGGGGCATAAAGGGATTTAGTCTACCCTAAAAGGGATAGAAACATATTTCTATTGGCCTACCATGAAAGCAAACATACAAGAGTACGTTTTTAAATATGTGGTATACCAAAAGACGAAGTTTGATAGAGGGAAGCAACCTGGATTGCTTCAACCTTTGCCAATCCCTAATTCACCATGGAAGAGCATATCCATGGATTTTATCTTTGGATTGCCTAAGTCTATCCATGGAAATACGAGAATATGGACGATAGTAGACAGGTTCATGGATTTCCTAAGGCTGTCCATGGGAATACGGGAATATGGACGATAGAAACATATTTCTATTGGTCTACCATGAAAGCAAACATACAAGAGTATGTTTTTAAATGTGTGGTATACCAAAAGACGAAGTTTGATAGAGGGAAGCAACCTGGATTGCTTCAACCTTTGCCAATCCCTAATTCACCATGGAAGAGCATATCCATGGATTTTATCTTTGGATTGCCGAAGTCTATCCATGGGAATACGGGAATATGGACGATAGTAGATAGGTTCAGCGAACAATATCATTTTATACCTATCAAAAAGAATATCAAAGCCCATCAAATGGCAACCCTCTTCATATCACAAATCTTCAAGTACCATGGCTTGCCAATGTCCATAGCGTCAGATAGAGATCCTAGAATGACCAGTAATTTTTGGAAGGGTCTCTTTGAGAATTTAGGGACAAGGCTAAACTTCTCTTTGGCCTATCGTCCTCAAACGGATGGCCAAAGTGATCTTGATCTACTAAAATCCTACGTAACAGAAGTAGATCAAAGGTCCCAATGGGAGAAGTACGTATACCATTAGTGGAGTATGCCTATAAGAACACTATACATACCTCTGCCAGAAAAGCACCTTTTGAGGTAATTGAGGGAAGATCTCAAAGTCCCCTGCTACTACACGGGAAGATCTTCGCTGCAGATGAGTATAGCCGAGACCTACAAGAATCTTTCCAAAAGATTAAGGATGCTATCTCTATATCACAGCAAAGGCAAAAGGTTGTTGCTAATAAGCACAGAAGAGATCAAGCCTTTAAACAAAATGATTGGGTCTTGCTTAAATTTCCCAAGGCTCGATTAAGGCACATGACGGGCAAGAATCCTACGAGACACCAAAATTACTATGCTAAGTTAGCAAAAAGGTACTATGGTCCCTTCCAGATTCTTAGACCGATCAATGATATGGCCTACCAACTCAAGTTGCCCAGTCATTGGCTCTTACACAATGCTTTTCATGTGAGCCTACTAAAGCCTTACAAAGGAGAGCCACCTCAAGAACCAACTATTGAAGACCCACCGGAGATCGAGGACCAAGAAGAGCTGTTGCAGCTCGAGTCCATTCTCCAACATGAAGACAAGGTACTGAGAGGTGGTAGGATTATCCGACGATATCTTATTAAGTTTAAGAACTATCCTTTTCAAGATGCTAGATGGATGCAAGGCATACAATTAAAGGATAACCTAAACCATGTCAATGCTTACAATGCTTCCCTAGAGTAAGCAAATGTACAAATGTTTAAATGAACAAAGTTTCTGTCTTATAAGACTCTCTTTTTCTTTATAGTGCACACATGCTAATGAGTATGCATGCTTAGAATCATGTTTGTGGAGACGACGTCTCCCAAGCACCAAGTAGAGCTTGTCACTGATGATTGATAGCACTGTTGCACAGACATGCTTGCGGCAACTTAGGCTCTCAAGTGCCAAATGCATTAGTCATCTATTCTAGAACGATGTCATAGGGTAAAATAGAGATCCTCTACCCGCTAAAAAAAGGACTAATGACTAGGCTTTATCTTCTCTACCTCATAGTCGAGGACGACTATGATTTCAAGAGAGAGGTAATGTCATAATAACTAATAACTAATTCTCCTAAATGATTTTCTCATGTTAAACTGATCATTTAGTATGGGGAAGTTCCAGGGGAGAAAAGGCTAGAATATTGGTTAGGCTGGCAGACCGGTCATAGTAGGGATCCAAAGGAGGGACAATAAGGATCCAAAGGGGGGCCATCTGCAAAAGAGCAACGTGCATAAATCGGCTTCAAAGACCTTAAGGTTCAGCCCATTAAGACTTCCAAAATGCTAAGGTTCCAAAATTCAAAGGTAATCTCCAACGGTCAAACTTTAGGAAAATTGGATGCTTGTGGGAAGACTCAAAAGTCTTTCCACATCCCCATCTAGGAGGGGGTGACCCATATTAGGAGGGGATGAGAGAGAAACTCACACACACTCTTCCAAGCTCCCTTTACACAAAGGGCATAGTGGACACATGTCAGCTTCCTACCCCAGTTGCCCCCAAGATGCATTGAAATCCTATTGGATGGCAATAGAGGTGGACCAATGAGAATTACGCTAAAGTAAATTTAGTTTAATTCATTTAAAAGCACTTGATAGAAGAACCAATAGAAATTAAGTCTCTAGAAGACTATTGGACAGTCTCCCAAGGGGTCCAATGAGCATTCAGCAGCCCAATGGCTTGCCTGGTTCCTATTGGCCAGAAGACCAAGAGGTCCAATGAGAGGTTAGTTTATTTATTTAAATACCTAAAGCTCTCACAAAAGGGGAAAGGGGCACACATGTCACAAGGCTATCACTTATGCTTCTTAATTGTCATTGGCTAAGCTTTGCAGGGGCCAATAGGATGCCAGCATGATTAATTAGCAAGAGGGGTTGACCAAGAGAGAGAGGGGGCTGCTTTTTGCAATGCATTATCACGCACACACTCACACAAGCTCATGTGTGAAGTAAAGAAGACTATCTCGTTCTCAAGCTTTGATGGAAATCTCATCATCTACTCCAAGCTTGTGAGAAGGGAGGCCTACACCAACAACTCTTGGCTTTGTGATGCAAATCCAACCAAGAGCTAAGCTCCACTCATCTCCCTCTACCATGCTAATTACTGAGCTATGTTAAGCTATTAAGAGTGATTATGTGAGGATACATACTTATTTCTCGTAAGAATACTCCTTCCTCTCGATCTACTCTCATACCCCGCTAGCTCTAACCATCTTCAAAGGTGTGTGAGGTCTTGGGTCTGAGATCGTGAGGGAATTAATGTTGTGTTTCAAGTGTGTGCGTGGTGTTGGAAGCTTCCATCTTCATTTTACCATCAAGTTATTGAAGGAACTCTAAGTATTGTATTGTAAATGTCTCCCTTGATGGGGGAAACCTATAATACAAAGCCTTTTGGAGGGGGGACCGCCTCCATGAAATCCGGTCCTCAACTGTTGTCAATAGCTTAATTTCTCTCTCTTTTTGAAGTATGTTCATGCAGGTGTTATGATTTTGTTGCTCTCTCCATCCAAGCACTCTTACTATGCTCATTAGGAATCTATACTTATTGAAATTCTCACTATGTCTATGTTATTTTCCGCTACACACAAGTTACTAGACCATTAAATGTTACACAAAATGAAAGAAGGTAGCACAGTTTTTGGACACTTAAATGAGTTCAACTCCTTGTTCAGTTAGTTGACATCTCAGGGCTTTAGTGACTTTGATGAAGAACTCAATTCTATATTCCTATTATGCTCTCTACCCAGTTCATGGGACATATTTTGCACAACCATTAGCAATTTAGCTCCCAATGGTAAGTTAGTGTTTAATGATTTGACAAATGCATTGCTCACTGAAGGGATTTGATGTAAATCTTGAAGGTGCTAGTCATGGAGATGCATATATAGCTGGCAATTCAATGAAGCAAAGAGGCTGTGACAATAACAAGAACAAAAGAAAAAGTAGAGAGAAAAATGCTTGTAGTCCAAGCAGAAACGGGAACTCTAGTAGAGATCACAGTGCCAAAAATGTCGAGTGTTACTATTGCCATAAAAAGGGTCATTACAAAAAGGATTGTTGCAGTTTCCTAAGAGACTAGAAAAAAATACAAAAAGATAAGTCTGACAACAGCAAAAGTACAATAAAATTGAGGAGAACAACGTGGTTGAGTCTCCCATGCATACCATTGCAGTAGAGGATGCTCCTCCTTCATCCGTGATGAATGTTATGCCATTAGTGATTCATGCAGAGGTGACATCAGATCCCTCAGATGTTCTCATTTTCACTTTGGATCTCACTCAACATGCTTTGGTTGGACAGGATGAGGGTCACGCATAGAATTGGATTCTCAATTTTGGTGCAAGTTTTCATGTCACACTGCATAGAGATTGGTTTTCCTCTTATGCATCCATGCAGGGCATAGTCAAGCTCGGTGTTTCCTATGAGCTTGACATTATTGGCATTGGTAATGCGAAGCTTCAAATGCATAATGGCACTACTTTCGTGTTGCAAATGTCAGACATGTGCCCAAGCTTACAAAGAGTTTTCTTGCTATAGGGCAATTGGATGACCTTGGTTACACTACAGTATTTGGTAATTGTTCTTGGTTGATCCACAAGAACAACATTGTCATGATGAAAGGTCATAAAAATGGATCCATGTACTCTATGTTTGTATCAAGTGTCGACGAACATTCTATCTATGTTGTCAAGCTATCGTCTACTGAGTTGTGGCATAGGCGGCTAGGGTATATTAGCCAGAAGGGAATGAAAACATGTGAGCGTTTTGGCTACTTACCTGTGTTAGATTATACGGATTTTCCATTGTGTGAGCATTGTCTACACGGAAAATTGACTAGGTTGACATCTTCGCCATTAGATAAGAAACTAGGTGAACCCCTAGACTTAGTGCACAGTGGTTTGTGTGGTCCAATGCCACATATGACTCTAGGTGGGCCAAACTACTTTCTCACATTCATAGATGATTCTACCAAAAAGGTGTGGGTGTATCTCCTTAAGCGTAAGAAAGAAGTCTTTTCTATATTCCAAAAATTCTTCACCATGGTTGAGAATCAATCAAGGGAAAAAGCTCAAAGCTTTTCGCAGGGACAAATGTGGAGAATATGTCTCCACGGAGTTCAAGGATTTTTGCAGTTGAAGAGGCATTCGTAAGCAGTTTACTGCTCCGTACACACCTTTTCGGAATGGGATAGCTAAAAGAATGAATCACACGATTCAAAAGCGAGTTATCTCTATAATTTCTATGGCAAAACTTACTCCAGAGTTTTGGGGGAAAGCTATGCTAACAACAGTGCACATTATCAATAGGTCACCTAGCTCTCCTTTGAATTTCTAGATTCCAAAAGAGTTATGGACTAGGAAAATGCCAAGCTATGAGCATTTACGTGTGTTTGGATGTGAGGCATATGCACATGTGCCCAAAGAACTTTGTTGCAAGTTGGATCCCAGGTCACACAAATGCATTTTTATTGTCTATGGTGCAGATGGACAAATGGGCTCTCGTCTCTGGCACCCAAAATCTTGCGAGGCCATTTGCATCTCACATGTGATTTTTAATGAATTAAAGATGCACAAGAAGCCCATTAAAGAAATTGAGTACAGACACGTTCAATTTGAGGATGTAGCCTCCGAACCAACTCAATTTAGTACTGATGCACCTATTCTTTAAGTGCAAGATACTACTATTGCTCTAGAGAGAGCAGAGTCCAGCAGTCAGGCACCAAGATGCTCTGAGAGCGTATCACGTGCACCCAAGCGGTTTCAGCCGAGTATACACCACATTTTGGTCACTGACGGTGGGGAGCCAACCTGCTACAAAGAAGCTATACAGCTAGATGATAGGGTTAAGTGGGAGCAGGCTATGCAATCAGACTACAATTTTATTGTGGTTAATGAGACATGGGATTTGGTTGAACTACCACAGGGAAAACATGCTTTACCTTGCAAGTGGGTATACAAGAAGAAGTATACAGTGAAAGATCCCAAGCCTAGGTACAAGGCTCGTCTAGTTGCCAAGGGCTTCAAGCAGCAAAAAGGTTGGATTTTAACGAGATTTTCTGTCCAGTATTCAAGATGACTACATTTCGCACCGTGCTTGGCTTGGTTGTTATCCAGGACATGGAACTTGTCCAAATGGGCATGAAAACAACATTTCTTCACGGGGATCTAAATGAAGAGTGTCTACATGAAACCGCTAGAGGGTTTCGTATGTGAAACTCAAATGCCAACGAGGGCAGAATTGGTTGTAGACTTAACAAGGCACTCTATGGCCTCAAGCAAGGTTCAAGATAGTGGCACCAAAAGTTCAACAAATTCATGCAGTCTCAGGGTTACATAAGGAGTCAAGAGGATCATTGCTTATACACAAGAAAGTTGAATGATGGTTCTTTAATCATCTTGATCTTGTGTGTAGATGATATGCTCATTGCGAGGAAATCAATTGATAAGATCAATCACTTGAAGAGATGTTGAGCACTCAGTTTTCCATGAAAGACTTGGGAAATGCCAATCACTTTCTTGGTATGCGCATCAAGAGAGACATGCAACGTGGAATTCTTGAATTGTCTCAACAAAAGTACATCCACAAGGTCTTGCAACATTTTAGTATGCAAGGGGGGGAAGTCATTGAGTACCCCAATGCAAGCATACTTAAAACTTAGCAAGGAAGATTCTCCCAAGATAGATGTTGAGAAATAGGAAATGGCAAAAGCTCCATATTCTTCAGCAGTTGGCAGTTTGATGTACGCTATGGTATCCACAAGACCAGACATTGCACATGCGGTGGGAGTGGTTAGTAGGTACATGTCAAACCCTGGCAAGAAGCATTGGAAATCAGTGAAAAAAATCCTTAGTTACCTGAAGGCTAGCAAGTGTTTATGCTTCGAGAATAGTGATACATCTATTGTGGGTTACACGAGTGCTGATTATGCGGGCTATGTGGATAATAGAAGATCCACATCTGGCTATGTGTTCAGGTTTTCTAGAGCGACTATATTTTGGAGATCGTGTCTCCAAGACTGCACGTCTTTGTCTACCACTAAAGCAGAGTATGTTGTTGCGTCTATCGCCAACAAGGAAGCCATATGGTTAGCTCATCTAGTGGGAGATTTGGGCATTCGCGAGGTTCCAGTACTGCATTGTGATAGTCAAAGTGCCATTTCTTTGGCAAAGAATCCCGTGTGTCACTCAAAGTCAAAACAGATAGAGGTCAGATACCATGTCATACGAGATGTATTGGTTGGCAAGCGCATTGAGCTTGTCAAGGTTCACACTGACAACAACCCCGTAGATTCTCTCATGAAGAGCCTAGACTCGAAGCGGTTTACACACTGCATACAGCTTATGGGTGTAGGATGAAGCCTAGGGGATGCTTCATTGACTTTGTATAGACTAACTATATTGACACCACTATTGGCCACCCTGACCTTCAAGTGGGAGGTTGTTGGGGTGTAGGCCACGTAGCCATGGGAACCACCCCCTAACTATATTTTCTCTCTAATGAATATAGGGTGTCATAAAATCTAATCTCTAACTAGCCCAAATTATTTTTCCATATTAAACTGATCATTTAATGTTGGAGAATAGACGGGAACAAGAGTTAGAACATAGACATGTGCTTATGGATCTATCTCAACACGGGGCCAAAGACAATGGGTCCAAATAAGAGATGGTATGTCAAAGAGCAATGCTAGCTAATGGAGCTTGAAATAACTAGGGTTAGCTTCATTAAAGACCTCCAAAGTTTAGTGTTAAAAGTGCTTAGACCTAGTACCTTAGGCAAGCTAGGGTTGTACTTGAGGTGGGAACCCGCCGGCCCAAGCTTGAGGTGCTTGTCGTGAATCCTGACTAAGGTTCTTGCGGTGCTTGAGGTGCTTCATGACTAAGGTGCTTAAGGTACTTGGGGGCTAGGATGCTTGAGGTGATTGAAAGTCAACATGAATGCCTACAAAGGAGGGGGCGAGCCACACAAGTAGGGAATGAGAGAGAATGACCCGACCCTCACCCAAGGGGCGCCCCTTGCTCAAAGAGGCAAATAGGACACATGTCAAGGACCTAGCTAAGTTGCCCCCATAGTGTGCCTAAATCCTATTGGATGGCCATGAGAGGGGTCCAATGATAATTTAGCTAATTAAATTAATTTTTTAGGCATTTATCGAGCCCTCTCTCTCAAACGGGAAAGGAGGACACTTGTCCAAAGGCTACCTCTATTGCTTGAATTGACCTAGGCTTGTGATTGGCTAGGCTTGAGAGATCCAATGAGCACAAGGCATGAGCTAGAATGGGGGGTCGACCCAAGCACCTAGGGTGCTTGCTTGCAAGATATACTCTCTCACACACACTCTCATTGTGTGAAGTGCCAAGTGCAAGAGCTTCATCTCCTTCTCCAAGCTTGTTGAGAAGTTGAGAGCCTACACCAACACTCTTGGCTATGGAATGAAAATCCAACCAAGAGCCATGCTCCAATGCTAAATCTTGCCATCTTCTCTATCTTCATTGCTATGCTATTAAGAGCCATGCTCTGATGCTAAAGCTTGCCATCTTCTCTATCTCCATTGCTATGCTATTATGCTATGCTAAGCAAGAAGAGTGATAATAAGTGAGGAACTATTTATTTCTCATAAGAATGTTTCTTCTTCCTCTTCCCCATCCTCATTCCCTTCTAGCTCTCTCCACCTTTGAATGTGTTTGAGGTCTTGGGACTAAGGTCGGGGACAAGTTAATGCTTTCATTTAGCTAAGTTACGGGCATAATTATGGTGCATGAAGCTCTCTATCTTCATTGCACCATCAAGATCTTAAGGAACACAAAGCTTGTATTGTATCAAGTCTCTCTTTATGGGAGAAACTATAATGCAAAAGACTTTTTGAGGGGGGACCCACTCCACATAAATCCGGTCCTCAATTGTTATCAAGTTCTCTAATTCTCTCTCTTACAAAGTATTGTTCGTGCCAAGTTAATTAAGTATAATGGTTATGTTGCTGCCGCTAATTAAGTTCACCCTTTGTCTTCTCAAAGTAGTCTCATAAAAATGCTCACTATAGTTCTCTTAATTTCTCTATTCTCAATGTTCATAGGTCTTTTCCATTACATAGGGAGAGAAAGTGAGAGTTGACCACAACTCCACTAATCCAACTCTGTTGTGTCTGCATCCCCTTCATCCCCTTTCCCCTCTTGCACTCACCACACAACATCCCCAATCCCCACAAATAACACGTTGGCTTCCATTCCCACCTTTTGGTTACTGCCCACTTTTGGAGGCTTTCAGGATCCGTTTTGAACCTTTTTTGGACTTGCAAATAACTCGTTTTTGTCCCATAAAGTCTCAGTTGAATCCTTATCGAATTCTAATGGTACTTTTAAAAATGCATTCAAATTCTAGAACTCTGTAGTTCATAAACACGTTCCTCTGCCCGTCATACATCATTTGCCCTTCTGGTATTTTTATTTTCTTTCACTAGAATGGTCATTTGTAGGGAGAGAAAGTTCATCTAAATAAACCAAAAAGAAAATTTGGCGACAACAAGTTACGTGGAGGCTACCACAAATAAGAGGCCACCTAACTCAATGAGCTACCCAGCTAAACACACTATCTATGGATCTTTGCCATTAGGGCAATACCACGTAACTTGATAGATCACCTGCCCCGGTGGCAAAAAGTCTCTGTTAGCATAGCCAATTCATGTAACTCTATGAGCTACACGGCCTCCCCCTTGTGGAAACAAGGCCACTACCTAGATGGACATGTCGTGTAACTCGTCAAGTTACTTTCTGGCAGCAAGGCCACTATTGGCATGGATATGTTATGTAACTTAACAAGTTATTTGGTATCCAACATAACATTATGCTCACTACCTTCATGGGCAGGCATGGAATGTAACTTGCAAACACTTGGCAGTGAGAACTTTCTTTTGTGGAGGTGCCACATCACTTGCCAAGTTACATGGAAATACCATGTGATCATTAATGGATCACGCCTATAATGGAGCTCATGTGAGTATAGCATGTTACTCAATGAGTTACATGGACATAACACATGGAATTCTCTATGTCATAAAATCTAATATCTAATGAACTCAAATGATTTTCTCATATTGAACTGATCATTTAACGTGGGAAAATAAACGAGAACCAAAGTTAGAATATAGACATGTGCTTTTAGATCTAGCTCAGCACGGGACCAAAGGGAGAGAAGGCAACGGGTCCAAAAAGAGAGATCATCTATCAAAGAGAAATGACCAAATAATGGAGCTTAAAAGACCTTAGGGTTAGCTTCATTAAAGACCTCCAAAGGTTAGTGTTAAAAGTCCTTAGACCTAGGACCTTAGGAAAGTTGGGGCTGACCTTGAGGTGGGAACCTTGCCCAACCTTGAGGTGCTTGTTGTGCTTGCTGACTAAGGTTCTTGAGGTGCTTGTCATGCTTGATGATTAAGGTGCTAAATTTATTTGGGGGCCAAGATGCTTGAGGTGCTTGAAGTCCAAGCATGGCCTACAAAGGAGGGGGCGAGCCCCAACAGTAGGGGGTGGGGTTGAATGGCCTATTTCCCTCACCCAAGGGGCACCCCTTGCTCAAAGAGGCAAATAGGACACATGTCAAGCTACTATCTAGTTGCCCTCATGGTGTGCCTAAATCCTATTGGATGACCCTTAGAGAGGTCCGATGAAAATTTAATTAATTACTTAATTGTTTAAGAATTTTTCAAGCCTCTCTCTCTCAAAGGGGAAAGGAGGACGCTTGTCCAAATGCTACCGTTGTTGCTTGATATGTCTAATGCATGTGATTGGCTAGTCTAGAGAAGTTCCAATCAACTTCAAACTTGAGCTAGGAAGAGGGGTCGACCCAAGAAAGGAGGGGGGGGTGCTTGCAAGATATATTCCCTCTCACACACACTCACACGCTCCCATTCTCATGGTGTGTTGAGCAAGAACTCCATCTCCTTCTCCAAGCTTGAGAAGTTGAGAGCCTATACCAAACAAATCTTGGCTATGGAATGAAAATTCAACCAAGATCCATGCTCCAAAGTGCAAGCTTGCCATCTTCTTCATCTCCATTACTATGCTACTATGCTATACTAAGCTACAAGAGTAATCACAAGTGAGGAGACTATTTCTTTCTCGTATGTTACTTCTTCTTCCTCTTCCCTTCCCTCACTCCCTGCTAGCTCTCTCCACCTTTGAAGGTGTTTGAGGTCTTGGGATTGAGTATAGGGATATGTTAATGCTTTTGCAAGTTAATTAAGGGCATAATTTTGGTGTATGAAATCTACCATCTTCATTACACCAATGAGCTCTCAAAGAACACGATCTTGTATTGTACCAAGTGTCTCTTCATGGGGGAAACTATAATACAGAAGCCTTTTGGAGGGGGGACCGGCTCCACATAAATCCGATCCTCAAATGTTGTCAATTTCTATAATTTTTTCATCTTTCTCTTTTACAAGTATTGTTCATGCCAAGCTAATCAGGTGTAATGTTCATCTTGCTATAGTCAATGATATAGCCATATTCCATTACATTGGTATCAGAGCTATTGGTTTCTCTTTTCTTGCTAAAGAAGAGAGGTCCTTAAGTTTGACCATGAAAGGTTGGATCTGTTCATTTTGCAAGAGGGTAGAGTCGGACAGGGATCTATTATCTTGGTTGAAAAGGACTTAGTTGTCATAAAATCTAATATCTAACCAACCCAAATGATTTTCTCATATTAAATTGATCACTTAATGTGGGAGAATAAACGGGAACAAGTGTTAAGATATAGATATGTGCTTATAGATCTATCTCAACACGGGGCCAGTGGTAAAGGGGCCCAAATGAGAGATGGTCTATCAAAGAGCAAGGCTAACTAATGGAGCATAAGACCTTAGGGTTAGCTTCATTGAAGACCTCCAATAATGTGTGTAAAAGTCCTTTGACCTTAGGTAAGCTAGGGCTGAGCTTGAGGCGGAGCTTGAGGCGGGAACCCGGGGTGCTTGTCGTGCTTGAGGTGCTTGATTAAGGTGCTTGAGGTGCTTGACTTGCTACTTGATGAAGGTGCTCGAGGTGCTTTGACATGCTTTCCTGAGATGCATGTGGGAACACCCCTAGTTCAAGTGCATTGTCATGCTTGATGACTAAGGTGCTTGAGCACCAAAAGTCAAAAGTATCCCTACAAGAGGGGGGGCGAGCCCTTTTCCTAGGGGATAGAGAGAGAACACACACTCACACACACAAGGAAGGCCCAAGCTTGAAGAGGCAGCAGGGACACATGTCGGGCCCCTACCTATGTTACCTTCATGAGATGGCTGAAGCCCATTGGTTGGCCACCCAAGGGGTCCAATAGTAATTTAGGAGATTTAATTAATTGATTTAGCATTTATCTAGCGCTCTCTCTCAAAGGGGAAAGGGGGACACTTGTCTCAAGGCTACCCCTACTGCTTGTAATGCCTCCTGCTTATGATTGGCTAGGCCTGGAGGGGTCCAATGAGCTTCAAGCATGAGCTACAAGGGGGGGTCGACCCAAGCAAGCTAGGGGGTTGCTTAGGGGGTATACTCACCCACACACACTCACAAACACTCTCATTGTGTGCTATGCAAAGTGCAAGAGCTGCCTCTCCAAGCAAGTAGAGGTTGAGAGCCTACACCAACACTCTTGGCTATGGAGTGCAAATCCAACCAAGAGCCATGCTTCAATGCTTAAGCTTTCCATCTCCTTCTTCTTCATTACTATGCTATTATGTATGCTAGCAACAAGAGTTATGATAAGTGAGGAACTAATTCTTTCTCCTACGAAATGTTTCTTCTTCCTCTTCCCTACCCTCATTCCCTGCTAGCTCTCTCCACTTTCAAAGGTGTTTGAGGTCTTGGGACTGAGGCTTGGGATAGCTAAAGCTTTCTTCAAGTTTATGTTATGTTTGTGATGCATGAAGCTTTCCATCTTCATTGCATCACCTAGGTCACAAGGAACACAAAGACTGTATTGTAACAAGTCTCTCTTAATGGGAGAAATCATAATACAAATGCCTATTGGAGGGGGGACCGGCTCCACATAAATCCGGTCCTCAACTGTTGTCATGTTCTCTAAATTCTCTCTCTTGCAAAAGTATTGTTCATGCCAAGTTAACTAATTGCTATGATTATGTTGCTATCTTCAATTATGTTCACCCGTTATGCTCACAAAGTCATTTCTCAAAAGTACTCTCATTAATTTCCGCTACTCTCAAGTTAAATAGGCCAATTCCATTACATTGGTATCAGAGCATTTGGTTTCTCTTTTCTTGCTTAAGAAGAGAGGTCCTTAAGTAGCCTATAAATGGTTGATGTTGTTAATTATAATAGGGTAAGTGGAACTGGGATCTATTGTCAGTTTTGTTGAGCCCACTATGTGGGGGATGGTGCACACCTCGGGAGCTTTGGACTTAATAATGGAGTATTTTTAGACTTGCCTACGGCTTTACCATTATTGAGCCATAAGAAGTCCGAAAGGAGCTAGCCCTTGGCAACTCTGCTATGTTAGACCTACTCCTCTACTCTCTATAACTAACCACTTCGAGCCGTGGGTGTAGATACTTAAGAGCCGATTTTCAAAGGCTAAGAGGGGTGGCAACTAAGGTTTTGAATTGCCAAAGTATATACTAAGTACATACATAAATTTTGTTAACATGGCTGACAATAATCAAGAGAGTAGAATGAACATTGATAGCTTTGATTTTGCACATGAAGGTGCTAATGATGATGCTCCCATGTTTTTGAATTATCTCGTCACTAGGTTGCAGCAAGCTATGGGCAACCCTGCTTTGCAAGCCGAAGTTACTCAACAACTTCGTGCTTATGGAATTTCCCTTCCTCTCCAAGAGGAGAGAGAGCTTAGGAGGCCTCTTGAAGAGACCCCCAAAAGAAGACTCTCTCCCATTCAAGAGGAGGAATCCAAAAAGCAAGAAAGCAAGGAAAGCTCAAGTTCCTCTGAAGATGTGGCTCCACAAAGACGGCGGTCTATACGATCGCCTACTCCTCCCAAGAGGAAAAGATCAACACATAGTCCTTCTCCTCATCACTCTGAAAGGCAAGAGAGGAAACAAAGGAAGAAAATGGCTAGGAAGAGGTCACCCTCTTCTCCTTCTTCTTCACCTTCCTCCTCTTCCGATGAAAGTTATGGCTATTCTCCTAGAGAATACAAGAGGGGAGGACATCGCAAATCATTTCCTGCATGGCGAAGGTCACAAAAGCTAAAGAAGTTCAAGGAGGGAGGAAAGAGTATCTCTTTTCTCACCTATGATGGCACCTTCGGTGCTACCGACAAAGTGTTGGCCTTCATCCAGTAATTTGATGTGGCCTTTGGAGATGAGGGCTTCATAGAGTCCTCCAAGCTACGCCATGTAGCTATGCACTTCCAAAAATTAGCTCGTCAATGGTGGGCTATCCTTCGTGGAAATGGTGAAGCCCCAAAGACATGGAAAACTTTACGAGTTTCCATCATGAAGCAATTCCTTGCAAGCGATGCAAAGGAAAAAGTGCTTACCGAATGGCGCAGCTTGAAGCTCCTCTCCCATGAGTCTATCCACAAATATGTAGACAAGTTTTGGGATTTACATCTCAAGGCTACTGTCTTTCAAAAGATAGACTTTGCCAAGCAAAGGCAGTAATTCTGTGCGGGATTACCTGAAGAGATGGCCAAATACATCAACTCTCAACGTCCTGGTACTATTAGCGAAGTAATCCATCACACCATGGTTGCTTCACGCATCAATTTCCATCAAGGGGCTAGACGTAATGCCAAGCCCATGGAAAACAAAGATAAAAATGATGCAAAGGGAAAAACCAATGTTCAAAATACTTCCCAAGCCAATTCCAACAACAACTACAATCAGTCCAAGGAGAAGGGAGTTTACAAAGGTAAAAACAAACTCTCTCCTGAAGAGCTTGAAGCTTTTCGCAAGGACCATAAGTGTTTCAAGTGTGGGGAGCAAGGACATGGCTATCGTTCTTGCCCCAAGAAGAATGCTCACAATGAGACTCTTAGGGCTTCTACCATCGAAGCTCCAAAAGAGGATGCTCATTGCAAAGGATCATCACTTTCCTATGCTTGGGGAAAGATAAGAGAGCATGATGCCTTTATCTTGTTTGACCCTGGCTCTACTCTCAACTTCATATCAATAGAGTTGGCCACCAAGTTGGGCATTCAAGCTTTTGAGATGGGAGATATAGTAGTGGCTGATGCAGCTTTCAAGGGACAACAAGCCTCCGTTACTCCCTTGATTGGGAAGTTGAGGCTTCATGTCCAAAGCTATGTCGACAAAGAAGACTTCTTCATCTCTCCTCTCCAACATGAGGATGTTATCCTAGGGGCACCATGGTTTGATCGCATGGCTGCCAACATGAAGTTCTCTGAAAGGAAAATCTACTTCACCTACAGGGGAAAGAACATGTATATAGATGTTAGTGAGCGTGGTCGCACTATTCCACTTGTAAATCCTCTTGCTTTCGATAAGTCAATGAAGAGCTCAGTTTTTGCGTACATGATTTTTGTCAAAGAGTCTCTAAAAGATACTAATGTTTCATCAAATGTAAATAATGGGAATCAAGAAGAGTTAGACTTGTCTAATTTTCTAAAAGGATTCCAAGATGTGTTCATCGATGATATCCCTATGGACTTACCTCCAAAATGAGGGGATGATGACCATCGCATTGAGCTCCTTCCTGGAAGCTCACCACCTAACAAGCCTCCTTATCGAGTCTCACAAGCTCAACAAGAGGAGATCATGAGGCAAGTACAAGAACTGGTAGACAAAGGGATGGTGAGGCCTAGTTCCTCTCCCTTTTGTTCTCCAGTCCTTTTAGTGCAAAAGAAAGATGGTACATACCGTATGTGTGTGGACTATCGAGCACTAAACCATATCACTATCAAAAACAAATTTCTCGTACCTCGGGTAGAAGATCTGTTTGATAAGCTACAAGGCTCTACCTACTTCAGTAGGATTGACCTTAAGAGTGGCTATCATCAAATAAGGATAGTGGATGAAGATATCTTAAAGACCGCGTTTCGCACAACGTTTGGTCTTTATGAATATCTAGTCATGCCTTTTGGCTTGACTAATGTACCAGCTACATTCAATCGTTTGATGGAGAAAATTTTTAGACCATATCATAAATTCACTGGAGTGTTCTTTGATGATATCATCATCTACTCCAAGTCTTTGGAGGAACATAAGCAACATCTCCAAGTGGTTTTTCAAGCATTGAGGGAGAACAAGCTTTATCTCAACCAAAAGAAAAGCGAATTCTTCCTTCAAGAGATCCAATACCTAGGTCATATTATCTCTAAAGATGGTATCCAAATGGATTCATCAAAGTTAGAGGTCATAAAAGCATGGCCTAACCCAAGAAATCTACATGAGCTAAGAAGCTTTGTTGGTATGTGCGCATACTATAGACGCTTCATAGCAAAATTCTCTCAAGTAGCAGGACCACTACACGACTTAACTAAGAAGAACGTTAAGTTTGTATGGACTGGTAAGGAGCAAAATGCTTTTGAAAAGCTCAAAGAGAAACTTACTTCCCAACCAGTCCTCGTGCTTCCGGATCTCTCAAAGCCATTTGAGATCCAATGTGATGCTTGTGGTGATTGCCTTGGAGCAGTTTTGCTTCAAGAAGGGCATGCCATAGCATATGAGAGCCGAAGGCTAAATATTGATGAACGAGTCTTGGGCATGTATGAGAAAGATCTTTTAGCTGTTCTACATGCCCTAGACACATGGAAGCACTACCTATTGGGGACTCCATTTATCCTACGAACCGACCACCAAAGTCTCAAGTATTTCATGACGCAAACCAAGCTTTCCGACAAACAAATGAGGTGGGCAAATTTTCTTTCGCAATTTAATTTCCATATTGCTCACATAGCTGGTAAGCACAATCAAGTTGTCGATGCACTTTCACGACGACCAAAAGTTAATGCGGGGTCTATAGCTACTCACAATGATCTATCCTCTATGATAGATGAGTATGCTACTGACCCTGACTTTAGAGACATAATGTCAGCCCTTGCTTTGGGGAAGAAAGAGGAACCATTCACCTTGCAGGATGGTTATCCTCTCCACGGCAATACGCTATGTGTTACCCATTCCCTTCGTGAGAAAGTTATGTATGAATCCCATGCTCCTCCATATGCGGGGCATAGAGGTATTCAACCTACTCTCCGAGGAGTAGAGACATACTTCTATTGGCCTACCATGAAAGTGGACATACAAGAGTATGTATAAAAATGTGTAGTATGCCAAAAGACCAAGTATGATAGAGGGAAGCCACCTGGATTACTCCAGCCATTGCCTATTCCAAATTCACCATGGGAGAGTATATCCATGGATTTCATCTTTGGATTACCCAAGTCTATCCATGGGAAAACAGGATTATGGACAATAGTCGACAGGTTTAGCAAGCAAGCACATTTTATTCCTGTCAAAAAGACTATTAAGGCACATCAAATGGCAACTCTCTTCATATCTCAGATTTTTAAACACCATGGATTACCCACATCCATCGTGTCAGATAGAGATCCTAGAATGACCAGTAATTTCTAGAAATGTCTCTTTGAAAATCTAGGAACAAGATTGAATTTCTCTTCGGCCTATCACCCACAAACGGATGGCCAAAGTGAGATATCCAATCTTACGATACTCGATCTACTCAAGACTTATGTTACCGAAGTAGATCAACGCTCACAATGGGAAAAGTACTTACCTCTTGTAGAGTATGCCTACAATAATACTGTACATACTTCTACGGGAAAAGCACCTTTTGAGATCATTGAGGGAAGACCTAAAAGTCCCTTGCTACTCAAAGTACATGGGAAGATCTTCGCCGTCGATGAGTATAGCCGTGACTTACAAGAATCTTTTCAAAAGATTAGGGAGGCTATATCCATCTCTCAACAAAGTCAAAAAGCTGCTACTGATAAGCACAGAAGAGCCTTAATGTTTAAAGAAAATGATTGGGTCTTACTCAAGTTTCCTAAGGCTCAATTAAGGCAAACGACGGGCAAAAATCCTACGGGCCATCAAAAGTATTATGCTAAACTAGCAAAAAGATACTATGGTCCTTTACAAATCTTGAAGCCCATCAATGAGACGGCTTATCAACTCAAGTTGCCCAACAATTGGCTCACACACAATGCCTTTCATGTAAGCCTACTTAAGCCCTACAAAGGAGCGCCACCAACTGAACCAATCATTGAAGACCCTCCCAAAGTTGAAGACCAAGAAGAGGTGCTACAACCCGAAGCTGTCCTTCGGCATGAAGACAAGGTACTACGACATGGTAAGATTATCCGACGATATCTTATTAAGTTCAAAAATTATCCTTTTGAAGATGCTAGATGGATGCAAGAAGTACAGCTTAAGGATAGTATGAACCTTGTCAATGCTTACAATGCTACATTAGAGTAAGCAAATGTACAAATTTCTTTCAAATGACTCATGTTTTTGTCTTATAAGACTAGTCCTCTTTTTAATTGTGCACAAATTTAATTAGTATGCATGCTTAGAATCATGTTTGTGATGACGACGTCTCTCAAACACCAAGTAGAATTTGTCACTCTACTTTGGGAGAATGAAATAGACTAAAGAGCAGACATGCTTGCGGCAGCTATGTCTCCCAAGCACCAAATGGATTAGTCATCCATCTTGGAAAGATGTCGTAGGGTAAAAAGGGATCCTCTACCCGCTAAGTAAGATTGACTAATGACTAAGGCTTTATCTCTTCTACCTCATAGTCGAGGACGACTATGATTTCAAGAAAGAGGTAATGTCATAAAATATAATATCTAACCAACCCAAATGATTTTCTCATATTAAATTGATCACTTAATGTGGGAGAATAAACGGGAACAAGTGTTAAGATATAGATATGTGCTTATAGATCTATATCAACACGGGGCCAATGGTAAAGGGGCCCAAAGAAGAGATGGTCTATCAAAGAGCAAGGCTAACTAATGGAGCATACGACCTTAGGGTTAGCTTCATTAAGACCTCCAATAATGTGTGTAAAAGTCCTTTGACCTTAGATAAGCTAGGGTCTTGAGGCGGGAGAGGTAATGTCATAAAATCTAATATCTAACCAACCCAAATGATTTTCTCATATTAAATTGATCACTTAATGTGGGAGAAGAAATGGGAACAAGTGTTAAGATATAGATATGTGCTTATAGATCTATCTCAACCCGGGGCCAAGGGTAAAGGGGCCCAAATGAGAGATGGTCTATCAAAGAGCAAGGCTAACTAATGGAGCATAAGACCTTAGGGTTAGCTTCATTGAAGACCTCCAATAATGTGTATAAAAGTCCTTTGACCTTAGGTAAGCTAGGGCTGAGCTTGAGGCGGGAACCCGGCCCAAGCTCGAGGTGCTTGTCCTGCTTGAGGTGCTTGTTGTGCTTGAGGTGCTTGTTATGCTTGAGGTGCTTGATTAAGGTGCTTGAGGTGCTTGACCTGCTACATGCTTGAGGTGCTTGACTTGCTGCTTGATTAAGGTGCTCGAGGTGCTTTGACAGGCTTTCCTGAGATGCTTGTGGGAACACCCCTAGTTCAAGTGCATTGTCATGCTTGATGACTAAGGTGCTTGAGCACCAAAAGTCAAAAGTATCCCTACAAGAGGGGGGGCGAGCCCTTTTCCTAGGGGATAGAGAGAGAACACACACTCACACACACAAGGAAGGCCCAAGCTTGAAGAGGCAGCAGGGACACATGTCAGGCCCCTACCTATGTTACCTTCATGAGATGCCTGAAGCCCATTGGTTGGCCACCCAAGGGGTCCAATAGTAATTTAGGAGATTTAATTAATTGATTTAGCATTTATCTAGCGCTCTCTCTCAAAGGGGAAAGGGGGACACTTGTCTCAAGGCTACCCCTACTGCTTGTAATGCCTCCTGCTTATGATTGGCTAGTCCTGGAGGGGTCCAATGAGCTTCAAGCATGAGCTACAAGGGGGGGTCGACCCAAGCAAGCTAGGGGGTTGCTTAGGGGGTATACTCACCCACACACACTCACAAACACTCTCATTGTGTGCTATGCAAAGTGCAAGAGTTGCCTCTCCAAGCAAGTAGAGGTTGAGAGCCTACACCAACACTCTTGGCTATGGAGTGCAAATCCAACCAAGAGCCATGCTTCAATGCTTAAGCTTTCCATCTCCTTCTTCTTCATTACTATGCTATTATGTATGCTAGCAACAAGAGTTATGATAAGTGAGGAACTAATTCTTTCTCCTACGAAATGTTTCTTCTTCCTCTTCCCTACCCTCATTCCCTGCTAGCTCTCTCCACCTTCAAAGGTGTTTGAGGTCTTGGGACTGAGGCTTGGGATAGCTAAAGCTTTCTTCAAGTTTATGTTATGTTTGTGATGCATGAAGCTTTCCATCTTCATTGCATCACCTAGGTCACAAGGAACACAAAGACTATATTGTAACAAGTCTCTCTTAATGGGAGAAATCATAATACAAATGCCTATTGGAGGGGGGACCGGCTCCACATAAATCCGGTCCTCAACTGTTGTCATGTTCTCTAAATTCTCTCTCTTGCAAAATTATTGTTCATGCCAAGTTAACTAATTGCTATGATTATGTTGCTATCTTCAATTATGTTCACCCGTTATGCTCACAAAGTTATTTCTCAAAAGTACTCTCATTAATTTCCGCTACTCTCAAGTTAAATAGGCCAATTCCATTACATAGTTTTAGGTGCATCGTTGGGAACTATAGACTTAATAATGGAGTCTTTTGAGTCTTGCCTTCTGCAATTAACAGTCTCTAAACCATGGGTGTGGCTTCTTGAGAGCTAATTTTCAAAGGTAAAGAAGAGTAGCAACTAAGGTTTTTGAGGGTACCGAAGCACAAAGTAGCATATACATAAGTTTAGTTAGCATGACTGACAATAATAAAGAGAGTAAAATGAATATTGACAACTTTGATTTTTCACATGAAGGTGCTACTGATGATGCCCCAATGTTTGTGAACTATCTTGTTACTAGGTTGCAACAAGCTATGGCAACCCTGCCTTGCAATCCGAAGTTACTCAACAACTTTGTGCTTATGGAATTTCCCTACCTCTCCAAGAAGAGAGAGCTTAGGAAGTCTCTTGTTGAGACTCCCAAAAGAAGACTCTCTCCGATAAGAGAAGCGGAGGAATCCAATGAATGAGATAGAAGTAAATCTCCAAACTCCTCTGAAGATGTGGCTCCACGTAGACGGCGGTCTTGACGACCCACAACTCCTCTCAAGAGGAAAAGATCATTCTATAGTCCTTCTCCTTGTCACTTTTAAAGGGAAACAAAGGACGAAAAAGGCGAGAAGGAGATCACCCTCTTCTCCTTCTTTCTCATATTCCTCCTCTTTCGACAAAGGCAGCGGCTATTCTCCTAGAGAATATAAGAGGAGATGACATTGCAAATCCTATGCTTCTTGGAAAATGTCTTACAAGATTAAGAAGTTCAAAGAGGGAGGAAAAAGTATCTCTTTTCTCACCTATGATGACAGCTTTGGTACTATCGGCAAAGTTTTAGCCTTCATCCACCAATTTGATGCGGCCTTTGGAGACGAGGGCTTCACAGAGTCCTCCAAGCTATTTCATGTAGCTATGCACTTTCAAAAATCTGCTCGACAATGGTGTGCTAGCCGTCATGGCAATGGTGAATCTCCAAAGACATGGAAAACTGTACAAGTTTCCATCATGCAACAATTCCTTGCAAGCGACGTCAAAGATAAACTGCTCACCAAATGGCGGATTTTAAAGCTACTCTCCAATGAATCTATCCACAAATATGTGGACAAGTTTTGGTATTTACATCTCAAAGCTATAGTCTTTCAAAAGATAGACATTGCCGAGCAAAAGCAACAATTTTGTGCGGGATTACCTAAAGAAATGGCTGAGTATGTCAACTCACAACCACCTAGTACTATCACCAAAGTCATCCACCACATTATGGTTACTTGTCGCATTAATTTCCAACAAGGAGCTAAAAGGAATTCCAAGCCCATGGAAAACAAAGACCAAAATGATTCAAGAGGGAAGAACAATGCTCAAAACTCTTCCCAAGGTAACTCCAACAACGACGACGACAATAAGACCAAGGAGAAAGGAGTTTACAAAGGTAAAAATAAACTCTCTCCTGAAGAGCTATAGGCTTTTCAAAAGGATCTTAAATGTTTCAAGTGTGGGGAGCAAGATGGGTACCGTTCTTGCCCCAAAAAAAAATGCACGAAATGAGACTCCTAGAGCCACCACCGTCGAAGCTCCAAAAGACTCGATGCTCATTGCAAAGGGTCATCCCTTTCGTATGCTTGGGGAAAGTTGAGGGAGCATGATACCTTCATCCTTTTTGACCCTGTCTCTACTCACAACTTCACATCAACGGAGTTGGCCACTAAGCTCAGTATTCAAGCTTTTGAGATGGGAGATACTTTAACTGCTAATGGAGCATTCAAGGGACAACAAGCCTCCATTACTCCCTTGATTGGGGAATTGAGACTTCATGTCCAAAGCTACGTCGACAAAGAAGACTTTTTTACCTTGATTATCTAAGATTGATTTCACTAAAGCAGCAAGCTTAGCTATGCCATGTGGCGATATGTAATTGCTTAAATGAGGATGTAGAGAGAGAGAGAGAGAGAAAGAGAGAACAAGGTAATAAAAGAGAGAAAAGCATCGCGTGCTGCTAAATGAGGATGTAGAGAGAAAGAGAGAAAAGCATGCCGCGTTTAGAAAAAATAGCGATCAAAGCGGTCAACCAACTTATATATATATGTACGGCCGGCAATTGCAGACGCAGCACACCAGTTGAGGAGCAATTGACGCAGCACACCAAAGGGGAAGCAGCAAAGGAAAATGCCAGGCATCAGTCAACCTCATCCTCAAGCATAGTTCCAGACACAGTCACCTTCATCATAATGGTTTCTACTTGTGCACATGAAGAAGCCTTAGATACAAGCATGTGGCTGCATATTTGCAGACTTGTTGAGAGTGGGCATGACATTGACATCGTTGTAGAAAATGTGCTTCTAGATATGTATGGTAAGTGCTGCTCCTTACGGCCAGACGCTAGGAAAGTTTTCATGTCCATAAAAGCACTCACACTGGTTTCATGGAACACAATGATTGGAATCTATTCTCATTCTGAGCAGGTCTGTTGGAATTAGGGTTGTAGAGAAACGCACACAGCTTGGAGAAGACGAAGGAATCTTACGGCACACAATAGAGAGTGTGTTAATTAGTATTCAATGGAAAGATAGATAGCCCTAGAGTGATGGGCGTATATACAATGCTCGGGGGAAAAAACCTCCTAAAGAGGGAAAAAATGCCCCGACGGTCCTAGTCTGTTCACACACATCACTACCACATGTATATGGTAACAAATCCCCCCTGGAGTGATGCGGTGAACGAGAGCTGGCACATGAGTAAAGGGAAGTGGCATGCCGTGAGGACATGATCAGTCCACAAAGGGGAGTAAGCCCAAAGCTTTGCGGAAAGCTTCAAGCTTCTCACGAGACAATGCCTTTATGAAAAGATCTGCAAGGTTGTCCTGTGTTGGCACATAAGCCAAGCTGATCTCTCCTGCTGAGAGCCTCTCCCTGACATAGTGGTAATGCACCTCAATGTGCTTTTTGCGAGCATGAAAAACTGGGTTCCTCGCAACTGCCAATGCACTCTGACTATCAGTGTAGATAGTGTTGGCAGTGTCTTGTCCAGCACCCAAATCAGCCATAAGGTGTATGAGCCATACACACTCAACCGTAGCTGTGAAGACTGCCATGTACTCAGCCTCACAACTCAAAGTGTCCATAGTACATTGCTTCTTGCTCAACCATGATATACATGAACTGCCAAGCATGAAACAAAAACCACTTGTGGACACTCGCGTGTCAAAACAACCAATCCAATCTGAGTTCGAAAAAGCATGTAAGTCTGGCGGCAATGATCTCCCCTTGGGATAACACAAGCCAAGATGTAAAGTGCCACTAAGGTAGCGGAAAATCCTCTTGACAGCCTGCCAATCCTTAGACCTTGGCCTATGCATAAATCTACTGACCTGTGAGACTGCAAACTGAATATCTAGCCTCATGTTGCATACATAAATGAGGCAGCCAACAGCAATTTGGTAAAGAGTGACATCAGCAGGATCGCCAGCATCATGTAGACTCAACTTCAAACCTGTTTCCATGGGAGTCGCAATAGGTTTGCAATCCTCAAGTCCAAACTTACATAGCAATGTCTCTATGTAACTTTTCTGACACAAGGCAATACCACCATCACACTACTTTAACTGTATACCCAAGTAATGATGCAACAGTCCCAAATATTTCATCTTGAAAGTAGCATTCAAATCAGCCTTAAATTCAGCAATATGTCTCTCATTTGGTCCAGTGATCAGCAAATCATCGACATAAAGAACCACAATGAGAGGTACATTATCCTCACGCTTTACATACAATGTGCTTTCTGTTGGACTGTTACATCATGTACATTTGCATCAGTAATAGGCTGATCTGTAACATTTTCAGAAACCCCCATAGGTTGTACATTTTCCTCATTGGAACTTACATTCGTATTTCCACCCCTTAAAAGAGGCAAGAGTGTCATAAACGTCCTTTGAGCTTACATTACTGTCTCTAGTACATGACAGCAAGGGCTGAACAGATCTTCCACAAACACTACATCCCGTGAAACCAGAATACGTTTTGTTTGCGGATGATACAACCTGTAACCTTTGCTTTCATCACTATAACCAAAAAAAATACATTTGACAGCCTTATCATCCAATTTTCTACGCTGCACTTGTGGCACCAAAGTATATGCCAAACAGCCAAAAACACGCATGTGCTCAATAGAAGGCTTTCTATCATGCCATGCTTCATATGGAGTAATAGACTGCAAAGCTTTCGTAGGACACCTGTTTAGTACATAAGTGGCACACATGATGGCCTCAAGCCAAAAAGAATGCGGTAAAGCTTGACTCTTGACCATACATCGTGCCATTTTCGTCAGTGACCTGTTTTTCCTCTTAGTAACACCATTTTGCTGAGGTGTATAAGGCACTGTACATTGGTGTTTATCCCACGACTAGCCAGAAATACACTAAATTCATGAGACATATACTCCCCCCCTCGATCGGAATGGAGGGTGCCCATAGTACATTTCGAGACATTTTCAGCCATAGCCAGAAATTGTCATAAAAACTTTGGACTTCGCTTTAAGCAGAATTACACATGCATGCCTCGAGTAATCATCAATGAAAGTCACGAAGTACAGGTAATTGCCAAGCTGCAGCTGCATCTTACCCAGAATACAAGCTTCACAAACATGTTTGACAGGTGCTTCAAGAGGCGGCAAAGAAGCAACCGTATCAGATTTCTACAAATGCGGCAAACTGGCAAAATTCAGATGACCAAAACGTGCATGCCAAAGTTTTGCATCTGAAATAGCCCTTTAATCTGCAACAGCATATATTTGCAAAATTTTGTCCACACTTGTCATACAAAGTGAGCTTATACAGCCCATGGCACAAAAGGCCAGATGCAACAATTTCATCACCAAAACTGGGATCATGAACTGTACATCTCTCATCCACAAATTTGACTACAAGTCCAAGTCTAGCAAGTGCGGATATAGACAAGAGATTTTTCTTGATCCCAAGTACATAAAGTGCATCAACAAGTGTGAAATAAATGCGATTAGCATCAGTAAGCACAATCTTTCCAACTCCCTGAACTGGATAATGGGCATTGTTGGCACAAGTGACTGAATTCCCATGAGGGACAGACTCGAGAGAGGTAAACAATTCACGATGTGAGGTAATGTGCTTTGTAGCACCACTGTCGAAATACCACACATGTGAATCTGCAGCAACTGACAAGCATGCATCATGGACAGCAGGATTGTAAGTGCACTCTGTGCTAAATGCCCATTCTGCATCAACATCAGCAACACAGTCTCCTTTCACAGAAGACTCAACAATGGTTGCATTTGTAGTGGAACCAGCATTTGCAGTGGAAACACCCTCTTTCTTCTTAGCCTCTTTGGCCTTCAACTTAGGACACGACTTGATCAAGTGATCATTGGCTTTACAATAATGGCAACGCATCTTATTTTTGCCCTTATCACCAGAATTGCCAGACGAAGTGCTGCCAGCAGAAGCATTAGGAACAAAATTTTTGCCACTCGCAGCAGAACCATAAGAAGTGGCTGCATTGCTGTTACCACCCTTTCTTTGAGAAGCAATAAAAGCCTGTTCAATTGAACGCTGTCTAGTCGTGTTTTTTCTAGAAAGTGACTATTGCAACAGCAATGTGCATAATGTATCAAACTTGACAACTTCTGGATTTTCTTGGGTCATAAGTCTCCAAGTACTAGCAAAAGTCTGGTAAGAATTACGTAAGGCATCAAGAACAGTCTGCACAAGGGAACTATCTGAAATGACTTCACCTGGAGAAATGAGTTGCTCATTGATATCCTTGACACTAGCAAGGAAAGTGTCCATATCATCTTCCTCATGCATAATCTTTGACTCCAACTCTTTACGCAGCAAAGCAATTTTAGCCTCATTGCGACTTGCATAAAGACCAGCCAAAATATCCCAAGCCTGTTTTGCAGATTTTGCTGAACGGATGTGAGGAACAATGGTGCACTTCATAGACAACGCAATCAATGCATGAGCCTGTGCATCCTTAACATCCCAACGAGCATGTTCTGCCGTAGGCAAAACAACTCTAACAGCAGCAATCCTTGCAGCAAGACCTGCAGCATCCTCAACATCGCCTACATCCTCAGAACCAAGATGTACATCAATGCCCTACACAATGTTCCAAACGCCCTTTGACACAAGAACATGTTGCATCATATAAGCCCACATAGGGTAGTTGTCCCCATCCAACCTCTCCTCAACAGCAAACATCTTGAACACATCTGTGTTGTTGTTCTCAGCCATGGTAAATGTTGCACCTAGTGTGAAAACTGCCCGAAAATAGGAGAAACGGAGCGGGAACAACACGTGCTATATAGCACAAACCATAGAAGACTATAAGGCACCTGTTATGCAGAAAATGGCACTGACAGAAATTCTTCACAAAATGACGAAATAGCCTGTGCAGTACTGCTTGTAGTGGAAACGGAGGCCGAAATGAGCCCGAATCAAAAATCTGAGCAGACCGAGCTCTAAGAGCTCGCCCGAAGTATTTATTGACCTGCAAATGCTCGCCAAAGCTCACTGAAATCGGAGAAAGTGACCAGGCGTGTGCTGGAGCAGCTGGCGATCGGGAGGACGCAACGTGCTCTGATACCAATTGTTGGAATTAGGGTTGTAGAGAAACGCACACAGCTTGGAGAAGACGAAGGAAGCTCAAGGCACACAATAGAGAGTGTATTACTTAGTGTGCAATGGAAGGATAGATAGCCCTAGAGTGATGGGCGTATATACAATGCACGTGGGAAAAAACCTCCTAAAGAGAGAAAAAATGCCTCGGCGGTCCTAGTGTGTTCACACATCACTACCACATGTATATGGTAACAAGGTCAAAGCAGCATTGCATCTCTTTCAGCAAATGCAAGTAGAGGGTCTTCTAATTGATA
This sequence comes from Adiantum capillus-veneris, assembly GCF_014529385.1. Lineage (NCBI taxonomy): Eukaryota > Viridiplantae > Streptophyta > Polypodiopsida > Polypodiales > Pteridaceae > Adiantum > Adiantum capillus-veneris. The sequence continues at coordinate 54,793,496 of NC_140952.1, read as the reverse complement.
AGTATTTGTATGTCAGCATAATAAATGTTTCTCATAATGGAGAATCTCTAGCTCAGATCAAGCACATACACAGCCTCCTCATGCAACATGTATTTCAATTGGACATGGTTGTAGTGACTGCAGTGCTAATCGATGTATAGCAAGTGGTTTTCTAGAGGCGCAGATACCGTTTGAGGGAATGCAGATACGGGATCTCATAGCATGGAATGCTATGATATCAGTCTATAACCGGCATGCACAAGGTGTTAGGTTCTTTGATCTCTCTCAGCAGATGCAGACAAAGGGGTTCATGCCTGACAAGGTGACATTTCTTGCACTCCTTTCTGCTTACGCTGACTTGCATGCCCTTTATTTTGGTAATCATGTACATGCTCGCATTATGTATGTGGGCAATAGTGTCGATGTTAGTTTAGGAAACAATTTGATTACCATGTATGGAAAGTGCAACAATATTAATCATGCTGAGAAGGTGTTCCATAGAATGCTTGAGAGAGATGTCATTTCATGGAACACTCTTTATCACAACCTATAATCAACTAGGGCATAGACCGAGCAAGTTGTCGCTCATCATTTTAATACAAGCAATGCTGTAGAAGATCTCCTTCCAAATAAGGTGACCATTGTTGGCCTCTTTCATATGTGCTACAGCCAAACGCATGAAGCCGTGTGCAGGCTTGTGCATTCTTTCATATTGGGCTCTGAATTAGAGCTGGATGGTATTGTTGGCACTGCAGTGGTTAGTGCATTTGGGAAATGCGCTAATCTACACGAGGCTCAAAATTTTTTTACAAGATGGTAGAGAGGAACGAGTTTGCATGGAATGCGATTACTGCAGCTCATGCTCATCATGGCTTAGGTAGGGTGCGATTAATGTTTACAAACAGAGCGTTCACAGCACGGTCTTCGCACAGAAACTCTGGAGTTGTTTGAGCAGATACGATTGGATGTGGTTAGGGAAGTTGTTTAATGAGCAGATACGATTGGATGTAGCCCCTAATTACCTGACCACCTTAACCTCTCTTCTTGGGGCTTGCAGTCATGCGGGACTCGTGCATGAGTGCAGTTGTTACTGCTTCCTTTACTTAACTGAAGAATATGGTATGAAGCCAATGTTGAACCAATTGAACATCATCATGGACTTGCTTGGACGTGCGGACTGCTAGAAGAGACAGTTTTTTACTTGCAGAATGCCTTGCCAACCAAGTGCAGAGTCGTGGCTTACTTTGCTTGATGCATGCCAAAAATATGCTGATGCGGAGCGAGGGAGCTCTACTGCATGGCAACTGTCAGAAGTGCATTGTGCCAATCCTGCATCACACATCATGCTTTCAAGCATACACATCATGTGTAATCTAGAGGCAACAAAGGTTGAGCAATTTTCATGGGCTGAACAACATTAGGTGTGAGCATGGAAAGAGAAGTGATGTGGTGCTTAGCTACGCTTTGAAGTTGATCATGTAGCAATATTAGCCCTCTTATCATGCAACAATGATTATCTTGTCCTTTGAATACCATCTGTGGGTAGAGAGGTCTTCAATGTATTTGCTTTATCATTCGGAGAGAGGTAATGATATTGAGCATTCAGCTCCACTCCCACAACTCTTATCCTTGCATTGGCTATTAACTCACCCTGGACACTTGATTCTTTCCAATGCAAACTCAACTCTTTGCAACACGTACGTACCCTTTAATGTCGAGAGCATTTGCAACACTGCTTTCTCCTGTCACAGGATACACTTTCAAGATGCGTAGGACATACCGATTGGCCATTTTTTACGTGCCAGGGAGGGATTCCTACAATTATGATGACTGTAGCTAGCACTTGCCCATTTTTAGGGTTTGTTCCATTTTTAACTGATGGAGGTTATTGGCCTTCATAAAGCCTTGGGGGAACATCCTAATTCTCAAGACCCTTTTCTAGCCCTTGGATTCAATTAGTTGGATGCAGGATGTGGCTCCTCCAATATTCACTCCATGACACACTTTGCCACTAGGATCCATGCATTAAAGGAGTGAAAAGGGCTAAAGGAAGAAAAGAGGTGAAGTTAGTAAGTGCCATGGCTCTTTGGATTACAACTAGCACATAAACATAGAGAGCCAAGTTGGAGATTCTGCCTCTATGTTGGTTGCGTCGAGGTTCAAAGTTGTCAGCTTATCTAGTTGTGCCATAGGTGCTTATAGTGATAAAAGTATTTGGCTCTTCTCTATTCATGCACCACCACGGATGTGCTCAGCCACTGCAGCACGGATTGAAGCACGCCCTTGACCTTCTATTGCCCACAAATGAAAGTCCTTCCTATGTCTATTGCAGTGTCCCTTGTTCGACATCAAAACCATCCGCACACAATCTCATCTGTGATCAATCTGGGCTATATTGAAGAAGCAGTCAAAGGAGAGGTCGGTAGGTAAGGGACTCCAGGTGTGTGCTGGTGTGTCTATGTCAACAGAGGATGACGAGTCCAATGAGTCATTATGCTTCCTACCCCAACTTCACTCAAAGATAAAGCAACCCGTTGCACCTGCCTCTACAGTACTAGAGATTACATCGACACGTGACTTCGCACTCAACCGTTAAGAGAAGGAGATCCGCGGGCACAAGTAGAGATAGTTGCTTAAGCTGTAACATTTAGTGGCCTAAAAACTTGTGTGTAGCGGAAATTAGGATGAACATAGTGGGCATTTCATTAGAATAGATTCCTAATGAGAATTACAAGAGTGCTTGGGTGGAGAGAGCAACAAAAAGCATAACACCTAGCTAGATAGCATGAACAATACTTTCAAAAGAGAGAGAAATTAAGCTATTGACAACAGTTGAGGACCGGATTTGCATGGAGCCGGTCCCCCCTCCAAAAGGCTTTGTATTATGGTTTCTCCATCAAGAGAGACATTGTACAATACAATTCTTTGTGTTCCTTCAAAACTAGCTAGTGCAATGAAGATGAAAGCTTCATGCACTAAGCAAAACACTAATCAAACACAACATCACTTATCCCCGGTCTCATACCCAAGACCTCACACACCTTCAAAGATGGTGAGAGCTAGCAGGGTATGAGAGTAGATTGAGAGGAAGAAGGAGTATTCTTACAAGAAAGATGTACATCTCCTCACATAATCACTCATATTAGCATAGCTTAGCTTAGTAAATAGCATGGTGGAGGAGATGAGCATGCATTGAAGCTTGGCTCTTGGTTGGATTTGCATCACAAAGCCAAGAGTTGTTGGTGTAGGCCTCCCTTCTCACAAGCTTGGAGTAGGTAGTAAGCTTTCCATTAAAGCTTGAGAAGGAGAAAGAGTCTTCTTTACTTTCACACATGAAGGTTGTGTGAGTGTTGGTGTGTGTGATAATACCTGCAAAAATCAGCCCCCTCTCTCTCTCTGGGGCGACCCCTTTTATTGCTCTTGCTATCCTCTCATTGGACTCCCTAGGGCTAGCCAATGACAATTAAGCAGCATAAGTGATAGCCTTCTGACATGTGTCCCCTTTCCCCTTTTGTGAGAGCTTTAGGTACTTTAATAATTCAACTAAACTCTCAATGGACCCCTTTGCCTCCTGGCCAATAGGAATCAAGCAAGCCATTGGGCTGCTGAATGCTCATTGGACCCCTTGGGAGACTGTCCAATAGTCTTCTAGAGGACTTAATTCTCATTGGTTCTTTTATTAAGTGTTTTTAAATTAATTAAACTAGATTTACTCTAGCCTAATTCTCATTGGTCCACCTCCAAGGCCATCCAATAGGAATTGGGTACACCTTGTGGGCATCTGGCCTAGGGAGCTAACATGTGTCCCTCATTCCCTTTGTGTAAAGGGAGCTTGTGTGTGTGTGTGTGTGTGTGTGTGTGTGTGTGTGTGTGTGTGTGTGTGTGTGTGTGTGTGTGTGTGTGTGTGACTTTCTCTCCCATCCCCTACAAGCTAGGCTCGCCCCCTCCTATGTAGGGATTTGAAAAGACTTTTGGGACACACACAGAGCATCCAATTCCCCCCATGGTTGACCTTTGGACACAACCTTTGAATTTTGGAACCTTAGTATTTTGGAAGTCTTGATGGGCTGAACCTTAGGGTCTTTTTAGCCCATTGTTGCACATGGCTCTTTTGCAGATGGCCCCCCTTTGGATCCCTATTTTCCCTCCTTTGGATCCCTGCTCTGGCCGGTCTGCTAGCTTAACCAATATTCTAGCTTTTTCTCCCCTGGCACTTCCCCATATTAAATGATCAGTTTAACATGAGAAAATCATTTAGGAGAATTAGATATTGATTATTATGACATTACCTCTCTCTTGAAATCATAGTCGCCCTCGACTATGGTGTAGAGAAGATAAAGCATATTCATGAGTCCTTTTCTTAGCGGGTAGAGGATCCCTATATCATTCCACAATGGATGACTAGTCCATTTGGCGCTTGAGAGCCTGAGGCTGCCACAAGCATGTCTGCCCATTAGTCCTATCAATCTTCCATAGTAGAGTGACAAGCTCTACTTGGTGTTTGGGAGACGTATGCATGCCCTTGTTCGCCGCACTTGAAACACCGGTTATCCTTGCGATAACGCTCGAGCTCTTCAGGAGAGTGTTTGTTTTACCTTTGTAAACTCCCTTCTCTTTAGCTTTGTTGGAGTTGCCCTTATGAGACTTTTGGACATTGTCCTTCCCCTTAGGCTCGTTGGAACCCTTGTTTTCCGTGGGCTTATTATTTCTTTTAGCCCCCGTTTGGAAATTGATTCGAGAGGCCACCATAGTATGGTGTATTACCACTGATATGGTACCTGTCCTTTGGGAGTTGACATACTCCGCCATTTCTTCGGTTAAGCCCGCACAAAATTGTTGCTTTTGCTCTCCAAAATCCAACTTTTTGAAGACAGTGGCTTTGAGTTGTAGGTCCCAAACCTTTTCTACATATTTGTGGATGGATTCATAGGGAGAGAGCTTTAAGCTTCGCCATTCACTGAGTACTTTCTCTTTGGCATCAGTGGACAAAAACTGCTTCATAATGGAAGCTCTTAAAGCTTTCCATGTTCGTGGAGCTTCACCGTTGGCTCGTAGGCTAGACCACCATTGCCTGAAGGACTTTTGAAAGTGCATAGCTACATGGCGTAGCTTAGAGGACTCCGTGAAGCGCTCATCTCTAAACGCCGCATCAAACTATTAGATAAAGGCCAAGACTTTGTCCGTAGCACCAAAGGTGCCATCATAGGTAAGGAAAGAGATGCTCTTCCCTCCCACTTTGAACTTCTTCAGCTTGGAGGACCTCTTCCATGCAGCATAGGATTTCCTATGGCCTTTTCTTTTTGATGGTTCAAAGGTTGCACCATCACTTTCTTCAGAAGGTGAAGAATTTGAAGAAGGTGGAGAAGAGGGTGACCTCTTTCTCGCCTTTTTCTTGTCTTGATCTTCGTCGTCTTCACCATCACTTTCATAAGAGGAAGAGGATGAAGAAGATGGAGAAGAGGGTGTCCTCTTTCTCGCCTTTTTCATTTCTTGCTTTTTATCTTCCTCTTTGAATTATGGTGTGGAGAAGGGTGCGATGGTCTTCTCCGCTTTGGTGGTGATGGAGAGCGTTTAGCCCGCCGTCTTCGTGGAGCCATCTCCGCCAAGGTGGCGGGAGACTCACTTCTTTCTCATTCCTTCGGTGGAGGCTCTTGAGTTCTCCTTTGGGAAGGAGATGCATCATCAAGAAGTAAATTCTTGAGCCCTTCGTATGGATTCTCTTCTTCTCCCGAATCGGAGAGACACCTCTTTTGGAAGTTTCACAAGGAGTCTTCCTAGGTGTTCTCTCGTCATGGTGGTGAGCTTGGAGAATCCCGTGAGCACGGAGTTGCCGTTGCACTTCACTTTGGAGAGATGGATTGCCCATGGCTTGTTGAAGCCTAGAAACAAGATAGTTAACAAGCATCGGAGCATCATTAGTAGCTTGCTCATTAGCAAAATCAAAGTTATCAACATTAATTTCACTCTCTTTACTATTGTCAGCCATTCTAACAACTTTTAGGTGTAAACTTTTTAGGTGTACTTTGACACTTCAAGCCATAGTTGCTACTCCTCTTTACCCCTTTAGAAAAAGCACTCAAGCTACTGTACTCGTGGCTCGAATACCATTAATTGCAAGGAATAGAAGAGAGGGTCGTTCAACACCAAAATAGCACCGGCTCCTGTCAAGCTTCTAATAGCTCAATAGTGGTTAAGCGATAGGCAAGCCCCGTAGGACTCCATTATTAAGACCATAGCTCTCGACGGTGATGCCCCGTTAACTACACGAAGGCAGGCGCACTGCAAGGCTGAAAAATCCCTATTCTACTTACTCACAGGCAATTAATAATACCAACCATTTATAGCTAGCTTGAGGACCTCACTTCTTGAGCAAGAAAAGAGAAACCTTGTGCTCTGATACCAATGTAACATTTAATGGCCTAAAAACTTGTGTGTAGCGAAAATTAGGATGAACATAGTGGGCATTTCATTAGAATAGATTCCTAATGAGAATTACAAGAGTGCTTGGGTGGAGAGAGCAACAAAAAGCATAACACCTAGCTAGATAGCATGAACAATACTTTCAAAAGAGAGAGAAATTAAGCTATTGACAACAGTTGAGGACCGGATTTGCATGGAGCCGGTCCCCCCTCCAAAAGGCTTTGTATTATGGTTTCTCCATCAAGAGAGACATTGTACAATACAATTCTTTGTGTTCCTTCAAGACTAGCTAGTGCAATGAAGATGAAAGCTTCATGCACTAAGCAAAACACTAATCAAACACAACATCACTTATCCCCGGTCTCATACCCAAGACCTCACACACCTTCAAAGATGGTGAGAGCTAGCAGGGTATGAGAGTAGATTGAGAGGAAGAAGGAGTATTCTTACAAGAAAGATGTACATCTCCTCACATAATCACTCATATTAGCATAGCTTAGCTTAGTAAATAGCATGGTGGAGGAGATGAGCATGCATTGAAGCTTGGCTCTTGGTTGGATTTGCATCACAAAGCCAAGAGTTGTTGGTGTAGGCCTCCCTTCTCACAAGCTTGGAGTAGGTAGTAAGCTTTCCATTAAAGCTTGAGAAGGAGAAAGAGTCTTCTTTACTTCACACATGAGGTTGTGTGAGTGTGTGTGTGTGATAATACCTTGCAAAAATCAGCCCCCTCTCTCTCTCTTGGGCGACCCCTCTTCTATTTGCTCTTGCTATCCTCTCATTGGACTCCCTAGGGCTAGCCAATGACAATTAAGCAGCATAAGTGATAGCCTTCTGACATGTGTCCCCCTTTCCCCTTTTGTGAGAGCTTTAGGTACTTTAATAATTCAACTAAACTCTCAATGGACCCCTTTGCCTCCTGGCCAATAGGAATCAAGCAAGCCATTGGGCTGCTGAATGCTCATTGGACCCATTGGGAGACTGTCCAATAGTCTTCTAGAGGACTTAATTCTCATTGGTTCTTTTATTAAGTGTTTTTAAATTAATTAAACTAGATTTACTCTAGCCTAATTCTCATTGGTCCACCTCCAAGGCCATCCAATAGGAATTGGGTACACCTTGTGGGCATCTGGCCTAGGGAGCTAACATGTGTCCCTCATTCCCTTTGTGTAAAGGGAGCTTGTGTGTGTGTGTGTGTGTGTGTGTGTGTGTGTGTGTGTGTGTGTGTGTGTGTGTGTGTGTGTGTGTGTGTGTGTGTGTGTGTGTGACTTTCTCTCTCATCCCCTACAAGCTAGGATCGCCCCCTCCTATGTAGGGATTTGAAAAGACTTTTGGGACACACACAGAGCATCCAATTCCCCCCATGGCTGACCTTTGGACACAACCTTTGAATTTTGGAACCTTAGCATTTTGGAAGTCTTAACGGGCTGAACCTTAGGGTCTTTTAAGCCCATTGTTGCACATGGCTCTTTTGCAGATGGCCCCCCCTTTGGATCCCTATTTTCCCTCCTTTGGATCCCTACTGTGGCCAGTCTGCTAGCTTAACCAATATTCTAGCTTTTTCTCCCCTGGCACTTCCCCATATTAAATGATCACTTTAACATGAGAAAATCATTTAGGAGAATTAGATATTGATTATTATGACATAAGCACTAGAGCTTCCATCGAAGCGTGACTTCGCACTCAACTGTTAAGAGAAGAAGATCCAGCACAAGTAGAGATAGCAATTATGCAGTCCTAGCCCTTTAACTTCTTTTGTTGTCATTATATAAATGCTAATGCATGTGAGTATGCCAGTTAAATATGCAACAAGCTGACTAAACCATTTGTTGTGCATGTGTGTGCTTTGTTCGAGCACCACTCGGGGTTACAATAATGAAGCAAGCATAACAATATAGTACAAGCAAACACCCTCAACAATTTGGCAACAGTTTATGCATCCCTAAACAGTCCTGATCCGAGCCATCCTCTGAGCGCGTATGCAACCTCTGTGGATAGAGCTATGCTATGATCGATTTCTATTTATGAGCTTTGTGTTACCACAACTGCACCAATGCTTCTCAGTGGCTAATTCTTGAGCACACCACATATTCGTGAACCCGTGTCATGGATTTGATTGTTGTTTATGAAGGATGAGAGACGATACTTGATTTAGAACTATAAATTGAAGTAATTTGACGGATAGAGCAATGTCTTTCCTTTTCACTCTTGTTGTTGGACTTCTAATATAGACTGATTTGCTTAGCATGACTTCCGTATTTGTAGAAGATTCAAGTTCGAGCAGAAGAACAACAATGTTGCAAGCCGAATATTTTCACCACAAAAAAGGCAGTTTTGCAGTCAAGAAAGTTGTGTGATGAGATAAAGAAGGCTTTTGTGACTTCAAACAAGTAGCGAGTGGTCAAGTAAAGAATGTTCTAATACAAGGCTTTAGAGGTGCTTCCAACCAAGCTTTCCATCTAGATCTCTCGAGCCAAGCTTGAGAAGCAGAAGTCCACATCAACTTAAAAGGTAGTGACTTCTTCGTGTGCAACCACAAAATTTAAAACAAAAAGGTCCCTTCAACATTGGAGGAAAAGCATAAGTCCCCCTCCAACACTGAAGGAGAAAACAAGTATACCGGGGAAGGGCACGTTCCCTACGGTTTATTAAACTTGGGTGAGGATGGTGCCACCTCCCCGCCATACGTATGTATGGTTTTTTCTTTTTTTGGGGCACAAGCATCCCGTGCACGTAATGCATCTCTTTGCATCTAAAAAATGTATAATCTTTAACTAATTTTGATTAAAGTGGTAGCTAACTCCTAATGTCAATTATGTCACGAGGTCATCGAGGTTTGCAGCAAGTTCAAGAAGAGACGGGCTATAAAGTCTCGAGGACAAGCAACAAGACAATATCAAAGGTACACCCATACTTAGTTTTTTTAATTAGTTTCCTAGATCTCAATTGCTTCCAAACCAATCAAGGCACACTAGTTATCTCCCCTCTCCAACATGAGGATGTTATCCTAGGGGCACCATGGTTCAACTGAATGGCTGCAAACATGAAGTTCCCTGAAAGAAGAATTTTTTTCACCTATAGGAAAAAGAACATGTATATAGATTCCAATGAGTCGGGTCATACTATATCTCTTGTGAATACACCTACTTTTGATAAGTCAATGAAAAGCTCAGTTTTCGCGTATATGCTTTTTGTCAAAGAATCCATAAATGATACTAATGTTTTACCAAACCAAAGTGGTAGGAACCAAGAAGAATTAGAGTTGTCCAATTTTCTAAATAGATTCCAAGATGTTTTTATCGATGACATCCAGTTACCTCCAAGACAAGGGGATGATAGCCATAGAATAGAGCTTCTACATGGGAGCTCACCGCCTAATAAACCTCCTTATAGATTTTCTCAAGCTCAACAAGAGAAGATTATGAGGCAAGTGCATGAACTAGCAGATAAGCAGATGGTGACGCCTAGTTCCTCTTCCTTTTATTCACCAGTCCTACTATTGAAAAAGAAAGACAGCACATATCGTATGTGTGTCGCCTATAGAGCACTAAACCAGATCACTATCAAAAAAAAAAATCCCATACCGCGGGTAGAAGATCTATTTAATAAGCTATAAGGCTCTACCTACTTTAGTAGGATTGACCTAAATAGTGGATATCATCAAATAAGGATAGTGAGACTGCTTTTGCACAATGTTTGGTCTTTATGAATATCGTCATGCTTTTTGGCTTGACAAATGCTTCAGCTGCATTCAACCACCTAATGGAGAAAACTTTTAGGCCCTACTGCAAGTTCACTGGAGTATTCTTTGATGATATCATCATCTACTCCAATTCTTTTAGGAGAATAAGCAACATCTCCAAGTAATCTTTCAAGCTTTGAAGAAGAATAAACTTTTCATTAACCAAAAGAAGAGTGAATTTTTGTCATAAAATCTAATATCTAACCAACCCAAATGATTTTCTCATATTAAACTGGTCATTTAATGTGGGAGAATAGACGGGAACAAGGGTTAGAATATAGAATGTTCTTTTGGGTCTATCTCAACACGGGGCCAATGGTAAAGGGGCCCAAATGAGAGATGATTTGTCAAAGAACAAGGTTAACTAATGGAGCTTAAAACACCTTGAGGTTAGCTTCATTAAAGACCTCCAAAGGTAAGCTTAGGATTGAGCTTGAGGTGGGAACCCGGACCAAGCTTGAGGTGCTTGTCATGCTTGCTGTAACTAAGGTGCTTGAGGTGCTTGTCATGCTTGATGATTAAGGTGCTTGAGGTGATTGAGTTGCTTGTCATGCTTGATGACTAAGATGCTTGAGGTGCTTGTCATGCTTGCCGACTAAGGGAGCCTGAGGTGCTTGTGGGAACACTACCCAGACTTGAGGTGCTTTGTCATGCTTGATGACTAAGGTGCTTGGGGGTAAGGTGTGCAAAAGTCAACAGCTATCCCTACAAGGAGGGGGCGAGCCCTACAAGAGGGGGGTATGAGAGAGAAAACACACACCCTCACGCAAGGCAAGCTTGGTACAAAGAAAGCAAAAGGGACACTCAAGCTCCTCCTCATGTTGCCCTCATGGAGTGCCTAAAGCCTATTGGTTGGCCTCCCAAGGGGTCAAATAACAAATTAGTTAATTTAATTAATTGTTTTTTCATTTATCGACTCCTCTCTCTCAAAGGGGAAAGGGGGACACTTGTCCCAAGACTAGTATGCTTGCTTGATATGCCTCTTGCTTGTGATTGGCTAAGCCTGGAGGGGTCCAATGAGCCTGAATCGCGAGATACAAGGGGGGGTTGACCAAAGCAAGGTAGGGGGATTCTTGAGGGTTATACTCTCCCACACACCCTCATTGTGTGAAGTGCAAAGTGCATGAGCTCCATCTCCTTTTCCAAGCTAGTAGAGAAGTTGAGAGCCTACACCAACACTCTTGGCTATGGAATGCAAAGCCAACCAAGAGCCATGCTTCAATGCTTAAGCTTTCCATCTTCTCCATCTTCATTACTATGCTATTATGTATGCTAGCAATAAGAGTGATGATAAGTGAGGAACTAATTCTTTCTCCTATGAAATGCTTCTTCTTCCTCTTCCCTACGCTCATTCCCCGCTAGCTCTCTCCACCTTCAAAGGTGTTTGAGGCCTTGGGACTAAGGCTTGGGATAGTTAATGCTTTCCACAAAGTTTATGTTATGCTCATGATGCATGAATTTTTCCATCTTCATTGCCTCACCTAAGTCACAAGGAACACAAAGATTGTATTGTAACAAGTCTCTCTTGATGGGAGAAACTATAATACAAATGCCTATCGGAGGGGAGACCGGCTCCACATAAATCCGGTCCTCAACAATTGTCATGTTCTCTAAACTCTCTCTCTTGCAAAAGTATTATTCATGCCAAGTTAACTAAATGCTATGTTTATGTTACTACCATCAATTAAGTTCACCCGCTATGCTCACAAAGTAATTTCACAAAAGTACTTTCTCTAATTTCCGCTACTCTCAAAGTTAATAGGCCATTCCATCACAATTTTTCCTTCATGAAATTCAATACTTAGGTCACATTATCTCTCAAGATGGTATCCGTATGGATCCATCAAAGTTAGAGGTAATAAAAGTATGGCCTAACCCAAGGGTCTACATGAGCTACAAAGCTTTATTAGTATGTGTGCATACTATAGATGCTTTGTAGAAAAATTCTCTCAAATAGCAAGACCATTACATGACTTACCAAAAAAGAACGTTATGTATGCATGGACTACTAAAGAGCAAAATGCTTTTGATAAGCTTAAAGAAAAGCTTACCTCCCAACCAATGCTTACACTATCAGACCTCTCAAAACCATTTGAGGTCCATTGTGATGCTTGTGGAGATTGCCTTGGAGCAGTCTTGCTCCAAGAAGGGCATGCCATAGCTTATGAAATTCGAAGACTCAATACCGATGAACGAGTGTTGGGCATATATGAAAAAGAGCTACTAGCTATTCTACATGTCCTAGACACATGGAAGCACTATCTATTGGGCACTCCATTCATCTTACGAATGGACCACCAAAGTCTCAAGTACTTCATGACATAAACCAAGCAATCCAACAAACAAATGAGGTGGGTGAATTTCCTTTCACAATTTAATTTTCATATTTCTCATATTGTTGGTAAGCATAATCAAGTAGCCGATGCACTATCACAATGACCAAGGGCAAATGCGCTGCTCATAATGAATTATCTTCCATGATAGATGAGTATGCTACTGACCCTGATTTTAGGGATATAATGGCAGCCCTTGCCTTAGGGAAGAAAGAGGAACCATTCACCTTGCAGGATGGTTATCTTCTCCATGGCAACAGCCTATGTGTTACTCACTCCTTTCATGAGAAAGTGATGTATGAATCCCATGCTCCTCCCTATGCGGGGCATAGAGGGATTCAACCTACTCTTCGAGGTGTAGAGACGTATTTTTATTGGCTCATCATGAAAGTGGACATACAAGAGTGTGTTTCAAAATTTGTGGTATGCCAAAAGACAAAGTATGACTGGATTACTCTAGCCATTGCGAATCCCTAATTCGCCATTGGAGATTATATCCATGGATTTTATCTTTGGATTACCTAAGTCTATCCATGGCAATACGGAAATATGGACAACATGTTTAGCAAGCAAGCACACTTTATTCCTGTCAAAAAGACTATTAAGGCACACCAAATGGCAACCCTCTTCATATCCCAGATTTTCAAACTCCACAGATTGCCAACATCCATCGTGTCAGATAGAGATCCTAGAATGACTAGTAATTTTTGGAAATGTCTCTTTGAAAATCAAGTACAAGGTTGAATTTCTCTTCAGCCTATCAACCACAAACGGATGGCCAAAGTGAGATAGCTAACCTTATGATTCTCGACTTATGTTACAAAAGTAGATCAACACTCACAAAGGGAGAAGTATTTACCACGTGTAGACTATGCGTACAATAACACTATCCATACTACTACAGGAAAGGCACCTTTTGAAATCATTGAGGGAAGACCTAAAAGTCCCTTTCTACTTAAGGTACATGGGAAGATCTTTGATACCGATGAGTATAGCCGAGACCTACAAGAATATTTTCAAAAGATTAAGGAGGCTATATCCATGTCCCAACAAAGGCAAAATTGAAGTTGTTGCTAACAGCACAGAAGGGCCTTAACATTCAAAGAAAATGATTGGGTCTTACTTAAGTTTCTCAAGGCTCGATTGAGGCAATCTACATGCAAAAATCCTACGGGACACCAAAAGTATTATGCTAAATTAGCAAAAAGATACTATGGTCCTTTTCAAATCTTAAAACAAATCAATGAGATGGCCTACCAACTCAAGATGCCCAACCATTGGCTCATACACAATGCTTTTCATGTGAGCCTACTCAAGCCTTACAAAGGAGAGCCACTGACAGAACCAATTATTGAAGGCCCCCCAGAGATCGAAGATCAAGAAGAGGTGCTACAACCCAAAGCTATCCTTTGACATGAGGACAAGGTACTATGGCATGGTAAGACTATCCGATGATATCTTATCAAATTCAAAATTATCCTTTTGAAGATGCTAGATGGATGCAAGGAACGCAACTTAAGGATAGTATGAACCTTGTCAATGCTTACAATGCTACACTAGAGTAAGCAAATGTAAATGTTCCTTTTAAATGAACAATGTTTTTGTCTTATAAGACTAGATCTCTCCTTTTATTGTGCACAAATTTGAGTAGTATGCATGATTAGCATCATGTTTGTGATGACGACGTCTCCGAAACACCAAGTAGAAATCGGTCACCCTACTTTGGGAAGTATGATATGGACTAAAGAGCACACATGCTTGCGGCAGCTAAGTTTCACAAGTACCAAATGCATTTTTCATCCATTCTAGAATGATGTCGTAGCTAAAAAGGGATCCTCTACCCGCTACAAAACATAGACTAATGATTAAGACTTTATCTTCTCTACCTCATAGTCAAGGACGACTATGACAGTCATCCATTCTAGAATGATGTCGTAGGTAAAAAGGGATCCTCTACCCGCTACAAAACATAGACTAATGATTAAGGATTTATCTTCTCTACCTCATAGTCAAGGACGACTATGATTTCAAGAGAGAGATAATGTCATAAAATCTAATATCTAACTAACCCAAATGATTTTCTCATATTGAACTGATCATTTTGTGTGGCAAAATAAACATGAAAAGAGTTAGAATATAGACATGTGCTTTTAGATCTAGCTCAGCACGGGACCAAAGGGAGAGAAGGTAACGGATCTAAAAAGGGAGATGGTCTATCAAAGAGAAATGACCAAATAATGGAGCTTAAAAGACCTTAGGGATAGCTTCATTAAATACCTCCAAATGTTAGTGTTAAAAGTCCTTAGACCTAGGACCTTAGGAAAGCTGGGGCTGACCTTGAGGTGGGAACCTTGCCCAAGCTTGAGGTGCTTGTCATAATTGTTGACTAAGGTGCTTGCCGTGCTTGTTGTGCTTGTTGACTAAGGTGCTTGAGGTGCTTGTCATGCTTGCTGACTAAGGTGCTGTTAGCAGCAAGCTAACGCGGACACCATTTTTCGAAGTTCTCGTTGTAAAACAATTATTATTTTGATAAATCGGGAATATTGTAACTCTTATTTTCTTGGTAAACTTTGTAATTAATGAGCCGGGGCTACAAGCTTCCAGATTGTATCATCCAATCAATTCCCAGCTTTGGTAGAACTCTAGATTATTACTTTTTGTTGGGGTATAGGCGCCTGTGCCTTGCGCGGCCGCCCAGATTCTGGGCGCCCACTGACTTGTATACCTTATACATAGCATAAGTGTATAGGGGGCTGCTCATTCTTTGGAGTCTCCCCACCCATATTTGTGTGTTGTGTGTCTCCTTCTCTCTCTCTCACTCTCCGTCTGTGGTGCTCCCCGATCCCCTTCAATTGGTATCAGAGCTATGGTGACCGCGGAGAGCACGACGGCTTTGAGAGCTTCGAGGCGATAGCTCGCTCGCTCTCGACGGTGGAGTTCGATCGCGGAGTTTCACGGAGAGCGATTTTAGCTTGAGGAGCATTGTCTTTGGAGCTTAGGAGCTTGGTGTGGTCAAGCTTGGTCGAGGAGGCGGTTGCGGCTTCCTTGGTGAGAGGAGCTTTTGAGCTCAGTGGAGCTCGTTAGAGAAGTGCTCGGCGGAGGAGAGCTTGACATTCGAGTGCTTGGATGCTGTTGTGGAAGAGCTCTTGCGTTGGAGCTTGCATTCAGAGGACATTGAATCACGCAGAGTGGAGCATGAGCAAGTTCAAGACTGTGTGCAGCTCGTTTTTTGCCATTTTCGGGCTCTAAAACACAGTTTTTTGCGTAGCTCCGTCATACAGAGTCAGATCTACATGATCCAGGAGTCTAGGTCAGGGTTTTAGCACGCTCCCGACACCATGATGATGTCTATTTGCTGAAATTATGCTTTGAATTACAACAGGTACAGCAGCAGGTTTATTTGTGCACTTTCGGGTCCCAAAAACACTGTTTTTGGTATATCTCAAACACACGGAGTATTTTCTGCAGCAACCAGCAAATTCATAGGTGTACACAAGTTTTTGGATATGCATTTGTCCAAAGAGCCACTCATGCGACTTTGTGAGGTGATTCCGATCGAGTTGGCCATTGTGGCATATATTATTGTCTCTTTGAGGTTTACTGTTGAGATTTTGCTCCAGTTACAAAGGAGACTCTGCCAAAATTTTGTCAGATATTTATGCGCGATTGAGTCATATTGACTTGTGATTTTGTGCAAGGTTTTGCACGGTTATTGGTGCAACTTTGCATCAGGTTTTGAGCCATATTTGCATACTTTTGTTGATGCGATTCGAGCCAGTTTAGGGCTGACTTGTATTGACATTGCGGGAGCTCTATTTTGGAGTGTGTCTCACAGGTTTTACATTGTGTTTCTGGCCATATTGGTAGACAGTTTCCAGGTGTTGTTGGTGAGGTGGTTTTGCTATCTAGCTTGCTACTTGTGCTCATGGCAGAGACAGGTGATCAATCAGATTGTGACCTCTCACAGATGCGTGTGTTTGATGGGTCAGACTTTGCGGCATGGAGAGAGTGTATGCTTGACGCATTGACACAGCGAGGGTTGCATCGACCATTGAGTGGTGATGCAGGTAGACCTTCAAACATGTCTGGCGATCAGTGGCAGGAGCTAGAGGACATGGCACTATCTACACTCTCTTTGCACCTTGCGGAATCTGTATATGCTCTTGTTGGGTTGCAGGATGCTTTGCATGGAGTGCAGAGTAGTGAGCTCGTTGTGCACACAGTTGGGGCACAACTTGAGTAGTCACACAGAGAGGTGACAAAGTCAGACATGCATGCTTTGCTAGTGACTGAGCAAAGCAGAGAGTCAGTTGTGCGAGATACTTCTATGCAGGATAGACAGGTAGAGCGGTCTTGCTCTAGTGAGTCACGACAGGAGGACGTTGTGCAAGAGTCTATGCATACGGAGTTAGAGCATGAGAGCTCTAGTGAGTCACAGCAGATTGAGTGGTCATGTTTGCAGTGGATGATTGCAGAGGAGACTGAGATGTCAGCAATTATGCAGTCATTTCTTTGTATGCTCGACAGTGAGCATGGGGATATAGTTGTGCAGGATATGTCTTCCAGCAGACACCTAGAGCAGCTGGTTTGCTCTGAGGTTGCACGACAGGTTGATGCGTCTTTTGTGGACAATCAGGAGATGCATGTGGCTGACACGCCTTGTCAGTCAGAGATGCCTATTTCCAGGGATATATATGTTGATGCATGCTCCGTAGAGCTAGCAGGGCCCGCTAGCATTGCATCGGCATTCGGTGGTCTCATGTATGAGATGTTGATCTTGAGACCGGATATCGCAGCTGCAGTGGAAGCATTTGCAGTTGGGGTTGTCAGTCGTTTGTTGACTGATGATGGCATAGTGCACGAGGGAGATATGCATGTATTGCGTACATACTTGCAGTACGTGTGTGGTACGTCTGGTGGTGTATGGACTTACACGGGAGCAGGACACCCGGATGCACACGATCACAGCCAGCCAGTGGGCATCGGTTGAGAGCGGTTTTCTCTCACCTTTTGTAGTCTTTAGACTAGGTTCCCTTGCTTAAAGGCACAGTCGCCTTTAAGTGGGAGGTTGTTGGGATATAGGCGCATGTACCTTGCCCGGCCGCCCAGAGTCTGGACGCCCACTGACGTGTATACCTTATACATAGCATAAGTGATAGGGGGTTGCTCACTCTTTGGAGTCTCCCCACCCATATCTATGTGTCGTGTGTCTCCTTCTCTCTCTCTCACTCTCCGTCTGTGGTGCTCCCCGATCCCCTTCACTTTTGACCACCCAAAAACCTTGGCTAAGGTATAAAAGCCAATTTTTGTAAGTTTTTTACAAGTTTTTGGATAAGAAATACACAGCGTGAGCTAACGGCGCTCACTTCTCTCCTTCTCGCGCTTCCTACTCCCTCTCCTGTTGTCACATTGTGAATGCATTTGTTGCATTGCAACCGCAGGTAAGAGCTCTACGCATTGACGTAAGCCATTCACATTATTTCGTAGCTTTTGGCGTCACCGATCCGCGGCCTAATTTCATCATAATTTGGAATTTACACTTTTAAATCAAAAACTAAGCATAGGCGGGGTATTAGGGCATCATTACTAAGCATTTAGATGCATTCTGGGTCAAAAACGACTAGGTCAAAAATCCACTACTGTTAATAATCGCGATTTTGGAACTTGACCTTAAGTGGAGTTTGAGGCCATAGGCATGTGTGATTAGGTCTTATAAACTTGTCCTAGAAGTTTTGTTACGTTTGGATGTCATTTGATGCTATAACAGATGTGATTTGTTTGACGATGAGCGATTGGCTTTTGTTGATTTCAGTCACTTGAGTGTAGCTTGAGTTAGATGCGAGTTGTTAGTTGTTTTCCAAGAGATTGACAACCTCTTGTAGCCTCTATGCACTAGTCGAGTCAGCTTCATCCCATGGTTTGACAAATTAATCGTGGTTCGCGCTAATACTGCAGTAAGATACGATGGTGAGTTTAGACATGCATCCCACATTTGGCGCCGCTGTCGGGGATCGAAGAGACCTAAACTAGGAAAAAACACGAGCGTCTTGTGTAATTGTCCTTTAACTTCCTCTAGGTTCGCCTAGAGTTCAAAATTCTCGTTTAGAAACCGCATAGCTTAACATTGTTGTCTTTTGTTGTGTAGAGGTAGCTTAGAAGTAATCGTACTTGCTGAGTACCTTTAAGACTGTAGGATTGTAGATTTAGATTAGGATTTGGAGAATGATTGGTAGACGAGACATGTCTTAAGATCAAGACTTTGAAAAACATAAAAAACACAAGAAAACGAGTGTTTGTGGACACTTTCCACAACCCCATTGCATGAGAAACTAGGAGTAGGGTAAGTAGGATCCGAGGTGGATTTCACAACATTGTTCTCTCTGAAAGAATCAAGTGTGAGTTGTTATGTAAAGTTGTAGAATTTCACGTCTAAGGCTAGAAATAGCTTGAAAAGACTCGAATTCACTCAATCCGACTCGAAAATAAGCCTAAGAGTTGTTTGAACCAGTGGGTAAGCTCAATGACACTTCGAGGTAAAAATTTCAAGAAGTTGACCAAAACTCAGATTATTTACTTTTTCTTGATATTTTAGGCCAAATTAAGTTTTGACTTGATTTATAGGCTTAAAAAACATCATAAAAAGACTGTCTTTGAGAAAATTGCAAAAAAGTGCTCATTTCAAGCCTCAAGTTAATAATCGCGATTATTAACTTTTTGCTCTAAATTAGCCAAGACTCATACCATTGACTCATTGCATGTGTACAAACAACTTTTGTAAAAGCCCAAAAGATTTGGATCACTAAACTGGCAAAAAACTAGGTAAAAGCTAAAGTTTGTACTGACTTTTTGAACCTTGAGTGTGAATTGAGGAAAAATTTATCCAAACTTGTTGAAAATTGATTCATAGGTTTATATTGATGTGATAAACATGTGTACATGCTCAGTTGACCAAAAACTTGTAAAATATTGTCAAATATAAATAATCGCGATTATTTACATCTGCCCTGTTTTTGAACTTTTTTGACCAAGTTGGCATACCACTAGCTTTACCCTGTTGTAATAAGCCCACAAACCCAATTTGGTAAGATTTGAATCACTGGATTGAAAATTGTGACTAAAATTGCAAAGTTAGTCTGCGGACAGATAATTGATGACCATTTGACCAAAAATTGTCCAAACTTGTTGAAAAACAGCTAGTACCTTAACATAAGGTGCTTAATAGATATGTGTCAAAGTGGGGACAAAAAATTGCAAAAAATTATCATAAGTAAATAATCGCGATTATTTACATCTGCTTCAAAACTTGGTGATTTTGCAAATTCGAGTATACCACAAAGTCAAGCACATCAAGTAGACCCCACAAATCAATTTTGGTGAAATTTGGACCACAAAAGTGAGACTTAAGCCAGATTCTCAAAATCAGAGTCTACGGACACGGAACAGTGGGTTAACTTGATCAAAATTTGTCCAAACTTGTTGAAACTTGCCCAAGGGCTTTAACAAGTTGTATACTTGCCAAACCAATCCAAAAAGTGCCAAAAATAAGCAAAAGTAAATAATCGCGATTATTTATTTCTGCTATCCAGAGACTTCAATTTTGACTTTTGGGCTTATACAGTGTTAAACCAGCATAATATAAGGCCATAAGGCAATTTTGGGTTCAATCGGATCAAAATTGGCACAGATACACTCAATTTACAGATTGCAGATTAGACCTTTGATTTTGCTAAGCTGAATCTGAAAGTCAAAATTTTGACTTCCATAGCACGATTTGAAGTGATATACAGAGACCAATCATTGGAGTTCTCAAGAGCTCTACCATCCTTTTAGAAAAATAGCTAATTTGATTAATTTTGTACAGGAATCAGGTTGCAGATAAGGAATCAGTGGCTTGACAGAAAGTTGCAATTGAATCAAGTGGAAATTGACGACAAGTCAATCTAAGGTGAGTACTCAATCCAGGGCTTTATAAGTCTATATGAACCTTAGATCCGGTCGTGTATTAGGAAATCAAAGCCTATTCGGAGAAAACACCAGTAGAGTATCCACTGAAGAAAGCGTAAATCAAGGCAACTCCTTGCACACAATTCCTGAAGAAGTCTCGGACACTTTTTCATATTCAACATCCGAAATGTCTTCTTACTCGACTCACTAGGAAACCGGAAGACAATGTGCTATAAGCATATACTCTCTTTTTACAAGACTAATCGTGATGGAGCCCAAGTTTACTTGGATCCTAACAAAGAGTATGCTATTCGCATTGATGATCATGGTACTAAGTTCGAAGAAGAGGTTAGGGCAAACAAACAAGGAAAAATGTACATGGATCGAAACGGTACTCAATATGTACAAGTTGAAAATCCTGATGTGGTAGACAAATGGGGCTTAGAAGTAAACACTTTAATCCCAGATATGTCAGCAAAAGAAGGACCACCAACCTTGGAATTCGAGGGATACGATCAAGTAGACTTGAAGCCTTTGAAACGGCTTAGTACAGATAATCCTAGGATCGGAGTCTATTGTTGGGAAGATAGGAACATAAAAGATCTTTTGTGGGATTCTCATGCTAGACCAGGACAATTAACGTCCATGAAGATCATCTATATCTTCAAAATCAAAGATAAGGGATCTGTGGATCTACCAACTTACTTGTTCAGGGATTGTTATAACAACAATTTTGTTATGATGACTCCTGAGGAGGTAGAACAAACCAAATACCAGGGGTATTCCATACGGGATTGGATATTGGGACAAGGACCAGAAACCACTCCAAGAGACGAACATCGTGAGAGATCATCTGAGAGTAATGTGAAGAAACCAGAAACCACCTCATCACGTAGAAAAACGGGTGACACTAAGGCCAGTCCAGGGCTACATGAATCACTATTTCCGACAAACTGGTTTGAAGGACTCGGAAAAGGACCAACTCCCAGAAGACCTGGGGTTGAACCAAATAGACGTGTCAGACCAACTGATTTTCAAAAATGGATCAAAAAATACAGTGGATCAGGGGATCCATATGACCACTTAGCAAGCTTTAAGCAAGTGCTAAGAGCAGAGCGTATATTCGATTTTCATACTCAATTCGAGGGTTTTGGAATGACATTAGAAGGAAAAGCTTTGACATGGTTCCAAAACATTCCACCAAGGTCAATCATAGATTTGAATACATTAGCTCAAGGATTTGTAGCTGCTTGTTCTAAAATGGGGATTAAACATAATACGATAGCTCAAATCTACAGCTTTAAACAGAAACATGGTGAGTCTGTTAGGGATTGTGCAACTCGAATGATATAATACATTGCCAGATGCCCAGAGATGGAGATACCTGCAGAAGAGCGACTTGTATCATTGTTTCTGAAGGGACTGCTAAACAAAGAACTTCATGCTATACTCTATAGTAAAAAGCATACAACCCTAGAGGCATGTGTGTCTGATGCTATTGACCTAGGAGACAATTGTGAGATCTTCAATGAAGAGGATGTCCCTAAGGATAACCAAAGCGAGAAGACAGCATCCACAAAAACAGCACAAGTGGGAACGGCTGCTGCGGCACCACTCTCAGCCATAGAAGATATGCTAAAAAGGATGAATGACATGATGAACAATATGCAAAAAGCACCTATGAGAGGACTAGGGCAGGGGATACCCCCACAGGGACAACCAAATAGACCACAAAAATGGTGTGCAATCGAGGGTAAATGGACCAACCACGAGACCTACGAGTGCTACTTCAGACCAAAGTATGATGGAAATGTTTAGTACGTGCCCATGAGGCCCCAGGGACAACCATGTACAGATATCAGCCTAATATGGCCCAATCTCAAAGACCACCAATGGGTATGGAGAGACCATCCATTCTGGTGGGCTCCTATAGAGGAAGTCTGGTTGGATAACCTACCATCTGATATGAACATGGATTTACAATCCTTATATGAGGATTGTGGATCAGAGGCTTCAGGAATATTTAAACCTATGACATTAAAAACATTACCTTCTTACTTGGGAGATAACGAAGATGACTCTATCATTTGCAAGACCACTTAAGTAAAAAGAGCCAAACAGACCCTAAAAGTAGACAACATTCATTCAATCATGTCTACACCTATCCAATGCACTCTTACTTTGGGAGAATTGTTGAAACTTAGGCCATACTTATGGAACGATTTACAAAAAGCCCTAGAGAAGGTGGGGATAACGGGGTTAATCTCTAAGAATCTGGAAAACTTGAAAAATGCCACGGAAAACAAAGAGATTCGATCAGTTCCTATGAACAAGGTCGGAGAATATTATGAAGGGGAAGAAGGAAACACTACCCTCCCAGTGAAATATAATGACATTGAAACCATGGCAATACTGGATAGTGGAGCTGGCATCGACATAACCACTAAAGCAGTATGGGAATCCTGGGGACAGCCAGCCATTAGACAAACACGAATGAAATTACAATTGGCTGACGGACACATTGAAAGACCATTAGGGCTAGTAGAAAAAGTGATAGTCAACTCCTATGGAATTGAATATCAACACACTTTTGCCATAGTAGACTTTGGAAAAAAACTTAACTATGAAATCATATTGGGAAGACCTTTCATGCGACAGGTACAGCTTATCCAAGATTGGGAAAACGACTATCTGTACTTGAAGCAGGTGGGATCTATAACAAGAGTCAATCTAAAAGACCACACCTATAGAGACGTCTTGAAGACACCCATCCAAGAGCTTGATTCAGTCTCTTTGGGTGAAACTAAACTCCCAACTTGGCTAAACAAAGACACTCCTATTTGGATGTGCGGAGCTTCAGAAATGGAAGCTTGAGACGAGAGGAATGTATCCTAGAAAGGGAATGTACAAACGAAGCCTACACACCAGAACCCTTTCCAGAACATTTATTTGAACCATTCGAGTGGACTCAAATCTTAGCGACAATGGATGTATGTGTGAATACGTCTATGCCTACTCAATTTTGCAATGAGGATGGCTATAACATAATTCCCATCCAAATGATGTCAGTCCTTAACATTGAAAACAAAGATGAGGAAACAAAGGACTTGCTGAAAGCTCCACAAGTCTTTTCTGACCTCTATTACGATGCAACTGATGAGTTAGATAAACACTCAGCTACCTCAGAAGATTTGGGATCAGAAAAAGAACATACGAGGGCTCAGTTACTCTTAAGGGGAGGGGAAAAGTTTTTTGACTTTCCAAATTAGAAATCAAGAAGACAAAAATGGTATAGAAGAAAGAGAGACACTAAAATTGTGAAAGCATGACCTATGCCATCAGTCTCCAGTAAAACACAATTCCTGATGCAGATAGATGCCAATGATTGTGTCAAGGATAAAATAAATGGCAGATACCCTTCAAACCGAAACTCAAAAATATCTCAGACATCAAGAAAAACAAGGAAGGGTACTTACGAAGAACATCAGGACAAAAAACCACTCATGACTAAAGTCGAGCGGAAAAAAAAATATCAAGAGTTGAAAAAATCTCTAAAGGAGATATACACTATCAAAATGGAAACCACGGAAGAGGATAGTAAGGATGTAATGCATGTTCCATCCCATTACAAAAAGTATACTCTCCAAGATCGGAAAATCATAATCGAACAACCTGTTAGGGAACTACGGAAACAAGGCGAGTCTTATGAAGGACCTGAAAACACTAAAAGGGTAGACTTGGTTGAACAAGGAGAAGAGCCTAGACCGGCTTATATTGCAAATGACTTAACAAAAGAAGAAGAAAAGCTTTTATTGAGATTGTTAAAGGAATACCGGGATATCTTTGCTTGGTCTTACAAGGATCTCAAGGGTGTTGATCCAGAAATCTGTTAGCATACTATACCCATGAGAGATGATGCAAAACCAAGTAGACAGAGACCATACACTTATAACAAAACATTTGCCAGAAAGATCAAAGAAGAGATTGAGAAACTAAAGGAAGCCGAATTCATTTATGAAATTGAGCACACTGATTGGGTGTCTCCAATTGTGGTAGTACCTAAGAAGAATGGAAAATTATGAGTGTGCATTAATCTCAAAAAAGTGAACGCAGCTACCATTAGAGACAACTTTTCTCTTTCGATAACTGAGCATGTTTTAGGACGAGTGGTAGGAAAAGAAGCTTACAGCTTCCTAGATGGCTTTTTGGGATACAATCAACTTTTGGTTGACCCAAAAGATCAGCATAAAACTGCTTTTGTAACAGAATGGGGTATATTTGCCTATCGGGTAATGCTCCAGCCACATTTCAGAGATTGATGAGCCATGCTTTTAAAGACTATCTTCAGAAATTCTTGGAAGTATACATGGATGATTTATGCGTACATTCGTCAATCCGAGCTGATCATTTTGAACGCCTCAAAAAGGTATTTGAGAAATGTAGACTTTACAGGATTTTCTTAAACCTTGAAAAGTGCACATTCATGGGAAGACAAGGGAAAATCCTTGGACATATAGTGTCTAAAAATGGCATAGCTACCAATATTGAAAAGATTCATGTCATTGCTGATTTGCCTAGACCAACAACTATCAAAGGGGTACAAGCCTTCATGGGACATTGTGGATATTACCGACGGTTCATCTACATGTATGATATAATTGCAAAACCCATGTATAGCTTGATTACGCACTTTGAATGGACCGAGGCATGTGAAGAATCCTTCATGAAGCTTAAGCAAGCTCTCACCTCAGCTCCAATATTGAAAGCACCCGATTGGGATAAGGTATTCCACGTACACGTGATGCTTCAAACTTTGTTATTGGTTGTATATTAGCCCAACCAGGAGATCGGAAAATTGACTTTCCTATTTCTTATACTAGCCGACAATTAAATATGGCAGAAAAGAATTACACCACCACTGAAAGAGAAGGACTAGGAATGATCTATGCCGTTAAAAAGCATAGGCATTACCTATTAGCCAACAAGTTTGTGTTCTTTGTGGACCACCAAGCCTTGTTATATTTGGTCAACAAACCATGCAGCACAGGGAGAATAGTGAGATGGTTCATCATTCTTCTCGAATTTGATTTCACTGTGGTTGTAAAAAAAGGCATTACACATCAACGAGCAGATCATTTGTCAAGGATTGTTTCAGGGGAATCACCTAGAGGGGTAGATGATGATCTACCAAATGCCTATTTGTTCTCCGTGGAAATGATACCTAGATGGTCTGAAAAAATTGTGTCATTGATGACAATAGCTCAAGTGGATTCACCACTTTCTATCACAGTTGATTTAATTGAGCAATCGGCTATGTATCAATTACTAGCTGGGAGGCTATATTAATGAAATCGAGACGGGATATTGCTTTTATGCATTAACTCTGAAGAAAAGGATCAGTACCTAAGTCAAGCACATGTTACCATAGTAGGACTTCACTTTACGGAAGACCAAACTATGCAACAAATCTTAAGACTTGGAGTATTTTGGCCGACTATGAGGAGAGATGTTCGATCTTTTGTAAAAGATTGCCCTCAGTGTCTTCCTCATGTAACATTGTTTCAAATGTCACCTGTTCCTAAGTGAAGTAACTATTTGGTTACTTACTTATCGAACCAAACATTTCCTAAGGATATGAGTAAACGCCATCAAAGAGCAATTGAAAACGGAAGCAAGAGACTATGCTCTCATTGGAACCGATTGTATCGGAGAGGTAAAGCTCAACATTTGCGTCTTTGTGCAAATGAAAACGAGTATATTCCTATTATAGAACAAGCACATGCTGGATTAGCTGGAGGTCACTTTTCTAGTGAGACCACAAGAGCAATCTTGATGGCAGGCATATGGTGGCCAACACTTTTTGCAGATGCCAAAGAATATGTTCAAAGGTGTGATGCTTGTCAACGAGCAAAAATGCCAACACGAGTAGACAGCATGCCCTTAAGAAAAAGGGAAAGGGACCATTTATCATTGAAGATGTATCTCCAAGTGGAGCAGTAAAATTGTCCACCCTAGATGGTGAACCAATGGCTAATTGGATTAGTGGATGTCGTTTAAAGAAATACAATTTGCCACTGATCGATGAATTGCTAGGGAGAATGCATGCGGCCAAACAAAGGAAGATCAAGCGACAACAAGTTATTGATGAAGCTCAAGAGGAAGCTAGACTTTTGGTACTCAAGCGTAAAGCTGCCCTCAAGGCTCAACAGGTACCGATTCCCATCAACACTTTGAAAATAGATGATCGACAATGGGAATTACGTAAAGACACAGTTTCAACAGATGACGACTGGTTAGATGGAATGGATCTGCACATCAAAGTACAACTCAACAATCATAGCACCAATGCTTTGGTAGACACAGGAGCTAGAGTGAATGCAGTCAGTTATTCCACATACAAGAAAGCAACAAGTCAAGCATTGACCGCAGGAATAACGACAATCAAAGGATGCAACAAGAATCCAACTCCAACATTGGGAGTAGTCAACTTGAATGTGGTAGTACATGGATGTTCATGTCCGCATTAGTTTGTATGCTTGCCAGATGAACACATGAATGAGATAATGATTCTTGGCATTCCTTGGATGCATACATACAAAGCAGTGCCAGATTGGAATACGAATCAGCTAAAGCTATCACTTAAAGGAGGACAACTCATTGTTCCTATTGCACCAAGCAAGGAGGAATGGAAAAGATGCTATCAGAAGATCAATCCACGAAGCAAATCTTCTCCATATCCTCGACAAACAAATGCTACAAGTAGCATGCAAGGAGTCAAGCAAAATTTGGGTACCAAAAGCACAACTTGTGGATAAACCAAATCAGATCTGGGTGCCTAAAATTTCACCAAAGAAACAGAAGACGGTTCCAAGTTTTGGAGCACAGAATCGAGCATCTGTGAACAAAGAACCTAACATGAAAAAGGTTTGGAAGAAAAAGGAGCACTTATCTTCTCCACACACCGTGCAATTGATCAAACAGTGGCGAGTTAAGTCGCAACAGGCTCTAAAACACCATGCACCAAGCAGACCGAGCTACCAATGGCGAGAAAAAGCTCGACAACCGTCTAATGTGCTACCAACAGCTCAAGCAATCAGCGTCCTTAAACACCCTGATGGTACTATCAAACAGAGAGCACAAAGGCTACAAGCCTTGCTCTTTGGAAGACATCAGCAGCAAACCTCAACATCAGGAACCCTTGAGTTATTTACTCAAGACCCAGCTCTTGCACTGCATATTGAGTTGAATTGCATTGATCTTCATATCATGGTAGAGCCAATCACCGCTATGCATAGACACAATTGTTCAACCCATGCATGCAGTCGTCTCGGAGAACGCCATCTAGGAGGGGTGGAAGGACACTAAGTACTAAGTAATTAATGGCAATGTTTGAAGAGGGAGGAAAAGGTTCCATGTTAATGTGTGATTTTTTGCAAAATTACCTAATAATGCCCTTATAATTCATCAACAAGGAAAAATTCACTGATAATATCTTTCCGATGAGTGTAAATAGTGTATATACTATCACAAAATCATCAAAAATAATTCTTTTTTGGGTATTTTTCATCATTTTTGTTGATAAGGAGGCTTAAAAATGGAAAAATCCAACAAAAAACAATAAAGCTATGTTTTTCAGGGGATTTTCCTAATCATTGGATTTTCACTTTACTTTTTTAGAGCATTTTTCTATTTTCTTTGGTTTTTTCAATTAAAAAGGTCAAAAATTAATAATAAATAGCAGGGAAGCTCAGATGGAAAAATGGAAGACACGATGGTGACCGGAAAGACAAGGCAGACAAGCACAAAAATTTTCAACAAAATCAGAAGATGGAAGCGAGAAGCCTAAATTGGGCGACCAGGCCTACTTCTACAAAATTCTTGCAGAATAAGCTACAGGAATCCGATTTTTGAAATTTTTGAGCCTAACATACATTTCACGGCCTAATAGGACTAACGGGGGAATGTGGGAAAAATGTATGTTAGGCTCAAAAATGTGGGAATTTTTGAGCCTAACATACATTTCACGGCCTAATAGGACTAACGGGGGAATGTGGGAAAAATTGATTGGGGAAGTCCAAGTATAGATATCCAGGGTAGGCTAAAACCACCTCATTTCCACTTGGAGCCTTTGCAGAGAGAGCATTTCGGCCTCTTTCCTGCGACATTTTTGGAGCCCACAGTTGACCTTTTTTCACCGCCGTCTCACAACAGACATGAGGGGTAAGTTCTTTACTCATCAATGATTCATTTTGTACAGCCGGTAGCTAGTCTAAAGCCCTAGAAAAAACCCTAGAAATCGAGCAATGTACGAAGACCTACGACCTAAAACTGACCATAGCGGCCTGCCAGCTTGACCAAATCGGATGGGATTTGAACCATAGCATGCCCTAACATAATAGAACCTTTCCATACCACCAGATGACCATTCGGCTGGGGTCAAGGGTCCCCAGTAGAGAAATTAGGGTTTTTTGGGAAAGACCAGAATTCCGACCTGACTCCACAGATGGCTTGCTAATGAGGTTCATATACAATGTATATGACTGGTTTGGAGAAATCCATCAAGTAAAGCCCTCGAAAAGCGAAAAACGGCTCGAAGGTTACAAAGCGTCAAATTCGACATACGAGGCTAAACTGACTCCAAATGAGCCAAAATTGGACAGGTAGCTTCAGAACGAGGTTACGGACAAGTCCAAAGCCTCAAAGTTGACCGACCAACCCAACAAACAGAGTAATCACAAAAAACAGTGATTTCAGAGTCGATAGAGCACAAAGTGATGCCGGGATGACTAAACTTGACCAAATTTAATTTAGGACTTGTATTAGGTGTATGAAACATGTATAGGTCAAAATGTTTCATACACCTAATTAGGACTTGTATTAGGTGTATGGAACATGTCTAGGTCAAAATTTGTGATAATTGCAAAGTTTTTGTCACTGTAGTAAATAATCGCGATTATTTACTTTTACAACATTTTTGCTTGGAAATTGTCAATTCACATCACCTATCATGTGTACACGTCTATTACATGCCAAAAATCAAGTATGAGCCAAAATGACCACCCATTACTTGCAATTTTGCCAAAAAAACGCAAAGAAGTCTTTGTAAGCCAAAATCTGAGTTATGAACAAATTTTCTTGATCCAAATCACCTCGTAATTCATACCCAAGCTCTATACCATGCCCATAACCAATGCATGCCAAAAAATGTCAATTTTTGAAGAAAAGTTAATAATCGCGATTATTTACTTTTTTGTTAAAATCGGGGAATTTGGATATTTTGTCATCATACATCCAAGTACATGTTGAGATAAGCCCACGAGCCAATTTTGAGTCAATTTGGATTTCAAAATCTCAAATTTCCTTTATATCTACTGTTTCAGAGACCTAAAGCCAAAATCTGGTACTATTTTCACCCTGTACATCCAAATGAGCCCATATTTCCCTCAGAGCATATAATTGGCATATACTTCAAGCCTATAAAGCAAAGTTTGCACAAAAGTTGAAAATTTTCCCAGCTGTAAATAATCGCAATTATTTACTTTGGTTGCAAATTTTTATTTTGACCATACAATTTTGTTCCTTGCATGATTTTATGCATCTTTGCTTGTTCAAAAATTGATTTGAAGCAATTTGGACCAGATTATCAGCATTTCAATCTAAAAGGACATTCCGGAGAAAAATCTGATAACTCTGCTAACTTTGCACTCTATTCACTGAACAGGAGCAATGCAAGCCGCGGACAAGGCCAAGAAGAAGTTAAACCAAAAGGAGAAACTGCAAGAACTACCCCCGTATCAATTGGACCCCGAGTCAGTAAAGGCGGCAAAAGCATCTTACCTTTCTAAAGAGCAGTTGGAAGAACACCACACCACAGTATTCACTGGCATGTTTAAGAGTGAAGAAGGACATCAGGTAGAGTTGCAGCTCTTGCCTAAAGAGGTCTATGATGTAGCTGCAAAGCCAAAAACCAAAGAGGCTAACTGCAGGTTGGGGCTTCGACATTTTTACAAACAAGAACCTTGCGGGGTGGACTTTCAGAAAGCATACGAGCTTTTGTCCACAATCAAAGAAGATGGAACTGCCCAAATATCAGACAACCAAGGAAACAAGGTCGAGGTTGTAATTACAAAAGATATTGTGGCAGAGGCACTTAGACTGCCCACTGAAGGGATGACCATGCGGGCAAGAGACAGGAAGACAACGGGCACATTTACCAAGGAAACAACCGCGGCTACATTCATCGATCTCATCCACAAACAGGTGGAAGAGCCAGCCCGTCTGTACCATCAACACTTCCATTTCCTAGCAAAAGGCCCACCAAGGTACATGACACCAAATCATGCTGTGGCCACCACTTTTACAAAAATACTAAAGTCAACAACAAGGCAGCCTGTGGACCACGCGCAGTATGTTTTGACAACATTGAAGGCCGCCAAGAAGGAAGGGAAAATAACATACTTGGACGCGCCAGAAGTATTAACAAGAATAGGTTATCATGCCATCGGCATGGCCGACAACCTACCGCATGCCCCAGATCAGAATACATGGATCTTGGCAGCTCAACCCTCTCCAAGGGCTACAAGATCAGGTAAAAGATCATTTAAATCAGGGGATGAATCAGATGACAGCTCATCAGAGAGGCACAGCAATGAAAGCTCCAACAACGAAGAAAAAAGAGCTAGAAGGGAAGAGATGAAGAGGAAAGCTGTGGCTGCCCACCAAGAGGAGCCAATGCAGAAACAAGCACAATTTGAAAGAGAAAAACAGGCGTATCAGCGCACTAGGCAAGCACAGTGAAAAGACCCAGAAAAGTGGGTACCCACCGGCTTGAAAGGACTTCGAACGAAGCATCATTCAAGAAAAGAGGCCAAGGATCCCAAGGATCATTTAGAAATAATGTACCAAGAGGCAAAAGCCTTAAAGTTGAAAGAGGT
This sequence comes from Adiantum capillus-veneris, assembly GCF_014529385.1. Taxonomy (NCBI): domain Eukaryota; kingdom Viridiplantae; phylum Streptophyta; class Polypodiopsida; order Polypodiales; family Pteridaceae; genus Adiantum; species Adiantum capillus-veneris. The sequence goes on along the minus strand of NC_140952.1, from coordinate 54,762,147 downwards.
AGAAGAAGCGGCCAAGAAAGCTGAGGAAGTAGCTACTCAAGAGCAAAGCCAAGCATCTCCCCAACCCACCTCACCGCCGCCGGAACAACAGGACCAGCCCATGCCTAGTCCACCACAATCGTCGCCAGGCCAAGAGACCAATGAAGAAGCTGAGACCGACAAAGAAAACGATTTGGAATTCGCCCACCAAACGGAAGCTACACAACAAGTTGACCACGCTGAAAAACATGAGGAAAAGGAAGCTGGGCCAGAACCAGAGCAGGCAACCAAGGAAACTTACAAGCTGGCGGATGAAACGGATAAAGAGGAAGATACGAAAAAAGAGCAAACCACTACACAAGAGAAAGAAACTGAGACTGAGAAGGCAGAAAGGCCTGCGAGACTGAAGAAACGGTGGGGGTTGAGGCCACACAGGTCATTTCCACTCATCCAGAAATTGTCGAGGTATCAAAGCCTCGGGATGGCCAAAGAGAAGAACAACCATCCACTTCTACAGAACCACCAGCACTTACAACACAACAAGAAGCAACACAGGAGGCTGTCGGCACATCACAACTCGCAAGACAGGAGGAGTGGCAGTCCAATGACGAAGTGATTATACAAGTAAACAAGTATGCAAGGCAGATGCCACTCATGACGGAGAAACTTTGCTTAGCAGCCTTTGACCGCAGTACAGAAGCCAAAGAACTAGAAATGGTCATCGATGCTCTTCAAGGAGAGCTCGATGATAGGATGGCTACTATCACTGATCTCCAAAGGCAAGTACAAGAGCTAAAGACTGAAGCAGAATGGCATCAGATAGCCAGGGACAAACAACAGAAGGAAATGGAGGAGTTGGGTGACCTCCTTACTAAATTAGCTGATGCATGCAAGGTGAAAGATGAGCAGCTGACAAAAGTGACAAACGAACTTCTTACCACCTCTCTGTTAGCTCAGAAAATTCAAGTACAGTTAGATGTCACTAACGCTTCTCTCCAATATTCCGAACAAAGAATCAATGATCGGGCCACTTTCTTGTGGCAAATAAGAGAAAATACAGCCGTGGCCTCGATCAAGGGAACAGATGAAGTGTACAGTCACAACGCAGAAACCTAACACTGATGCGGGTCCAAAGAGAGGAGGAACTCCTTAAGAAAATTGCAGAACTGAAAAGAATAAATCAACTCCTCAGAGATGGAAAGCCCGATACACAGGAATAGGTAGGTACTTTAGAGCCCCCCCAAATGGACATCCCCTCTGTCTCATTTGCTGACTTTGAGACGCAGTTTACAGGAGAGCCGAGTGGTGACGAAGACTTTCAAGTCCAAATTACAAACGAAGATACAGTGCCAATGGTCCAACTGTCAAAGGCTGAAGAGGACGCACTGAAAGACAAGATCACCTTAGAGGAAGATGAGAGTGGAAGGCCGCAATGGATTGGGAGTTGAGAGTTTTACACTCTGTCAACGTCACTCAACTCACTCCCAATCAAATCAATGCTCAATGGAACCAACAATCCCTGCCATACCCTCTCATCAAGGTAGAACTCTTACAGGTAAAGGAAAGATTATACAAGGATATGCAAGAAGATGGTGCAGATAAAGACCACCCGAAGTGGAGGTTAAGCTAGCTGAACAAGAATCCAAGATACCTGATTCTGTTCACAAAAGCACCTGCGGCCCTACAGAAAGATCCAACATTCTATCATGTACCTCGAGTAAGGACATGGCAAGCACATGAAGCACTGCAGAAGAAAAGGCCAACATGGCTTAATTTTCCCAGGTTACCAGCTCCAAAGAAAGGTCAAGCATTAGAAGAATACATGGTGAAAACATGGTGAAAACCCTAACGGGTGAAATACATGGTGAAATACATGGTGAAAACCCTAACGGGTGCCATGACATTCTTCAAGAGTCTACCAGATCTCTCCTATGCAATGCTATATAAGTTCTACAGGATGCTGCTCACATGCATACAGGTTTTCAATGAGCCTGAGCAGACAGGAGCCCCCTGGCTCTCATTCTTGGAAGGGAACAAAGGCCTATGCTATGATCTAAGTGGGCAACCCTCTGAAGAAATTCCTTATGGATTTTATTCCCGATGCATGTTCATGCCCTCGCATAATATGCTCGCTTTTGAGGAGGCATTCTACACTGGCTTCTTCACCTGGCGAACGAAGATATTTTCACCAGTGATAAGCAGCCTCACGTCAAGATTTGTAGGATACTCAGCAGTGGAACTGAAAAACAGAGTCACCATGCAATTTTAGCAAGTGCCAGAAAAAGAACACAAAATCAGATACCAAAAGGCATTGGAAGCACTGAAAGACAGCCTCGCCTGCCGTCAACCCGAAGATTACTTCAGCCCATAAAGTTGTGTCAAGGGACGACACAGACAAGGAGGGGGGAATGTTAGCAGCAAGCTAACGTGGACACCATTTTTTGGAGTTCTCGTTGTAAAACAATTATTATTTTGATAAATCGGGAATATTGTAACTCTTATTTTCTTGGTAAACTTTGTAATTAATAAGCCGGGGCTACAAGCTTCTAGATTGTATCAGCCAGTCAATTCCCAGCTTTGGTAGAACTCCAGATTATTACTTTTGACCACCCAAAAACCTTGGCTAAGGTATAAAAGCCAATTTTTTTAAGTTTTTTACAAGTTTTTAGATAAGAAATACACAGCGTGAGCTAACGGCGCTCACTTCTCTCCTTCTCGCGCTTCCTACTCCCTCTCCGGTTGTCACATTGCGAATGCGTTTGTTGCATTGCAACCGCAGGTAAGAGCTCTATGCATTGGCGTAAGCCATTCACATTATTTTGTAGCTTTTGGTGTCACCGACCCGCGGCCTAATTTCATCATAATTAGGAATTTACACTTTTAAATCAAAAACTAATCATAGGCATCATTGCTAAGCATTTAGATGCATTCTGGGTCGAAAAAAACTAGGTCAAAAATCCACTGCTATTAATAATCGCGATTTTGGAACTTGACCTAAAGTGGAGTTTGAGGCCATAGGCATGTGTGCTTAGGTCTTTTAAACTTGTCCTAGAAGTTTCATTACGTTTGGATGTCATTTGATGCTATAACGAATGTGATTTGTTTGCCGATGAGCGATTGGCTTTTGGTGATTTCAGTCACTTGAGTGTAGCTTGAGTTAGATGCGAGTTGTTAGTTGTTTTCCAAGAGATTGATAACCTCTTGTAGCCTCTATGCACTAGTCGAGTCAGCTTCATCCCATGGTTTGACAAATTAATCATGGTTCTCGCTAATACTGCAATAAGATAGGATGGTGAGGTTAGACATGCGTCCCACAGGTGCTTAAGGTACTTGGGGTCCAAGATTCTTGAGGTGTTTGAAGTCAAATCATGGCCTACAAAGGAGGGGGCAAGCCCTAAGAGTAGGGGGTGGGGTTGAATGGCCTTTCCCTCACCCAAGGGACACCCCTTGCTCAAAGAGGCAAATAGGACACATGTCAAGCCCCTAGCTAGGTTGCCCTCATAGTGTGCCTAAAACCTATTGGATGACACTTAGAGAGGTCCAATGAGAATTTAATTGATTACTTAATTGTTTGAACATTTTTCAAGCCTGTCTCTTTCAAAGGGGAAAGGAAGACACTTGTTCAAATGCTACCATTGTTGCTTGATATGTCTAATGCATGTGATTGGCTAGTCTAGAGAAGGTCCAATCAACTTCAAGCTTGAGCTAGGAAGAGGGGTCAACCCAAGAAACAAGGGAGGGTATTTGCAAGATATACTCCCTCTCACACACACACTCACACGCTCCCATTCTCATGGTGTGTTGAGAAAGAACTCCATCTCCTTCTCCAAGCTTGAGAAGTTGAAAGACTACACCAATAAATCTTGGCTATGGAATGCAAATCCAACCAAGAGCCATGCTCCAAAGTGCAAGCTTGCCATCTTCTTCATCTCTATTAATATGCTACTATGCTATGCTAAGCTACAGAAGTAATAACAAGTGAGGAGACTATTTCTTTCGCGTATGTTACATCTTCTTCCTCTTCCCTTCCCTCACTCCCTGCTAGCTCTCTCCACCTTTGAAGGTGTTTGAGGTCTTGGGATTGAGGCCACGGATATGTTAATGCTTTTGCAAGTTAATTAAGGGCATTATTTTGGTGTATGAACTCTACCATCTTCATTGCACCAACGAGGTCTCAAGGAACACAATCTTGTATTGTACCAAGTCTCTCTTTATGGGGGAAACTATAATAAAAAGCCTTTTGGAGGGGGGACCGGCTCCACATAAATCCGGTCCTCAACTATTGTCAATTTCTCTAATCCTTTCTCTCTCTCTCTTTTACAAGTATTGTTCATGCCAAGCTAATTAGGTGTAATGTTCATCTTGCTACCTTTAATCAATTACTCTTCTTGTGCTCTTTAAGATTTCTAATGCTCACTATTATTATTTCAATTTCTGCTATAGTCAATGCTATAGCCATATTCCATTACACTCTATCCCACATAGGATCCACATAACTCAATGAGCTACATGGTAGAAGAATTGACATTCTTGGACAGATCGTGTTGTAGTAGCAAAGTAGGTGTAAGCCTTCCTGCCAAGATCAAGGCTATGTGACTCCAAGTCCATGTTGGTTCTTGACACTCTCTGTGTCTCTTGTCTTGGCCATTCTCTCCAACACACACACACACACACACACACACACACACACACACACACACACAGAGTTTTTTTTATAACTTTGTACTTTAAAAGTATCACTTCTCATATTTTGATGAGCCCAAGTCTCATCATATTTGGATGAGCCCAATGCTCACACATGCTACATGCAAGTGTCTTTACCTATAAAATCCATTTATTATGTGGTTTAGAGTCTGATTGTACTAAGGGTGCTTACCAGTTAATATGCTTTAAGGGCAGTTCCCCATGATGTGGATAAGATGTGGATGCACCTAATAATTGAAAATCCACCCTATCAAGTGTTATTCAATTTTGTTTTAGTCGCTTCAAATCTATTGTACACAAGTTTTAGGTAGGTTGCAAATTGTTCAAGTTTTGGAATTAAGGTTTGGTCCCTTAGAGTGATGTCCCTACATTCTTGGACTTTTTCCTTCTATGAAGGTTTCACAAGATGTGAGATTACATTATAAAAATGGATCAAACATGTATTGATGTGTATATGTTGTGCAACAAAGTGGGTCTTAATTCATCATGGAGCTAGTGTCTACCCTTTTACAAATATGACTAGGATACATTATGTTATGCACTTAGAAAATAGGAAAGTATTATTTGAAATCTAGCTTCATGTTTACGTGTTGATTACGAAACTTTGAAAACTTGGAGTTTTCATGTATTTGCTTGTCTCAAGCTTCAAAATCATCCAAAATATAGAAGTTAGAGCCTCCTCTTGCAGTTGGAGTATCCTCTATGAGTTATCAAGAATGCATGACTTTGTGTCTAATGAAGATTGTGTCTATCAAGAGTGCAAGCACTTGTAAATTTTGAACATACATAGCAATCATTCTTATTAGAAATATTGGATCCAATATCTTTACTCAAAATCTCAAACAAGTTTCTGGTTGATAGTAAATTGAATCTTATTGGTCATCATAAGATTTGTTTTGGGCACAATCATCAAAAGAATAAGTACTCAATAAAATCTTCATCTATAATAATGATCACAAAAACTTTCTTCATAGCTTTGTCGATATTAAAGTATCTTTGAGAGCTTTGAGCTCATGAAAATATCAATTTTGATAAGTCGAGGTTGAGAAAATAAAATGATGGATGTCAAAGTACAAGGAAATTCCTAGATCGTGTAACTTCAATACATAAGCATAAGAAGTTGTGATGTTGATGAGTCAAGTACCTTGAACACTCAAAGAAGAAGAAAATTATCTCTCAAACGCTGTAGAATTTGACTCTATGCATGAGATGCACAAGCATGGAGAACAATGTTTTCCTTCCTCTTCATAGAAGTAACACACCTTTTAGTATGCAACATAGTAGCAAAATCAAGGGAGGATGCAAGAAAGCTTCTATCATAATTGGGCATGGATTATATAGCTCCATACATGCTTTCCCTAATGATTGAATTATATACCTCGGCTAGTAAAAAGAAATGGAGATATGTCCAAGTTTTGAATCAGACAAATATTGAAAAGATCTCCAGGGACAAAAGGTGTTGCAAAAAGTGTTGAAATGTTTTATAGCTTTTGGCTTGCATCAACCAATTATTTTGACGCAAACTAATGGTGGCTCTTGTGTCATGGCACAAGGCGAGTTATTTTATGGAGGCATGCTAAGGATCCCTGTAGACAAAGTGTGGCATGAATGCACAATGATGACACATGGGAAAATTTTATTCAAGACCTCAAATTTGAGCCAAATTTGTGAGCCTACTTGGGCAATGCTCCACATCATATAGTGTATGGTCCATAGTCATTGTGGTTGGCAATAAAGAAGGGACGCTTGTTCTTAAACTTGATTGTATTAGGTTGATACAAAGCGAATAACGTGGTTTATATCTTTGCTCCATGCTAGCAGAGCTATAATAATTATGGGAAGAGATAAATGTGGTGGACATTAACAAACATGCAGTTCATCTGACAACACCCTCACTAGAGGTATTCTAATGTGGACCATGCATGACTTTCTGGGCTATGATCAATGCTCATGTAATGTGAATGCTCTACATGATGTTGTAGCATATGCAAAACTTCACCCAAAAGATTAGTGGATCATCTACCTAGTGTTGTATATGTAAAGGAACTGAGACTAGTGGCTCCAAAGCATGCCTCGTCTATGGGCCAAGATTGTGTGTTTGTCAATTTGCATTGCTAAAGATAATGATCTATGAAGGTCACAAGGCATTTCTTGTAGAATCCTATGATCTACATGAAGGTATCTAGGGCAGGTGCCTAAAAGGATGTCCAATTGAGAATGGTTACAGCAAACGTCCGTAGATGCCACTTAATGAACCCAAAAAAGACGTTTTGGTCTCCTACTTGATTAATGTCTTCATCAAAGAGTAATATGTTTCAATAGTGTTTGAGTTTTCGTAATTACTGAGATTGGAAATCAACCACTTGTTGGATCTTATGTACTTTTTCAAGAACATGAGATGCTTGCTATGGGACTCTCTAATCTTGAAGAAAGCAATTTTTGGTGTCAAAGTAGACTTGTGAATTAAGAAGTCTCTAGTTTGATGATGGAGTGTAGTATCTCCGTAATCATGTATACATTTTATTTAATTCATGACAAACCTAAAACCTTTCACCTTCCTCTTTTGTGCTCTTGGCTAGGAGGAGCAACAATCAGTCCAAACCCCCAGTGGAAACACCTATAAATAGGGTCCGTTAATCTCCTTTTGGGACCTCTAATGACTCTTACAACTCTTAGCTTATAACTCTTAGACTTATCTCTTGTGACTCTTAGACCTTAACACTTGAGCTTAGGAGATCTTATGAACAGTCAGTGTTGATCATTTCAGTGTTAGTTTTTTGGCAAGGGGTTTTTCTCACGCACAAAGGCTTCTCCTCATAATGGGGCTCTAAAAATGTGTGTTTTTTTAGATAAAATTTACAAGGGGTGAATTAGGCTCCATACTTAATAGTCTGTTCAATAATTCGATTTATGCTTTGTTTGATTTTATGCTCTGTTTGGTTTGGCTTATTGAATGTAACTATCTAAATCATTGATTTGACCTTTATTAAAAAAATTGACTATAAGGTTATTTGCAAACAAAGCGTCTCTTCATTTATGAGCCTACAAAATTTGTTAGCAATATAAAATGCTTTTCGAACATAGTAGGGATTAAAAAAACAAAACTATTAGGCTCTTCGATGAGATTCTCATGTTCAATTGTTACGTGTGATCTTTATTTGGCTACTTGGAAGCAAAATGGCATTCGAGACTACCTGCTAACAAACACTATCTTAAAACTTTAGAAGTATTTAACCATTCTTTTAGATACATAGATGCTCTCTTTAATCTCAACAATAGAGACATCTACCCTTTCGATTTCTTGAGTATTGAACCTACACCATTGGAAAGTTGTGCTTTATTACAAACTAGTGTGTAAACCAGTCTTCCAGACTGGATGGAAGAAGAAAAATTAATAGAAGATAACATATGCAATGTTTGCTAAGCAAATAGTTTTGTTGGGCTAGTGGCAAAATTTGACATACATAGAGCACTACAAAACAAAATAAATTTTGAACATCTCTCAATCAAAATGAATTGCTCGTTTCTATTCAAGTTCTGCATAATGCCATGCCTATACTTGCAAGCATAGGTGATTGTTTCTTGAGGCAAATGATTGCTTTATCCTTCATTTCTCTGGCGAGCATTCCTTAAAATCTGAGAATGACAATATCTGTTGTTCATCTCCGATTAACATGGATTGAAATCAGCATGAAATTCATGAAATCTCTTTTAATGCTAATAATATCCAAGCGACCTCGGCTCTACTACTCTGACTCCCTCGTGTATGGTCACAGATTATTCATACGCCATAGATTATTAGCATGCTCTTTCAAGGAAGTGGGAGTGTAGCGACCTGATTATAGATGTTGGACTCACATCTCCGATCGCAGGGACAATTCCGTACCACTATGCTCCCCCCAATTGTTCAATTTTGACTCTTCTCACATGCCACCTTCGTCAACTGCACCCACATCGGACCATTACAAGGAGCGCTTGGATCAAGGATCTTCCCTTTGCAGGGAACTCATGCGAGTGGTGAGGTGAATTCAGGAGCCCTTTTGCTAGCAATTCCCAGCCTACCGAAGTGGCTATATTGGGCCTGGGATGAAGCAGGGACATCCCACACGGGCATGAAGCAGGTAATAGGTAGCTTCCACACCAACAAGCCTTGATAATAGCGATCGTAGGTCGAGGGCTCCTCTGTTTGCATGTCAAGAAGGCAACCTGCCAAACCATCAACGAGAGAGAGAGAGAGAGAGAGAGAGAGAGAGGCTTCATCAATGGTTTGCGTATGCACTCAAATGGTGTTATTTAAAGTCATTGCAAACAATATATTTCACAAAATTAGGAAATACAAAAACAATTAATGATTTGGTAATGCAGACAAAAATTTCCTTGATGTATTCCACACAAAAAAATAGTAAAAAAATCAAATAAAATCCCATGGGTTCTCATAATCCTTTTGATTAACATCTTAAGAGATCAAGAAAAGAAACATAATACCATTATAATGAGTATCATTAGCAAGCAATGAGATGACCACAGCAAGAAACTTATAGAAAATGCATTGAAGCATGTAACAAAAAATGCAAGGACAATCATCAAACATCATCAGGATCATATTTTAAAGACTGCACCTAGTTTTAATGCTAATTAATTAGGAAACAGACAAAAGGAAAATTGCAAACATGCCACAAAGAGACCCATCAAAAGAGCCTTTAAGTACCTTAGCACGACAGCATCACCGTCAGGAGCTTGGCTACGGTAGCTAGCGGTGGAGATGCCACGACTAATGGTGAAGAGATGGTGCAACTATATGAAGCTCCACTGATTATGTTGGGATTATGCTTGTGGCAGCAATTTTTAAGTGTTGATATCATTGTCTTAGCTAGAGGGGGATTTTATATATACGTGCAGTATACGGCTGCTCCAATCATCTCTATAGACTCTACTGTCTGCACGCTTGCATGGCCGTTTCCTAAAACATTGATCAACCTTTTTCATGATTTTGTTGAGTTGCTCGGTACAATCAATGGCCCATTTTCTAAGTACTATGTTGGGCCCCATAAAAGCTTGCCTTGAGTCCCACACCCTTTTCTCATATAAGCGGCTCTCTAATCTCTCATGAGTCATCACGTAAAATGCATTTCTTTGCTTTGTTTTGAGGATATGTTTGTGGCCCTGGCCCCTTTCAATGGCTCTAATGTGCAAATTTGTAGCTTTTTGGGTGTTGCTTTTCATCTACACTTGCGCCACGTCTACTTTAGTAGCATTTGTAGCAAGGTTCAGTAGAGACAATGTATATCACCATGACCCCTTTTTTTGTGCAAGTTTCTCCTAGTAGCCCAATTATCTTTCCTAACACTTGTAATGAAATTGCACTTTACAGAGATATATTTGACTATCCGGGATGCCCAAGTACTTGTAAGGCAATCTACAATATTTACTTGGGTACACATATATAAGAGAATGCACATACCAAATGAGGGTGCATCATGCCATATATATGCACATAAGAATTTAGTGTATAAAGGATGTTGGCTATATATGCATGCGTGTGTGTAGTACTGGCATATATAATTGTTGAGGCAAATACACTTTTGACCAAAGACCAATATTTACTTAATCTAAGATTTTCCTTTTCATGGTCAACTTGCATCAGGGCAGTTTGGAACCTAGCCTTTCTTTTTGAAGATCTTTGGTTCAAATATTTAGCATTGAGCTGTTTGTCTCAGATTATAACTGAACAGGATATGGTCAAAAACATGAAGGCAAAGTGGGAAAATCAAAGGAGGGAGGGGGCAAGGGGCCCTTGCTGCAATAATGAAGAAGCAAGAGAGAATGGCGGTATATTCAAAAGGAGCGAAATGGGGTATGTCAACAACGGGGAAAGGGGCAAGATAGGCCAATAAACAAAGTCACAAAGAGAGAGAAAAACCTGCACTCTCACAGAAAGCAAGGGCAATGCACACAGGCATGAAGCAGGTGCAGGCACAGTGCAAAGAGAGAGAGAGAGAGAGAGAGAGAGAGAGAGAGAGAGAGAGAGAGAGAGAGAGAGACCCTTATGTGATGAAGGCTGCTACTCCTCAATCTCTTTGCACAGTTTTCTTGCAAAACGGCGGTTGCCATCGCCATCTCAACATTTTTTAAAAAAAATTAATGTTCTAGGTTTACATGTAACACCCAGGTGGCACTTTCTCAAGAATCCTCTCTCCATTATATAAGTTAGAAGCCTTTATCTAAATATGGAGCTTCCTTTGATAACACTCTCATCATTAAGATAAAATGATAAATTGTGCATTGCACCCTCTAAATTGTGAATAGAAGAAGTTACATGCGTTTCAATACCTCTTCCCTATTCTCATTAAGATATCTCTAGAAAAATGATAAGCTAAGCATTGCACCTCTAAATTGTGAAAAGAAGAAGTAACATGCCCTTCAATACCCCTCCCTACTTGTCTTGGAATTATATGGCTCGTCATGTATTCTTCCTCTTATGCTTTCATAGCTTTTAAAGAAGTATCTAAATTAATACAATTTTTTTTGGAATGAGCTAAAGACAAAAAAATTCCATCAATATTATCACTCTCCCCACTGAGAAAATAGATATGGCCAAAGATCCAATTTAAACCCATTGCTCTTCTTTTTTTTAGACCTCACAAATGTGAATTGATAGATTATATTAACCATAAACAAAAAAAAACACCATAAGCCATGTTCGCAATCTCCCAAATACCCATCAGATACAAACCAAGCACCAAAATGTCACATACCCATTGCTCTTATCCACCTAATGAGATAGTATGCCCATACCAATGGGTCTACTCTTGCACCTAGTATGGTGCATCTTAGGGGTGTTCAAACCTAACCCTTGGCAATATACCAATAAAATTTTATTTTAGTGACCCTATGGGCTACTCAAGTCATTCGATTCCTTCCCATGATGGTGGGGGGAATGGGCTATTTTTATGAAAAATCCCTCTTATGGACTACTCAAGTCATTCGATTTTAGTGACCCTGTGGGCTACTCAAGTCATTCTATTCCTTCCCATGATGGTGGGGGGAAATGGGCTATTTATGAAAAATCCCTCTTATGGATGATAACCCAAGGGGGACCCAATTTAGTGGGAGCCCACTGGTTCTAATCTTGGTGGTTGATGCCACTTAAAATTTTATTTTAGTGACCCTATGGACTACTCAAGTCATTCGATTCCTTCCCATGATGGTGGGGGGAAATGGGCTATTTATGAAAAATCCCTCTTATGGATGATGACCCAAGGGGGTTTATAATAAATGAGAGAAAGTGAGAAGACTTATTTGAAGCTTTGCATTAGGTTCCTTATAGTGCTCTTTGAAAACCCTCATTGGCTTAAAGCGTGATTGAAGAAACCTTTGAACACCCTTGTAGCTTTTGATGCTTGATTGATGATTTTGAAGCGCAAGTATCACCCTTTGGAATGCTTGATTGAAGATTTTTGAAACATGAATATTGCCCTTGTTACCATATACATGTGGTAGTGATGTGTGTGAACACACTAGGACCGCCGGGGCATTTTTTCCCTCTTTAGGAGGTTTTTTCCCCCGTGCATTGTATATACGCCCATCACTCTAGGGCTATCTATCTTTCCATTGCACACTAAGTAACACACTCTCTATTGTGTGCCTTGAGCTTCCTTCATCTTCTCCAAGCTGTGTGTGTTTCTCTGCAACCCTTATTCCAACAATTGGTATCAGAGCAGGTCACGTCCTCCTTTTCTTAGTCGCCAGCTGCTCCAGCACACGCCTGCTCACTTTCTCCGATTTCAGTGAGCTTTGGCGAGCGTTCGCAGGTCGACAAAAATTTTGGGACAGCTCAAAGAGCTTGGTCTGCTCAGAATTTTGATTTGGGCTCATTTCGCCCTCCGTTTCCACTACAGGTAGTAGTGCACAGGCTATTTCGTCATTTTGTGCAGAATTTCTATCAGTGTCGTTTTCTGCATAACAGGTGCCTTATAGTCTTCTACGGTTTGTGCTATATAGCATAGGTTGTTCCCGATCCATTTCTCCTATTTTCGGGATATTTTCACATCAGGTGCAGCATTTACCATGGCTGACAACAACAACACAGATGTGTTCAAGATGTTTGCTGCTGAGGACAGGTTGGATGGGGACAACTACCCTACGTCGGCTTATATGATGCAACATGTTCTTGTGTCAAAGGGTGTCTGGAACATTGTGCAGGGCATTGATGTACGTCCTGGTTCTGAGGATGTAGGCGATGTTGAGGATGTTGCAAGTCTTTCTACAAGGATTGCAGCTGTTAGAGTTGTTTTGCCTACGGCAGAACAAGCTCGTTGGGATGTTAAGGATGCGCAGGCTCATGCATTGATTGCGTTGTCTGTGAAGCGCACCATTGTTCCTCACATCCGTTCAGCAAAATCTACAAAACAGGCTTGGGATATTCTAGCAGGTCTTTATGCAAGCTGCAATGAGGCTAAAATTGCTTTGTTGCCTAAAGAGCTGGAGTCGAAGATTATGCATGAGGAAGATGATATGGACACTTTCCTTGCTAGTGTCAAGGATATCAATGAGCAGCTTATTTCTACAGGTGAAGTCATTTCAGATAGCTCCCTTGTGCAAACTGTTCTTGATGCCTTACCAGATTCCTACCAGACTTTTGCTAGTACTTGGAGACTTATGACCCAAGGAAATCCTGAAGTCGTCAAGTTTGATGCATTATGTGCATTGCTGTTGCAAGAGTCACTTTCCAGAAAAAACAGGACTAGGCAGCGTGCAGTTGAACAGGCTTTTATTGCTTCTCAAAGAAAGGGTGGTAACAGTAATGCAGCCACTTCTTATGGTTCTGTTGCAAGTGGCAAAAATTTTGTTCCTAATGCTTCTGCTGGCAGCACTTCGTCTGGCAATTCTCGTGATAAGGGCAAAAAGAAGATGCGTTGCCATTATTGTAAAGCCAATGATCACTTGATCAAGTTGTGTCCTAAGTTGAAGGCCAAAGAGGCTAAGAAGAAAGAGGGTGTTTCCACTGCAAATGCTGGTTCCACTACAAATGCAGCCATTGTTGAGTCTTCTGTGAAAGCAGACTTTGTTGCTGATGTTGATGCAGAATGGGCGTTTAGCGCAGAGTGCACTTACAATCCTGTTGTCCATGATGCATGCTTGTCAGTTGTTGCAGATTCACATGTGTGGTATTTCGAGAGTGGTGCTACAAAGCACATTACCTCACATCATGAATTGTTTACCTCTCTCGAGTCTGTCCCTCATGGGAATTCAGTCACTTGTGCCAACAACGCCTCTTATCCAGTTCAGGGAGTTGGAAAGATTGTGCTCACTGCTGCTAATGGCAGTTCCTTCACACTTGTTGATGCACTTTATGTACCTGGGATCAAGAAGAATCTCTTCTCTGTATCCACACTTGCTAGACTTGGACTTGTAGTCAAATTTGTGGATGACAGATGTACAGTTCATGATCTCAGTTTTGGTGATGAAATTGTTGCATCTGGCCTTTTGTGCCGTGGGCTGTATAACCTCACTTTGTATGACAAGTGTGGACAAAATTTTGCAAATGCTGTTGCAGATTCAAGGGCTATTTCAGATGCAAAACTTTGGCCTGCACGTTTTGGTCATCTGAATTTTGCCAGTTTGCTGCGTTTGCAGAAATCTGATATGGTTGCTTCTTTGCCGCCTCTTGAAGCACCTGTCAAACATGTTTGTGAAGGCTGTATTTTGGATAAGATGCAGCGTTCTAAATTTCCAAAGGATGGTTCAATTCGGGCCACATGCAGGTTGCAGCTTGTGCATAGTGATGTTTGTGGGCCCATGCAAACTCCGTCCTTGGGCAATTACCTGTACTTCATGACTTTCATTGATGATTACTCCAGGCATGCATGGGTATTTCCGCTTAAAGCGAAGTCCGAAGTTTTTATGTGCTTCAAACAATTTCTGGCTATGGCTGAAAATGTCTCGAAATGTACTATGGGCACCCTCCGTTCTGATCGAGGGGGGAAGTATATGTCTCATGAATTTAATGCATTTCTGGCTAGTCGTGGGATAAAACACCAATGTACAGTGCCTTATACACCTCAGAAAAATGGTGTTGCTAAGAGGAAAAATAGTTCACTGACGGAAATGGCACGATGTATGGTCAAAAGTCAAGCTTTGCCGCATTCTTTTTGGCTTGAGGCCATTATGTGTGCCACTTATGTACTTAACAGGTGTCCTACGAAAGCTTTGCAGTCTATTACTCCATATGAAGCATGGCATGATAGAAAGCCTTCTATTGAGCACATGCGTGTTTTTGGTTGTTTTGCATATGCTTTGGTGCCACAAGTGCAGCGCAGAAAATTGCATGATAAGGCTGTCAAATGTATTTTTGTTGGTTATAGTGCTGAAAGCAAAGGTTACAGGTTGTATCTCCGCAAACAAAACGTATTCTGGTTTCACGGGATGTAGTGTTTGTGGAAGATTCTGTTCAGCCCTTGCTGTCATGTACCAGAGATAGTAATGTAAGCTCACACGACATTTATGACACTTTGTTACCTCTTTTCAGTGGTGGAAATACGAATGTAAGTTCCAATGAGGCAAATGTACAGCCTATGGGGGTTTCTAAAAATGTTCTAGATCAGCCTATTACTGATGCAGATGTACATGATGTACTTGATGTGGAAAGGGTTCAAAATAAGCAAGCTAGAGGTATGCCAAAATGGCCGGTGCATACTTTGCGTGACAATAATTTGGATGCACCTTTGTCTAGTCGTACTCGTTCAGGCTCTCGCCATGCATCTTATGCATCAGATTGTTATGCTTTGGCTGTGTCTAGTTTACATGATGTTGAGGAGCCTCTATCTTTTGATGAAGCACAGAATTCAGAAAATTGGATGACTGCCATGCAATCAGAATATGATGCACTTATAGAGAATGACCCATGGACTTTATGTGATTTGCCTCCTGGCAAAAAGGCCATTGGTACGAAGTGGATTTACAAGTTGAAACGCAAGCGGATGGTGAGATGGATCGCCATAAGGCTCGACTTGTTGCAAAGGGTTATGCATAGCAAAAAGGCATAGATTATGAAGAGACTTTTGCTCCCACTTGTCGTATGACTACTGTGTGTTTTCTATGTGCATTGGCAGCTCATTTTGGTTGGGATGTACATCAATCAGACATTGTTACTGCTTTCTTGAATGGTGACATATTTGAGGAAGTTTATGTTATGCAGCCGCACGGTTTTGTCATAAAAGGACAAGAGGACAAAGTGTGCAAATGTAACAAGGCTTTGTATGGGTTGAAGCAATCTCCTCGTGCTTGGTATGAGAAAGCTGACACTCATTTGGTCAAACAAGGCTTTCGTAACAGTCCAACAGAAAGCACATTGTATGTAAAGCGTGAGGGTGATGTATTTCTCATCGTGGTTCTTTATGTTGATGATTTGCTGATCACTGGACCAAATGAGAGACATATTGTTGAATTTAAGGCTGATTTGAATGCTACTTTCAAGATGAAAGATTTGGGGCTGTTGCATCATTATTTGGGTATACAGTTTAAGCAATGTGATGGTGGTATTGTCTTGTGTCAGAAAAGTTACATAGAGACATTGCTATGTAAGTTTGGACTTGAGGATTGCAAACCTATTGCCATTCCCATGGAAACACGTTTGAAGTTGAGTCTACATGATGCTGGTGATCCTGTTGATGTCACTCTTTACCAAATTGTTGTTGGTTGCCTCATTTATGTATGCAACACAAGGCCGGATATTCAATTTGCAGTCTCACAGGTCAGCAGATTTATGCATAGCCCAGGGTCTAAGCATTGGCAGGCTGTCAAGAGGATTTTCCACTACCTGAGTGGCACTTTACATCTTGGCTTGTTTTATCCCAAGGGGGGATCATTGCCGCCAGACTTACATGCTTTTTCGGACTCAGATTGGGCTGGTTGTTTTGACACGTTGTCGTGTTGTGACACGTACATAGTGGGAACGCATGCTACAAGATCTATCTTGTAACTTTTTAGATACATAATTATCTTTCCTATAATGTACATATGCATATTTAAGTATAATAATAAGCCTTCTATCTCATCCTATTATTTTTCTCAAGGGTAACCTATCCTTACTTTACCATCAGAAAATACTATGGGAAAAGCATCAATAGCTCCGCCTCTTTAACTTGGGGCAAAAAGCATTGATTCTTTATTTCTACTATCTCATTATCATCTCACACCCTAGCTAGATCCTATATCTAGGGTAAATTCCAATATATATATATTCTATGTATTTTTTATACTTTTCTTATATTTCTTTTTAAATAGCTACTAGGAGGGAATGAAATCCTAGTGGGACACTATGCGACATGATTTCAAAGATACACTTATTTTAATGCATTATTGCAAGCATGATTACAAAACTTTGTCAAGGAGCAATGTCATGCTTTCATATGGCATGAGGTGTCCTTTGGAATTAAATGAAAGTCTAGGCTAAGGGGACCACGGGAAGACTTTTGTTGCCAGAAATGGACCCTATTTTGATGAATTTTTTACACAAGGTTCCAATCCGAATTGGAAAATGATTTTAAAATGAAAATCGTAGCTAATGAGCTGAAGTTTTTGCCCATATTTTTACTTTTTTATTTGGAGCCACGGTTGAGGAGATATGATCAAAATACTGGACATCATGCAGGGACAGCTCATTTTCAACTTTTCCAATTCCTATTCACACTGGCTCCTCTCTTCTTGTGTAAACCCTTGGGGGTTCCCTTTACCTATAAAAGGGGACCTCTTCTTCCTTGAAAAAAAAAACTCAAGCATTCAAGCCATTGATGAGAGGAATTCTTGAGGGAGTGAGTAGTAATGCCTAATTGTACTTAGCCATTAACATAAGCCTAAGCCTACACTTTCTCCTAGAGGAAGACTAGCACTACAAGAGGTTGTGTGCTCTTGTGACGCTGTTAGCGACGGAAATACACTGGGTTTTTATCACCCCCGGCGTCACTAAAACCGTCGCTACGAGCGTCGCTACGAGAGCGTCGCTATATGCGTCGCTATAAGCGTCGCTATATAGAGACGCTCATAGCGACGGTTATAGCGACGTTTACACAGAAGACTATAGCGACGCTCATAGCGACGCTACAGAGCCATAAATAGCGACGGTTATAGCGACGCCCGAGAGAATTTTTTTTTGGTGACAGGGCATTGAATGCCCTGCCACCCATCAACCATATTGTACTTGATTCACTTTTTAAAAAAAGTGCAAGGGTAGATAATAGACCCAAAATAGTCACCCACAAGACGCATTGTTTGCAAAATTGACAAGCGTAAAATTGACAATTGTACACATCATAGACAAAATGAATTGATTGGCAAATGTAATAATGACAATTGTACAACATCATAGGCATAAAGAATTGATTGGCAAAAGGAACTGCAGTGACAAATGTAATAATATACATGGTTCAAAAAGACGTATAAAATCCGTCTCATGATACATAAGCTATGAGAAACCCTAAACTAATGCTATCTAGCTACGGCTAAACTGACGTCGTCTAGTCAGACGTCTCATCGCGTCCAAGCGGCGTATCTGTCGGATTCTGCAAAAAAAGACAATAAGACAGCTTTCAGTAAGTATAAACATATAACGACATTTATAAAACAATACAAAAAATAGAAAAGAGTAAACCCTAATACTAACCATGCCGCCGCGAGAACTGAGAATGTCCATCAGGGCGTTTAAGCCCTTCCTGCCTGCGTACTCGTGCTCGTACGGTGTGGGATCACGTCCTGTCATCGACCACTGTCAAAACATACAAAGATTTCATTATGTTAGAATTAAAAAAATCATAAACCCTAAACTATCGAAGATAAAGAGCAATGCGAAAACACTTACAAAATCGGCCTCAAATGATGCCCATCCACCGCTCCCCAAGTGGTGCGAGCTCCCTACCTCTACCCGCGCTCTGGCTGCATCCTTTTGTTGCTTCCACTTGTCGGGATTCTCGCGCGCTGCTTTCTTCGCATTCTTCCAATCTTCTTTGGCCAGCCAATCTGGCATGTTCCACCCATTCTTGATTGCTTTTTGCACTTCGGAACGCTTGTGTTTGCCGTATTCGCGCATTCGAATCTTCATCAGGTCTTCATTGAAGCGCTGATCCCGTGTTGGAATGGGAAACTCATCATGAAGTATGCTGATGACTCTGTTTTTTAAATCACTTGGTACTTCACTCCATTTGTTTGGTATGTAGTGTCTAAACAGCTGAGAGCAAAGACCACGCATGCGCGAGATCACCTTCTTGCCGTCATCATCCATGATGATGCCGTCACTGAAGTCGACGGAGTAAGGCAAGCCCTCTGGCCGGTGACGCGTGAACCTGGGTGTCCCGGCAGGGGTCTCTAGCGGCGTGTCGATGGGGGTACGGACGTCAGGTGTCTCCACCGGCGTTTGGGCCCCGAAGCGAGGAGTGTCGAGTGGGGTGGCTCCTGGCGGAGTAGGTAGAGGTGTGTAGCTGCTAGGAACAGTCAGCCGCGCAAAACCTGGCGTAGATGGCGATGCTATGGCTGCTGTGGGGGCGGGCAAAGAAGGGGAGGGTAAAGAGCCTCGTCGAACACGAGGCGGTGTGGAGGCATCGGCGGCGGAATCCCCACAACAACCGCCACCACTAGAGTGCCGGTGTCTAGACGAGTGTGAAGATCGTTTCGTCGACGCCGAAGCTTCGGAGCGCGCCGAATGCTCCGAAAGAGAGGGAGATGCGGATGGAGTAGGAACGCGCGATGATGCGCCAGAGCGATGACGCTCCACGTACCACTGTCTCTGCTGCAGTGACAAAGAAGAAAGAAACTCCTCATCATCCATACATGCATTAAACACACGAATATTTAAACTTAATATTGAATGAATAGAGTAGACAATGACGCAAAGACCATTAAATACAATGACGTAATGACGCATATAAATACAATGACGCAATGAATTGAGTGATAGAAGAGGCAAGTCGAAAACTTAGAATTTTCAATCAAAAGATGTGAGCGCGAGTAGAAAAGAGCGTTATACACCATGGAAGGTACTTAGAGAGCCAGAGCTTTTACAACACGGAGCAAAATTGTTCAAATACAATATTTGTGGCTTTAAGAGATCTCTCTCTCATCCTCGCATAACTCAGCATAACTTCCTATATCTATATAGAGCTCTCCGTTTAAACACATATCCTCTGTTTCATTTTGTAGCTCCTCTGCATGCACCCCATATAGAGTAGTAGCATCTTGATGCTCGTCTGGCACCACCGCAGCGGCTTCTGATTGAGCATCTTCTCTGATCTCCTCCATTGATGCCATTGTGATTGGCACATGGTAGCCTTCATACGTCCTTGCACTACGAGGGGCTACCTCTATGACGTACCACCAGTTTGATGTAGACTTTGTAGGATGAAATATTACCTGCCAGAGCCACATAACTTACATGAGAGCTTTCAAGCACATAACTTGTAAAAGGGGGATGTTAACTATTTACATACTTACTTGTTCACAATGCTCTGGTAGTACGAAAGTGTCTCTTAGGTCAGTCCATTTCTTAGTAGAATCCACCTCAAGAAAACCAGACTCTCCTCTACGCACAGTAGCGTTGCGACCCTCCATGATTATCTTGAACCATTGCACGTCGAACAAGTCGACAAAAAATCCTCTGTAATCGATCCTCAAAATCTCTTGCAGCGTGCCGAAGTAAGTGAGTTCCGCCACCACAGGATCTGCATCAGAGGAACGTCGTCGACTAGACTGATCAAATTTTGCCATGATTCCACAATCTTGAGTAAAACGCTTTTTGTCGATCCGTTCCACCCTAAAATGTCGACCTTTACACCATGCTGCTGTGTATGACTTATACTACAACGAACAAAGATTATGAGTGGTCGTTCAAACGTTTAGAAATAAAGTCACTAGCATGTCGTACATTGCAAACTTACCTTGGTCGCGCAACCCCGAGAGTACTCCCACTCTTCCTCAGTCACTTCGTCACCGCATTGTTGTGCGCTTTTCAATTGGTTGTGCAACCATCTTAAGCTCATGAAGGTTGGTAGGCTCTCCAGACCCGTCGGATAGTGCATCGGTGGTCGTCTTCCCTGTCTCCACTCGATTCGTACCCTTTGTCGCTCTTGCTTTGCATCCTCATATTGTGAAATCCACTTTTGCATCACTGGATTGTGAAGCATGCAAAATTGGTTGATTTTAGCCTCTAGATCTTCCGTCATCTTCTTCTCAACACCGAGATTGCACATGACAATCCCAGATATGCGCTCATCATCTATGGTTCGCCATAGCGTGTCCCGGGCTTTATCAAATCCGTCTAGCCACTCTCCAATGTACACTAGGGACTCTGATACCAACCAACCTTCTGCCATGCTACCCTCCGGACGTGCCTTTTGACGCACATATCCCTTAAGCGTTTTTATGAAACGTTCTAAGAAGAACATCCATCTGGAATGAACTGTGCCAGCTATTTCCACCTCATCTACTATGTGAACAAAAAGATGCACCTGAATGGTTAGCATGGTAGTAGGAAAATGTTTCTCAAACATGCACACAAGCTCCGTAGCATTTAGTTTGGCGAATGGTATGGAGTCTACGTTGATCTCCTTTTGTGAGATCCATTGCACCAGCTTTGCAAGTTTGTAGATTGTGTTACGGATGTCGAGAGACAAACATCCCTCAATGGCAACCGGTAAAATAAACTCTAAAGTATGTGCAGCAATGATATTAAAGTCCACATTTTATGCAATGACATTAAAGTCCACTATGAACGTACCTGACACATTTTATGCCAATCGTGTGACTTCAAACCGGTAAGCTTTCCGTCTTTAGTAAAACACATTCGGAGCGAGTGCATTACGCCAGTGGGGGTCCGCAAAGATCGAATGGTCTCTTTTACTTTGCGTTCTTGGGCTCCTGTGAAAATCCATGGTGCTTTAGGGAGTTTTATCGATCCATCAGACGCTGTTTGCGGCCAATATTGCTCCATACGATCCACATTTCTAAGGTCAACTCTGGCTCCCAAAGTATCTTTCTTGCCGGTCAGATGGTCCCATAGTAGATTACCCACATTTTTGAATATGTGCATTGGATCGAGCAAGTGATTGATCATGAGTCGGGGCCAGTATGGTAACTCGTACCATAGAGATAGTCTCTTCATCCCGGGAGGCAATCCGTCATCGCACATCTCCTTCTGCTCTAACCATGCGTTTGCAGACATCCTTGGTGGATCTCTTCCCAAAAAGCCATCGCGTAACACATGATTCTCTGGAAGATACGCTTGATGACCTTCATAGATTTGCTTCTTCAGTGAGGGCGCCCTACGTGCATTCAGTCTAGGTCCACATGTGACACATGCTCTGTATCCGCTTGTTTGAAGCCCTGCATGTATACACATGATAATAGATCAACTATGGGAAAAAACAAGATTTACAGTGTCTGAGTGAGGAGTGTCAATAGATCACCTGAGCATTTTGTTAGCCCGGGATAGTCATGCATGGTCCACATTAGAATGCCTCTGATCAAAGCATTCCGTCGTCCTGTGTGTCGGCTCATATCCACCACCTCTATGCCAATCCACAATTGTTGTAGCTCTTCCAATAGTGGACGAAGATACACATCCATATTCTCCACTTTATATCGCCCTGGCACAATCAAGCTTAGCCATAGGTGCCCCTTCTTCGTAGTCAACCACGGGGGAATGTTGTAGTTGACGATGACAACGGGCCATACACTGTAAGATGTTGATCTTTGACCAAATGGATTTACGCCATCCATAGCCAAGCCTAAGCGCAAATTTCGAGCTTCCCTGGCAAAATCCGACCATGTTCCATCTATATGTTTCCAGGCTACGCAATCTGCAGGAATTCGTAGCACACCATCCGAAGATTTATTCTCCTCATGCCATGATGCTAGGGCGGCCATGGACTTACATTCGAAGAAATGCTTGATGCGAGGAAGCAGAGGAAAATGTCGCAAAACCTTTTGTGGAATTTTTGTCCCGTGGAGATCTACTCGATATCTTTCGTAATCACATTTCGGACACTTTTCCATGTCTATGTATTCCCCTCTGAAAAGAATGCAGTCATTAGGACAAGCGTGGATAGAATTGTAATCCATCCCCAAGTTTCGCAAAATCTTTCTTGCTTCATCTCGGGAATCTGGCATCACATTGTCAGCTGGTAGTATGTGCTCTTTAAGCAATCTACACAACATAAAAATACGATACAGTCGTGTAAAAATCTATCAGATCATTATACATTTAGAGTTTTATTAAAGTAAACTAATTGTAATAGATCACCTGAAAAGCGCTGTGACGCTAGTGTCACTCCATCCAAACTTTGCCTGCATGTTGAGAAGAACCAGGAGTGCTTTCAATCTAGACATACGTGCTCCATTATACAATGGCGTATCGGCTTCACTTTTCATATCATCATAGATAAGCCTTTCTAAATCCATGATCGTCTCGATCATTTCATCAATCTCGGGCTCAAACATTGCCTCGTTGGGAATGTGCTCTGCATGATCATCCCCCGAGCTGTCAGAGGCTACATCTTGTGGCCTCACATATGCTGCTTGACCAAAGCGCCTGCGAACACGTCTATTGGGTTGCAAGATTGCTGCTTGTTGGCCAGCGTCAGAGTCCGACGAGTTATAATTGGCAACAACTCGATCTATAATAGATGGATCAAACTCGCCAAATTCGCGAACGTGCTGCAAAGAAACATGTCTTGTCCGTCGCACAGCATGCTTGCATTGATTACAAGGACATAAGACCCTCGTTGAGAGATAGGTGTTTCGGTTGGACGGTCCCACATCCTCGTCACTACTCATAATGAGGATAAAAATCTTATAACCTGGACAACAAATTTAATATTCTATTGGTATTCTTCGTCTTATCTCTCTCTCTCTCTCTCTCTCTCTCTCTCTCTCTCTCTCTCTCTCTCTCTCTCTCTTTACCTCACATTCTCTAGTCATGTCCAATCCCCGCACACCTCGGTCTAGAGGTGCA
This sequence comes from Adiantum capillus-veneris, assembly GCF_014529385.1. Lineage (NCBI taxonomy): Eukaryota > Viridiplantae > Streptophyta > Polypodiopsida > Polypodiales > Pteridaceae > Adiantum > Adiantum capillus-veneris. Next base: position 54,738,467 of record NC_140952.1, on the reverse strand, counting down.
CGGAGATCAGAACCACCGGGTTATAATCTCGTCTTTATTGGTCAATACATATATTTGTGGGTAGAAGAAATCTACAGACCCACGTCTACATGATACTGCATGTAGTGGACAAAACCCCTTTGCCTCTTCTCTAGCTGTAGCACTTCACAGCATCTTAACATCTTTTCACAGTAGATCTTTTCACTGTTCGTCTAACTCTAAACCCTAAACCGTAAGTAATTCTTGCGTGGACTCGATCTAACGTAAATAAGCGTAAATCTAACTAAAAATAAACCTAAATCTAATTTAACGTAAGTCTACATCTAACCTAATCTTTAACGTCTTTTGGGATAGTTTCCTACGACGTTAAAACTCTCTTCTTCTTGTGTGTCTGTGTGTGTGTGTGGGTAAACCTAAATAAACCTAAGTTTAATCTAATATAACATAAATCTAAATCTAACGTAAATTATGTCATATTAAAAACAAAGAACTAAACTAACAGGGATTATAAGAACCTTAAAACTGATTTAACACATAATTTTTCACATAACTCGGCAAGAGTTGGCATTCTCATCACTAAAGATGTGAGAGTTAACTTCCGGCGGTGACGCTGTCTCATCTCCATCCACATTTGACGACAGCAATTGGCCCTGGCCTTTGGACCGTTCTTGCTCTTGTTACTAACTTTGAAGTTGTTGTTGAATGACTAGAGGTTGTCTAGATGGTCATTGTCGGGGATGTAGTGACTCTTGCCGCCCTGAAGATCCACCTTCTTCCCTATCTTCTAAAGATATTTCACCAGTACTTTTGGATCGACGGAGCCCACCATGAGTGAAGGCAGCAATACCCTATATTCCATTGAGGGCTTTCTTCACCCGCTTCATGCAGGCATCGCAGTCTATGGAGACCTAAATCTAATCTAATATAACGTAAATCTAAATCTAGCGTAAATAAACGTAAATCTAATTAAAAATAAACCTAAATCTAATTTAATTTAACTTAAATAAACCTAAATCTAATTTAACGTAAGTCTACATCTAACCTAATCTTTAACGTCTTTTAGGATAGTTTCCTACGACGTTATAACTCTCTTCTTCTTGTGTGTGTGTGCGCGTGTGTGGATGTGTGTGCCAATAAAAAGAGATAAATGGTATAACCCTTTCTATCACCCATGCCAAGTATGATAGATTGGTTATGCCATTTCTCTCTTGAATAATAGGTCTTGAGTTCAACTCCTCGTCGGCTAGATCTTTAGGTCTTTTAATTTTAATTAGTTTCCTACGACGTTAAATTAGTTTCTCTCTCTTTCTCTCTCAATGTGTGTGCGTTTTTTGTTTATGCATATTTTCTCTCTCTTTTCCTCTCTCAATGTGTGCGTTTTTTTGTTTATGCATGTTCTCTCACTCTTTTCCTCTCTCAATGTGTGCATTTTTTGTTTATGCATGCTCTCTCTCTCTTTTCCTCTCTCAATGTGTGTGTGCATTCTTTGTTTATGTATGTGTGTGTGCGTTTTTGTTTATATTTGTACTCTTTCTCTCTCTCTCTCTCTCTCTCTCTCTCTCTCTCTCTCTCTCTCTCAAAAACACTATGTGTGTGTGTGTGTGTGTGTGTGTGTGTGTGAGAGAGAGAGAGAGAGGGAGAGAGAAAGAGGGGAAGGGAACATGAGAGTGAGGAGAGGGAAGGAGCATACCTGGCTCTCCTTCCTCTCCTCGTGTGTGTGTGTGTGTGTGTGTGTGTGTGTGTGTGTGTGTGTGTGTGTGGAGAAGAAAGAGAGAGAGAAAGAGGGAGAGCGTTACCTGCTCTTGCTTGAGGGCGCCGAAAAACTCAGATCTGAGATATGAGTTTTTGGGCGCTCTCTGTTATTTTTTTAACCCAGCCGGCGTCGCTATGAGCGTCGCAAATTTACGAGTAAATTTGCGACGCTCATAGCGACGTCGCGATTTTTTTTTGGAGCGTCGCTGTGTGAGCGTCGCTAATATGAATAGCCTCTTATAGTGTAGCCATCCTTGCATGCTATCCTTGGAAGATCAACTCTAATCAAAGAAGGGCGTGGACTTGGCGTATCAATCAAAGTTGAATTCTCCCCTCTTCTTCTCTCTCCATCAATAATGGTGCCGAAGGGTTTGTCAAGTAAGATGTGTTCTACATTGATGTTTTCTTGATTTCTTGTTGTTTTCATTTTCATCTCTAATCCAAAATATATATATATGTATCTAATCTCATCTCCTTAACCAAACCTATCTCTCTCACTCTTAGTAATTCATCCTCTCTACAAATTTTAGGTTCTCCTTGCTACAGGTACATCTCTCCCCGCAGTATCCTTATTGCCTACGGGCAAGAATAGGGCTCGGGAGGGAAACTTCTCATCTCTTCACTTCTCTCATATCTACATTTTTCTCATATCTACATTTCTCACATACTATCCTAGATAAATAACCCATATGATGATCATTTCTATCGCTTTCACTATGTACGATCTATTAGAATTAACGTATGGATTAGCCGTAAAATACACTTTCAACAACGTATAGTGTTTCTCTTCGGCCCTGAAAGGCTCAATGAAATACTTCTATCACCGGATCCCATCATACTACCTCTCATAGACTATAATTTTTCTTTTGATGTAAGCGTAGTTATCTTGCTATGAACCAAGAGGATTTGTACACACAATTAATCCCAATCACTAGACAAAATATATATATTATGGTAAGCACAAAACTACAATTCCAAAGAACAATTCGTAGCCTATTTGGTCAGCCAAGATTGAATGCCATTAACTCATCTATTAACCCTTTCATATTACCCATGATACGATATGACCATAGCCTTGATGTTTTCATCTTCGTATTGTTTTGACATTCTCTTTTGTGTTCTTTCTTTGTGTGTGTGAGTGCAAGAGAGAAAGAGTGAGTCTTCTTTGATTGCACTTCTTTCCAAACCCTAGTCTTCATGGAATCTATGGTTTAACTCCTTCATATAGTTTTTGTTGAGTTCTCTCACAAACTCTCACAGCCATAAGCCCGGTGCTTTCCTGGCAAGACCGCAAATTTCTCGACATATTTTTGGTGAACCCGACGCGAATCTGCTAGGGTGAGAGTTTGTGGGTAACCATGGGTGATCATGTTGAGCAACAAGGTATGCATTTTGACCCAGCAACAATGCAAATGTTTCAAGCATTTGCAATGTTCATGCAACAACAACATGCTACTGAAAGAAGGGAGATTTCAGCAACGAAGGCCATACAAGTGGTCGTCAATAGAATGGATCAGTTCAATGGCAAAGATGTAACCAAGTACTTACGTGAGTATGTGAAGGAGATGGAGTTGCATCGCGTGTCAGAAGGTGAGATGATTCAAAGCTTTGAGCTAGTTGTTGCTCCAGAAATTAGGGAGCATGTTAGGGCAATTAAAGATGGGCATGGGAGAAATTGGGAAGAACTCAAAGTAGCTTTAAAGGAGGAATATTTCATGGAGGACTCGGAGAGAGTGACCAAAAGGACATTCTTAGAATGGGTAGTCAAGCCAAAGCAAGGACTATCAATAACAGAGCTACTTAGGGAATTTGAGCGGCGCTATGCACAACTCACTAGGACAGAAAGGGCCACACTAGATGCAGAGAAGACAGATATTTTCTTACAAGCTGCAGGTAAAGAGTTTCAAGAAAATTTGGAGCTTCTTCTTGAAGATAAAGATGCTGAGCAAGGACTAAATACCGACTGGAATGAGGTTGAAGGTGCTGTCTCACTGCTTGCCAAACGACAAAGAAGAAGGGACAAGATGGTAGTAAACACTACAAGTCCTTCCACCTCAACTTCTGACAAAATGGTAAAGCCTACTTTTATCGCTCCTAAGTTTGATGAGTCTATGCTAGATGAGCTTGTGAAGGGAATGCGTGACTTGAAGGTGAAGTTTGCAAAGCTTTAAGAAAAAGGCCAACCATCAGAGCCACTTCCTAGGCAAAGACAACAGCCCAAAGAAGGGTTTGTTAATAGATGTATTTGGTGTGATAGTACAGACCATGTAAGAAGGGATTGTGATGATTTTAGTGATGCTTTGTCAAAAGATGTTGTCTTTTTTAAGGATGGTAAAATCCACTTAAGAGAGACAGGTCCACCCTTGAGAACTAACTTTGGGAAGGGGGGAATGCAAACCTTAGTTGAAGATATGGCAACCTAGCATGCCACCTCTTCAGTTGAGGCAGCTACTTATGGAGTAAAAATTGAACATTTTTGTGATGAAGAGGTGAGTGAACATCATGGTCAAATTTGGCCAAATGTCATGCAATTAGCTAAAAAGGAAAATCTTACAAAAGAGATTCTACATGAAGCAAGTGATTGCATACGTCTAGAAACAGGATGGAATGATCTAGTGGACTCATTGTCATTGCATGCCTACATTACAAAATGCCAACAAAATGAGGCGATGGTAGAAGAGAAGCGCAGACGTGAGAATGTTGATGAAGGACCATCAAAAAGAGCTTCTAGAAGTGGGGGAAGAAGCGACTCAATGCCTTCTCAAACACCCTCAACACAAGGAGCATCTCCACCTGAAGTACTCATGGAGGAGTCTACAACAGGAAAGAAGAAAGAGCCAACAAAAGGTAAGACAAAAGGCCCAACTTATAAACTACAATCTGATATTGAGGTTGCTACAGATTTAAAGAAAGTCTTGGAGGAAAGGATCTTGAATAGCAAGATTGAGTTTACTCTGGGAGAAGTTCTTGGCATTGCAAAGCGTGAATTCCATGAGGAGATCATTGACATCATCAAGAGGAAGAGGCAAACCCTTGCTGAAGTTTCTCGTCCACAGGTTGAAGGGGAAACCTCAAAGACACAAGGGATGCAACTGCAAAATAAGGAGAATGATGGAGCTGTGGTAGGATGCTACCAATCTAGTGGGAGAGTGAAGCAAGTGCATTTCTCAAATGATGATGAAGAAGTTGAAGATATTCCTAGGAGTTACTATTCACGAAGTCATTGGGCAAGGGCTACTACAGAAACTTTGGTCAAGGTAGGTGATCTTAAAGAGCCATTTGTTGCCTTGATTGACCATGGTTCAGAAATAAACATAATGTCAAAGAGTCTCTACAACAAGTGCAAATGGCCGATGGACACAGATCATGGCTGGATGGTAAAAGTGGCAAACAATTCATCCGGTGAATTGTATGCAGCATGTCCAGGTGTGAAGGTAACAATAGGTGATATAAAGATTGACCAAAACTTCTTTGTACAGGATACATCTTCATATCATCTCATCCTTGGACAACCCTACATTGTGGGAGTTCGAATGGAAACAAAGGTAATGGATAATGGTTCAACATATGCTAGGATACGTAGCAAAGATGGTAAACGAGCTGTCCAATTTCTCACAGTTTGTGTAAACCATGAAAGAAATTGTGACAACCTCAGAGAACATCCTCTACCAAAGGTGAGCAAAGAGTTTCATGATCATAGGGAAATGATGGGTTTTGGCCAAGTACCATTGTAAAGCGGGATTGCAATGGTACAGAAAGAAAAAGGGTCTCGCCTGATCCAAAAATAGGTGAAGCTTTTTCAACGAGCTCCTTGGTAACAAAAAATGGATCTGTATGTTTTACAAAACTTGAAGATTTGAAGAGATGTGAGAGGCAATATGTGCATAATGTACAAATAGGCATGAAAAAGAGTGGGTTGCTAGAGCCTACTGAAAATGTTTTGGGTTTGTGTGAACAAGTTTCTTTTGTAGATACTATGGGTGAGCTTGATGCTATAATGGGGTCTAGTTTGCATCTTGAAAATGAAGTTGTGGAAGTTTGCTCTATAGAAATGTATCAAGTAATAGAAGCCTTTAAAGAAAGCCAAACAGTTGGCCCAGAAGTCCATGTTGAAACTAAATACAAGAGTATAGCAAAGAAGGTGAAACCAGTAGCTTCACCCTTACCACCCAACAACAGGGAAAAGATTGAGCAGGCTTTTTTACAACCAAGTTTGAGGAATCCTAAAAAGATTGGGCATACCTTCACAAAGGAGTCGTTCCAAGAGTTGCAGATTGGTCGCGAGGAGTTTCTAACACAGGAGGAGACAAAGTGCTTCAAAGAAATGCTTTCAAAGCATGGTAAGGCTTTTGCATTTGAGCCACATGAGATAGGATGTGTTGATCCTTCTATTGTAGCTCCTATGGTAATTTTCACAATACCTCATGTGCCTTGGAATCTGCGGCCTATTCTAGTTCCAAAGGCTCATTTGCCAAAGTTAGTAGAGCTACTGAATGAGAAAATCAAAATGGGAATCTTGGAGCCTTCTTATGCTCCATACTCAAACAGGTGGTTCACAATTCCCAAGAAGAATGGTTCTCTACGCTTCATCCAAGATATGCAACCAGTGAACAAGGTGACAATTAGAAATGTAGGTACAGGTCCAATTGTGGATGAGTTTGCAGAGGCATTTGCAGGAAGGGCAATCTACTCAATGGGGGATCTCTACTCAGGGTATGATCAATTTCAGCTTGCAATCGAAAGCAGAGACTTGACAACATGAGGACACCTTTGGGTTTGGTAAGGATGTGTACCTTGCCACAGGGAGCAACCAACTCGGTTGCACATATGATGAATGGGATGAATAAGGTCTTACGTGACTTTATTCCTCAAATCACAATGCCTTTCATTGATGATTTGCCTATCAAAGGATGTGAAGAAAGTGACAAAGATGAAGCTTTGGATCTCAAGGGATGTCACAGGTTTGTGATAAATCACATAAATGATTGTGATAAAATTTTGTCTAGGTTGGAAGAAGTGACTCTTACATTGTCAGGGAAAAATTCTATGTTTGGTGTCAATGAAGTGCTTATTGTGGGGCACATATGTGGGCCATATGGTAGGAAACCTTGTCCATCAAAGGTAGATGCCATCCAAAGAATGAAAGAAACATGCACTAGCATCACTGAGGTTAGAAGGTTTCTGGGAGCATGTGTCTTCTATGTTATTTGGATTCCACATTATGCACATGTAGCTGATCCTCTTTATCAGCTGCTTAGAAAGAATCAGAATTTTAAATGGACAGAAGCACATGTAAAATCCATGAAAAAGCTAAAGGAGTTGCTCCAATCAGCAACAACTTTGAGAAAGGTAGACTATGAGTGTCAAAGGCCAGTAATTGTGACAGTAGACACCGGTCCTACAGGGATTGGATGGGCAATAGGGCAAGATGACAAAGAAGGACACAGGTATGTGGTAAGATTTGGAGAAAAGGTACTAAGTGCTCGCCAAAGAAACTATCCACAGATAAAGAGAGAGTTATGGGGTATGGTTATAGCTTTGAAAAGTGGGAAAGAGTACCTAATTGGTGCATGTGTGGTTGTAGAAACAGATTGTCTACCACTTCTTGGGATGATTACAAGCTGCTCAACGCCAGACATTGCTTTGTTGCGTTGGATTGCCTACATTAAGTCCTTAAATCCTGAGTTTAAGCACATTGCAGGTAAAGACAATACAGTGGCAGATATGCTATTAAGGGCAAGGTATGAAGATGAGTCACAAATGATTGACGAGGGAGATGATGTAGGCACAAAGTTCTATTCTATCTCTCATGTCAAAGGTAACAATTTATGCATGACTAATCTATTTGAATCATTCTTGAAAGAGCTTTATGAAGGTGATTGGCTTCTTATTGGAAGCTACTTGAGTACTCTAACAAAACAGGATGATTGGTCTGAACAAGAATTCAAGAGGATACGCAAGAAAGCATATGGGTACTTTTTGAGGGATGGTTACTTGTGGAAGCATCCTAAACAAAAGGGTGCTACACCACAACGGGTTATATGTAAAAAAGAGACTCAAGTAAAGCTCATGCAAGAGTTTCATGAGAGTCTATGGGCTGGACACAAGGGTGTGTGGGCAACCTTCTCCAAGTTGAAAGAAAAATATTGGTGGAAGGGTATGTATAAAGATGTATCTCAATTTGTAGAGTCGTGTGTAACTTGTCAAATGTATTCAAATTTTCGACATCGTGATGGATTGCACCCTACATATCCACTAGCCATGCACTATAAATGGGTTGTGGATCTAGTCACAATGCCTTTAGGACTCTGGCAGATGAGATACTTGGTTCTTGCACGAGAAGACCTAACTAATCAGGTTGAAGGAAGAGCATTAAGAGCTAAAACCACAAAAGCTGTGTGCAAATTCCTTCTTGATGAGGTGATTTGCCGTTATGGTTGTGTGGGAAAAATCACTGCAGATAGAGGTGAACTGGATGCTGAAGAAGCAAGGGAGTTCTTTTCTAGATTAGGAATCAAGCTTTCTCTTATTATAGCTTACAACCCTGAAGGCAATGGAAAGAGTGAAAGAGGGCATCCTCCTATCATCAAAGCTTTGGCCAAGGCTTGTGAAGGAAGAATTGGTGAGTGGCCAAAACTGTTACCATATGCTTTATGGGCTGATCGTACAACACATAGCTCAGTAACTGGCTACATGCCTGCGGAGCTAATGTATGGTCAAAAGCCAGTGATGCCGATTGAAGATACAATTCCCACATGGAATGTACTACCTTGGCAAGAGGGGCTTAGCAGGGAAGATCTCCTTGCACTACGTATAAGGCAGCTAGAGAGAAGACCTGGAGACATTGAAGATACAAAAGAACGACTCAAAAATGCAAGGTTGAAAAACAAGGACTTCTTTGATAAGCGACATCAACTCAGGAGCAAAGCAATTGACAAAGGTGACTAGGTTTTGGTGTATGATAGTAGCCTTGATAACCAGCACACAGTCATGCGTAAGTTTTCAAAAAGATGGTTTGGACCGTATGTTGTAGAGCATGTGCATGAAAATGCTACTTACAGCTTGTCTGGACTAGATGGTACAAAAGTAAAGATTCCCATTGCAGGAAAAAGGATAAAAATGTTTAAGAGAAGAGGAGACAATGATCTAGAAGATGTTGATGAGGAAGAAGAGCAAACCACAGGTAAAGATCAAAGTGAAGATGAAGATTTGGTATCATCCAGTGAAGAAGAAAGCAAGGAAGATGTACAAGAGGGGTGATCTTACAAAGAAATAATGTGGCACATACCGGAGGATGTGCAAGTTTAGAGGGGGTGGATGTCGTGCTGTGACACGTACATAGTGGGAACGCATGCTACAAGATCTATCTTGTAACTTTTTAGATACATAATTATCTTTCCTATAATGTACATATGCATATTTAAGTATAATAATAAGTCTTCTATCTCATCCTATTATTTTTCTCAAAGGTAACCTATCCTTACTTTACCATCAGAAAATACTATGGGAAAAGCATCAATAGCTCCGCCTCTTTAACTTGGGGCAAAAAGCATTGATTCTTTATTTCTACTATTTCATTATCATCTCACACCCTAGCTAGATCCTATATCTAGGGTAAATTTCAATATATATATATTCTATGTATTTTTTATACTTTTCTTATATTTCTTTTTAAATAGCTACTAAGAGGGAATGAAATCCTAGTGGGACACTAAGCGACATGATTTCAAAGATACACTTATTTTAATGCATTATTGCAAGCATGATTACAAAACTTTGTCAAGGAGCAATGTCATGCTTTCATATGGCATGAGGTGTCCTTTGGAATTAAATGAAAGTCTAGGCTAAGGGGACCACGGGAAGACTTTTGTTGCCAGAAATGGACCCTATTTTGATGAATTTTTTACACAAGGTTCCAATCCGAATTGGAAAATGATTTTAAAATGAAAATCGTAGCTAATGAGCTGAAGTTTTTGCCCTTATTTTTACTTTTTTATTTGGAGCCACAGTTGAGGAGATATGATCAAAATACTGGACATCATGCAGGGACAGGTCATTTCCAACTTTTCCAATTCCTATTCACACTGGCTCCTCTCTTCTTGTGTAAACCCTTGGGGGTTCCCTTCACCTATAAAAGGGGACCTCTTCTTCCTTGAAAAAAAAACTCAAGCATTCAAGCCATTGATGAGACCGCAAATGTGGACATATTTTTGGTGAACCCGACGCGAATCTGCTAGGGTGAGAGTTTGTGGGTAACCATGGGTGATCATGTTGAGCAACAAGGTATGCATTTTGACCCAGCAACAATGCAAATGTTTCAAGCATTTGCAATGTTCATGCAACAACAACATGCTACTGAAAGAAGGGAGATTTCAGCAACGAAGGCCATACAAGCGGTCGTCAACAGAATGGATCAGTTCAATGGCAAAGATGTAACCAAGTACTTACGTGAGTATGTGAAGGAGATGGAGCTGCATCACATGTCAGAAGGTGAGATGATTCAAAGCTTTGAGCTAGTTGTTGCTCCAGAAATTAGGGAGCATGTTAGGGCAATTAAAGATGGGCATGGGAGAAATTGGGAAGAACTCAAAGTAGCTTTAAAGGAGGAATATTTCATGGAGGACTCGGAGAGAGTGACCAAAAGGACATTCTTAGAATGGGTAGTCAAGCCAAAGCAAGGACTATCAATAACAGAGCTACTTAGGGAATTTGAGCGGCGCTATGCACAACTCACTAGGACAGAAAGGGCCACACTAGATGCAGAGAAGACATATCTTTTCTTACAAGCTGCTTATAACAAACTCATTGGAATAGAATTTGTTCCTCGTGAACTCTCCCCCACTCTCATCTCCTCTAACAATGGGAACTAATGTGCAGTATTGGGTATTTGTTGATACCACAAAATTGCTTGTTCTCTTTTGTACTTATAAAAGTCATGAACATAAATTCAAATGGATATCCGATTCTTCTGATGGCATCTATATATAGATATCACCAAAGATGTCACAACATGTCTCAATTTGATACTTTTAAACCCTGATAATATTTGTGCAAAAAATAAGTAAATATAATTTTACATACTTACTCCAACCCCTTTTGGATTGTTAAAAACTTTACTGGGGTAATTCTTAATCTCCTATGCGGGAAAATCATCTCTTCATTATAGACATTACCCAATGATATGAAAATATCCCACTTACTGGAGATTTAGAGTCATTAATATCTTACTTGAAATTATTAAAATGGCCTTTTATTAACAAAGGCTTCAAGGCTATAATAAAATCTCACTTATTAGGAAACTCAAATGGGTTAAAAATTCAATTCTACAACCGCCAAAACACTTCAATGAAGGAGATTTGGGGGAAATTATGTCTTGGATAACTTTGCTTAAGACAATGTGAAGGAATCCCAATGGGTTTTTCCTACCCACCAATCATGTGCAACATATATCTTACTTTTTTTGAGTGTAAATGGTTTATGAAAAATATGGCTTGCAAAAATTCCTATAAAATTTGGGATCTCTTCTCACAAACATTTGTTACATGGATGATATCTTGAATACTAATAATATATCTTTTCGGGAGGATTTCGGGAGGAATGTTGTTGCCTCTTTATTTGTGTACTCCACATGGATTTTATTCTAGTCCCAGTCATTCAAACTTGAGCAAATGGTTTGAGCTTGTTTATTTTGAGTTACTAAGATGTCATTGTTATCAATGAGAATCCGCATTCCACAAGCTTTTCAATCTCTTCTTGAACGATTTTTGCATATTTAGGATTCATTGGGTAGGGTCGTTGCTGAACGGGTTTAGCCATGCTATTCATGGGGATTGTGTGTTGCACCACGGAAGGTGGAACACCTTTCATATCATGATATGTCCAGGCAAATATATCCCTGAATTCCTTGAGAAGTTCTTTAAGTACACACTCCTTAGTCTTGGTCAGATCTTGGACAATGAAAACAGGTTTAGACTCTTCTCCTGGGTCTGCTAACTCTATTTCCTTAACTATCACTGGACCGTCATAGACTCCATTGCTCCCATCGATAGGTTTTCTTTGAGCCTTTGTATACACAACCTTACGTTCCTCTGTGGTATAGGATTTGAAATGTTCAGGTGCAGGGTGTAAGTCTGTGGAGTCCTGTTGTTCTGTGGACTGTGATTTCACTTTCGATTCCTTTTGTTGTTGAGCTAACTCTCAATTTTGTCGTCTCCTTACAGTACGGCTCAACTTTGGCTTCTCTGTAGCCTCTAGTTGTCCGATGTCAATGGGTTGTGGACTACACCACATAACGCTTTGAAGGTATTCACCCAGTTATCTACCAACTTCCGATGAGCATCACATGCCCCTATATAATTAAGCCACTCTACGATAGATTTATTTTCATTTATTCTAGCACGCACATTTGCTCGATATCGTCGCCTCTTATATCTCTTATTCTTCTTGTTTAATTCTCGATTACGACCGATCTCTAGTGAAGAGTCACTAGATGAATCACTACTTGTGTCTTCTGCTCCCTTGGATAGATTGTCATCTAGGTTACCATTGGGCCCTGAATGGTTTGTCCCCACATTTGCACTAAGATTTAACTCAGATTCTTCATCCTCAGAGTCAATTTCAACTGATGATTCTGACCCCAAATCGTGTGGGCTATAGTCTTGTGAGGTGCTACTGGTTCCAATGCAAGTCAAACTTTCATCTTGTAGGTCATCAGAAGCTATATGCATTGCTTCTAGCATATTTAAGGGTACGAGTAGTGGAATTTCATCCCCCTCAGGTGTTACCCAAGTCATCCCCCTATTTCCCCAAGTATCTATGGTTGCTGCTAGGTGGACCCGATCCACATTGTCCGACTCAGTCATCCCAGGTAGTACATCCATATAAGGAGAATCTTCCCCGACATCAGTGTCCGCTTTACACGTGTAACTATACTACAATGGGGCCGAGTGAACTGTGGTGTCAGATCTATGATCAATTATAAACCTGTTTCCTAGAGGATGTGCTCGATCAATAACAAGATCCACTCGAATGACAGAATCTTGGAACTGCAAGTAGACATGGTTTTTAGACCAGTCATGCACCATTTTTGCTTCCCTCATGAAAGGACGTCCTAAGATCATCTCCGATGCCATAGTGTGCTTGGACAAATCCATAACAATGAAGGTAACTCTTATTTTATGTCCAAAGACCTTGATCTTGAGGTCTTCTAGCATCCCAATAGACCCATTGGCCATCTTCACTACTATGGTTGTGGTCGCAAGGTGAGGTCTTCCCATAGTTTCCCATCAATTTTTAGTCACAATGCTAACCCCAGCGCCACCATCAAGGATTCCCTTCATAGTTAATCCCTTAATAGTGATTGGTATGGTCGCATTGGATTCATCACCCTCAAAGTATTGTCCCAACTTGTTAACAGGTATTTCTATAACAAGGTTCTCATCTAGGTTGGGTTGTGGATCTAAGTGTTCCTCCTCTATTGGCATCTCCCCAGCTCCATCCATCTGTGCAAATTGTGGTAGCCCAAACTTCAGTTCTCCATTGAGGAAGGCTCGAAGAGCTGAGACTAGCTCAGGGTCTTTATATAGTTTGGACATGATGGTGGTTCTAACTTCTGAAGACATAAAATCCATCAATTTGTCAATGTTTAACGACACCTTTTGGACTTCAGTCCCTTGACGTGGGGAAGATGGGATCTCCATTTCTTCGATAGGATCAGGCAGTCCCTCTGTAAACATTATTTTTATTAAGAAGTGATTACGCCCACTTTCCCATGACTTTAAGTCACTTTCTTCTTGGATGACACTAGGTATGTCTAAGGGTCTATGGACTTGGTGAGGTTGTTGTTGCGTAGGGAACACGGTGTCTGTAATCTGGATCTGCCTAGGTGCTGGTTCTAGACCCCTTTGGGTATCTTCTACCAAACTCCTTAATTGCTTGACTCACTCAATCTCCTCTGTAGGGTTTGGATAAGTTCCTATCTTCTTCTTGGATCCTGGCCATTGTGGCTCATGAAGATCTTCCTTGTTGGTTTCTATGTTAGTAGTCGTTTTGGTCTCCATGGTTTCACCTGAATCAGAATCTTCTTCAGCGTCGTTCACATATACGGGGTCGTCACCAGTCCCTATGTTGGTCTTTGAACTGGGGTCTGACTTCGCTGCTTTTTGCGAACTCTTTCTTCGTGTTTTCCTTCTTTTTCTGAGATTGGGCAATTGATGCCGTGTCTCTTTCCTCAAGAATATAATTTTGTTTTTGGAGCATCATTCGTGTGAGTACATTTACTGGTACCACTGGTGTACTTGGTGATGGCTCCTCGGTAACTTCAATCAAGTTTAATGGCGTGATCTTTGGTGCATTTGTATTATTTGGACATTGGGCAATCAAATGATCTATGCCACATCGATTACACATGGGTATCGGCATTGTAGACGTGCTCGCTTGATTGGTTTGCATTAGTGTGGCGTTCTTTTGTAGCCTAATAGGACACTCGGCTACACGATGTGGACCTCCATACTCATAGCATTGAAGAGGTGGTCTCTTAGCAGTGTAATTAATATTTTGGCCTCTTGCAGCAAGAGCAGCTACTTGATATACAGGTTTGACTTGTCCCCAATAGTCCTCCATGTAGTATTGTGGACTTTCTTCAAGCACATCCATCCCATAGGCAATATTAAGATTCATATCTTCCTCACAGCCTTCTAAACAAGAAATAGATGACTCACAACCCACTTGATTCACATAAGTGATTCTTGGATGTGGTGGTTGCGGTCCTAGCACTAGAGGTGGTAAGGGTGTTGTTTGGACAACATTTTGGGCCCTAGGGACCATGTGTTGTGATGTTTGTTCAAGAGGTGGGGCCGGCATCAATGCAGGCACTCGAGGTGTGTCTGTCCATGCTAAGGTTGGTCTATTGGCCATTGCACACTTAAATACTATGCAATCCTTAGCTTGATGACCATACCTCCCACAGGCATTGCAATTCCCATTGAATTTCACTCTAAAAGTAGGGCATTCACTAGTACTATGCGGTCCATAGTATACTGAGCACCATTGCTGCCCTTCTTGGATTCATATGATTGTTTTGCGGAGCACGATTGTCTCTAAGACTCTCTTGAATAGCCTTGGTGAGATCTGCGAAAGTCATATCAGATATCTTTGGCTCCTTAGCAATAGGCTTTAGGGTCATTGGCTGATGCCCTAATGCTTGCGAGCTAATAGATTTAGGCTCAACAGACACTCTTTCTCCTTGAATCATTAATTATCCTCCAATTGGATCGCATTGGTGGTGACTGCTTCCCAAGTGGTGATACCTCTAATGACTAGGCCATTGTAGATATCCTCATGTCGTAATCCCCAAATGAATCTATCAAGCAATTGGTTATTGTTGAAGCGCTCATTTGGATTACAACAAGAATTCAAATGCTTCAAGCGACTAATAAAGTCTCTCACCGACTCCCCTTCCTCTCGTTGGGCTTTCTAGAGCGGAGAGGCTACACCCCAAAGTACTACCTCTCGTATGTATTCTTTCAAGAACAGTCTCCTAAGAGTAGGGTAAATCATTTTTTCTTCCACCCTTAGGGTTCTATACCAATCCCCACCCTTTCCACTTAAGGTTAGGCTTAAAGCATCGCTCTTATGTAGGTCGTTGTGTTCTCCTAGAGAATCACATATTTGTTCAAACACTTCGATATGCTTTCTCACATCCCCGTCTGCACTAAATTTTTGTGTGAGCTTGGCTATTTGTACTGCCTTACTTCTAGGCTCTCTATCAGGCACGTTATGCATATTCTTAGCAATAGATCTATCGATAGCTTGAGCAAATGTTGCCAAGTCACCTAAGTGAGCAGGCACCGAGGGTGGAGGTGCTCCAGAGACTACATGTGGAGTAGGTATTGGCATTGGGCTTGGCGCATAGGAAGCCCTTGGGTTCCACGTTTGGTTTGATGGTGTGCCATGTGGTGGCCCAAAGTTCATATGTGTGGCCCTAGGCATAGCAGACATCGGATGTGACATGCTAATGCTAGCCGGTATAGTCCCATGGAAATAAGAGTTTGGGTGTTGTGGTTGTGGAGCATAGGTAGTTGAGATAATGGGAGGGGTAGGGACTACATGAGTACGAGGACCCATGGGTGTATACGATTGGTACACACTTGTAGGTACTGTTGCAGGCATTGAGCTACCATGTAGCGGTGCTTTACTAACAAATGAGGTCCATGGTGTGTTTCTTGGCATGCCCATCATTGGGGTAGGTATGGTAGCCGTGGTGTCATCAAGGGAAAGATGAGCTAGACTTGGAAAGGTAAAGCTATCACTTGTGGGCTCAAATTTCACTGAGACCCCTGGCGAAACAACGTTTGGAGGATCCATCGGACTTACCGAGGGAGTCTCCATTTGCGATAAGGTCGGTTGTTTAGCCTTTCTTGTATCCAAGAATCTCATTAGACACGTTGAAGGCATGTTGATCCCCTTGTTCTGTCTCTTTAACTCAATGACCCTATGGATGACCTCACAAACTCTTTGTTGTTGATCCTCCACACTAGTAGCACCCATTGTGGATTGCAGGACATCTAACCAACCCACGTGATAGGTGTGACCTGTGTATAGATCGGTTAGAGTTTCTGTTTGTAGTTTGTACTCCTAGTTCTCATTTAAAAACGCTCCATCTAGGATTGAGGTGCTAGGGGTGTCCTTTGAGCTGGATGCAATGTTGCTTTCTAGGGGTTGGCCCTTAGCGGTTGCTAAGTCAGGAGCACTCGATTGCTCTCTTAGCAAGGATATGGACATAGGGACTTTTGCTTTTAACTCTCTTCGTTGCTCCGCCTTACGTAAGCTCTCGACTTCCTTTTCCCTCGCTGCAAGGATATATCGCTCAACCTCTTGCACGTTGGCAAGGCTTCTACCATCGGGTAATATGACCTCGGAGGGAAATAACTCTGAAGAGTCGGGAGGTGCAGTGAATGACGTATTCACGTGCACATTCTCTAACGGTATAGGGTCTACGTTGGTCACGAATGGAGAATTTACTTCTCCATCCCCCTCATTTACATCATTAGCTCCATGTTCGGAGCGAGTGGCTCTACTAAAGGTTTCCTTCAGGCGGCTAAGCACGCTCAGCCCGGACCGCGGGCCCATGGCATGCATGTCTTGGCTTGAGCTATCAGGATTAGGCATTGGGAAACCCTCCATGACGTCGTAGTCAGAGGAAGAGTCACTAGCCGCTATGTTCGGGTCTTGGTTTGTACTGCCTTGGGTCCCCGCCGAGGCCGAAACCTAAAGTAGGTGGATATTGAGAACTCGCGTAAGTCAAAATTCTCTCTAGTTGCTCCGTCTCTAGCACACGACCAGAGCGCAGATGCATGTGCCTTTGACACCCTACAAGCGTCGGCGAATAACCTCGAAGGTTAACCGCTTACTTTTTTAAGTGTCCGTTTTCACTCGTGTTTTTTACGTTTTTAATGTTTTTTAATGATCAAATTTTTTGATTAAAGTGTGTGATAGCTCAAAACGAGCATATCACTCAGAGGGTCGCGGTGTGCTTTATATCACAACGTTCGGTCACCTGAAGCTCCGTTGGTCCTCAAAAAATCGAATTTTAGCTACGTGTGAAGCTAAAATTCGTAATTTTAAAGGGTGATAGATGCCTAAGCCTGAGCGTGAGCTTGGGCTTGGGTCTAGGCTTGGGTCTGGGAGATATTCCTGATCGCGGTGCTACCTTTAAATTTTTTTATTTTTTATTTTTTAAATTTAAGGATAAGGTTGCCGCGGCCTGCGCGAGAGCACACACACTCTATCTACCTACTTCTAACTAATACACCTACTGTTACACACTAACACACTCTATTAGCTCTCACAGATCTACTTCCTACTTACATTACACAGAAAACTAACAACCTTAATAAACAGAGAATAAACACAGTACCTTTGAAAACTCCATTAACAAAGAAAACTAACAACCTTAATACACAAAGAATAAACATAGTACCTTTGAAAACTCCATTAACAAAAAAAATACACAGTATCAACACAAGATCTTTCTTCTCAACACACACACCCTCCTTCCTTACCTTTCTTACAATTGAAATTGCACCACAAAAGAAGCACAGAGTGCCATTCAAGCTTAGTGTGTGGCATTCCCCGGCAACGGCGCCAAAAATGTGCACGTATGTCGCACGTGTCAATGCAAGGAACTTGCCGATACACCGTGTGCGAGCCACAAATGGCTCCAAGCACACAACAAGTCTAAACTAGTAAGCTCAAAGATGGCGTTGGTGTGTCACTCACCACTCTACGCTTCCTGTCGTGGAGGATTCCTCGCCGCGAAGAAGAGGGAGATGCCGATACGCCGCGCTCAACCGCCTTGCCGTCGTCGTGCTGCCGCAATGCTCGATTGCACTCTCTCTCTCTCTCTCTCTCACGCACACACACATACACAAGGAGATAAAGAAGAAGAAGATGGAGATGGAGCAAAAGCATTCTTCAATTGCACAAATGAGAGAATGAGTGAATTTTAGGTTTAGTTGACTTTTATATGAGCTCACCCCATTCACACTTGGGCGCCCATGCTTAGCCAACTAATCCCTTGAATGTTCCAGTTAGAGTGCTCCTCTCATCGTTGATCACTCTTACCCTTTTCCTATTGGACCAACAAGCCCGGTACCTGACTCTACCAAGTAAATAATACAACGTCCTTCGTAGGTGATATGGTGTCTGTGAGACGTGAGGGTTAACGGAAGAGAAGGCAAGGAAGGAAGGGGAGGGTTGAGGGGACAAGATGCTGGTAGAGGAATCATTAGAAGATGGGAGGTTCCATCGGGGTTGCGAGGCAGACGGGGGTGTTCTTTGAGGGGTGAGGGTGTAGCGGCCTCTTCCTCTGTTGTGACAGGATGGTTCCATGCGTCATTTCTTCCTGGAGCAGGTTTTCGCATCTCTAGGAGGAGTAATCGCTTGGTGGATAAATTTGTCCACCTCCAATGAGCGACCCACCGAAGGAGCCTGTTGGTTGAAGAGCACAACAAACTTGATAGCCTCCTTGAGATTTTGCCTGTAAAAAAGGTGGACAAGCATGGCTTTAATGGCTTCTTGGGCTTCTTTTTCAATCCAGATGAGGAATGCTATAGTGGAGCGTTTTAGGCTCGGGCTAGGGAAGAAAATTGGGAGGTGGTTCATGATCATCCAAAGCGCATGGTCGAACCATACGACATTCCCTCTTTACATTGCTCAGTTTGGCCCACATAATCACAACCACATTTGAGAAAAGGGAGATGAATGTTCCAAACTTGAGTGGTGTCCCTGCCGGTGGTGGAGATTACTCCCTTGACACCCACAATGCAACCAACAAATGCTTTGCAGCGGTTAGTGTCGAAGCATGACATTGTGAAAGGTGTAGCAATAAGAGAGTTCTCAATGAGATTGGAAGAATTAGAATCAAGTATTTGTTGTAATCCAATCTTCAATGCTTGCTTATCCTTGCCATTAAGTAAAGTGTGGAGCAAACCTTCAGAAAGTGGAGCCATGAGAGTGAAGTTACCAAGGGACCACGGTTTGTGGTGAGCATCTCCCAGGAGAAGTTCCAAGAAGCGGCCCGGGATAGGGGTCAGTGTATGTTTCCATCGGTTTCTTTGCGACAGTGACTGGAGAGGAGGCTTTTATGGTGAAGCTTTGGTTAGGAAGTTGTTGCTCTTCTTCATCTAGATCATTGGGGATGAGAGTGCTAGAAGCTTCCATTTGAGGCGTCAAAGAAATCTCATCAAAACCATTGAGAAGGTGTCTTTTCCTTTGGCGGGCTAAAGGGTTGTTGCAAAGTTTCCTTCCATGGCTCTCCATAAACCTTCTCATAAGGGTTGGGGAGTGTTCCATCCACTCTTTCTGTTCTCTGTCATCCTCCTCCATGATGATTTGTGAGGTTGAAAACCAATTCTCTAAGCTGTAAGATGGCACTCCGGGGGTTCTCTCGGGCTAGGGAGTACAACCTGAACCATGCGGGTAGGTCCAAAGGATTGAGAAGGAGAAGCTTCGTGTGGCTGTTTGAAGCTGAGGCAAAGCGATCCAATTCAGATAGGGTTTTGTGGAAGAGGGGATCTTTATGCACAAGAGCAAGCCTTGGACGGGTGTAAGTTCGCCATAGCCCAAAGCTCGGAGTGCAGCATCCCAGCAATCCAAAACCTGCTAAACAGAGAGGGGCGACAGGTAAGTAGGTGAACATAGAGAGAACAGAGCAGAGCGCAAGAAGGGGGGGACGAGCAGGGGGCGAAAATTGACACGCAAAGGGTAAGTCGCGTGCGAGGGGGGGGGGAACCAGGTATGGGGCGAAAAGAGGTTTTCATAAAGCTTGGTGGGTGAGGCTTATCTCTTCACACATGCCAAAATAAGCAGAGGGTCTGAAAGGCATGCGTGATCCAACATCTCCAGGAAAGCATTTTTTAAGTAAGAGGGGTCCCTAGACTCTAACAAAAGGACAACACCATAGAGAATTTATATATTAAAAAAAAGACATACCTGGTAGAAACAAGCATGTATCTTACATGTCATAGGGAGCACCCATTCAACATTAAGAGGGCTATTAGACCACTAGAGAGAGAGAGTAGGTTGTAAAAATAACTTTTTGTCTAACTTTCTTAAAAATCATAAAACATAAAAGGAGCAGTTTTGCAAAAACACATAGCATTTTATTCTTATCCAAAGAGAGCTAAAGTTAGCTCTAGCAACAAAATTGGTTTTACAGAGGTTAAGAAGTGTTGGTGTAGATGTTTACAGGATGCATAAGAAGTAGAGAGAGGAGAGTTACCTGCCACCATCGCCCATTAAAAAATAGTCAAGTTAGTCCATAAGGTGGAAGGCAGGTGTCATGGGATGCTCCTACTTGTTATTGATGTCACCCTAGCTCATACACACAAGGAAATAAAACAACCTACACACACACACCACACTTGATTTGCAGGGTCCATGGGTACACTTGTTTGAAAGTGAGCAACCTTTTTGTAAAGGTGGTGTTTTGTTTAAAAATGGGTTGTAGAGCCAGACCTTTATATAGATTCTCTCCAACTTGGGTCTCTCCAAAAAGCTAGTTGATTTTGAGTCGTGTAAGGGGGGAGAGACGGGTGTACTCATTACATGGTAGGGAATTTTTAGTGGGGGGTTAGGTATGTAAGTGGTTTCTTAAATTGAAGGGGTGGGAATCTCTTAGTCCAAGAAAATCCCATGCTCACCCATTGTCTTTTAAAGTTTTTGGTGGGTGGGGAGATTGAGGTGGGGTAGTGGAGTACCAAAACCAGATAAAAGTGTAGGGGGTGTTTCCATAAGTGGGTAAATGGGGAGAGAGAGAATTAGGGGGGGGGGGGGGGGAGAGGGAGAGAGAGAGAGAGAGAGAGAGAGGAGAGAGAGGGAGAGAGACAGATTGAGGGATTGGAGGGGAATAGAGGGAGATATATATAGAGAGAGAGAGGGAAAAGGGAGAGAGAGAGAGAGAGAGAGAGAGGGGAATGGAAGGAGAGGGATAAATAGAGAAAAGAGACAGAGTGAGGGATTAGAGAGGAGAATAGAGGGAGATTATAGAGAGTCAAAGGAATGGAGAGAGAGGAAAAAGGAAGAGGGAGAGAGAGAGAGGAATGGAGGGAGAGGGATAGATAGAGAGATATGGATAGAGAGAGAGAGAGAGAGAGATTTTATTATCGTCCTCGAAGGTCAAATATGACCTATGGGACAAAAGTTACATGTGATGTAGCATGTGTATGGCTGATGAGTGATTCTCGATGCTCCAAAATTGTGGTGATGAGAGTCGCAATGGAGAGCCCACATTGTGGTTGAGAGAGGAAAGTGTGTAGGTCTAAGTCATGGCTGAAAATGTGAGAGAAGCAAGTTCGGATGTGATTAAAAGCTGAGCACTCTAGTAGTGTGTGGTACTTAGACTCTCGAACTTGAAGTGAGCATAATGTGCACAGTCGATTTGACTCTTCTCCATTGCCCCAACGCCATGTCTCGCATCGAAGGGAATGGAAGCTCAGCCGAATGGCTGCGATAGTGCGTATCGCCGACAAGGGGATAGGCTCAAGCATGTAAGTGTGAGTATGGTTTCCTCTTTCGACGAAGAACATGGTTTTGTAGTTGGGGGCAATATGGGTGGTGTAATGTGGGAAGCGTGACCCACCGGATTTCTCCCAAGCCGTAATACATTGACGTTGTAGAAAAGATTCATTCACTTGGGAGTCAATTGAAGCATCATGTAGCAAGTGTAATGCATCCCTTCTCCCAAACCACTTCTTTATGTCTTGCATCCATTTCGTCGAGATCTTGCTTTTATTCGTCTTTTTAACTTTTTTGCTTGCTTCCCATGCAATGGTAGGAAATCGATGGAAGGGGTTTCGATGCATCTTTATCATGTACTCCACAACCCTTTCCATGTCCATAACCTCAATTGGAAGAGATACTGACTCAAGAAATACGAGCATATATGGTGTTTGTGTCTTAGCTTGAAGAAAGTTTGTAAGAAAAGGCTTTTGGACATTCTCAAACTCGTTCCAAGTAGACTTTGAGATGCTCCTGTCCCACACTTCAACTTCATAAAGAAGAATCGGTGTCACCAATGCATCAAAAACGTACTTCTTGAGAACCCAACACTTGATGTTTCCAGCATTACACATGTTTGCAAATGCATAATATGTTCTCTTTCTTGCTTCCAAACGACACATAGCACATTCATGCCACTTGTGATTGGACGGAACCTCAAGGCCAAGGTACTTAAAGCTCTCCACAATTTCAAGTGTCTCATTGTTGTACACAATGCATGGATTCTCCTAATGGTTGGATTTCTCAAGCATAACCTTTGTTTTGGATTCATTCAAAATCAGCCTCCTGTGCAAGAAAAAGTTCTCAAGGACAACCATAAGCTTTTGTGCATCTTCTAGCACTATATCGTCGCACAAAAGCATGATTACAACGTTGCAAATAGTGACCTTCAATGCCTTATTCTTGCATAAAGTCAAGTACCATTTGTTCCAATTGACCTGAGTATCTCACTCAAAATATCCCACGAACTCGTAGAGGCCTCCAAGCAAGTACCAGAGTGGCCGATCAAGTAGTCGAAGAATACAACGGTGGGTTGGTGGTTGAGGAGACAGACATTAATAAGACAATGTGGGCAATCCGTGGTATACCAAAGGGAAGTAGGGTTCCCGGCTCAATGTCAAGGGTGGCTAGGATCTAGAATCAGTAAATGCATGAAAAATATAAAGAACACGAATGCAAGTGCTGTTGCACCATCCTTTTGGGGTGTTCGGACATGGGAAAGGTGTGATGTTAGTGCACAAGGTAAAGGTTCAAAGGCACAATTCATGCGGTTCTGCAATGATAATGTGGATCACACGTGGTAGATTTGTAACACAATCACTCAATGCTTGTAAAAGTCCCAAGTACATGGCTAGTGGAAAAGGGAACAAACATAAATGCTTCAGAGTTGCTAGAATTGGAGACAGAGGCTTCACAATAAAGAAGGTTGCAGATATGGAAACAAATAATATGCGTTATCGGCCAGGAATATCAATACAAGCCTCCAAGAGAGTTGAGTCAGCAGTAACCATGGAATATCGGATTGTGTAGCACACTGTCATAAAAGCAAGCATTCATGAAAAATTCATGGTAGAGACATCTTTTTCACAAGTATGGGGCTAGAGGTATGAAGTTCATCTTGCAAGTAGCCCGATGTGTACGTGTGGAAACTTCGCAGAACGAGTAGCACAAAGCAAACCATATATGGTCTGCAAGCATATTTACTTCATCTTCCTTCGCTACTTCGGCTTGGATTTAAACCACAATATGTATATCCATAAGAGCAAGCTAACAAATGAGGATGTGTTCAAACGTCGTCGTACATCATAAAAGATAGTTGTAATTAAATTTTTTCGATCAAATCCCCTGATCCACACATTTATTTGTATGGCACGAACTGTAACTGCTAATTTTATATTGTGATTCTTTTTGGGGAATTCATGATTTGAGAGGGTGGCTTGTGTCTAAATGTTCATCTGCTATGTGCGAATCATATTTTTTGGTTACTACATGCTAGATGCCGATTTAATATTGTAATTCTTTTTTGAGAATTTTGTGATTTATTAGGGTGGCATGTATCTTCTTGCCGTAGCCCTAAGTTTAAAGCATAATTTTGTTCGATGTACATGTTACATTGAAGATTCAATTGGATTGTAAAATAGCAAAGAAAGATCCCTACAAAAAGCTCTTTCAAACGAGGGCATGGAAAGCTTAATCCTTGCAAACACTACTCTAATGAAAGGATAAAAAAATCTCCCTCGAAAACTCCTTTGCTTCCTCCAAAAGCTCTCTCCATTCCCATCCTCCATATTTGACAACCACATAAAATAGATACATGTTCATTTAATTGTGGTCTATCCAAAAACTTGCAAACAACTGAGCATAGACATTGAACACTTTATGAATATGCTCATGGAAAATATCAAGTTCAATTAGCAGAAATTCAGTCACTCCCATTAATTCGCTTTCGCAATTATAAACAAACTTAAAAAAGGCATCCACGTGCTGCACCAACTCCTTGTTCCATCTCTTTTCTTTAGCTTTGACATACCTCTCCAAGTGGTGGAGACACACAAGGGTCTAACTCCACAGCGGAGATTTTACTTCAGTAGCCTGCACCACCACCATAGAAAGCCAATCATAGTCGATTGACTAGTTATAGAAAAATATTTTATTAGATCTTTGATTCAAATATCCGATAAATATTCAACATGCATATCATCCGAGAGAGTAATAGGGAAGCCCATAGATTCTTTTAAAAGAATATGCTACCACATCAACTGAGAACATTTAATACTTGCAAGATGATTCTAAATTTGAAAGTCTTTTCATTCATTGAGGGTATGGTTTAGCATGCCTGAAATTTCACCCCCTACAAGCCACAACACTATCTAACACGGATATTGAATGAAGTGTGAGCGTTAGGATTGACGGATGGGGACTCGTTGCGGGGGTCTCGAGGAGGATAGACGATTGAGAAAAAAATCAACGCATTGTCCACGACCCTGCGTCGAGAACTCGAATCCGAGATTTTCTCGTTGGCAACTCAACGCCCTATCCATGTGCCCGCGTGGGGTTGCTTGTCCCCAAAGCGAAGCCACTCTCTCATAAAGAGAACTCAGACAGAGGTGAAAGTAAACACGAACAAAAAAAAAATAAATATGAAAAAAAAAACAAGGACAAATTGGACGGCGTACGAGCATTGCAAAAAATGTGCTTTAGCCTACTTGACGCTCTAGATCCCACAGCTTGCGCTTCATTCAATATGCATGTTGGATAGTGGCAGTTGCTGACAAGGATTCAAGTCTCACACGTCTTACGTTTCCCGCAGACGCAGATTTGAACCCGCTTTTTCCCGTTCGGCATCTCGTTAGCTGTTGTAATGGATGACGGGCTGGTTGCAGCAAGCGTATCAAGGGATGGGCTTTTATCTGAGCTGCTATCCATGGGGTTTGACATTTCTGTCGCTACTGAAGCGGTAACAACACAAGACATCGCTACTCTGGCTGATGCCATCGAGTTCTTACTAGCTGGAAATTCTCAACCTGTTACTGCCTCTACGAGTTTCCAAAACTCAAAGCCCACATTGCATGTTCCGGCAGGTCATGGACCCATTAAACCTGCTACTCGCTTACATGCAGATGGTTGCAAAGCTGAGACGATCGATGAGAAATGGAGGGCTTGTTCAGTTTATGGAAATGAGGCAGATGACGGCTTGTTTGATAAGGTGGAAAATGCACTAAGCAAATATTTTGGCTTTTCTAGGCTGAAACCCTTTCAGATGGAAGCATTAAGAGCTTGGGCTAATCATCAAGACTGTCTGGTTCTAG
This sequence comes from Adiantum capillus-veneris, assembly GCF_014529385.1. NCBI lineage: Eukaryota > Viridiplantae > Streptophyta > Polypodiopsida > Polypodiales > Pteridaceae > Adiantum > Adiantum capillus-veneris. The sequence goes on along the minus strand of NC_140952.1, from coordinate 54,712,869 downwards.
CAGCCACAGGTTCAGGTAAGCTTCTGAATACCTGGGTTTGCCAGCTCAGGGGTTTATTGGCTTCACAAGTTATAGATTCTGGCAGTTGAGTCATGATGACTGGTTAGTAGCTCCATGATGAAATTGTGTTTGATACTCTTTTTTTAGGGAAGTCTTTATGTTTTCAGTTGCCAGCTTTGCTCACGGGAAAGGTGGTCATAGTTGTTTCACCCTTGATCAGCCTCATGCATGACCAATGTCAGCAACTGTCAAGACGGGGCATAAGTGCATGTTTTCTTGGGTCTGGACAAGGTGATAAGAGTGTTGAAAAAAAAGCTATGGCTGGCATGTATAGCATTGTCTATGTCTGCCCTGAAACTTTGCCAAGGTGCCTCTCCCCTATCTTTTCTAGTTTCTGTGACTTCTCCTTGCTTGCAACAACTTCCATTTTGACTCCTTACTGGAGTGGTCTGTTTTTAACTGCTTTAGAATAATTCACTCCCTGAAGGAGCTTGCATGCAAACGTGGAATTGCACTTTTTGCAATTGATGAGGCTCATTGTATTTCAAAATGGGGACATGATTTTCGACCAGATTACAGGTGGCTGTAGAGGTTGAAGCTCATTTTTAGTTTCCTGATATTTCACGGTAAACAAAGCTTATGTATTTCTCTTTGCCGTCATTAGGCGTTTGTCTACTTTGAGGGAAGTTTTCAAAATTCAGAACTTACCTGGTTTGAAGGATCCGGTTCCAGTTATGGCTCTTACAGCTACAGCAACAGATTGTGTTCAAATGGATATTATGAAGTCACTGAAGATGGATACTGGCACAACTAGAGTTGTGCGGACAACCTTGTTCCGGCCAAACCTAAGGTTCTCAGTAAGTCCTGTTTGTTATGCTAGATCTTCCTCCTATCATCTATTGCTGTTTTCAGAATGCCATCTAGCGGTTCACAGATGATTTAATCCCAATTTGTTTAGGTCGTTATTTAAACCCTCTTTGGGTGCAATATCAAGCCTTGAACCGTTAATTTTGTTTATAGGGCTTTATTCTTTTATTTCTTTATATCTACTTTGCTTTACGCTTGAGCTCTTAGCTTCTGACTCCACATTTGTTTCTTGCTGCTGCTAAAACAGTTTTTAGTTTTGCATGCATATTTGGGTCAAATGCTTTACATATTTCTCTACTTTGTCGTAGCTGTTTGTTATCTACATTTCATGTTACCTTTAAATTTCAGAGGTTGACCATCAAGAGTTTCTGGTTTTCTATTAAGCTTGTTTGTTCAAGGAGTCAACGCTTTTTGAAATTGTTGCATTACAATATTTTTCTGTCCCTCCCACCAAAAAAAAAACACCTAAAATGTGTGGAGGACCAGCAATCCGTAGTATAGAGCAGTTGAAGCTTCAGAAACTGAAATGCCTTTGACAATTCCCTGGTTATCATTTACAGTCTTAAAGTTCTCGACATACGGTTCATTTAGTTTCAATCACCCATTCTAACATGTAGGGGCTGGTCATGGTGTGTACATGGTAGAACGATAAGTACCTTAATGATCTATTTTTGTCGTACAGGTACTTCACAGCAAGACATGCAGGCCATCCTCATATCCAGAGGATTTTAAAATATTGCTCGATTACTATACATGCGGTTTTGGCAGCTCTAGTCAAGTTAGTAAATGCCCAAGTATCAATACAAGCTGTTTTATTGGAAATGGTTCCAACTTGAAGCTGGAAAAGGAAAAGATTAGAGGAGATCAGAAATATGCATACTGGGCAAATCGTAAAACGTCAGCAGAGGTGGACGAAATGAATTTTGAGAGTGGGGATATTTATATGGGTGCTAGGCAAAATGAAGATCAAGATGAAGAGGAAGGCGAGGAGGAAGAGGATGAAGATGGAAGCTCAGATAAAGGTGGCAATGAAGATTTTGACGAGGTTAATCCAGGGGGACTTAGAATTTCTTTTATGAATTTGTGCCGCCTTCTTGACACCAGTCATATGCTATTCAAATTTATCAGTTTCATAATGTGGTGCAGTCTCAAAAGGCCCGTTATTTGGCTCTCAAAGATGATGAAGAGAAAGGATTGACAGTGGACTTTCTGGAAGATGATGATGAGGATGAAATGGAGCGACTAGGAGGAGACTTTGAAGGTGAATTCTCTAGGATGTAAAGAGCTTGTATTTTAGTCTCGGTTTTTGTAAACATGAATTACACCATGGTAGTCTCTAAATGCTACAGGAGATGCTTGAGAAAAAGCATAGTGAAAGAGATTGGACTGTCATATTTTTCATAGGACTAAATACGACAAGATTTATAGTCAGCTTTGACCTTCATACAGCAGTTTGATGTAGCTTATGCTGGAGGAAACTTCACAGAATCTTCGAAGATACGCAAGGCTGCCACTTTTTTGAAAGGGAATGCACTTCAATGGTGGACCGCATTGTTGAACCAGGGTCAAGCCCCAACGTGGGTCCAATTCAAACAGCCTTTGGCGTCTGCATGGCTGACAAAATTTTTTGAAATGGCACGAGCTGAATGCTAAACAGTGTGCGAATCTGGAAGAGTACACTGTTGCCAGTCACCTCTTACAGATTTGTGCCATTGTCATAACAGATTGAGAAGTATTGTTGCAGATTGCCAAGAAAATCAGGGACTACTACACAAAGACTACTGTCATGAATATGTTCCAGTTGATTGAGAATGCAAGAGTGGCCAGCAATCCGTTGAAGGGAGATTCCGATGGATTTAATAGCCACAAGAAAGGGTCCCAGGGCAAACAGTTTTCAGCCAAGGGCAATGTTGTAGCAAAGCCTTTTATGCCTCCCACAAAGAAGCCCTCCAATGAAGAAGCTGACACGTCCAAGAAGCAGTCTATATCTTCTTCGGGACGAGGAAAACGACAAAAAAGGCATTTTTTTGGCAAAACCTTTGAAGAAAGGAAAGCTCTTAGGGAGGCCAAGAAATGCTACATTTGTGAAGAGGAAGGACATTTTACAAACGAATGCCCACATTAGAAGTCATAGGATAATGATGACAAGTCAGACCATAAAGGGAAGAAGCCAAAGCCAAGTGTAGGACTTGTCCTGGATTTGGTTGGTGACCGGCCAAACATAGATGCCACGGAACTGTGCAGAGCTTGGGACAAAGTTAGAGCCCAGACAATGCTGGTTTTCTTTGATCCAAGAGTCGGAGCAAATTTCATATACCAGAATTGGCATCAAAGTTGGGCATTCGTGCAGAGGAGATGGGTATGACCGGGGAAGCAGGTTTAGCATGTCCAAGTCATTCAGAGCTTATGTAACAAACTTGGACACTCCAAGTCAAGAATCAACCGCGACAGCACCAAATAACCACTTCAAAACAATTCACAGATCACAATAGATTTGCACTGGCCCGGCGGAGTTCCGTGCCTAGAGATATTGGCCCCAAAGACTGGCGCTCCTTTCGGTATTTCTTTTTGTATTAATCAATCATCAAAGTACAAGAGAGCGGTTAGGGTTTCACTCTCAGACTCTGCGTCCAGATGCTCTGAGAAGTGAGGCCCTCACCACTAATTTAAAGGTTACAAGGGATGCCCAAAAGCAGAGCCCCAAAAGCTTTTAAAATCAAAAGCATCAGTTCTCTCTCTCTCTTAGAGAGTTTTTTCTCTTTTTTTTTTTAATAAAAAAAAAGCAAAAGCAAAATTCGCGTCGCTCATCATTTTCCAAAAAAAAATAAAAAATTTTGTTTTTGTTTTTTTTTTTAATAATCCGCCTCCGTGATTTCCGGAATTTAGGGTTTTTGGCAAAAATTAGGGTTTGCAGGAATTTTAGGGTTTCTGGCAGAAATTAGGGTTTCTGCTGTCCGCCACATCATCACTTTGTGACATACCCCCCTCTTGAAAGCATTGTAATCGACCGCGATTACGCCTGCAAAACCGACAAAAGCCATAAACCGTCTTAGCAGACACTGACTGTTAGTACCTACGTACTAGGAACGCACATCTAGCACATGTACAAAATCGACAGTCACATCACACGACATCACAGGACATCACATGACATTCAACATTCATTCGGATCTTAGACCATGATTTATCGGCAATGTAGCTAGCAATCACATCTAGGTCCAATCGGGACCTCATCGATGTCCGATTGACTAACCCCTATTGCAACCATGTCTATTCGAGATCAATCAGACCAAAATGCTGCAGTCATTTCGTCTATCAGTTCCTGTACTCACAAGAAGTCAAGAACAAATCAGTATCATAATCAGGAATTCCATTTCATAAAGTCATCCAGCAGAATACTGTCAGCTCTCAGTATCCCTGAAGCTCAGAGAGACATCAGTGACTTTAGTATCAAAATCGAGGCATCTGTTGACAAAGGAGTGGAGTAACTCCCCTCTTGTGCATCCCACTGCACCAGATCTTCGGCCAAGCTGAATTCTGGGTTCCATTTGGAGTAGACTATGCTAAACCAAAAGCATCGAGGTAAAGTTTCACAATCTGAGGAGTATCTGCTAGGTCCTCCTCCTCCATCCACTTCGCATCAAATGCAGGAAAGTTCTTGAACTTAACCAAGAACCGCCTTCGGACTTTACCTTTCTTCGTATCCTTATGTGCCAAAATCTGTTCAGGAACAAGGATCTCCTCGTTTTCTTCCACTTCGGGTTGCTCATCAGGCTCCCGATCATCAGGCACATCACCTTTAAAAGGTTTCAAGAGACTCACATGCAATGCATTGTGAATCCTCCAAGTATCTGGCAGTTTCAGTCGGAAGGAGACTTCATTTATCTTTTCAGTAATCTGGAAAGGGCCGTAGTATCGCATACTAAGCTTTGGAAAAAGCCTCTCCTTTCCCTCGTTCTTTCGTAGGCGTGCCTTCTCAAAACGTAAGAGCACCCAATCATCCTCCTTCAATTTCATGTCGCGACGACGGCGATCCGCTGCCTTTTTCTGTCGTTCTTGAGACTTCTGCAAAGTCTCGCGAACCTTGGCAAAAGCCGTATCCAGATCTCGCGTATATTTATCCGCTTCAAAGATCTTATCTTTCGTGCTCAGGAAGGGTGGAACCTTCGCAGCACCTTCAACAATCTCAAATGGCGCCTTACCCGTCGACGAGTGTATCGTGTTATTGTAGGCAAATTCCACCAGAGGTAAATATCTTTCCCATTGAGTCTTCTGATCTGAGATATAAGACTTCAATAAATCTAGAACCACTGAATTGGCAATCTCGGATTGCCCATCAGTCTGCGGGTGGAACGATGACGAGAACTGTAACCGCGTGCCAATGTTCTCCCAAATTGCCTTCCAAAACAAACTCGTAAATCTGGGGTCTCTGTCGGAGACAATTGTCTCAGGCATGCCATGTAATCTGAAAATCTGGGCCACAAATAGTCTCGCTAAGTGATCCGGCTTGACTGTTTTCTTCACTGGAATGAAATGAGCCTGTTTGCTAAATCTGTCAATAACAGTCCAGATACCATCGTGACCACTCTGTGTTCTCGGGAGATCAAAAATGAAATCCATCGCTATACTTTCCCAGGGGCGGGTGGGTATGGGTAAAGGCTGTAACAATCCCTGTGCTTTATGCCTATTAAACTTAACCTTCTGGCATACCAAGCAACTGCGCACAAACTCTTCCACATCTTTCTTGAGTCTCGGCCAAAAGAAATATCTCTCTACCCTTTCATGGTGGTAGCAATGCCGCGGTGACCCGTAAAAGGTGGACAATGGCATTCAGTCATAACCTTTTCCCTCAACGGCTGTGTAACGCACAACATAGTCTTTTTCATCAAGTAGCCTTCCCGAAGGGAGTATCCAGCTACTATCTCCCCCTCCCGTATCCGTGTGAAAATATCTGCAAAATCTGTATCTGTGGCATACTGATCGACCATATCCTCGAAGCTCCTATGATGTATCGCGGAAATAGCCAGAACCAACGGTTTCCGAGACAAAGCATCTGCCACCACATTCTTCTGTCCCTGCACATGGACAATCTGGAAGTGAAACTGTGACAAGATGTTCGCCCACCGCATCTGCTTTTCCGAAAGCTGCTTCTGTGACAAGAAGTAGCGCAAACTCTGATGGTCTGTAAAGACAGTAAAATCCGCTCCGAGTAGGTAATGCCGCCACTGAGTAAGAGCATGGATAACCGCCAAAGCTCTTTCTCATAAATCTGTGCTGTCATCTTCGGCCTAGAGAACAAACGGCTCTCGTAAGCTATGACATGGCCTTCTTGCATCAAGACCGCACCCAGACTACGACCACAAGCATCACAAAATACTTCAAATGACTTCTGCAAGTCCGACAAAGTCAAATCTGGTCCTGTAGTCAATTTCTCTTTCAATGTCCGAAAGGCAGTCACCTCTGTGGGTCCCCACGAAAAAGGTATTCCTTTCTGTGTCAAGGTATGCAAAGGGGAAGCAACCTCTGCAAACTTTCGTATGAACCGCCTGTAGTATGAACATAGTCCCAAGAAGCTTCTAACTTCATGGACATTCCTCAAATCGGGCCAATCACGGATAGTCTCTATCTTGGCCGGGTCCATTTGCACTCCTGTTGTGTTGCTGACACAATGTGTCCCAAAAAGTGTATCCATGGTAGGAAAAAATTCACTTTTCTTTGCATTAATCACTAGCGTGTGATCTCGTAATGCCTAAAAGACTTGAAGCAGATGATCTCTGTGTTCTGCCTCATTCTTCGAGAAAACAATGATGTCGTCAAAGAAAGTGCCAACAAATAGCCTGTACTCTCGAAAAATCCTGTCCATCATCCGGTCAAATGTCGCAGGAGCATTGGTTAAGCCAAAAGGCATCACCAAAAACTCAAATAACCCAAAAGTCGTCCGAAAAGCTGTCTTGTAGACATCTCCTGGCGCTATCCTGATCTGATGAAATCCACTCTTCAAGTCAATCCTGCTAAGCACGAGGATCCCTGTAACCTGTCGAGTATATCATCGATCCTAGGAATCGGAAATCTGTTCTTGATGGTGATTTCGTTGAGAGTGCTATAATCGATGCACATTCTCCAAGATCCGTCTTTCTTCAAAACCAACAACACTGGAGAGCAATACGGTGAAGTACTAGGCTGGACAAGACTCTTTTCCAAGAGGTCTTTCACTGAGTTCATAATCTTTTCATTCTGTACTCGGCTCACACGATAAGGTGGCCGATTCGATGGCGTGCTTCCAGATATCAGATCAATGGTATGATCTTCAGGCCCTCTCAAAAGCAATCGGCATGAGCGTGGAGAAAAAAAAATCTTGGCGTTCTTTTCTTCAGGTCAAAACATATTCAACTTTTATCCATGGTTCAGTTCTCCCAAAAGAATGAGTAAGAAAACTGAAGTTCATCAAGTACAATCTCTAAGCCCTTCATTTATCAAAGTCGCTTTCTCGGCCCGGTAGTCAACCACGGCGTAGTTCTTGTGGTACCAAGGGATCCCGAGTAGAACGTCACTCACGTGCCCTGAACACCCCTGTCATTGCAAACGAAGTTTGCCAATGCTCGGTGTAATGGCAACATCCCATCCGGGTGCCAGTCGAACTACCTCCGCCAGTGGCGTCAGTCTGTCGGGCGCAGTTCCAAATCGAGCCGCCAATTCCAAGTGAAAAGAAGTTGGCCTTGGCTCCTTCAAAAGAGCTTCCTGATCCTTCACTTTGCCCCAAAAAAAAAACGGCAAAGTTTGTACTTTCATTCATTTGATTCGGTTCAAGTCCCACGCCATGTGGTACCAGTTCTGCTTTTCTATTTGCCTTTTCAGCCACATTCCTCAGTTGCTCTCGACCTCTCAGACCTGTCGTCGTCTTTATCATTCTGTTCTTTCTGTGCCTTATCAGGGCACTTTGCGGAAATATGTCCATGTTTCCCGCATCCAAAGCACTTCCCCTCTCTGATGAAGCGAGCTCTCTCCTCAGGAGTAAGCTTGGGTCGTGCATCCTTTTTTTTTCTCTGGGTTGCTCTTTTTCATTCTACTTTCATTCCCAGAAGTCTGTTCGGCTCGTTGTGTCATGGCCTCATCTGTGGGGTAGGTCAGACTGCCAGAGTGAATGGCAAAGCCCCGCTTCGCATGACTCATCAACTCCTGAATAGAAGCTGACTTCTGTTCCAAGCAGTGATCTCGGATCTCTGTAGGTAGACCCAAGGTAAACCGCTCAATCTGTTCTCTGAACGAGATCTTCTTGAATGAAGAGGCGGGTAGAAAAGAGCTCCAGAATCTTTCACAATAAGAATTCACTGTATCGCTCTTGGTCATCCGAAGATGGTTCCAAGCAGCTCGTATATCTCGCTCAAACTCTTGAGTCAACCAAGAAGAAATAAAAAGCCTCTTGAATTTCAGCCATGTAACTGGCACAGTCTTGCTTAATAGAAGCGTGGACCACCAAGTACGAGCATTCCCCTTAAAGTAAGAGGCAGCTCTCCGAATCTTGGAGTGCTCTGAATAGCGTCCTCCCGCGAAAGCGATGTCAAACTGCTGTATAAAAGACAAAGCCTTCGAAGCATCTGAGTATCCTGAAAAGTATCAAACTTGATCGAGTGGCCACCTTCCTTAAACTCTCGGACTTTCTTGCTGTTATCTTCGAGAAAGTCATACTGGTTGGCTTTGTAAAAATTCTTCTTGTTCGCATAAAACTTTCCGTCATCGGAATCTGAGCTGTCTGTAGACGAGTCCTCAGTAGAACTGTCAGTCTCTGGGCGAGATGTAGCCTTCTTTGCCTTTTTCTTGCCCGTTCCGAAGCTTTGTGTCTTGCTTCGCTTTTTGCTTTTTTTTCTGTCTTCTTCGCTCTAATCCGAGGAGCTAGAAGAACTGTCAGAAGAAGAAGAAGAAGAACTGGGTACTCCTTCAAATCGAACACGCTTCTTCCGTTTCTTTGCTTTGTCGAATGTCGACTGACGACCCAAATATCCCGGGAAGTCAGTACCTTTGTTCTGCTTTTTGCCGTGCTTTTTGCCGTGCTTTTTTTTTTTGCACGTCGAAAAGTTGAGCAATCCGTGCATCAACCACGTTCTCCAGTTCCTTCTCCGTATATTTCTTGGAGGCAGAAGGTTTCTTGAGAGCGGGTTTCGGGAGTGGTGTTGTGGTTCTCTGCCACTCCATCTGTACCTCTTTCAAAGAGGTTTGGTTCATATATTTTACCATCTTCGGGTCCTTGGCAAAATTGAGCATCATCTTTGTTGCATCGCCAATCAATTGACGACGCTCCATCTCTGTTTGCTCCGCCTGAGTAGGCCGAGGCGGGCCATACTCTCTGTCTGAATCTTCGTTGTGATCCCAGCCCGCATCTCCAGATGCAGAGGGAGTCGACTGATCATTGTCTGAAGCCATAGGTGCCGCGGAAAAAAATTCGGGGATCGGATTTCCCGTAGAAGAGAAATCGGCCGTGCTCTGATACCACTGTAACAAACTTGGACACTCCAAGTCAAGAATCAACCGCGACAGCACCAAATAACCACTTCAAAACAATTCACAGATCACAATAGATTTGCACTGGCCCGGCGGAGTTCCGTGCCTAGAGATATTGGCCCCAAAGACTGGCGCCCCTTTCGGTATTTCTTTTTGTATTAATCAATCATCAAAGTACAAGAGAGCGGTTAGGGTTTCACTCTCAGACTCTGCGTCCAGATGCTCTGAGAAGTGAGGCCCTCACCACTAATTTAAAGGTTACAAGGGATGCCCAAAAGCAGAGCCCCAAAAGCTTTTAAAATCAAAAGCATCAGTTCTCTCTCTCTCTTAGAGAGTCTTTTCTCTTTTTTTTTTAATAAAAAAAAGCAAAAGCAAAATTCGCGTCGCTCATCATTTTCCAAAAAAAAAAAAATTTTTTTGTTTTTTGTTTTTTTTTTTTTAATAATCCGCCTCCGTGATTTCCGGAATTTAGGGTTTTTGGCAAAAATTAGGGTTTGCAGGAATTTTAGGGTTTCTGGCAGAAATTAGGGTTTCTGCTGTCCGCCACATCATCACTTTGTGACAGCTTATTACTTTTGTTTTGGGGAAGCTTCGTCTGCACATTCAGAGCTATGTGGATGCGGAAGAATTTCATATTATGCCACTTGAGGGTTGTGATATGTTACTGGGTATCCCATGGTGTTACAGGTTGCATGCTATGGTGGATACTGATACTTACAACAAAAAGATTACCCTTGTACATAGAGGAAAGACTCATGTCCTTGATGTAAAGCTTAAAGGCGAGTCTGTTCCAATTGTTTTTGCTTCTGCTATTTCATCTATAATAAAGAATCATCTTTCTGCGTACTTGATCTTTGCAAAAGAAGTACCTGAAGTTGTATCTAATTTGTCTACCTTAGATAAAGATAGGTCAACTTTTTGGAGCAGTTTTAGTGATTGTTTTTCGGACTCTTTGCCAAGGGAGTTACCTCCTGAGAGACCTGAGGATCATACCATAGATCTTGTTTCAGGTTCTAGTCCACCGAATAGACCACCATATAAGGTTAGTGCAGCCCAGTAGAAAGAGATTATGAGTAAGGTCAACGAGCTTTTAGAGAAGGGGTTGATTCAGCCGAGTTCATCCCCTTTTTGTTCGCCTGTACTCCTAGTGCAAAAGAAGGATGGTTCATGGCGCATCTGCATTGACTATCGCGCCTTGAATAAGAATACCATCAAGAACAGGTTCCCCATACCGAGGATAGATGTCATTCTTGATCAGCTTGAGGGAGCGTCATTGTTTACAAGGATAGACCTAAAGAGTGGATACCATCAGATACGCATTAGGCTAGAAGATGTCCATAGGACTGCGATCAAGACAACATTTGGTCTCTATGAGTTTCTTGTCATGCCATTTGGTCTCACAGATGCTCCTGCCACGTTTAATAGAATGATGGACATAATTTTTTGACCACATAGAAACTTCGTGGGTACTGTCACAAACTGGTAACGTGGCTGGCCCTTGGACACACCTTGAGTGGGCAGCAGATACACACACCCCCCAGCTGGCAGTACCTCGGAAATTCCATTGACATGTTGACGTGGCAGTATCGTACAGACTCCCGTGAATTGCGGCGGGAAAAGCGGCAGCAGGTTGACGTGGCAAAAGCTGTACGGAAAAAGCAGTTCTACATTGGCTGAATTGCGTGGCTGATTCTTGGCAGCTTTTGAGTCAAATTGCTTTATTTTTGCAAGGCTTTTCAATGAGAGCTTTTGGGGCTCTGCTTTTGGGCATCCCTTGTAACCTTTGAATACGTGGGCAGGGTCTCACAACTCAGAGCATCTGGAAGGAGAGTCTGAGAGTGAGAACCCTCCCACTCTCTTGTACTTTGAACACAGATTAATACAAAAAGAAATACCGAAAGGGGCGCGAGTCTTTGGGGCCAATATCTCTAGGCACGGAACTCCGCCAGGCCGTGTCGAATCAATTGTGAATTGTGAACTGTTTTGAAGTGAATCTCTGCTTTATCGCGGTAGAATCTTGACTTGGAGTGTCCAAGTTTGTCACAGTGGTATCAGAGCACAAAAAGATTCTTCTTCTAAGGAGGATCCGATCCTTTTTGCAGCGCAAACAGCTTTTGAGAAAGAATCTTCGTGCCTCGACCCCGGACTTATTAGCCACTCCCACCCTTCATACATTGCGCATCGGGCGCGCTCCCGTCTTCATCGCTTTGTCTTATAGGGCGTAAAGCCATAAAGAATCCCAGATTACACATGGGTTCTTGTGGAGAATCTGACAGAGATGACACCTCTCAGTGGGAAGGCAAAGAAAAGTTGAAGATCCGACATGGGAACTGAAGAAAAGAATGAAGATTTGGGGCAAATTTTTTTTGGATAAGTTTGCCAAAAAGGAACAGAAACGTCAATTGCAGATTGACATATGTGTGAACAGATTGGTTAAGTACTCCAACGATCCGAGATTGGCGAAACACCTGAAGAAGTACCTGACTGATAAGATTTACTCGAGATGGCGTGTGGCCATTGCTTCTCCTCTCAGGTAGGGAGGGAAGCCGAAAAGACAGACGAGTACAGAAAAGCAGAACCTGTACTCGCTGAAAGACATGGACAAGCGAAGCAAAAAGCAAAGATTCGGAAAGGGCAAGAAAAAGGCAAAGAAGCCTAGATTTCACCCAGTTTCTAACAGTTCTAAAAAGGAGTCATCCTCCGACAGTTCGGACTCCGACGATCACATGTTTTATGCAAAGAAGAAACATTTTTATAAAGCCAATCAATATGACTTCCTCGAAGATAAAAGCAAGAAAGTAAAAGAATTAAAAGAAGGTGGACAATCGATTTGAATCCTTTTCTGGGTTCCAAGATGCTCGAACATGGTGGTCCACTCTTCTGCTAAGAAAGGAAGCTCCGGTTAAATGGTTGAACTTCAAAAGGCTTTTTATTCCTTCTTGGCTTACTCAGGAGTACGAACAAGACATACGAATCGCTTGGAATCATCTTCGGATGACCAAGGGAGATTCTTTGGACGCTGATTGCGAGAGATTTTGGAGCTCTTTTCTACCAACTTCTTCATTTAAGAAGGTCTCATTTAAAGAACAGATTGAGCGGTTTTCTTTGCGGACTTCCTACAGAGATCCGAGACTACTGCTTGAAACAAAAGTCAAATTCTATTCAAGACTTGGACACTCCAAGTCAAGAATCAACCGCGACAGCACCAAATAACCACTTCAAAACAAGTCACAGATCACAATAGATGTACACTGGCCCGGCGGAGTTCCGTGCCTAGAGATATTGGCCCCAAAGACTGGCGCCCCTTTCGGTATTTCTTTTTGTATTAATCAATCATCAAAGTACAAGAGAGCGGTTAGGGTTTCACTCTCAGACTTTGTGTCCCGATGCTCTGAGAAGTGAGGCCCTCACCACTAATTTAAAGATTAAAAGGGATGCCCAAAAGCAGAGCCCCAAAAGCTTTTGAAATAAAAAGCATCAGTTCTCTCTCTCTCTCTCTCTCTTAGAGAGTCTTTTCTCTTTTTTTATAAAAAAAAAGAAAAACTCGCGTCGCTCATCATTTTCCAAAAAAAAAAAAGTTTTTTTTTTCAAAGCCTCCGTGATTTCCGGAAATTAGGGTTTTTGGCAAAAATTAGGGTTTGCAAGAATTTTAGGGTTTCTGGCAGAAATTAGGGTTTCTGTTGTCCGCCACATCGTCACTTTGTGACATACCCCTCTCTTTAAAGCATTGTAATCGACCGCGATTACGCCTGCAAAACCGACAAAAGCCATAAACCGTCTTAGCAGACACTGACTGTTAGTACCTATGTACTAGGAACACACATCTAGCACATGTACAAAATCGACAGTCACATCACACGACATCACAAGACATCACCAGACATCACAGGACATCACATGACATTCAACATTCATTCGGATCTTAGAACATGATTTATCGGCAATGTAGCTAGCAATCACATCTAGGTCCAATCGGGACCTCATCGATGTCCGATTGACTAACCCCTATTGCAACCATGTCTATTCGAGATCAATCAGACCAAAATGCTACAGTCATTTCGGCTATCAGTTCCTGCACTCACAAGAAATCAAGAACAAATCAGTATCATAATCAGGAATTCCATTTCAATACTTTCCCAGGGGCGGGTGGGTATGGGTAATGGGTGTAACAATCCCTGTGCCTTATGCCTGTCAAACTTGACCTTCTGGCATACTGCGCACAACTCTTCCACGTCCTTTTTGAGTCACGGCCAATAGAAGTATGTCTCTATCCCTTTCATGGTGGTAGCAATGCCACGGTGACCCATAAAAGGTGGACAGTGGCATTCAGTCATAACGTTTTTCCTCAACGGCTGTGTAACGCACAACATAGTCTTTTTCATCAAGTAGCCTTCCCGAAGGGAGTATCCCGCTACTGTCTCCCCATCCCGTATACGTGTGAAAATATCTGCAAAATCTGTATCTGTGGCATACTGATCGACCATATCCTCGAAGCTCCTATGATGTATCGCGGAAATAGCCAGAACCAACGGTTTCCGAGACAAAGCATCTGCCACCACATTCTTCTATCCCTGCACATGGACAATCTGGAAGTGGAACTGTGACAAGATGTTCGCCCACCGCATCTGCTTTTCCGAAAGCTGCTTCTGTGACAAGAAGTAGCGCAAACTCTGATGGTCTGTAAAGACAGTAAAATCCGCTCTGAGTAGGTAATGCTGCCACTGAGTAAGAGCATGGATAACTGCCAAAAGCTCTTTCTCATAAATTTGTGCTGTCATCTCCAGCCTAGAGAACAAACGGCTCTCGTAAGCTATGACATGGCCTTCTTGCATCAAGACCGCACCCAGTCTACGACCACAAGCATCACAATATACTTCAAATGACTTCTGCAAGTCTGACAAAGTCAAAATAGGTCCTGTAGTGAATTTCTCTTTCAATGTCGGAAAGACAGTCACCTCTACGGGTCCCCACGAAAAAGGTACTCCTTTCTGTGTCAAGGTATGCAAAGGGGAAGCAACCTCTGCAAACTTTCGTATGAACCGCCTGTAGTACGAACACAGTCCCAAGAAGCTTCTAACTTCATGGACATTCCTCAAATCGGGCCAATCACGGATAGTCTCTATCTTGGCCGGGTCCATTTGCACTCCTACTGCTGACACAATGTGTCCCAAAAAGTGTATCTCTGGTAGGAAAAATTCACTTTTCTTTGCATTAATCACTAACGTGTGATCTCGTAATGCCTGAAAGACTTGAAGTAGATGATCTCTGTGTTCTGGCTCATTCTTGGAGAAAACAATGATGTCGTCAAAGAAAGTGCCAACAAATAGCCTGTACTCTCGAAAAATCCTGTCCATCATCCGGTTAAATGTCGCAGGAGCATTGGTTAAGCCAAAAGGCTTACCAAAAACTCAAATAACCCAAAAGTCATCCGAAAAGCTGTCTTGTAGACATCTTCTGGCGCTATCCTGATCTGATGATATCCACTCTTCAAGTCAATCCTGCTAAAGCACGAGGATCCCTGTAACCTGTCGAGTATATCATCGATCCTAGGAATCGGAAATCTGTTCTTGATGGTGATTTCGTTGAGAGTGCTATAATCGATGCACATTCTCCAAGATCCGTCTTTCTTCAAAACCAACAACACTGGAGAGCAATACGGTGAAGTACTAGGCTGGACAAGACCCTTTTCCAAGAGGTCTTTCACTGGGTTCATAATCTTTTTATTCTGTACTCGGCTCACACGGTAAGGTGGCCGATTCGGTGGCGTGCTTCCAGATATCAGATCAATGGTTTGATCATTGATCTTCAGGCCCTTTGAAAAGCAATCGGCATGAGTGCGGAGAAAAATCTTGGCGTTCTTTTGATCAGGTCAAAACATATTCAACCTTTATCCATCGTTCAGTTCTCTCCCAAAAGAATGAGTAAGAAACTGAAGCTCATCAAGTACAATCTCTAAGCCCTTCATTTATCAAAGTTGCTTTCTCGGCCCGGTAGTCAACCACGGTGTAGTTCTTGTGGTACCAAGGGATTCTGAGTAGAACGTCACTCGCGTGCCTTGAACACCCCTGTCATTGCAAACGAAGTTTGCCAATGCTCGGTGTAATGGCAAATCCCATCCGGGTGCCAGTCGAACTACCTCCGCCTGTGGCGTCAATCTGTCAGGTGTAATTCCAAATCAAGCCGCCAATTCCAAGTGAAAAGAAGTTGGCCTTGGCTCCTTCAAAAGAGCTTTCTGATCCTTCACATTGCCCCAAAAGCGGCAAAGTTTGTACTTTCATTCATTAGATTCGGTGCAGGTCCCACGCCATGTGGTACTAGTTCTGCTTTTCTATCTGCCTTCTCTGCCACGTTCCTCAGCTGCTCTCGAACTCTCAGGCCTGTCGTCGTCTTTATCATTCTGTTCTTTTGTGCCTTTTTAGGGCACTTCGCGGAGATATGTCCATGTTCCCCGCATCCAAAGCACTTCCCCTCTCTAATGAAGCGAGCTCTCTCCTGAGGAGTAAGCTTGGGTCGTGCATCCTTTTTCTCTGGGTTGCTCTTTTTCTTTCTACTTTCATTCCCAGAAGTCTGTTCGGCTCGTTGTGTCATGGTCTCATCTGTGGGGTAGGTCAGACTGCCAGAGTGAATGGCAAAGCCCTGCTTCGCATGACACATCAACTCCTGAATAGAAGCTGACTTCTGTTCCAAGCAGTGATCTCGGATCTCTGTAGGTAGACCCAAGGTAAACTGCTCAATCTGTTCTCTGAACGAGATCTTCTTGAATGAAGAGGCGGGTAGAAAAGAGCTCCAGAATCGTTCACAATAAGCATTGATTGTATCTTTCTTGGTCATCTGCAGATGGTTCCAAGCAGCTCATATATCTCGTTCATATTCTTGCGTCAACCAAGAAGAAATAAAAAGCTTTTTAAATTTCAGCCATTTAACTGGTGCAGTCTTGTTTAAAAGAAGCATGGATCACCAAGTACGAGCATTCCTCTTAAAGTAAGAGGCAGCTCTCCGAATCTTGGAGTGCTCTGAATAGCATCGAAATCTGAGCTGTCTGTAGACGAGTCCTCAGTAGAACTGTCAGTCTCTGGGCGAGACTTAGACTTCCTTGCCTTTTTCTTGCCCTTTCCGAAGCGTTGTTTCTTGCTTCGCTTTTTGCTTTTCCTGTCTTCTTTGCTCGAGTCTGAAGAGCTAGAAGAACTGTCAGAAGAAGAAGAAGAAGAAGAACTGGGTAGGCCTTCAAACTTGACGCGCTTCTTCAGTTTTTTTGCCTTGTCGAAAGTCGACCGACGACCCAAATATCCCGGGAAGTCAGTGCTTTTCTTTTGCTTTTTTTGCCGCGCTTTTTGCCTTTCTTTTGCACGTCGAAAAGCTAAGCAATCCGTGCATCAACCACATTCTCTAGTTCCTTCTCCGTATATTTCTTGGAGGCAGAAGGTTTCTTGAGAGCGGGTTTCGGGAGTGGTGTTGTGGTTCTTTGCCACTCCATCTGTACCTCTTCCAAAGAGGTCTGGTTCATATATTTTGCCATCTTCGGGTCCTTGGCAAAATTGAGCATCATCTTTGTTGCATCGCCGATCAACTGGCGACGCTCCATCTCTCGCCGCTCCGTCTGAGTAGGCCAAGGCGGGCCATACTCTCTGCCGGAATCTTCGTTGTGATCCCTGTCCGCATCTCCAGATGCAGAGGGAGTCGACTGATCCTTGCATGAAGCCATAGGTGCCGCGGAAAAAAAATTGGGGATCGGATTTCCCGTAGAAGAGAAATCGGCCGTGCTCTGATACCACTGTAACAGACTTGGACACTCCAAGTCAAGAATCAACCGCGACAGCACCAAATAACCACTTCAAAACAAGTCACAGATCACAATAGATGTACACTGGCCCGACGGAGTTCCGTGCCTAGAGATATTGGCCCCAAAGACTGGCTCCCCTTTCGGTATTTCTTTTTGTATTAATCAATCATCAAAGTACAAGAGAGCGGTTAGGGTTTCACTCTCAGACTCTGCGTCCAGATGCTCTGAGAAGTGAGGCCCTCACCACTAATTTAAAGATTACAAGGGATGCCCAAAAGCAGAGCCCCAAAAGCTTTTGAAATAAAAAGCATCAGTTCTCTCTCTCTCTCTCTTAGAGAGTCTTTTCTCTTTTTTTATAAAAAAAAAGCAAAATTCGCGTCGCTCAATTTTTTTTTTTCAAAGCCTCTGCGATTTCCGGAAATTAGGGTTTTTGGCAAAAATTAGGGTTTGCAGAAATTTTAGGGTTTCTGGCAGAAATTAGGGTTTCTGCTGTCCGCCACATCATCACTTTGTGACATGGGCAATCTGACTTACCCCGCTGATGAGATCTTGACTCAAACAACCCAACAGACTTCTAATAATGGAAGTAGAAAGAGCAAGAGTTCCAAAGAAAAGAAAAGAAAGATACACGTCCCCGACAGACTCTCAGAGAAAGGTTTATCTATCTCAAAGAGGGGAAGTGTTTTGATTGCAGGGAATTTGGACACATCTCCGCAAAGTGCCCCAAAAAGGCATATCAAGAACAGATTGAAGACAGGCTAGAGAGTTCTAGAGGAGCAGAGGAATGTGGCAGAAAAGGCAGATGAAAGCATAACTGGTACCACATTGCGTGGGGCTCGAACCGAATCAGATGAACGAAATACAAAACTTTGTCGGACTTGGGGCAAAGTGAAAGATCAGGAAGCCCTCATTTTCTTTGATGGAGGAGCCAAGGCCAACTTCTTTTCACTTGAATTGGTGGCTCGATTTGGAATTATGCCAGATTGGCTGAGGCCACAAGCGGAGGTAGTTCTAGCGGCACCCTGACGGGATGTTGCCATTACACCGATCATTGGCAAACTTCGTTTGCAATAATAGGGGTGTTTAGGGCACGAAGACTTCTATGTAATTCCCTTGGGAGGTTGTGACGTCCTTCTCGAAATCCCTTAGTACCACAAGAACACTGCTGTGGTTGACTATCAGGCTGAGAAAGCGACTTTAACAAATGAAGGGCATAGAGATTGTACTTGATAAAATTCACCTTCTTTACTCGATTTTCTGGAGAGAGCTGAATAATGATTGAAGGTCGATATGTTTTGACCTCGAAAAGAACGCCAATATTTTCTCCTCACATGCTGATTGTTTCTCTGAGGGCTTGCTAGGCAAGTTGCCACCAGCTCGTCGTGAGGATCATTCTATTGATCTGATACTTGGAAGCACACCATAGAATCGGCCACCTTACCGTGTGAGCCGAGCTCAGAATGAAGAGATTATGAACCAAGTGAAAGACCTCTTGGAAAAGGGTCTTATCCACCGGAGTACTTCACCTTACTGCTCTCCGGTGAAAGACGGATCTTGGAGAATGTGCATTGATTATAGAGCTCTCAACAAAATCACCATCAAGAACAGATTTCTGATTCCTAGGATCGATGATATTCTAGACCGACCACAGGGACCCTCTTGTTTCAGCAGGATCGATTTGAAGAGTGGATATCATGAGATCTGAATCGCGCCGGGAGATGTCTACAAGACAGCTTTTCGGACGACCTTCGGTTTATTCGAATTTTTGGTGATGCCTTTTGGCCTTACCAATGCTCTAGTGACCTTTAACCGAATGATGCACATGATTTTCAGAGAGTACAAATCTTTTGTTGGCGCTTTCTTTGATGACATTATTGCCTTCTCCAAGGATGAGGAAGAACATAGAGCACATCTGCTACAGGTCTTTCAGGCATTGCAAGATCCCAAGTTGGTGATTAATGCAAAGAAGAGTGAATTTTTCCTACTAGAGATACACTTTTTGGGACATATCGTCTTAGCAGTAAGAGTGCAGATGGGCCTGGCCAAGATTGAGACTATACGTGATAGGCCCGATTTGAAGAATGTCCATGACGTTAGAAGCTTCTTGCGCTTATGTTCTTACTACCTGCGGTTCATTAGAAAGTTTGCAGAGGTTTCTTCCCCTTTGCATATTTTGACACAGAAAGGAGTCTCTTTCTCGTGGGGACCCACAGAGGTGACTCCCTTTCAGACATTGAAAGAGAAATTGACTACATGATCAGTTTTGACTTTGCCGGATTTGTAGAAGTCATTTGAGGTAAATTGTGATGCTTGTGGTCGTAGTCTGGTGTGGTCTTAATGCAAGAAGGCCATGTCATTGCCTATGAGAGCCAATTGTTTTCAAGGCCGGAACTGATAGCACAAATATATGAGAAAGAGCTTTTGGCGGTTATCCATGCTCTTACTTAGTGGCGACATTACCTACTCGGAGCCGACTTTACGGTCTTCACAGATCACCAGAGTTTACGCTACTTCTTGTCACAGAAGCAGCTATCGGAAAAGTAGATGCGGTGGGCGAAAAGCTCACGATCACGCAAATCCATTACTCCGCACTAGAGAAGGAATTGTTGACAGTCATCCATGCTTTGAAAACTTGGCGTCATTACCTCTATGGTGCCTACTTACCAAAATCTTGACTAACTTCTATCTCTCTCTCAAAGGGTGTTGCCAAAAAGACCCTCGTTTTAGTGAGATATGGCGACAAGTCCAAGAGAAATTACGTAGTCTAGAGCACAATGGTGGTCCGAACGCCCATCTGTTGGCCATGGAGAGAAAGGTAGCGGAAAAGTATTCTATTAGTGGTGGATTACTTTCAAGAAAGACAAAGTGTGTGTGCCCATTCAAGAGGAATTTTTGCTAGCACATTTTGTTTGAGTGTCACGATGCTTCAAGTGAGGGACACCATGGCATACACATACTTTGACCTTAGTAAGTTGGTACTTCTATTGGCCGCACACGACAACTTTTGAACAAAGCTGACCGTCAAAAGCGTGTTGGGCTCTTACATCCTCTGCAATTCTCGATAAGAAATGGACTATTTGGTAGTTGGATTGTCCCGGATCAATTGTGGTCATGATGCCATTTGGGTCGTTATCGACCAGCTTCCATGTTTACTCACAATTTCTGGCAAACGGTTTTCTAGACATTGGAGA
Source organism: Adiantum capillus-veneris (assembly GCF_014529385.1). Taxonomy (NCBI): domain Eukaryota; kingdom Viridiplantae; phylum Streptophyta; class Polypodiopsida; order Polypodiales; family Pteridaceae; genus Adiantum; species Adiantum capillus-veneris. The sequence continues at coordinate 54,692,535 of NC_140952.1, read as the reverse complement.
CCGGCTCGGTCATGTCGTCCTCGGATCATCGTGAAAACGATGGAGAGACCAAATGCACTCGTCAAACAATGGAGGATATGTCACGTGCATATGTCTCCCGCCTTTAATCTGATTGGGAATGTTATCTTCTATGAGCCGAAACCACCAATTGCCACTGGACTCAAAGTCGTCAAAATGCAATCTGTAGGGATTTCTTGCCCGACATGCAGGAAATTCTTATGATCCCTAAGGAAAGCATAAAGACTACCAAAGATCGAGCTACCTTTTATGCTAAACAGTATTGACAACCTCGTAATCTCCAGGAGGGGATGTGGGTGTACCTCAAGGTACGGAAGGATTCTCAAACGATCTGTACTGGTCAATGCTTGAAATTATCTTTGCGACATTGTGGACCATTCCAAATTATTAAGAAGATTAGTGATGTCTCCTACCAACAGGATCTTCCCTCCAACAATATTATCCAGGTTAGCCGCTTGAAGGAGCGGTTGGGACAGGATGAACAAGTTGGCCCTCTGGAGAAAAGCTCGAGTTTGGAAGATACCAACTTCGTTGCATTCCACTTGAGCCTGAACTCGTTCTTGATCAAAGGGTCAAGCGGTCTCGCAAGGCTTCTTACCCTGAGTATTTGATCAAGTGGAAGTATCGGCCTGAAGTATCGACTTGAGTCAAGCGTTACTTGTTAATCAATACGCTTGTTAAGGAGTCTGCCCCCCGGTTTCATAACCAAGGATATTGTTGAGGACAAGAATAAAAAATAAAGGGGTAGGTGTTACATCCCCAGACATCAGGATGGGTGCCTCAACTATGTCAGGTTTCATAACCAAGGATATTGTTGAGGATAGGAGTTAAAAATAAGGGGGTACGTGTTACATCCCTAGACATCAGGTTGGGCGTGTGAGCTATGTCCGGCCAAGTGTGAACATGGCCCTTGGTTAGGGCGGCTATGAAATCCTATAAATAGGACCCTTGGCTCATTTGAGAGCTATCTTGTGTGATCACCACACTTGGACTCTAGGCCCTTGGCAACTCTACCCGCACACCCGTTTGGTGTGGGCTTGGTGGTATGAGACACAAGCCCTTGTGGTAGAGGCTAGCTGTTGGCTATGGGTGGGAGATGAGCCCGATGTCCGCTCTCTACGCTCGTTTATGCATGAGTATGACTTGTGTCATGCCATGTGTGCATGATGGATCCGGCGAGGGACTAACACACTCCTTGTCACGTGTCCCTGGGAGATAGCGGGACCGAGTTGACGAATCCAGAGAGATGTCATAACTTTAACAGAAGCATGTGCCTCATCTATAGTCTTCTCTCTTAATGGTGGTGCCATTGCTTTGTGGTGGTAAAGATAACCATCTCAAATTGAATAGGGATACACATTCACACCATTCTGTAACCTTTTTCAAATAGAGGTGAACTCTGGATTGTTTGGATACATGTCGGGTGTCACAAACAGGAGCGCATAACAATATAAAATACATTCGGATAAATAGGATTTATCACTTATTATTGAAGCGAGAGGATATAAAGAGAAATAGAGAGAGAGAGAGAGAGAGAGAGAGAGAGAGAGAGAGAGAGAGAGAGAGAGAGAGAGAGAGAGAGAGAGAGAGAGAGAGAGAGAGAGAGAGAGAGAGAGAGAGAGAGAGAGAGAGAGTACTGGGGACCGGAAGATGGGCTGGTCCCCCCCCGTAATAGTATCTTTATTATTGAGGAGAAGTCTATACAAGAACTTCAAACGAACGTATTACCACGTTCGTTCTAGAATAAGACTTGATGTTTCTTGGAAGCCTCAGCTTTCGATTCCTAGGGCAAAACCCTATTCCAAGGAACTTCCGTTCCTTATTCCAAATCCTTGAGAACCAAGGTTCTCGCCTCGGAATCTCACCTTCCAAACTCAGGGCATGACATCCGTGCAACTCTTTTTTCCAACTCTGTTTCCAGAGTCCTCTTCCCGTAGAACAACTCTGCTTTCCCAAACACAAAGTTCTTACTTGAGAATCCCAACTCCCGGATCACAACTTGAGAGACTACCTCTCTCCGATCTGTGGATCTACTTCCCAAACTCGGGTACGAAACCCTTGGGCTGATCTGGCTCTAGGTCTCAGAGCGCTTTTCTCCTGCAGAGGCTCATGCCTTCCTCTGCTCCTACTCCCTCATGAAGAGGAAGTACACCTGCAATCAAATACTCAGAGATCATAACATGAAAATCGTTACCTTCAAAGTCTCGACGCTCGAAACGCAACTTGGTTCTCGAAAAGCAATTCCCTGGAAGAGATCTCTACATAGAAAATTTTCTCTTCCAATCCTGCACACAAAAGAGGTGTGTTCTTGGGTTCCTTCTCGTAAATCAGTCCCGTCTATGACGTTTATAGGCTGAAAACAGAGAAAAGGAGCAACTTGTTGCGATGGAAACATGCTCCGTAGGCACTTCTTCGCGAGGGAACTCACTCACTGGGTCTTGGACACTTAGGACAGTCATGGGCATCACTAGCAAACGTCTTCTTTGCGGGTGAACTCTGCAACAGCATCTCCTTCTTGCAAAAACTGATCCTCCCCTCTGAGTGAGGGCATGTGATGCTTTTATAGCTCCTGGCCACGGGCACGAATAGCTGCTTGCGTAGAGATCGTGGCCGTTTTTCTTTGTTTTTGTTTTTTTTTTGACGTTGTTCTGTATGAAAAAGAGAGAGAGAAAACGCTGGCTGATTTGTTGCCTTATTTATCAGATGGCTGCCCACTCATTACGTGGGCGGCCGGCGTATTTTAAAAATAGCCCGAATCTGCCCAAAACTCAATAAAACCTTATAAGTTAAAAACAATGCTTTCACAGCACTTCCAAGGCGTCCTTGGATGCAATCACATGCACAGTTACAATGCAGACATAGACTTCCTCGCGGGAAAACATCTGCTTTTCCGAAAAGCAATCCCGCTTTCTCAAAAAGCATTTATTTTTCCTCAAAGTTTCCTCTGAACCCATCTTCCTTGTGCACAATTCTAACACAGTTCGGAATTTCCTCCTGACTATGGATGCACCTATTACCCACCTTGTGACGCATCAAGAATACCCATCACCTAGTCCTTTCGTACCGAACTTACGGTACAATCTCCTTAGTGATGCTGTATGTCACCCATCCTATGACGCATCAGAGATGTCCGTTCCTAGATGGTTGAATACTTCTTCCCAATGCTCCCGGTCACCCATCCGATGTGACGCATCATAAGTACCCGTTCTTGGTGGCCTTACAGATATTCCCTTTCACAATGCTCCCGTCGTTACTCTAAATGACGCACTAGGAATACTCGGTACTCGGGATGTCTCCAGTGAGAAAAACCCTCTCACTTAAAATTCCAATAAATCATTAGAATTATTTTTCTTGGTGTTCCAAGCGAGAAAACCCTCTCACTTATAAATCCAATAATTCATTTAGAATTATTTTTCTGTCAAATAAAGCCAATTTAGCAACACGGGAAGTGATTCTAGTTCTTGGTGATTTAATGAAGTAATTGCATTTACCCTTGGCCGTCTAGACAAAGCGTCAGTAGCCACTTTTTTACTCCCAGATGTATGGAGAATTTGGAAATGAAACATGGACAAGAAGTTGCCCATCTCATGTGTTGCTCGGATAATTTTCGTTGTGCGAGAAAATATCTTAGACTCTGATGATCCGTCTTAATCACAAAGTTTACTCTCAGAAGATAATGCTTCGAGGTAGATAAAGTGTGTATCTTAACCATAAGTTCCTTCTCATATATAGAGGCATGCAATTTCGCATCTTGAAGCCTTCTACTCTCAAAAGCCACTCCTTGAGCTTTTTGGTTAAGCGTTGCACCCATGCAATGGCTTGAAGCATCGCAGTGTACCTCAAAGGGTTTCCTCAAGTCTCATACTATCAAAATAGGACCATGGCTCGAAAGGTATTTAAGCTTTTCAGCAATAGCCTTTTGTCTCATTCCCCACTTGAAAGGGATCTTGTTTTTTGTTAACTCATGGAGTGATCTTGCTACATTAGTGAACCCTCGTATGAATCTTCGATAATATGAACAAAACTACGTGCACCATGTATAGTAGAGGGAGTTGGCCAGTCTTGAACAACTTGAATCTTTGCCTGGTTGTGAGAGACTATTTAGCCTAAATAATGAATCCATGGGAGAAAGAACTCACTTTTCTTTGCATTGATATGCAACTCATGTTTACGCAATTCTCGAAACACTCCTCTTTTGATTGAGAGAGTGGTAGTATGCCATCAAAGAATACTCCTATAAGAGGGCGATATGGACAAAGATACGATTCATCATTTGGTTGAATGTGGCAAGAGCATTGCTTAGGCCGTAAGGCATGACAAAAAGTTCATAGTCTCCGGAGGTTGTGTGGAAAGCAGTCTTGTGCACATCTTTAGGTGCTATGCGTATTTGATGATACCCACTCTTTAAATCTATGCGACTAAAGATACTTGCACCTTGTAGCTTGTCGAGAATATCATTGATTCAAGGAATCGGAAACCGAGTGTTGATCGTCATCTTGGTTAAAGATCAGTAATTGATGCACATACGAAATGTTCCATCTTTCTTTTGTATAGTAGAACGGGAGAGCAAGAAGGAGAGAAGAAGCGGTACTCGGTTGTCTGAGACCTTTCTCTAGAAGCTCATTAACTTGCTTCAAAATTTCTTCTTACCGAGTTAGACTCACCCTCTATGGGGGTTGATTAGGAGGAGAGTACCAGGTATGAGATCCATACGATGATCTTCCGACATTCGGAGGCAGCTAGAAGTGACTCAACAAATATTCTTTATACCTTTCAATAAATTGAAATCAAATTTTATCAAGACTCGAGAATGAACTCTCTTTTGACTGTCTCTCGTGTAGAAATCTTCCCGTTGTGGTAGGCACCATTTTTGGGCGCTCCAAGAGGGATCAAGTAGTAGAATTTTGGCTACGCTATTGATTGATTGATTGAGAGAGAGAGAGAGAGAGAGAGAGAGAGAGAGAGAGAGAGAGAGAGAGAGAGAGAGAGAGAGAGAGAGAGAGAGAGAGAGAGAGAGAGAGATGATGATGAAATGAAATGAAATGAAATGAAATATTAACGTCTTCAAAAGGCCAAAATGACCTATGAGACCACAAAGTTACAACATGGTGGAATCTAGTACAGTGTCTAGAAAAGATAAAAAGTGGGGTGCTGAAAAATATATCCAAAATCCCTACCTACTAGATGGTAAAGGGGGGGGGGGGGGGGGGGTCTCATACAATATTTGATACAAAGGCTGATACAAGGCTGAGACAATAGTGGTACAAGGGTTGATATAAGAGTGAGTACGATATACAATCCTCATCAGGATCACAGGAAGTCCATCATCGGTCGCTGGTGGATCTCATCAATCTCCTCCATGGTCAGTAGTCTGACCGGGCGTCGTGCATATCGGGCCAAGATGACCCGAATCCGTTGATGTAGTCTCCGCCGATGCTGTGTAGCCCTCCTCAGTCGTGGGCACCTGAATCTCCCGAGCTCAGTCGCTCGGTTGATCAGCGTGCCTTTGGCGTGAGGAGAGTATGGGCTCTGCTGTGGTCGCTACACCTCTGGTTGCACAATATCTGCTCTACAGAAGAAGTCTCCCTATAGAAAGCCATCTTCGTGTCCAACTCCTTTGTCGGCTGAATCCAAATCCTCCTGGTATCCAGCTGAGTAATGTCCTGGCAAATGAGCCTGGTGATCTCGGATTGTGTAAGAGTCAGAGAGGGGGCATCCAATGAGTATTGGAAGGGGGGTAGTCAATCCATGTAGCTCAAACCATGATGTCGTCTCTCCATAACAGCATGTCGTGTCTCCCTGCAAGGCTAAGCGGGCATATTTGTCTCTAGGAAGGTTCCACACGGTGTATAAAGGAGGCTGGTCTGGTAAGCGCCTCAACTGCTATGGGGGGGGGGGGGGGGGGGGGGGGGGCTAGCTCTGCTCGAATAATGTCATGTGGTATTGAATCCTTGGCTCTAATAAGCCGTGCAATCATAGAGACCAGAGGTTCTCCCTACCTCCCCATCCATCAGAGCGACCTTTCCTCCCGTGGTGGTCCACTGAAGGCCCCCATATCTAAACTCTGTATAGCAATGTAGAAGCCACTAGAGTGTCAAAAAGCCAGAGCTTCGTCCGAGGCTCCTGAAACTGGATTTGTGAACACATCCTCTCCAATCCACCCAATCCTGCATAGGCTCTAGTCAATCTAGTCTCTGTTGCTCTCCTCAATGAAAATATAGGCCCAGTAAAGATCGCCCCTAGATAAGTGTAAGCATCAGATGTATACTCCACTGTCTCATGACTGTATGTGAATGCCGGTGCTGATCTCCTAATCCATTGTGGGTGGTGTTAAACACCATAACCTTGGTTTTGCCAAGGTTGACAGACAAACCACTATCATGAGCAAACCTGTGCAATGCATCCAAATGACGCTGCATCCCCTCTGGAGAGTCAGAAATCAACACAATCTTATCAGCATATAACAATAGTGGAATCAATGTCCCTGCCAACTGGGCACCTCTATCACCATCTCTCTGAGTGTAGTCTAAAACCTCATCCACATACATACCAAATAGTGTAGGAGATAGTGGGCATCCCTGTTTCACCCCAATAGTGGAGTGAACTAAAGTAGATAGCCCCTCTAATGTACCTGCATGTCCCACTATTGACTTGTGTAGTGCCATGATGTGGCATGATCCTCCAAATCAGCTCTATGGGCTCTTCCATCTCCTGAAGCCTGTGCATCAATCTAGCTCTTGGTACTGTGTCAAATGCTTTGCAGAAGTCCACAAAGTTGCAATAAATCCGTCTCCCATGTGCCCTATCCTCCTCAATAATCTCTCTGAGTGTCAGAATGTGATCAAGAGTAGAAAAACCTCTCCTGAACCCTGCCTGCCCTGCGGCTAGTACACCCTCCCGTTTTGCCCATCTACTCAGCTGCTGATCAAGAATAGATGCGTACAACCATGCTAGCGTGTGTCCAATCATGATAGTGCGGTAGTTCCCATGCTCCATATGGTCTCCTGACTTGAAGATAGGCACAATAGTGGATAAGCTCCAAGTATTAGGCAGGCCCTCACACATGGCACGGTTAAACATCATCGCTATAAGCTCTATAAGCAAATCCCTCGCATGTATAAAATGCTCTGCAACCAAACCATCATGATCATATGCTCTTCCGGTCCTCATCCTATCAATGGTCCATATGGTCTCCCGACTTGAAGATAGGCACAATAGTGGATAAGCTCCAAGTATTAGGCAGGCCCTCACACATGGCACGGTTAAATATCATCGCTATAAGCTCTATAAGCAAATCCCTCGCATGTATAAAATGCTCTCCTACCAAACCATCATGATCATATGCTCTTCCGGTCCTCATCCTATCAATGGCCTTCTTCACCATCTCAGCGGTGAAAAAAGCACGTATGTGGGCATGACTCATGGGGGTCGGGAAGAGGTGGCTGTCCAGGCACTTTGTACAAGGATGATGCATACTGTCCCGAGGTCTCTGTAGAAGTGATGGCAAGAGGAGTGGAGTGCTCATGGAAGAGTCTCCATGCCTCACCTAAGTCCTGACTCAAGAATAGCGGATATAGATCCTCCTCAAATCGTGCCAGAAATGCCCTCTTCTTCCGCCGCACTAGGCGTCGGAAGCCAACCTGCGATTGTCTGTGAGTGACGTCTCCCAAAAGTACCTCTCTCTGGAGTCTAGCTCTCGTCTCGCGGCACTCACAGAGAGAGAGAGAGAGAGAGAGAGAGAGAGAGAGAGAGAGAGAGAGAGAGAGAGAGAGAGAGAGAAACCGGCATGTTCAATCCAAAAAGGGCGGTAGACTTTACTTTAAACCTTGATTTAGCTTTCACACATTTAATTTGTCGTCCACTTTACCTGTACTTTCAAGACACAACAAAGGGGAGAGGGATACAGGCTGCTAGACTGCACTTGTATGAGTAGACTGACACCAGATTGGCCCCTAACTTAGGCGCCCCTTTCGGTATTTCTTTATTGTTCAAAAGAGGGAATAAACGTTGTGGTTCCCTACAAGCTGCCCCGCACAAACTCGGCTGAATTTCTGGCCCGATTTCGGCAGCATAACTGTACTAGGACACTTCACAGTCAGTATTCCCACGCATTGACTGACTTTCCCGACGCATACGGGCACTTTGCAAAACTTGGCGAGAATCGGCAGCACGCTGAATTCTCTGTTTTCAGCCCCGAAAATGCGCCAGATCACCTGTACAGCGGTTCCCTCCCATCCCCGAACCTCCTGGGGGTATTAGGGTCCGTTTAGGGCCAAAACCCTAAACCTGCAAAAATACACAGCAGGCTGTAAATTACTGTTTCGGGCTCCGTTTCGCGTGCCGGTCGCATCCGTAGCAAGTCCTCGAGCTCCCGCACCTGTAGGGCTACTTGCCCTTTGAATCGGACGAGATTTCTGGCGAGAAACCTCTCCAATTCACCTGTACGTGCGGGGGATTAGCCGCTAGCTAATCCAGTACCTGTGCAAGAGGCTCTTGCCTCGGCAATCGCGCATGAACCCACACAACTGTACATTGGTCAAATGAAGAGCCCACTAGTGGGGCATAACATACTGCCATAGGGGAGAGAGAGAGCAGTGCGTAGTGTGCAGGGCATCACTCCTGGCACCGCACTATGCATAAGAGGGAAAGCAAGCACTCCATAGCTCTTAACCTGTGACAAAATCTGAAAATGAGCCTCTCCCAGCTTAAAATTCAGCGCCCCCTTCTCTTGCATGAGGAAAGTGCACCAGAAGGTGCCACTTGGCACATTTATAAGCATTTTCCCGTTTCGGGGTTGCCGCCTAAAAATCTCCCAACCGGTTGCCCAGCTGACTTCACGGCAGAGTAAGAAAATGTTCCCTTTGTCATTCCGGAGGTAATGACGCCAACACATTTTCAGGTCCCAAAATAGCAGTTCCCTAAATTTTAGGAGATGCTGCCATTGTATCTTTCTAGGTCATCTGACCCTCTTTGTACACTGCGGCCACATCCAGAACTGAAATGTAGCCTCTGTAGCAAAGGATTCCACTTTGGCTAGTCAATGACCCCACTTTGGCTAACCATAGTCTTTGTCCAACCTTAGTGCTCTCTTGCCCTCAGGCCTGGACTCCCTCTGAACAGTTCCACACTAGCTATGCAATGCAGGGTAGTTAGATTTCCCGAGGGGTGTTTCCAAAAAGTGAAAGTAAATAATAATAAGAAAGAAATCAACAAAAAGGATAGATAGTAGTCACACGCTGGTGACATACCCCTCTCTTGAAATCTCAAACGTCCTCGTTTGCATCTATGTCGTACATGCTCACGGTCAACACTGATGTATTCAACACCTGTCGACACATGTACGACACATACATGCTCATTGTCAACCCTGGTGTATTCAACACCTTGTCGACTCATGTATTGCCTGCGTGTGAACCTTGTCCCAATGACATAGTGGTAGCTTCGCACTGTGCCATTGCTTTGAGTCACTAACTTTCCAATGACAAAATGGTAGCTGCACATTTTGCCACTGTCTTATAGTACACGTTGGATCCCGTAACACTTTCGAGCATACCCAAACCGATAGTTTAAGAATGTAGTTACACATGTACTCTTTAATAGAAGCAATTACTGTATCCTTGACAAATTGACAAGAAATACTCACTTCTATAGCACTAACCAAACTTTTGGACATTCTATAAGAGCAATTGCCAAACTGACAATCTGTACAGCTCTAACATTCATGTAACAGGTATTTCATTTGAGCTCACTTTAAATACCATGTACATCATTTGTTTCAGAAGTCATTGTCACACTGACAGTCCATGTAGCTTTGAAACTCAAGGGGTCAAGGTAGGTTGCAAATCGAAGGCTTCAAGGTAAAGTGATAACACAGTTGGTGACTCTGCAAGTTCACCTTCTTCCATCCACTTAGCATCCATTGGTGGATAGTTTCTGAACTTTACCAAGTAACGCCTAGCAACCTTGCCTTTCACTTTCCTTTCTTTGTGTGCCAAAATCTGTTCAGGGACCAAGATCTCGTCAAGTTCCTCGACTTCCGGCTGATCTTCAGCTGGCATATCTTCTGGCACATCACCCACATAGGGTCTGAGAAGACTCACATGAAACGCATTGTGAATCTTCCAACTGTCAGGCAATTTCAGCCTATATGCAACATCACTGATTATGTCGCATACTTGAAAAGGCCCATAGTAACGCATGCTGAGCTTTGGAAACAGTCTTTCCTTGCCCTTCATCTTCTTTAACCTTGCCTTTTCAAAGCGCAAAAGCACCCAATCACCAAGTGAATATACCACTTCACGACGGTGACGATCAGCTGCTTTCTTTTGCTTTGCCTGAGTCTTTTCTAAGGCCACTTTGACCTTCTTGTACATTTCATCCATGTCCTGAACATACTTATCTGCTTCAAATATCTTGTCCTTTGTATGCAGTATGGGAGGAACTTTCTTGCCACCTTCAACTATCTCAAAAGGTGCCTTGCCAGTTGATGAATGCACTGTATTATTGTATGCATACTCCACCAATGGCAAATAGTGCTCCCACTTTCCTTTATGCTCTGACACATAGCACTTCAGCAGATCTAGGACAGTAGAATTTGCCTCTTCTGACTGCCCATCTGTTTGAGGATGAAATGACGAAGAGAATTTGAGCGTGGTGCCCATATTCTCAAACAAGCCTCTCCAGAACAAACTTGTCATGCGTGGATCACGGTCGCTAACAATCGAATGTGGCATGCTATGATACTTGAAAATATTGCTCATAAACAAGCGTGCCATCTGATCTGGTTTTATCTTCTTCCTGACAGGAATAAAATGAGCTTGTTTGCTAAATCTGCAAATAATGGTCCAAATACCATCGTTTCCTGTCTGCGTTCTCGGAAGATCAAAGATAAAATCCATAGCAATACTTTCCAATGGTTTATCTGGAATAGGTAGTGGTTGCAATAACCCTGGTGCCTTTTGCCTGTCAAACTTGACCTTCTGGCAAATTAGGCATTCTCGCACAAAGGCATCCACATCTCTTCTCAATGTAGGCCAGTAGAAGAATGTCTCAACCGCTTTAACTGTAGCATCAATACCACGATGCCCTGCATATGGTGGGACATGACTCTCTTCCATAACTTTGCGTCGCAATGGCTTTGTGACACACAATCTGCCATGCATCATCATGAACCCGTCTTTAAGAAGATATTGTTCATGACGTTGTCCATCCATTAGTTGCTCGAAGACCCTTGCAAAATCTTCATCATTTGCATACTGTTCTCTCATATCATCAAGTTCATGATGATAAGGAATTGACACAGCTGAAATTTGTGGCTTCCTTGACAAGGCATCAGCCACAACGTTCTTCTTGCCTTCCACATGCACAATCTGAAAATGGAACATGGACAAAATATTTGCCCATCGCATATGCTTCTCAGATAACTTTGTCTGTGTCAAGAAGTATCGCAAGGTCTGATGGTCCGTTTGGACAACGAAATCTGCACCTAGCAGGTAGTGTTTCCAACTTAAGAGCGCATGAATCACAGCCAGTAACTCTTTCTCATAGACCTGCATGGTCATCTCTGGCCCTTGCAAAATTCTGCTCTCATAGGCTACTACCCTGCCATCTTGCATTAGCACTGCACCAATGCTACTACCACAGGCATCACACTGGACCACAAATGACTTCCTAAGATCTGGCAACACAATGACTGGATGTGAAGTCATCTTTTCCTTTAAGAGATTAAAAGCTGAAATCTCTTTCTGTGTCCATCTAAAGGTGACTGCCTTCTTTTGAAGAGCATGTAAAGGTGAAGCAATCTCAGCGAAATTTCGGATAAACCTTCTGTAATAGGAGCATAGTCCCAAGAAACTTCGGACATCGTGCACCGTCTTCAAATTTGGCCATGACTTGATCACTTCAACTATTGCAGGATCCATTCTGACACCATCCTTTGAGACAATGTGTCCAAGAAAGTGAATCTCTTCCAGAAAAAATTCACTTTTCTTTGCATCGATGAGCAACCTATGACTGCGTAACTCTTTGAACACAATGGCCAAGTGATGCCTATGCTCCTCTTCATTCTTTGAGTAGACTATCATGTCATCAAAGAATGTACCAACAAACTGCCGGTGTGGACGGAAAATTCTGTCCATCATCCTATTGAACGTAGCAGGAGCATTTGTGAGACCAAAGGGCATCACTAAAAATTCGTAAAGGCCAAACGTTGTTCTAAAAGCAGTCTTGTGCACATCCTTTGATCTAATGCGGATCTGATGGTACCCACTCTTTAGATCTATCCTGCTGAACATAGCTGCTCCTTCTAATTTGTCCATAATATCATCAATTCTAGGTATAGGGAACCTATTCTTGATGGTATTCTTGTTCAGTGCACGGTAGTCGATGCACATACGCCGTGAGCCATCCTTTTTCTGCACCAACAACACTGGAGAACAGAATGGAGATGAAGTGGGCTGAATCAGCCCCTTTTCTAACAACTCCTGTACTTGGCCCATTATCTCTTTCTGCTGAGCCGCACTAACCCTGTACGGAGGCTTATTTGGTGGGCTACTGCTTGGCACCAAATCTATCGAATGGTCCTCGGGTCTCTCTGGCGGTAATTGAGACGGTAATGAATCGGAAAACCAGTCACTATATTGTTGTAAAAACATTGACCTTTCTTTATCTAGCACAGATAAATTTGATTCATCACAATCTGACACTTCACGTGCAAAAACCAAGTACGCAGAAAGATGCTTTTTCATTACAGAAGTAATAGCAGAAGCTGATACAGTGGGAATAGACTCCCCTTTAAGCTTTACATCCAGAATGTGAGTCTTTCCTCTGCTCTGTACAGTGATCTTTTTGTTGTAGGCATCCATTATTCCCTGTACACGAAACAACCAAGGAATACCTAACAACACATCACATCCGTCCAGTGGCATGATGTAAAATTCTTTAGCATCTACATAGGACTGGATATGTAGACGCAACTTTCCAATGATGGGTGTCACAGTCTCTGTATGGCCAGGACATGCCAAACCTGCCTCTGTTGTATACCCCATCTCTTCAGGTCTGATTCCCAACTTTGAAGCCAATTATGGGGAAATGAAGTTGGCTTTGGCACCTGGATCAAAGAAGATAAGCACTGTTTGATCCCTGACCTTTCCCCATGCTCTGCAAAGCTCACTTGCATCTGAATTTGGCTTGTCGCCACCATATCTGGCACTAGACCAGCCATGGGCTTCTTTCCTTTCCTGTCCTCCTTGTCTTCAGAATCAGCTGGCCTTTTCTTTGTAGGACAGTTGTAAGCAATGTGGCCAGGCTGCTCACAGATAAAGCATTTGTTCTCTGACCTCAGGACCTTCTTTTGCTCTTCCGACTTGCGAGGAAAACGTCTTTTCCATTTCTTCGCTGGTCCCTTTTCTGATTCAGCCGAAGCTTTGCCTTTCCCTGCGTTGGCTGGCTCCTGAGTCACTTTAGGAACCTCCTTGGAAACATACTTCTTCGCTGAATTTTTCTTGGCTGATCCTTCCTTGATGCCAGTATTGAATTCACAATCTTCTCCCTTGAGCAAACCATTGCCAGTGTTTGCTACCTCGATGAGCTGCGTCAAAGTAGTGACTTTGGTCTTCGTACAGTACTTTCTCAATCCTTTGGGTAGGCCACAACAATATTTTTCAATCTGTTCTGTCAATGGCATAAACCTATAGGAAGTTACTGGAAGTAGAGCTTTCCAAAACTTCCGATTGTAATCGTCCAGATTCTTGCAAGTAGCAGCATTAAGCTGGTGCCATTCTGTCATGACATCTGCTTCAAAGTCATCAGATAACCACGCTGCTGCAAAAATCTGCTTGAAGTAAATCCATGTGGACGGAGCTTGCCCTTGAAGCAATAAAGTTGTCCACCATTGTCCCGCATTCCCTGTCAAGAAAGTGGCTGCCTTGCGGACCTTTGAAGCCTCTGTAAAGTTTCCCCCTGCATAGGCCTCGTCAAACTGCTGGAGGAATGAGAGAGCCTTCTTCCTGTCATCAAACCCTGTAAAGGTCGTGAATGTCACACCTTTGCCACCTTCTTTGTACGGAGTTGGCATCTCCAGCGGCGTCAAATTGTCATATGGAAGTGACTGAAACATGGGAACACTGTTAGGGTTCATTTGTGTTCCCTGACCGCAATTAAGTTGACCTAGAAACGCCGTATTTAGCTGCTGATTTGTAATTCCAGCCATACCAAAATTTGCCTGTGGCATCCCAAATTGGCCCTGAGTGCTCTGAAACCCTGGTAGCATGCCCGTGACACCATACATGGGGTTAGGCATCATCGTTTGAGCACCCCCAAACACTGTTCCTGGCGTGTAAAACTGATTACCAGGTGCATGACCAGCCATGCTCTGGAATACCGATCCACCTCCAAAATAGCCAGGGTGTACCGAAGGTGGTGGGAAGACGTGTTGCATAGCCTGTAGGTTGCTTCCCTGCCCATTAGAACCATCTATAGGCAGCTGAAAAGTGGCTGGCTGAACTGGTACAGCTTGAAAGACTGGCATCTCAGCCACCTGTTCTTGCACCTTAGGCACAGGTTGTGGAGACTGCATGTTCTCCGTCAAGTGTACAGGTGTTTCCATTGACTGTGCAGTATGAATCACCTGTGCTTGAGCCTTAACAGGCTTTTGAATATGATCCAGTGACCCAACTTGCTGAGACGGAACAGGAGGTTGTAGAAAGGCTAAAAACCTCGGGTTCTGCATTACTTGTGTGAACATAGCCACAGCAGTAGCCAATTGGGTCCTGAATATATCATCATCCGTCTGTGGTGGTCTTGAGGACTCACCCACTTCATGTGTCTGTTGACCCTGTGAAGAGGAAACCTCTTCAGTCACATCATCTGGTTTGTCAGCCATAATTGCAATTCCCTGTGTCTGGTCTATGATCCCCTGTGTCTTCAAGCCCAATTTGACCAAGGCTCACTTCTATGGGAAAAAGCGATTTAATCCCGTCGATGGAACCATGAAACCGGCCTGTTCAATCCAAAATGGGTGGTAGACTTTACTTTAAACCTTGATTTAGCTTTCACCCATTTAATTTGTCGTCCACTTTACCTGTACTTTCAAGACACAACAAAGGAGAGAGGGATACAGGCTGCTAGATTGCACCTGTATGAGTAGACCGACACCAGGTTGGCCCCTAACTTAGGCGCCCCTTTCGGTATTTCTTTATTGTTCAAAAGAGGGAATAAACGGTGTGGTTCCCTACAAGCTGCCCCGCACAAATTCGGCTGAATTTCTGGCCCGATTTCGGCAGCATAACTGTACTAGGTGTCACAAAGTGATGATGTGGCGGACAGCAGAAACCCTAATTTCTGCCAGAAACCCTAAAATTCCTGCAAACCCTAATTTTTGCCAAAAACCCTAATTTCCGGAAATCGCGGAGGCGGATTATTAAATTTTTTAAATATTTTTTTTTTTGGAAAATAATGAGCGACGCGAATTTTGCTTTTGCTTTTTTTTATATAAAAAAAAGAAAAGACTCTCTAAGAGAGAGAGAGAACTGATGCTTTTGATTTTAAAAGCTTTTGGGGCTCTGCTTTTGGGCATCCCTTGTAACCTTTAAATTAGTGGTGAGGGCCTCACTTCTCAGAGCATCTGGACGCAGAGTCTGAGAGTGAAACCCTAACCGCTCTCCTGTACTTTGATGATTGATTAATACAAAAAGAAATACCGAAAGGGGCGCCAGTCTTTGGGACCAATATCTCTAGGCACGGAACTCCGTCGGGCCAATGCAAATCTATTGTGATCTGTAAATTGTTTTGAAGTGGTTATTTGGTGCTGTCGCGGTTGATTCTTGACTTGGAGTGTCCAAGTTTGTTACAGTGGTATCAGAGCACGGCCGATTTCTCTTCTACGGGAAATCCGATCGCCGAATTTTTTTCCGCGGCACCTATGGCTTCAGGCAATGATCAGTCGACTCCCTCTGCATCTGGAGATGCGGGCTGGGATCACAACGAAGATTCAGACAGAGAGTATGGCCCGCCTCGGCCTACTCAGGCGAAGCAAAGAGAGATGGAGCGTCGTCAATTGATTGGTGATGCAACAAAGACGATGCTCAATTTTGCCAAGGACCCGAAGATGGCAAAATATATGAACCAGACCTCTTTGGAAGAGGTACAGATGGAGTGGCAGAGAACCACAACACCACTCCCGAAACCCGCTCTCAAGAAATCTTCTGCCTCCAAGAAATATACGGAGAAGGAACTGGAGAACGTGGTTGATGCACGGATTGCTCAACTTTTCGACGTGCAAAAGAAAGGCAAAAAGCACGGCAAAAAGCAGAACAAAGGTACTGACTTCCCGGGATATTTGGGTCGTCAGTCGACATTCGACAAAGCAAAGAAACTGAAGAAGCGCGTCAAGTTTGAAGGCCTACCCAGTTCTTCTTCTTCTTCTTCTTCTGACAGTTCTTCTAGCTCTTCAGACTCGAGTGAAGAAGACAGGAAAAGCAAAAAGCGAAGCAAGAAACAACGCTTCGGAAAGGGCAAGAAAAAGGCAAGGAAATCTAGGTCTCGCCCAGTGAGTGACACTTCTACAGAGGACTCGTCTACGGACAGTTTAGACTCTGACAACGGAAACTTTTATGCAAACAAGAGGAATTTTTACAAAGCCAACCAGTATGACTTTCTCGAAGATAAAAGCAAGAAAGTCCGAGAGTTTAAGGAAGGTGGCCAAGCACTTAAGTTTGATACTTTTTCGGGATACTCCGATGCTTCAAAGGCTTTGTCTTTTATACAGCAGTTTGACATCGCTTTCGCGGGAGGACGCTATTCAGAGCACTCCAAGATTCGGAGAGCTGCCTCTTATTTTAAGGGGAATGCTCGCACTTGGTGGTCCACGCTTCTATTAAGCAAGACTGTGCCAGTTACATGGCTGAAATTCAAGAGGCTTTTTATTTCTTCTTGGTTGACTCAAGAATTTGAGCGAGATATACGAGCTGCTTGGAACCATCTCCGGATGACCAAGAGCAATACAGTGAATTCTTACTGTGAAAGATTTTGGAACTCTTTTCTACCTGCCTCTTCATTCAAGAAGATCTCGTTCAGAGAACAGATTGAGCGGTTTACATTGGGTCTACCTACAGAGATCCGAGACCACTGCTTGGAACAGAAGTCAGCTTCTATTCAGGAGTTGATGAGTCATGCGAAGCGGGGCTTTGCAATTCAGTCTGGCAGTCTGACCTACCCCACAGATGAGGTCACGACACAACGAACCGGACAGACTTCTGGGAATGAAAGTAGAAAAAGAAAGAGCAACCCAGAGAAAAAGGATGCACGACCCAGACTTACTCCTTAGGAGCGGACTCGCTACATCATGGAGGGGAAGTGCTTTGGATGTGGGGAAACTGGACATATCTCCGCGAAGTGCCCTAAAAAGGCAGAGAAAGAACAAAATGACAAGGACGACGAAAGGTCTGAGAGTTCGAGAGCAGCTGAGGACCATTTACGAAAAGGCAAGATGAAAACAGGACTGGTTCCAGATTGTGTGGGTACTGATCCCGACACCATGGATGAGAGTACAGAACTTTGCCGAGCTTGGGGCAAAGTGAAAGATCAAGAGGCCCTGATTTTCTTTGATGGAGGAGCCAAGGCCAACTTCATTTCACCGGAATTGGCGGCGCGGCTCGAGATTACTCCCGATCGGATGGGACCACTTGCAGAGGCAGTTCTAGCGGCACCCGACAGGGACGTAGCCATTACACCTGTCATTGGCAAACTTCGGTTGCATTGTCAGGGGTATTTGGGGCATGAGGACTTCTTCATAATGCCTTTGGAGGGTTGTGATGTTCTCTTAGGGATTCCCTTGGTACCACAAGAACTACGCCGTGGTTGACTACCGGGCCGAGAAAGCGACTTTGATAAATGAAGGGCTTAGAGATTGTACTTGATGAACTTCAGTTTTCTTACTCATTCTTTTGGGAGAACTGAACGATGGATAAAGGTTGAATATGTTTTGACCTGAAGAAAAGAACGCCAAGATTTTTTTTCTCCACGCTCATGCCGATTGCTTTTGAGAGGGCCTGAAGATCATACCATTGATCTGATATCTGGAAGCACGCCACCGAATCGGCCACCTTATCGTGTGAGCCGAGTACAGAATGAAAAGATTATGAACTCAGTGAAAGACCTCTTGGAAAAGGGTCTTGTCCAGCCTAGTACTTCACCGTATTGCTCTCCAATGTTGTTGGTTTTGAAGAAAGACGGATCTTGGAGAATGTGCATCGATTATAGCACTCTCAACGAAATCACCATCAAGAACAGATTTCCGATTCCTAGGATCGATGATATACTCGACAGGTTACAGGGATCCTCGTGCTTTAGCAGGATTGACTTGAAGAGTGGATATCATCAGATCAGGATAGCACCAGAAGATGTCTACAAGACAGCTTTTCGGACGACTTTTGGGTTATTTGAGTTTTTGGTAAGCCTTTTGGCTTAACCAATGCTCCTGGGACATTTAACCGGATGATGGACAAGATTTTTCGAGAGTACAGGCTATTTGTTGGCACTTTCTTTGACGACATCATTGTTTTCTCCAAGAATGAGCCAGAACACAGAGATCATCTACTTCAAGTCTTTCAGGCATTACGAGATCACACGTTAGTGATTAATGCAAAGAAAAGTGAATTTTTCCTACCAGAGATACACTTTTTGGGACACATTGTGTCAGCAACAGGAGTGCGAATGGACCCGGCCAAGATAGAGACTATCGGTGATTGGCCCGATTTGAGGAATGTCCATGAAGTTAGAAGCTTCTTGGGACTGTGTTCGTACTACAGGCGGTTCATACGAAAGTTTGCAGCGGTTGCTTCCCCTTTGCATACCTTGACACAGAAAGGAGTACCTTTTTCGTGGGGACCCACAGAGGTGACTGCCTTTCAGACATTGAAAGAGAAATTGACTACAGGACCATATTTTGACTTTGCCGGACTTGCAGAAGTCATTTGAAGTATATTGTGATGCTTGTGGTCGTAGTCTGGGTACGGTCTTGATGCAAGAAGGCCATGTCATAGCTTACGAGAGCCGTTTGTTCTCTAGGCCGGAGATGACAGCACAGATTTATGGGAAAGAGCTTTTGGCGGTTATCCACGCTCTTACTCAGTGGCGGCATTACCTACTCGGAGCGGATTTTACTGTCTTTACAGACCATTAGAGTTTGCGCTACTTCTTGTCACAGAAGCAGCTTTCGGAAAAGCAGATGCGGTGGGCGAACATCTTGTCACAGTTTCACTTCCAGATTGTCCATGTGCAGGGACAGAAGAATGTGGTGGCAGATGCTTTGTTTCGGAAACCGTTGGTTCTGTCTATTTCCGCGATACATCATAGGAGCTTCGAGGATATGGTCGATCAGTATGCCACAGATATAGATTTTGCAGATATTTTTACACGGATACGGGATGGGGAGACATTAGCGGGATACTCCCTTCGGGAAGGCTACTTGATGAAAAAGACTATGTTGTGCGTTACACAGCCGTTGAGGGAAAAGGTTATGACTGATTGCCACTGTCCACCTTTTACGGGTCACCGCGGCATTGCTACCACCATGAAAGGGGTAGAGAGAGATTTCTTTTGGCGGAGACTGAAGAAGGATGTGGAAGAATTTTTGCGCAGTTGCTTGGTATGCCAGAAGGTCAAGTTTGACAGGCATAAGGCACAGGGATTGTTACAGCCTTTACCCATACCCACCCGCCCCTAGGAAAATATTGAAATGGATTTCATTTTTTTTAATCTCTCGAGAATACAGAATGATCACGATGATTTTTCCGATTACATGGCACGTCTGAGACGATTCTCTCCGACAGAGACCCCAGATTTATGAGTTGGTTTTGGAAGGCAATTTGGGAGAACATTGGCACGCGGTTGCAGTTCTCGTCATCGTTCCACTTGCAGACTGACGGGCAATTTGAGATTGCCAATTAAGTGATTTTAGATTTATTGAAGTCTTGTATCTCGCATCAGAAGACTCAATGGGAAAAGAACTTACCTTTGGTGGAATTTGCCTACAATAACACGATACACTCTTCGACGGGGAAGATGCCATGTGAGAGATTGTTGAAACTGCTGCGAAGGTTCCATCCTTCCTGAGCACGAAAGATTAGAAATTTGAAGCGGATGAATATTCGCGAGATTTGGATACGGCTTTTGCCAAGGTTCGTGAGACTTTACAGAAGTCTCAAGAACGACAGAAAAAGGCAGCGGATCGCCATCGTCGCGACTGGAAACTGAAGGAGGATGATTGGGTGCTCTTACTTTTGAGAAGGCACGCCTAAGAAAGAAACAGGGAAAGGAGAGGCTTTTTCCAAAGCTTAGTATGTGATACTACGGACCTTTCCAGATTACTGACAAGATAAATGATGTCTCCTTCCGATTGAAACTGCTAGATACTTGGAGGATTCACAATGCATTGCATGTGAGTCTCTTGAACCCTGTTAAGGGTGATGTGCCTGATGATGGGGAGCCTGATGAGCAACCCAAAGTGGAAGAAAACGAGGAGATCCTTGTTCCTGAACAGATTTTGGCACATAATGATACGAAGAAAGGTAAAGCCCGAAGGCGGTTCTTGGTTAAGTTCAAGAACTTTCCTGCATTTGATGCGAAGTGGATGGAGGAGGAGGACCTAGCAGATACTCCTCGGATTGTGAAACTTTACCTCGATGTTTTGGTTTAGCATAGTCTACTCCAAACGGAACCCAAAAACTCAGCTTGGCCGAAGATCTGGTGCAGTGGGATGCACAAGAGAGGAGTTACTCCGCTCCTTTGTCAACAGATGCCTCGATTTTGATACTAAAGTCACTGATGTCTCTTTGAGCTTCAGGGATACTGAGAGCTGACAGTATTCTGCTGGATGACTTTATGAAATGGAATTTCTGATTATGATACTGATTTGTTCTTGACTTCTTGTGAGTGCAGAAACTGATAGCTGAAATGACTGCAGCATTTTGGTCTGATTGATCTCGAATAGACATGGTTGCAATAGGGGTTAGTCAATCGGACATCGATGAGGTCCCGATTGGACCTAGATGTGATTGCTAGCTACATTGCCGATAAATCATGGTCTAAGATCCGAATGAATGTTGAATGTCATGTGATGTCCTGTGATGTCTGGTGATGTCCTGTGATGTCGTGTGATGTGACTGTCGATTTTGTACATGTGCTAGATGTGCGTTCCTAGTACGTAGGTACTAACAGTCAGTGTCTGCTAAGATGGTTTATGGCTTTTGTCGGTTTTGCAGGCGTAATCGCGGTCGATTACAATGCTTTCAAGAGGGGGGTATGTTACAAAGTGATGACGTGGCGGACAGCAGAAACCCTAATTTTTGCCAAAAACCCTAAAATTCTTGCAAACCCTAATTTTTGCCAAAAACCCTAAATTCCGGAAATCGCGGAGGCGAATTATTAAATTTTTTTTTTTTTTGTGGAAAATGATGAGCGACGCGAATTTTGCTTTTGCTTTTTTTTTATTAAAAAAAAAGAAAAGACTCTCTAAGAGAGAGAGAGAACTGATGCTTTTGATTTTAAAAGCTTTTGGGGCTCTGCTTTTGGGCATCCCTTGTAACCTTTAAATTAGTGGTGAGGGCCTCACTTCTCAGAGCATCTGGACGCAGAGTCTGAGAGTGAAACCCTAACCGCTCTCTTGTACTTTGATGATTGATTAATACAAAAAGAAGTACCGAAAGGGGCGCCAATCTTTGGGGCCAATATCTCTAGGCACGGAACTCCGCCGGGCCAATGCAAATCTATTGTGATCTGTAAATTGTTTTGAAGTGGTTATTTGGTGCTGTCGCGGTTGATTCTTGACTTGGAGTGTCCAAGTTTGTTACACTAGGACACTTCACAGTCAGTATTCCCACGCATTGACTGACTTTCCCGATGCATACGGGCACTTTGCAAAACCTGGCGAGAATCGGCAGCACGCTGAATTCTCTGTTTTTAGCCCCGAAAATGCGCCAGATCACCTATACAGCGGTTCCCTCGCCGTATGTGAATGTAGGTGCTGATCTCCTGATCCACTGTGGGGTGGTATTAAACACCATAACCTTGGTTTTACCAAGGTTGACAGACAAACCACTTTCGTGGGCAAACATATGCAAAGCATCTAATTGACATTGCATTCCCTCTGGGGATTCGGAGATCAACACAATATCATCAGCATATATCAAAAGTGGAATCCATGTCCCTGCCAGCTGTGCACCTTTATCCCCATCGCTGTCAATGTAGTCAGAAACCTCATCCACATACATACCGAAAAGAGTAGGAGAGAGCGGGCAGCCCTGCTTCACCCCAATAGTGGAGTGAACCGGTGTAGAGAGTCCCTCCGGGGTGCGTACATGCCCTACTACTTATTTGTACAATGCCATGATCCCCCAAATGAGCTTTGTGGGTACTCCCATTTCCTGTAATCTGCGCATCAATCTAGCTCTGGGTACTGTGTCAAAAGCTTTGCGGAAGTCCACAAAGCTACAATAGATCCGTCTCCCATGAGATCTGCCTTCCTCGATGAGGGCCCTGAGTGTCAAGATGTGGTCAAGAGTAGAGAAGCCTCTCCTGAACCCTGCCTGCCCAGTTGCACGCATTCCTTCCCTCTTTGCCCATCTACTCAGTTGTTGCTCAAGAATAGATGCATACAACTGTGCCAGTGTGTGCCCAATCATAATAGTGCGATAATTCCCAGGCTCCATGGGGTCTCCTGACTTGAAGATAGGTACGATCGTAGATAGGCTCCAAGTGTCTAGTAGGCCCTCACACATGGCCCGGTTAAACATAACTGCTAGAAGCTTTGCTAGTAGGTCTTTGGCATGCATGAAATGCTCAGCGACTAGGCCATCATGATCATATGCTCTCCCGGTCCTCATCCTGTCAATAGCTTTCTTCACCATCTCAGCGGTGAAAAAAGCACATGTGTGTGGGCATGGGTCGGGGGGGTTGGGGAGGGGCGGCTGTCCAGGTACTGTGTACAAAGATGATGCGTACTGACCCCAGGTCTCTATGGAGGAGTTAGCAGGGGGGGGGGACTGCTCATCAAAGAGCCGCCACGCCTCACGCGAGTCCTGACTCAAGAATAGCTGATATAGATCCTGTTCGAGTCGGGCCAAAAAAGCCCTCTTCTTCCGCTGTACTAGGCGTCTGAAGTCAATCTGTGACTGTCTGTGAGTGATGTCCCCCAAAAGCACCTCCCTCTGAAGTCTGGCTCTAGTCTGGCGGCACTCCTCATTGTACCAGCTGTTCTGAGGCATGCTCCCTGATCGGCGGCTCTGCTCAGGCTGGGTGTGTGGGTATGCTTCTGCTGCTGCCTCATGTAATGTCTGTGTTAGTATAGTAGTTAGCTCCTCTAGAGGTCGCCCCGGGTCCTCAGTGCATAGGCGTCTGTAGATCCCGTCCATGTATACAGAATCCGTCTCCCGTGTGAATGTGTAGCGAGTAGGGGCTGCTACCCGTGGTCTGTGTGCTACACTGAACTGGAAAGAGATGGTCATCTACACCAGAGCATGATCTATTGCCACCCCGACCGGTCTGGGCCCTACTCTGAGATCCTGGATAGTAGAGATGAGATTCGGCTGTGCCATGCCACTGTGCTCTCTCCATGCCTGTGTGGTAATGTAAAACCTCCCGCAGCAGGAAATCTCTGTAGGCCGTTCAAGATGGCCAATCCATGTGTAGTGCCCATGTCTATTAGGTGTCGCCCATACTCGGTATATTCCACATCGTGTGATAGTCTGGACAGGCCCGTCTCCACAACATCTAGCTCTCTTAGCATCTCCTCTGAAGTATCATAAAACACTGCCTGGTGATAGGCTGTCCTAGCATTGAAGTACCCTAGGATGATAATGTCCCCATCCCTAGAGAACTCCCATATGTCATCATCCAGAATAGAGAAAGGGGACTGTCCTCTGGGTGATGCATAAACTGATGTACTCGGGGGACAGTAGCAAATAGCTAGGTAGAGATATCTGCCTGTCTCTGCTTTGAGTCTCACCCACATGTACCTAGCCTGCTCATGACTGCGGGCTATATGTATCAGTGGCTGCAGATTTTCTCTAAATAACACTGCCACTCCCCCCCAGCCCCGCCCTCTGTGTTCTGAGTGTGTCTCCTTTCTGTAAGCTGTCTCCCACTTGTATCCACTGATGTGAGGCATGGATTGCCCAGGGGCTTGGTGTGTCTCAGAGTAAAAGATGATGTCTCTTCCAGTAAAGCTGTCCTCAAAAGCACCTACATCAAGACGCATCGATCCATTACAGTTCCAGGCAGCCACTTTGAGTGTGGTCCCATAAGTCTCGCACCGTCATTTGGAGCGTCGCTCTAGTATTACCACTCTTCCGTCTCGGTAAAAGGCAATCTTGCCTTTTCCCCTTGCCGCTCTAATCTCTGGCATTACTTCCTGCATATGAGCGATCTGCGAGAGGGTGAGATCATCCCCGAGAAAGATGCAAGTCTCTTTAAGAGTTGGTCTTTTCTTCAAGAAGGACTTCTTCGCTTCCATGGAGGGGAAACGGAGGATGAGTGCTCTTTCTTTTGAGGTTTCTCCATTGCTTCCATTTTTCTTTATGTTGCCCAGTCTCCATGCCCTTGTGTGCGTCGGTTCATGAACCCCATCAAGGCTGTGAGTTCTTTTACTTCTTCGTCCACATTGCCTGTCTTTAAGATCGCAAATTCTCACATGTAAAGCGCGCACCCGTCTCCTTTGCTCCTCCTCTAGTGTCTGATTAATGATAGTGGGTGTGGACGTGTGCGTTATCTCCTTGCGTTTTCCTTTCTTGGCCACCTTGATCCATTTCTCGGCTTCATCAACCTTGTGTTGAGTTTTGGTAAGAACATCCACCCAAGAAGTCATTTCTTTGTGTTGCTCTTCTCCCTCTTTGATGGCCCGTACTTGCTCCTTGATTGTGTTGATTTCTTCGATTACTGAGGGTTGCAGTTCGCCCTCTTCCAGTGTGTTTCTTGATCGGGCTTCGGCGAGATCTTTCTTGAGCGACACAATCTCTGCCTCTTGAGTCGTCACTCGGTCTTCCAGCGTACTTATCTTGCTCTCTTGGATCAGCATGCGTCCTTCGAGTATGTTTATTGTGCCCCAGAGCTTGCGGTTCATCTTGGTAGTGGCCTCCGTCATTTCCTCTTTGCACTTTTGTATGGCATCCTCTAGGGGGTCGGCTTTATCGTTCAGCTTCCTCATGCTTGATTGCCGTACGCCAGGGAGGCACTAACCGTATGTGTGCACCCACACTAGCGGCGGGCGCGGTAGCTGGGCGAGTGGGAGAACGTTGGGCGGTATGGCAAGAGAGAGGGAGCGATAGAGTGCAGACGAGAGAGAGAAAGGGGGGGAAGAACGGGGGGGGGGGGGGAGAGAGTATCAGAAAGAAAAGGGAATAGAATGATATATTAATGCCTTCGAAAGGCCAAATTGACCTATGAAATCAAATGATATATTAACGTCTTTGAAAGGCCAAATTGACCTATGAGACCAAGGGATTTAATCAGCATAGCGAATTTGATACCATGTCCCAAAAAAAAAAAAAAAAAAAACTTCCTAGCGTAGCAGAACGGGGGGGGACATCCTACGCGTTAAAAGTTGGGGGGGGGGGGGGGGGGGCACCCTATGCGTAGAGGAAGGGGGGGGGGGACATCCTACGCGTAGCATGTGGGGAGGGGGGGGGGGAGGGGACCTGGCGGGGCTGCAGGCGAAACGAGGGGAGGCGGGCTTGCAGAGGCAGTGCGAGGGAGGGGGCAGCGCAGGGGTTGCAGGGGCTTAGCAGCGCGCGGGGTTGCAGGCGGGCATAGCGGCAGGCGGGCAAGAGCAGGCGGGCACAGCGGCGCGCGAGCAGGGTGAGGGGGGCGCGGGGAGGCAGTGAGGGCGCGAGGGGGCAGCGATGGAGCAGGGAAGCGGGGGAGCAGGGCACAGAGAGAGAGAGAGAGAGAGAGAGAGAGAGAGAGAGAGAGAGAGACCTGGCGGGGCTGTAGGCGAAATGAGGGGGGGTGGCTTGCAGAGGCAGCGCGAGGGAAGCGACAACACAGGGGTTGCAGGGGCTCAGCAGCGCGCGGGGCTGCAGGCAGGCACAGCGGCGCGCGGGCAGGAGCAGGCGGGCACAGCGGCGGGCGAGCAGGGGAGGGGGGCGCGGGGGGGCAGCGAGCATGGCGAGGGGGGCGCGAGGG
Source organism: Adiantum capillus-veneris (assembly GCF_014529385.1). Classification (NCBI taxonomy): domain Eukaryota; kingdom Viridiplantae; phylum Streptophyta; class Polypodiopsida; order Polypodiales; family Pteridaceae; genus Adiantum; species Adiantum capillus-veneris. The sequence continues at coordinate 54,666,342 of NC_140952.1, read as the reverse complement.
GGCAGCGAGCAGGGTAGCGGGGGAGCAGGGCAGAGAGAGAGAGAGAGAGAGAGAGAGAGAGAGAGAGAGAGAGAGAGAGAGATGAAATGAAATGAAATGATAACGTCTACAAAAAACTATGAGACCAAACTTATTACAATGGTGAGTCTAGTACCAAGTCCGGGCACAAAGAAAGAAAACTACAAACTAGAAACTGATATAGGAGTGCTACCGACTCCTATGGGTGGCTGGTAAGCTGAGCAATGGTATAATGCCACAAAGGTACAAAGTGGGGATAAGTATCACCATGATACAATATAGTAGTAGCATGAAGCCTATCCTGATCGACACTTTGGGTGTCGTGCTAGAATCCTGTGGATCCTCTTCCACAATCTCCGTCGGTGCTGCGTGGCTCCCCATCTCAGTTGTGGTCGTCTCGATCTCCCCAACTCTATGGCTCGGTCAATGAGAGTATTACTGGTGCGTGTATGGGTGGGAACTGAGCTTTGTGGTGGTGGTGGCCCCTCTACCTCTGTGGTACTCGGACTGAAGAAATCTGAGATGCGTCTCTGGGACTCTGTGTCTATGTCCTCTCAATAGAGATTCTCTATGTCTCTGTATCTCAAGTAGAATTAATCCGAGACATCTCTGGTCCTGATATCTCATGACTCTATCTAACGAGTCAAAACTATCTCTGAATAAACAGTGAAAGCGTCCCCGTATCTCATAGTAGACTGTGCAGTGATATATGTAGTGAAACTCTCTCTGGCTCTGCATCGCATAACTGACATATCCTACTGTCTGTTGGTATGCCTTTGAATCTACCCGTCTCAATCCCGAGCTGGTGTGAAGATGTGCGTATCTGGCCTATGGCACATCGTAACCCATGAGATAGATGTGTGTCCATGTAGCTGGGTTGTGTGACGAATCCGTCTGTCGTGAGTTGGAGAAGATGCTCTCTATAGAAAGCCCTCTTCGTACCCAATGCCCGTGATGGCTCTATCCATGTCCTCCTGCTATCAAGCTGGATAAGATCCTGCTGAATGAGTCTAGTAATCTCCATCCGTGTGAGAGCCAAAGATGGTGCATCAAGAGAATACTGGAAAGGGGGCAGCCTGTCCATGCTGAAACCATGCCTCTGAAACCATGAGCTCATCTGTGCATACCAACATGATGTATCTCCCTGTAATGCCAACTGTCTGGATGACTCAAGAGCAAGCCTAGCATATCTGTCCCTGGTGGTGTCCCATAAGCTTTGTACAAATGATACTGATCTGGTAAGTGCCTCAATTTCCACAGGTGGGGTAGCCAGCTCCGCTCGTATGATGTCATGTGGAACTGAGGCCTTGGCTCTAAACAGCCTAGAAATCGTAGATACCAAGGGCCTCTCCGTATTACTCCATCCAACACTGTCAATAGATGGTCCCCAAACCTGAACCCTGTAGTGCATAACTGAAGCAACCAAAGTGTCGAAGAGCCAGACCTTTGTTCGAGGTTCCTGGAACTGAACCTGTGAACAAATCCTCTCTAAACCGCCTAGGGCTGCAGAGGCACGAGTCAATCTAGTGTCTGCTGCCACTTTCAGTGTGAACCTCGGTCCACTAAAGACCACCCCAAGATATGTGTATGCATCAGTGTACTCCATACTGTCCTGACCATATGTGAATGTAGGTGCTGATCTCCTGACCCACTGTGGCGTGGTATTAAATACCATGACCTTGGTTTTACCAAGGTTGACAGACTATCCCCTGCAAAACTATGCAGTTCGTCCAAATGTCTCTGCATACCCTCTGGTGAGTCTGATATCAACACTATATCGTCAGCATACAATAAAAGAGGGATCCATGTCCCTGCAAGCTGAGCACCTCTATCTCCTCCTCTGTCAATATAATCAGAGACCTCATCAACGTACATACCAAATAAAGTAGAGGACAATGGGCATCCCTATTTCACTCTGATAGTGGAGTGAACTATGTCAGATATCCCCTCTAGTGTGCGTACATGACCCATCACTGAACTGTACAATGCCATAATCCCCCATATCAGCTCTGTGGGTACCCCCAATTCCATAAGTCGGCGCATCAATCTGGCCCTCGGTACTGTGTCAAAAGCTTTGCGGAAGTCCACAAAGCTGCAATATATCCGTCTACCATGTGCTCGACCCTCCTCAATGATAGCTCTGAGTGTAAAGACATGATCCAGTGTGGAGAAACCCCTCTTGAAACCAGCTTGTCCAGGTGTCCGTATGCCCATAGTCTCTGCCCAACTGCTCAGCCTATGCTCACGGATGGATGCATACAACTGTGCCAATGTGTGTCCTACCATGATAGTACGGTAATTCCCCGGCACTGTGGGGTCTCCTGTCTTGAAGATAGGTACAATAGTAGACAATCTCCAAGACTCAGGAAAGCCCTCACACATGACACGGTTGAACAACCGTCCAAGCATCTCTGCCAACAAGTCCCCAGCATGTATAATGTGCTCTGCTACCAAACCCTCATGATCCTGTGCCCGTCTGGTCTTCATCCTGTCAATGGCCTCCTTTACCATCTCAGTGGTAAAGAAGGTGCTCGTAGCCGGACATGGCTGTGGTGGATCTGGTAGTGGTGGCTGTCCACACACACACACACACACACACACACACACACACACACACACACACAGAGAGAGAGAGAGAGAGAGAGAGAGAGAGAGAGAGAGAGAGAGAGAGAGAGAGAGAGAGAGAGAGAGAGAAATGACATGAAATGAAATGTTATATTAACGTCTTCAAAAGGCCATAGTGACCTATGAGACCAGAAAGTTACAAGGTGGTGGATCTGATACAAAGTCAGAGTAACGAAAATAACCTAACAACAGTACAAAACAAAGATATATACTATGGGATCCTAGGTTGGTCGATGTGAGCTAAGCAAAAGACTAAGCAAAAATGGGCGGTTTATCACAAAAAATCTAGCATCCGTCGTTGGCAAATCTCATCAATTTCCTCCATGGTTAGTAGTCTGACTAGGCGTCGTGCATGCCTGGCCAACGTGCTCCGAATCTTTTGACGTAGCCTCCGTCGGTGCTGTGTAGTCCTTCGCAGTCGTGGGCGCCTGGATTTCCCTAGTTCAATCGCTCGGTCGATCAATGTGCCGCTGGTGTGAGACGAGGGGGAGCTCTGCTGTGGGAGTGGCTCTTGCGGCTGTCCTGTGTCTGCTTTGAAGAAGTCTATGATCGGTCTTTGAGACTGGCTAGCCCTGCCATTCATCAGGCTCTCTCTGTGTCTGCGCAGCTCGAGCAAGAACAAACCTAGGCATCTCTGATCTTCATATCCCATTACTCTTGTGAGTGGTCCAAAACCCTTTCTGAACAAGCAATGGAATCGGCCTCGTATCTCGTAGTAGACAGGGTAGCGGCATGTATAATGCAGCTCTGTCTCCGGTTCCATGTCACACAAGGGGCATGTCCTGGCCTCTGCTGGTACTCCGCTGTATCTCCCAGTTTCAATCCGTAGCTGGTGAGACGATGTGCGTAGTTGGCCAATAGCACATCGTATCCCATAAGACAAGTGGGTATCCAGGTATCTTGGTCTCGTCACAAAACCATCTTCCGTAAGTTGGAGAAGGTGGTCTCTGTAGAAAGCCATCTTCGTGCCCAATTCTTGTGCTGGTTGTATCCATGTCCTCCTGGTGTCTAGCTGGGTCAGGTCTTGGCGGATGAGCTTGGTGATCTTCGACTGTGTAAGAATGAGAGATGGTGCATCCAATGAGTATTGGAATGGTGGTAGCGTGTCTATGCTGAACCCATGCGCCTGAAACCATGATGTCATCTCCATAGTAACAAGGAATGGCCGTTTTCAGGTCTCCGTTCCCCGTTCCCATTCCAAGTTCCCGTTCCGAATCCCCGTTCCGTGTTTCAAACGTGAGTACCCGTAACAGGGAATGGCATTTTGTTCCGTGTTCCCGTTCCCCGTTCCCGTTCCGGTTTCCCGTTCCTGGTAACTATGGTCATCTCCCCATACCAGCATGTTGTATCTCCTTGTATGGCTAATTGTCGAGAGGACTCAAGTGCTATGCGAGCATATCTGTCTCTGGGAAGTTCCCATGTGCTGTTTATGAAGGAGACTGCTCTGGTGAGCGCCTCCACCACTAGTGGGGGGGCCGCTAGCTCTGTGCGGATAATGGCCCGTGGTACTGATGCCTTGGATCTAATGAGCCGCGAGATCATAGAGATGAGAGGTTTCTCCATGTTCCCCCATCCGTCTGTGCGACCCGACCTCCCGTGGTGATCCAAAGAGGGCCCCCATATCTCGGCCCCATAGAGCAATGCTGAAGCCACCAAGGTGTCAAAGAGCCAGAGCTTCGTCCGGGGCTCCTGAAATTGAACCTGCGAACACATCCTCTCCAATCTACCCAGTGCTGCGTGGGCTCTAGTCAGTATGGTCTCTACTGCTCTTCTGAGTGAGAATGTGGGTCCGCTGAAAACCACTCCAAGGTAAGTGTAAGCGTCTGTGTACTCCACAGTCTCCTGGCCGTATGTGAATGTAGGTGTTGACCTCCTGATCCACTGTGGGGTGGTATTAAACACCATAACCTTGGTTTTACCAAGGTTGACAGACAAACCACTTTCGTGGGCAAACGTATGCAGAGTATCGAGTTGACGTTGCATTCCCTCTGGGGATTCGGAGATCAACACAATATCATCAGCATATAACAGAAGTGGAATCCATGTCCCTGCCAGCTGTGCACCTTTATCCCCATCGCTGTCAATGTAGTCAGAAACCTCATCCACATACATACCGAAAAGAGTAGGAGAGAGCGGGCAGCCTTGCTTCACCCCAATAGTGGAGTGAACCGGTGTAGAAAGTGCCTCCAGGGTGCGTACATGCCCTACTACTGATTTGTACAATGCCATGATCCCCCAAATGAGCTCTGTGGGTACTCCCATTTCCTGTAATCTGCGCATCAATCTAGCTCTGGGTACTGTGTCAAAAGCTTTGCGGAAGTCCACAAAGCTACAATAGATCCGTCTCCCATGAGATCTACCTTCCTCGATGATGGCCCTGAGTGTGAGGATATGGTCAAGAGTAGAGAAGCCTTTCCTGAACCGTGCCTGCCCAGTTGCACGCATTCCTTCCCTCTCTGCCCATCTACTCAGCTATTGCTCAAGAATGGATGCATACAACCGTGCCAGTGTGGCCCAATCATAATAGTGCGATAATTCCGAGGCTGCATGGGGTCTCCTGCCTTGAAGATAGGTACGATCGTAGATAGGCTCCAAGTGTCCGGTAGGCCCTCACACATGGCACGGTTAAACATAATTGCTAGAAGCTATGCTAGTAGGTCTCTGGCATGCATGAAATGCTCAGCGACTAAGCCATCATGATCATATGCTCTCCCAGTCCTCATCCTGTCAATGGCTTTTTTCACCATCTCAACGGTGAAAAAAGCACATGTGTGTGGGCATGGGTCGGGGGGGTTGGTTGAGGGGTGGTTGTCCAGGTACTGTGTACAAGGATGATGCGTACTGACCCCAGGTCTCTGTGGAGGAAATTGCAGGGGGGGGGGGACTGCTCATGAAAGAGCCGCCATGCCTCCCGCGAGTCCTGACTTAAGAATAGTTGATATAGATCCTGCTCGAGTCGAGCCAAGAAAGCTCTCTTTTTCCGCCGTACCAGGCGTTGGAAGTTAATCTCTGACTGTTTGTGAGTGACATCCCCCACAAGCACCTCCCTCTGAAGTTTGGCTCTGGTCTGGCGGCATTCCTCATCGTACCAGCTGTTCTAGGGGATGCTTCCTGATCGGCGGCTCTGCTCAGGGTGGGTGTGTGGGTATGCTTCTGCTGCTGCCTCATGCAGTGTCTGTGTCAGTATAGTAGTTAGCTCCTCCAAAGGTCGCCCCGGGTTCTCAGTGCATAGGCGTCTGTAAATCCCGTCCATGTATACAGAATCCGTCTCCCGTGTGAATGTGTAGCGAGTAGGGGCTGCTACCCGTGGCCTGTGTGCTACATGAACTGGAAAGAGATGGTCATCGACACCAAAGCATGATCTACTGCTACCCCGACCGGTCTGGGCCCAACTGTGAGATCCTGGATACTAGCGATGAGATTCGGCTGTGCCATGACATAAGTCCACTGTGCTGGCTCCGTGCCTGTGTGGGAAGCATGCAAAACCTCCCGCAGCAGGAAATCTCTGTAGGCCGTTCAAGATGGCCAATCCATGTGCAGTGCCCATGTCTATCAGGTGTCGACCATACTCAGTATATTCCACATCGTGTGATAGTCTGGACAGGCCCGTCTCCATGACATCTAGCTCTCTTAGCATCTCCTCTAAGTATCATAAAACACTGCCTGGTGATGGGCAGTCCTAGCATTGAAGTCCCCTAGTATGATAATGTCACCATCTCTAGAGAACTCCCATATGTCATCATCTAGAATAGAGAAAGGGGATTGTCCTCTGGGTGATGCATAAACTGATGTACTCGGGGGAAAGTAGCAAATAGCTAGGTAGAGATATCTGCCTGTCTCTGCTTTCAATCTCACCCACATGTACCTAGCCTGTTCATCCCTGCGGGCTATGTGTATCAGTGGCTGCAGATCCTCTCTAAATAACACTGCCACTCCCCCCGAGCCCTGTCCTCTGTGCTCTGAGTGTGTCTCCTGTCTGTAAGCTGTCTCCCACCTGTATCCACTGATGTGAGGCATGGGTTGCCCAGGGGCTTGGTGTGTCTCAGAGGAAAAGATGATGTCTCTGCCAGTAAAGCTATCCTCAAAAGCACCTACATCAAGACGCATAGATCCATTACAGTTCCAGGCAGCCACTTTGAGTGTGGTCCCATAAGTCTCGCACCGTCATGTGGAGCGTCGCTCTAGTATTACCACTCTAGTAAAAGGCAATCTTACCTTTTCCCCTTGCCGCTCTAATTTCCGGCATTACTTCCTGCATATGGGCGATCTGTGAGAGGGTGAGATCATCCCCGAGAAAGATGCCAGTCTCTTTAAGAGTTTGTTTTTTTCAAAACGGACTTCTTCGGTTCCATGGAGGGAAAACGGAGGATGAGTGCTCTTTCTTTTGAGGTTTCCCCACTGCTTCCATTTTTCTTTATGTTGCCCACTCTCCATGCCCTTGTGTGCGTCGGCTCATGCACCCCCATCAAGGCTGTGAGTTCTTTTACTTCTAAGTCCACATTGCCTTTGTCTTTAAGACCGCAAATTCTCACATGTAAAGTGCGCATCCGCCTCCTTTGTTCCTCCTCTAGTGTTTGATTAATGATAGTGGGTGTGGACGTGGGCGTTAACTCCTTGCCTTTTCCTTTCTTGGCCACCTTGATCCATTTCTCGGCTTCATCAACCTTCTGTTGAGTTTTGGTAAGAACATCCACCCAAGAAGAAGTCATTTCTTTGTGTTGCTCTTCTCCCTCATTGATGGCCCGTACTTGCTCCTTGATTGTGTTGATTTCTTCGATTACTGAGGGTTGCAGTTCGTCCTCTTCCAGTGTGTTTCTTGATCGGGCTTCGGCGAGATCTTTCTTGAGCGACGCAATCTATGCCTCTTGAGTCGTCACTCGGTCTTCCAGCGTACTTATCTTGCTCTCTTGGATCAGCATGCGTCCTTCGAGTATGTTTATTGTGCCCCAGAGCTTGCGGTTCATCTTGGTAGTGGCCTCCGTCATTTCCTCTTTGCACTTAAGTTTGTATGGCATCCTCTAGGGGGTCGGCTTTATCGTTCAGCTTCCTCATGCTTGATCTCCGTCCGTCAAGGGGTCCCTTCGCGTACGTGTGCACCCACACTAGCAGCGGGCCCGTAGCTGGGCGAGTGGGGTAGCGTGGAGCTGCGAGAGAGTGCAGACGAGAGATAGAGAGAGGGGGGAGGGGGTATCAAAAAGAAATAAAATAAAATAAAATGAAATGATATATTAGAGTGCAGACAAGAGATAGAGAGAGGGAGGGGGTATCAAGAAGAAAAAAAGAAAAATAAAATAAAATAAAATGATATATTAACGTCTTCAAAAGGCCAAATTGACCTATGAGAGCAAGCTTATACACCAATGGGAGTCTGATACCGCATCCCGAAAAAAATAAAATAAAAAAAAATCGACCTTCTACGCTTAGAAGAAGGGGGGGGGACATGCTACACGTAAAAAAGGGGGGGGGGGGGTGCACCCTACGCGTAGAGGAAGGGGGGACATCCTACGTGTAGAAAGAGGGGGGTACCTTACGCGTAGAAAAGAGGGGGTACCTTACGCGGGGAGCGGGGGAGCAGTGCATGGCGGGGCTGCAGGCAGAGCGAAGGGGGGGGGTTGCAAATGCAGCGTGAGGGGAGGTGCGGCAGAAGGTAGGGGAGCAGGGCGCGGCAGCGTGCAGAGGGCAGGACGCGGCAGTAGGGGAGGTCGCGGGAGGGGAGCAGGGAGGGGGGCAGGTCGCGGGAGGGGAGCAGGGCAGGGAGGGCAGGTCGCGGTAGAGAGAGAGAGAGAGAGAGAGAGAGAGAGAGAGAGAGAGAGAGAGAGCGCTTGACTCAACATAATGAACAACACTAAAATGATAATGACCAGAATACATTGCAGTGTGTATGTGTGTGTGATGTCCAAGGTGAAAATGGACCTTGGACATGTATGAAGTTTAGTCATGATGTAATAGCATGTATGTCATGACGCATATGGTGTGTGTGTGCCCGGGCACTCTTTTTTGTTGGGAATGGTTGGAAAAATTTAAGGGGTTTGCTTGCACGCCTCAATTTTTGTTCCTTCAATGCACTGAAATTCATCACCTTACCAGCCTTAACAATTGGGCTTGTGAGTCTGCAGTAGCTTGTAATGAAATTTTAGTCGATGATCCCATGTTCAAAAATCGAAGCATTCAGAGTCGAAGTCCAAGCAGGGCAGTTGAGGAAGGGCCTTCAATCGTCTATGTTCCTACAAGGAAGGAGGCAGAGTCTGTTGCCAAGTTTTTTTGCAAATCTGGTCTAAAAGCAGCTCCTTATCATGCAAAGGTAGGCTTCAAACTTCTTTAACGAGTCCTAGTTTTGAAGCAGGCATAGCCTAATTTATGAATAGCGATTGGCTGAATGATTTTTGGTTTCAAAAATCAGTCGCGACTTTCTGTTTCATTGTTCTTTGCAAAAGGAAGGTTGTGAGGACCCAATTATGCTACCAATCTGAAGCTTGTATTGACATAAATGCATTGAAATAATCAACTTTTATGACAAACAGTTGCAAGTTCAAAATCAGAAAATCCTTGACCATCAACACAAACTACAAGGGAACAATTGCTGTGTACATCGTTTAAGTGAGAGAAGGGCTAATAGCTTGTCTACCAAGGAAAAAGTGTTTTGTTGAAAATTTTCAAAACAATAAAAATCATCATATGATAAAGAATCTTCAGAATCACTCTATGTCATTGGGACGTGGATTATGCCCATGGAGTAAACATCTCTTGGTCTATTGACAGCCTGAAGGTAGAATGGGTTTAGGTACTTAGTGTTTGAAGGCTGTTAGTGGCTGTTAGAAATGAAAATACTCTATTATATGTTTTGTTTTTTAATTTTGCGGGGTACAGAAAGAGTCCCACTGGTTCACTGTGAGATCAGGTCCGTGTGCAAATGCCTAGAGGCATGGCATAGGACATGTTAAGAAAAACTTGAAGGTTCCATTCATTCTATCTGCCTTGGCAATCCAATAAAGTTGCAAAATTAATCAAGGTGATCCTGAAAGCGTCTCCATGCTGCATGTTTTGTGCCAATGGAAGGTGATAGATCATGGGAACCATTAATTGCCAAGAAGGTAGTAATATATAGTATCACTTTGCAGTATCGCTGCTTGACAACTCGTTTTGAGATGGTGCAACTTCTCTAGCAAGCTTCTTGTTCAGAATACTACAAGATTCTGCCTCTTCTTTAGATGGTACAATGTATTTGTGAATCTTTAGCATATTGAAATTGGCAGAAACACCACTTACAGTGTCTCCTCGGCTTTTCAAATATGTATCATTTAGGCTCCTGTTTCCTTTCACGGGCATCACCATGAGGTGGGGACCATCTATGAGAATACGTTTAAAGTTAAGGCTCTCCAGGTCTCAATCTGACAAGCTTCATTGTTTTAGCCTATGGCTTAGGTCTGGGTCTATGGCTTACGTATGTTTCCGTAGGCATCAATTTGACAAGCTTCAGTATTCTGGTCTATGATTTTTTTACGAAGTTTCTTGCAACAGGAACTAGCGGTTCTATTTGAGCTGTTGTTTCAGGAGTTCTTTATCTAGATTTTTGTGTCGTAACATCTGGAACACTTTTTATTTTTCAGCTAGCAAAAGGGCATCTTCGGAGAGTTCATGAGCAGTTTCATCTTGGTACTATGCAGGTCGTCAGTTTTACTTGTTATTTAAAACTCATCTTTTGTTTCGATATTATGTCTTCAGTGCCTTAAGTAGTTTATAGTATGCTCTAAACCTTGCTTAAGGCAACAGTTTAATCACATCAACATCCTGTGTATTTATTTAAATAAGTTATTTAATAGATGAATGAATAAAAAATTATATCTACATATATGTATGTATGTTTGAATATTCACTTATAATGTGTGGTGTGCACGCATGTCTCTTGCATGCGTGCATGGGGAATGATTGTGGATAATTGCGAAGCTGCTTCAAACATTGAAAGTTTATGGTACTTAAGGATTGAGTTTGTATCACTGATGGGTAGTGTGCACGCATGTCTGCTTGCATGCGTGCATTGGGAATGATTGTGGATAATTGCAAAGCTGCTTCAAACATTGAAAGTTTATGGTACTTAAGGATTGAGTTTACATTGCTGATGCATTGGCAACACAAAATTTGCAGGTAGTAGTAGCGACAATAGCATTTGGAATGGGGATAGACAAACCAGATGTGAGGCACATCATTCATTATGGCTGGCCACAGGTAGTTATATGTTTGGGATACGAATATATTCAACTAGTACTCTCCATGATAGGCTGTATACCATATTGTCTGCATGCATACTTAAGCTGTTGTAGGCATAGGCATCACAAGCTGACAGTAGCATGGTTGTCTTGTAGAGCTTGGAAGCATATTATCAGGAGGCAGGCAGAGCAGGAAGAGATGGGCTTCCCTCTGAGTGCAGTATGAATATTTAATTGATAGTTTGTCTCATATAAAGTACCACATTTCTGCTAAAAGAAATTCAGAAGCAGCCTTATGGGTTTGATGCAGTTCTTTATTGCGACATTACTACGCTTCCTTCTCTGTTACCCAGTCGACGAGATCAAGAGCAAACCCAGCATGCTCTTCATATGCTGGATCAATGCTTTAGGTATAGAAGTGTTGAATGACCAGTAGGAGCACACACAAGTTTTGATTCAGCCTTCACCCCTACTTTTTGGCATTTACAGGTATGGCCTTTCCACTAATAAATGTCGGGCAAATACCTTACTGCAGTACTTCGGGGAGGACCTAGCAACAACTCGCTGTGAGATGTGAGTTTCCCATTGCAAATTAGGAAAAGAAAAACAGGCAACAATGCATTATCATTACTCACTTTTGAGTATGGATAATTATTTTGGTAGTGCATTATTATTAGGCAATCTTAAATATAATTATGTTGAAAGTCTGCTGGAAGCCGTGCGAGTCCCTCAACTTATTTGGCTGGATTGTAGTTGTGATGTTTGTTCAACGGGCCCTCCACCTTTGGAAAACTTGACGATGGAGGCTGAAATACTACTCATGCAGCTTTCAAGCCCAACGGTAGTTTAAGTTTTGCCTTAATGTTGAACTGAAGTGCCAAGTTCTACTTTGTATTAAGTCTTCAGAATGGTATTCAGGAAAATCATGGCCCCTCTAACTCACAGCACGGCATCGTAAATCAAAGAAAGAGGCGAGCTGGTAATGAGCGAGCTTATCGGCATGCAATAGAAGAGATAGCCAAGGTTTGAGGTGTTGAGGAATTGATCTTTTCCTCTCTTTAAAAATTCTTATTAGCTCCTGCATTGAGTGACATACTGACACACCAATTTTTAACTATTTGGAGTACGGTGAGGTTCCTCAGAGAAACTGCCTTTGGTGGAGAGGATTTGGAAGAGTTGTTGCCGATGCTGGATATCTGAAGGAAGCTAGTCCAGTAAGTGTACGTGTGTGTGTGTGTGGGCATGTGCATTTGTGCAAAACAGGTTGTTGTGGTGTGCATGAGTGATGATTTACAAAGATGCCCTGTTTGACCGCAATGGCTAGTGGTCAAGGTATGCTCATAGATATTCTCATCTTTTCCATTTCTTCAGGTCGGAAGGCCTCCCAGAAAGCTGATTGTGCCACACCTCAGAAACCCAGAAGTCACGGCTGATGGTCAGAAGTTCCTTGATGATCGAAGGAGAGAAGGCTCGGTGAGTTTTTGGGTCCATCCAGAAGGAGACATGATCCAGGCCCTGCTGGAGCCGTCCAGGCTCAGCAGGGCACAAGAGTGGGGACGAGGCTGGGGAGACCCAGAGGTACGGAAACAGCGGCTTGCAAGGAAAAAAATCTCAAGACGACCACCTCGGCAGAAAAGACAGCGCAGAAGCAGGGACAACAGTAGAGGTAGACAGAAGACTCGAAGAGTATGTGCCTAAAGCATACGCAGCACCAGGCCGTATTCTTGACTAATCAAACTCAAAGCTTCTACACATTAAAGTCTCCTGTCTTGAAAGGAGCTCTATTTCAGGTGATCTTTTGTACATCCTTACTACTTTTTGCTCTTAAAATCAAACCTACAATGTGATCATTCTTTTGGTGTGTACTTGATGAGCTTACAATTTATCATTGGATGAGCGTTCCGAGTGTGTGCTTGAGCCACATGAAGCACCATATTATCGATTTGGTTGGGAAATCAGAATATAGACTGAGCTTTAGCAATGCAGAATTTTTGTGTTTCCCAGTGGACCGTATAAAGTTGAAAACGAGGCTCATAATTCTAGCCGGTTACCGCTGTCAAAGTGTCACTTTTGTTATCGTCATTAAGTTTCATGTCGTGTTGAGTCTTCCATTATGGGAAATTAAAATTATTAAAAGGTCATTATGGATGCTTGGGTGTCGTTTTTGCGAGGTCTTCATTGGAATTCTATGTGCATCAAACAAGGAATCGTAGAAAGTTCTTTTAGGAGCCCTTTTTACAAACAGATAATGAGGCCTATGAAAAAACTATAGACTACATATTTATACTTGTTCTCTTTTGAATAACTTACTTCCAGTTTCTTTGAGTAAGTATCGATGTTTACACAATTACATAGCTAAAATATACTTACATAGCTAAAATGGCACAAAAAGTTTCTCCCTTTTTCTTAGAGATATTACACACAAAATTGTACATAACTCAAAATTTTTAGTCAATGTTAACTAATCTCTTGAGAAAAGCACAGTTGAAGCACCTACAATTTACTTTTGCATGGTTTGATGAATTTTGAAATTTTGTGCTCGTTATTTCAATGTACAAATTCACTTGGAATCATAGCGTTGCATTAAAATTTCGTTAGTTCTTTGAGGAGCCCTTTGGATACCAAAATCTGGCTCTCATAGAGCATTTTTAAAACTATGTTTTTTCGTTTATAACTAAGAGGCCTGAAAACTAGAGTAAAAATCACAATTTTTCTCTTTTGAATGTCAAATGTGTATTCACCGAATCTATAAGAATATCCAAGAGTTATTTTCAAGAATTTAGACAATATTTATGAAAATTTTGAGAGGACGGTCTCAATTTGGTGAAGTTTTGCAATAAAAAACTTGGTGTAAGCTTCTTAATACTGTTCATTTAAACATAAATAGAATAGAATTCTTTGAACATTTCATATCATATATAATGAGCAAGGCTTGGAAAGGTGGTTGTTAACTATTGAAATTAGCACCAAAGGTTGTATCAAAGTGCTCAAACCTCCTATCATCTAAGACCATGTTAGAAGGTAAGCTCGCCACTTTTGGATGTATTCATTATAATAATTGAAGTAATTTGAATATTGTGGCTAATGCCAATGTTTTTATCACAGTCTTTTATCGAATCTTTTTGAACTAAGGTTGTGGAATGTTAAACGGTACTAGGTCTCTTGACACACATAAATGACATCTTTGCGGTACATGAGGGATTTTTACGTACCCTTGTGTGGGAGATTTTTGGCAATGACTCTCGACTGAGGTCCTACAAAGAGAGTCCAAGCCAATACTTTCAAAAGAGAAATTTATCACAAGCCTAGTGAAACGCTCGATATAGATGATTTCTAGTTTCATTTATTGGTGGGGGAGTAGATGAAATCATGAAAATGAAGGACAAGTTCATTATTGCTACAATTTTAATATTTGCATTCAGTTCAAGGTATAGAGGAGTAGGTATAGGCAAGGTGAGATTCGGCAGCGATCGATGCTAGATCTCTTGTGATTTACCTACCCCAGCTAGCTAGCTGCTCTGCCCCGTTTCACACCTAGCAGTCCAGGATTCTTTGTTTTGTCATTTTGTCATCTTGTTACTCTGACTTTGTATCAGATCCACCACATTGTAACTTTTTGGTCTCATAGGTCACTTTGGCCTTTTGAAGACGTTAATATAACATTTCATTCTCTCTCTCTCTCTCTCTCTCTCTCTCTCTCTCTCTCTCTCTCTCTCGGCTCGCAACTACGGCTCTTGTAGCAAATGGACCCATTTGCGGCCTATGACAGTGGAGTGTCGCTCCTGCTCTTGTCGTTCTACTTCCACATGTGCCAATAAGACAATCTTGTGAATGCTCCAATTTCCTTGCGACGTCTCGCCATTGCTCTACCATTGTTCACATCGCCAATGTATGCTGCTCATTGGCTTATTAGGTAGGGGATCACCTTGTGCACTACGCCCCTTCTCTCAGCTATGTCATGGCCATGCTCTGTGATTTGGTGTTGGTAGTTACTGGAGCATCATTGTGTCACCTCTCTTTGTTGTGATTTAGAGCCCCCCCCCCCCCCCCCCCCCCCCCCCCCAACACACACACACACACACACACACACACACACACAAATAGCTATATCTTACACGAGCATGAGAGGGGATGGGATCTGTGGTGGGATGATTGAGAATTGTAGATCTTTGACAAAGTAAACTCGAGTGCCTGAGTTTACTTCGCCTCCCTTAACCCCCTCCGAGATTGAACCCACAACTTGGGGGATGAGAGCCATGTGTCCTAGCCACATTGCCCATGTAGGTCATTTGTGGAATGTAGACGTCTTCCTTGACTTCTCACGTGCAAATGTGAAAGTAAATTATAAACTCGGGTACCCCTGAGTTTATTTTTGTACCTAAATTTACTTTTGTGACAAGATCTATGGCGCTCGATTGATGTCAGGACCTTAGATTGATGGGGGTCTTTGTTCCCTCCCAGCCCGTGTAAGATATAGAAGAGGGCATGCCTCCCCCCAAAGCAAGTTCTTTCGCTCATACGTCATTTCAAAAGGCGCTCACTTAAAAAAGAAACTCTTGCATTGCCTTAATGGCTTGGTGGGTTCATATGCCCTGGGTAGTTTACAACAAACTGATGCTTTCCCCTTCAAAGAGTAAAATAGAGCTCTCACGCTCTATGCCCCCCTTCCCGAAAATGTTTTTCTTTTTTCCTTCGTGAACATGACTAATTTTGTATTGTTCATAGAGCAGCTCCAAATCCACTGAGAGAATAGGAGAGGAGCAACATTAGTGTAGAGGAAGAGAATGATTAGGATTGGTCAAAAACCTATCCTAAGAAGAAGGATTTGTACTGAAGCAGTAGGATACGTGCTAATATTCACGATAGTAAGCTACTTGAGAAGAAGAGGAACAAGTTGGTCAAAGTGTATGTCAAAGTGCAACTGAATTTTTGTCTAGGAGTTGAATGTACTGCTATGCATAGAATTGAGTTGTGCTTGCTACAAACGCCCTCTCAACTTTTGTTTCCCAATAATAACTAAAGCTTGGGCCCTTCAAGCTAAACAAATGTTCTTGAGCCAGTTCTAGATGTAGCTTATCATGTTGCTACAGTGAGTTCCATTATTTTTTTAAGACTAGGATATTCTAATTTGGTCCAACATATAATGTGAATGCATTATGAAATTATTGCAACTATTGAGCTCAGGTCTTGCTTTGTTGAACACTTTGAATGCTTGCCTGTATTTGAGTATCAAATGTGAAAAATTAATGTTTCTAAAGGTACCTAGATTTTGGTGGAGAGGAATTTACACATTAAGTGCACCATGCACATTTCATTTCAGGTTCGCTAGACTAAAGTTCAAATAAAATCTACAAATACTTTTGTAAATTCAATGCATTATGAAGTTATTGCTAATCAAACAATCATCACTATACAACTGAATCAATGTTGCTTGAACTATGGAGGGGCTATAGTGTAGAAGGCACTAATGGTGTACGAAAAGGAGTGATGTTGAAAAATGGAAAAGTCGTCTATTGTCTAAGTGGAGGATAGACTTGCTTTGGGTGCATGCCTGATGTTTTGAATGCCCAAAATATTGATGATGAAGAAAACACTAGCTAGTTATGTGTTTTGAGTGTATATCTAGAATGTGAAGTTGATATTGGGCAGTAAGGGTTTGTAAGAGCTAAGATGTTACTTGAGATGCAAGTTCTATTCATGGGAGAATATTTTTCCAAGTTGGTGGCCTTGTTGTGAGCCACTTGAAGAGCTTGATGTTATGTATACATGGAGAACTTTCACGTAACATGGATGGGAAAAGGCTGTTGAATGTAATATTTTGAATGTAACCTTCTGAAATTTATTAAGCAACAACACAAAGGGAACACGCAATGGGGACTTTGAAATTGGAGTTTCTGATCTGATAGGCCTTGAAACAGAGTTCCCTTGAGTTTCATTGTCACAATGGTGTGCGTACTAAGTTTAAGTTGAGCTATAGAAAGGTAACATTGCTATACCCATAATTATTTACAACCTGTATTGATAACATGAGGGGAAAATTGGTAGTGAACAAACAATAGATACCTCAAGCAAGCAGCTACATTCATGGATGCTTCAAAGCAACATCTTTCATTCTCATGCGGTAAAAGTTATGTACCTCCTACAAGCCAAAAGCATTACAAATATTCTATAGGATTACATCCATCTAGTTGTATTGAAAGATCAGCTATACAAATATTATGTAGCATCACATCCATATACGTATTGAAAGCTGAAGGGAGAACCCTCCAAACTTCCACTTCTCCATTTTTGACAAGCATCTAGAAGAGTGGAGAAAACTTGAGGATGATCAAATGATAGCATCATCTTAATTACTCTCATAGCTTTGTCAAACAGCTTTGCACATCCAAAAAGATTAGCAATGCCACAATGTTCTTTGTTTGGTGCATTACCATAATCTTTTCCTCATGTTATCAAGGTATGTCTAGCCCTTGATCAGTAGGCTTGATTGATTACATGCATGGCGCACATTGATTGAAGTGATTGCATTTGGGAAGGTTCCCTCTTGCTTGATCAACAATAATTAGCTTCCTTGGCCAATCCTTGTAGGCCACATACTCCTTCAGTGCAGTCCAAGAGACTACGTCTAGAAAAAAACCCTTGCTTCACGTTTGCTTCACTCAAAGCCCCCTCACCCCACAATCAATGCTTTTCCAAGAGATGGGACCTTGAACAATCAATCTATTTTTTGAGAAAATGGATAATTTCCCATGCATAACACACACCCTCTATTGAGAGCTAGATGCCCTCATCAAACTATGAAGAAAAGGGTGGGTAGTTCCACCATTTCTTCAAAAAGCAAGCATAGAGTGCATAGCATACAAGATTTTAAAAAGACTTCCATAAACTCTTTGGGAAGTACTCCTAAGAGACAGAGAGTTATGACCATGTAGTAATAATGCCTCTTACCGAGCTGAATTGGAATACACCAATGAGAGTAGCTTCTAGATAAACCAAGTTGTATTCTAGGAAATCAACCATATACACAGCCTCAAAGGTGTTTTCGTTGGGTTCAAGCACCCATGCAATAAGCGAATTGTGATGCATTGCACACACCATGGGTGATATAGGACTTTTCTATCTGTGCACTCATAACCATATTTTCTTGCACATGCTAGCTTGTCTAGCCTTCATTATCTGCCATCCCACAACCCTCATCAACCTGCATTTTGCAACCCTCAACTCCACATGCATTGTTGATGCTATGCAAATAACACTTGTCACGTTTCCTACCATCTGAGTGATTGATGTACACCCATGAGTTGACAATGTTGCAATCAAGATGTTAGCCAAGCTTGCAACCCGCTACACCTACACTTTATCAATTCCTTGCTCCCTCCCTAAACACTACTTACTATTTCCCATTAAACCCCTCCACTGAAGGGTCATCACCCCTATTGTGCACCACACCAAAAAACAAATCATCCCAACCCACACACAAACCACACCGCATGTGTCAACAATATCCATCGACTCTCACATTGTGGTGTTACCAACATCCTCTCCCATATTGATAGCCAAAGTTCCATCAACCAAATTGCATCCACAATAGAAACTTGTCCCATTTACTAGAGAATGCACCTCGACAGCCACAATAGCGTATATGTATTTTCTACCCTCAACCAATCCCCTTCTCCACATTTAGACTTCCACAATCTATTGATCATGACTCACCAAGACCACTTACTCTACAAATGTGCAAGGCCATGCTTCATATTTGATGGAAATAGTTTAGAGCTCCTAATCTTTCCCTTGATGGGTGATCACAATCAATGCATTCCAAGAAACAACATATAGATATAGAGGGCTCATAAAAAACTTTGCGCTTTCAAAAGTAAAATGCGTTTGGCATACACCAAAGCGCTACAAAGCAAGTCTTTTTTCAGCAGCCCCTAACTAACAATTTGATCATGAATTTCCTTGCCCATATCAATGCCTTGTAAAATGCCACATGCCTTCAAAAATGGTTTTGAGAGAGGCCCTCCCTTTGCACCCATTGAAAAAAACATGGAGCTTTTGCCTAGCTCTCGTTGGCATATCGTTTAATCAATGCATCCAAAAGACCGCATCGCCAACAAAAAGCTCATCAAAAACTTTTCTGCTTTCATTTGGCAATAGTGAATGTGAAGTCAAAATGGCTGGCCTCCGTGGCTTCTTTGATGTGCCCTAGCAAAATAGGGCAAGCTTCCCTTGGCTGTGGCTATGCACGTGGCAATAACCTTTGAATGATTAGATCAAAGCCAATGGTATATGGTCTCATCTTGCCTACTTTGACTTCTATTGCTTGTCTTTTGGTTGGGACCCATCTTTCACCCGCTCTTGCTTCCTTTTGTGAGCTTTGATTTGCTTCACGACCTTTCTCATGAGAATATTCACCCTATGATCCACAAATCCATGGCTGCCTCACATAATTTTCTTTCCTTGTTTCTAACTCAATCTCTCATCTATCTTCTCCTCCCGTGCATTCTTACTTGATCATTTTCCTCTAATTATTCTAGCATTAGACCACATGCCAAGGAATCTTTAATTGATTTGGCTTCTTGTCCTATGGATATTGGTGGCATGGTTTGCGATGCCCTTGGTGGTGGATTTCCTCACCTTCCCTAGGAGGTGATGCAATTGTTTCCTTTGGAATGTGCTCTGCTTAAGTGGGCTTTTGACTACCTTTGCCACCATAGGTCTTCAAATCCTCTCGGTGTGCTTCTATTAGTGACTTCGAATTCCTACTTAGAGGAAAGCATTCTCTTCTTCATGTACTTCATTGGGATAACCTCAAAGGGCCAATTCCCTTCACTCAGGTCACTTAACCTTTGATATATGCTTCTACATGGTGCTCTTGTGCCCATTGCTTTATCTTGGGGCTTCTGTAGTTTCTTGTCCTATTTATTCTTGTGTTTGACATCCTCCTTAGGGACATGCTCTAGAATTCCCTCACCCAGGGGGAAAGGACCACATAGATGGCCAATATTGCAATTAGATATCGTGCTCCACCGTTAAAAAAGGCCTTAGTCACCATAGCTGTATGGAGGCATCTCACTCCCTCTATGCTATGTCAGAGTTGCCTTGTACCATGTCTTATTGGCCACAAAGTGTGTGTATCACCTTTGAATAGACATTAATTGAAATATCAATTGGAAAGGTTTCATGGGGATGAGAGCTTCCATGGGTTGTGCATGTGGGGGAAAACACACTACGATGGGGTTCACATCGTGAGAAAAAGTACCAATTGGAAAGGCTATACGGGATGGAAGCTTCCAAGGGTTGTGCATGTGGGGGGGTGTTCAACTAAAAAGGAGTGGTAGTCCTAGATAGAATTATTGCCATGGATATACCCGCGGATGTTAATTAGGATATACCTTTGAACCACCATGGGGTTGAAAATCTTGCCTCTCTTTGTGCTTTCCACCACCACCTCTCTCTCTCTCTCTCTCTCTCTCTCTCTCTCTCTCTCTCTCTCTCTCTCTCTCTCTCTCTCTCCTCTTCCTTCTCCTTTCCATGGTAAATAGCCGCCATAGTGGACTCAACCTGCCTAAAACCATTTTGCTCATTTTAAGGAGAAGTTACATGAACATTTGCATTTAACTAATCAACAGTTACATTAGGATTTTGTAGAAAATTGTTTAATCTTTGCAATTTTAGCATTTATGCTAGTGGGTGCATCCATTCAATTGCTGGATTGGAGCCACTGCAAAAGGCTGCCCTCAATTGGCTACACAAGAACAATATGGGTGTTTCTTTGGAAAACACATCACGAACCACATGGTTGCCATGAGCATGGGTTTCCAAGTCTCTCATGTAGAGAAAATTAAATTAATGCATTTGTTTTGGAGGTGGTCCACTCCACAAATACCGCCCTCTATATTTGTGTCGAGTCTTCTCTCCTCTCTCTCTCTCTCTCTCTCTCTCTCTCTCTCTCTCTCTCAACATGTGAACATGGTGATTGGTGTATGTTTTATTATGCAAATTGATACAAGTGTTACGCACACATCTTAATCACGTAACTCATTCCAATGACATTGTATAATTAAATATTTATAACGACAATATCATAATATTCATAAAAAAATAAGAACTCCTAATGTATTGCGTCAATTTTGTTCATATTTTTCAACATTGAAGGGATTGTTTAAGTTGAATAACAAGAAAATAATGAGGCATTTACAACGAAGCCTTTTTCTCTCTATCAGAGGGCTCTCCCATAGGCCTGCTAGAGGCGTCTTTCAAGGGCCTTCAAAAAGTGCAAGATAGCCCAAGATGTGCAAGAACAATTTCAAGCTTTTATGTCCCATCACCCACATCTTTACTGGAGGGGTGCTTTAGCCACCTCCCAAGCTGCATATGCACCTTGTTTCATGGGCTATGGTTAGCATGCGAGACAAATGGGTTGCTTAAGTTCCAATGCACACTTGCCTCTTGCCAGCCAACTTCAACCTATAATTACTATCTCCATCGAGCAATTATCAATTAGTGACAACTCAAAAGGCATGGCTGGTGTGGTCAAAAGGTAGAAAAAGACTCGGTAACACACCTTTTCTATGCAAATCTTCAACTTTAAGTCAACATAGGCTGCAAGCCATTGGTGAAAGGATCCGATAGTGGGTTGAAGCGCAATGGTTACCTGAGTCTAGACCTAAGAGAGTCTTCTCAAGGCTTTCTATTATTGTTTTATTGAGACAATGTCATAATAACTAATATCTAATTCTCTTAAATGATTTTCTCATGTTAAACTGATCATTTAATATGGGGAACTACCAGGGGAGAAAAAGCTAGAATATTGGTTAAGCTGGCAGACCAGTCACAATAGGGATCCAAAGGGGGGGCCATTTGCAAAAGAGCAAAGTGCAAACAATGGGCTTCAAAGATCCTAAGGTTGAGCCCATTAAGACTTCCAAAATGTTAAGGTTCCAAATATAAAGGTTAGATGCAATGGTCAAACTCTAGGTAAAATTGAATGCTTATGTGAAGACCAAAAAGTCTTCACATATCCCTAGATAGGAGGGGGCGAGCCCTTTTAGTAGGGGATGAGAGAGAAACACACACACACACACACACACACACACACACACACTAGCAAGCTCCCCTTACACAAAGGGAATAGGGGACACATGTTAGCTCCCTAGGCCAGTTGCCCCCAAGGTGCATTCAAATCCTATTGGATGGCCATAGAGGTGGACCAATGAGAATTAGGCTAGAGTACATTTAGTTAAATTCATTTT
Source organism: Adiantum capillus-veneris (assembly GCF_014529385.1). Lineage (NCBI taxonomy): Eukaryota > Viridiplantae > Streptophyta > Polypodiopsida > Polypodiales > Pteridaceae > Adiantum > Adiantum capillus-veneris. The sequence continues at coordinate 54,644,240 of NC_140952.1, read as the reverse complement.
AAAACACTTGATAAAAGAACCAATAGAAATTAAGCTGTCTAGAAGACTATTGGACAGTCTCCCAAGGGTCCAATGAGCATTCAGCAACCCAATGGCTTGTTCAATTCCTATTGGCCAGAAGACTAAAGGTTCCATTGAGAGTTTAATTGCATTAATTAATTACCTAAAGCTCTCACAAAAGGGGAAAGGGGGACACACAAGTTCTAGATTAATAGTGTCAAGCCAGATTAGTTTAGTAAGCATTACTGAACTTAGGATAAAGGACCTCTCAATGTGTTTAATACCAGACATCCAAATCGACTTTGAGCATCATTCAGGCCTATGTATCTGAATGAAAGTTTATCTTTGCAATACTCTGTTTGAAGCACTATGTAAGAGCATTTCCCCTAAAAATAAAAACATCTGTACAATCTCATCTTAACTCAATCAAGCATGGAAAAGATATGTACTGAGTAGGTGCGACATATACTGAGTAGGTGATTTCTGACACATACTTAACCGTACATGAAAAAGGCTATCACTTATGCTTCTTAATTATCATTGGCTAAGCTTTGCAGGGTCCAATGGGATGCTAGCATGAGTGAAAATCAAGAGGGGTCGACCAAGAGAGAGAGGGGGCTGATTTTGGCAAGGCATTATCACACGCACACTCATACAATCTCATTTGTGTAGCAAAGAAGACTCTCTCTCCTTCTCAAGCTTTAATGGAAAGCTCATCACCTACTCCAAGCTTGTGAGAAGGGAGGCCTACACCAACAACTCTTGGCTTTGTGATGCAAATCCAACCTAGAGCCAAGATCCAATGCATGCTCATCTCCTTTACCATGCTAATTACTAAGCTATGCTAAGCTATTATGAGTGATTATGAGAGGAGAGATACTTCTTTCTCGTAATAATACTCCTTCTTCCTCTCAATCTACTCTCATACCCCGCTAGCTCTCACCATCTTTGAAGGTGTGTGAGGTCTTGGGTCTGAGACCGTGAGGGAATTGATGTTGTGTTTAACAAGTGTTAGCTTGGTGCTTGAAGCTTCCATCTTCATTGCACCAGCAAGTTATTGAAGGAACACAAAGTATTGTATTGTAAAATGTCTCCCTTGATGGGGGAAACCTATAATACAAAGCCTTTTGGAGGGTGGACCGGCTCCATGTAAATCCGGTCCTCAGCTGTTGTCAATAGCTTAATTTCTCTCTCTTTTGGAGTATTGTTCATGCGTGCAGATAACAGGGCATCATCGTTCGAGAGCTATGGCCTTAATAGTGGAGTCTTACGAGGCTTGCCTACGGCTTAACCATATTGAGCTATTAGAAGCTTGCGGCTCCAATAATACTGTACATACCTCCATGAGAAAGGCAAAAAGGTACTATGCTAAGTTAGCAAAAAGGTACTATGGTCCCTTCCAGATTCTTACACCAATCAATGAAATGGCCTATCAACTCAAGTTTCCCAGTCATTGGCTCATACACAATGCGTTTCATGTGAGCCTACTACAGCCTTACAAAGGAAGGCCACCTGAAGAACCAATTATTGAAGACCCACCGGAGATTGAGGACAAAGAAGAGGTGCTCTAGCCCGAATCCATTCTCCGACATGAAGACAAGGTATTAAGAGGCGGTAAGATTATCCGATGATATCTTATTAAGCTTAAGAAGTATCCTTTTGAAGATGGTAGATGGATACAAGACATACAATTAAAGGATAACCTAAACCTTGTCAATGCTTACAATGCTTCCCTAGAGTAAGCAAATGTACAAATGTTTAAAATGAACAAAGTTTTTGTCTTATAAGACTCTCTTTTTCTTTATTGGGCACAAATGTTAATTAGTATGCATGCTTAGGATCAAGTTTGTGGAGACGACGTCTTCCAAACACCAAGTAGATCTTGTCACTCTACTATGGAAAATTGATATGACTAATGCACAGACATGCTTGTGGCAGCTTAGGCTCTCAAGAGCCAAATGGATTAGTCATACATTCGATTCTGAAACGATGTCGTAAGGTAAGACATGGATCCTCTACCCACTAGGAAAAAGTACTAATGAATAGGCTTTATCTTCCCTACCCCATAGTCGAGGATGACTATGATTTCAAGAGAGAGGTAATGTCATAATAATTAATATCTAATTCTCCTAAATGAGTTTCTCATGTTTAACTGACCAGTTAATATGGGGAAGTACCAGGGGAGAAAAAGCTAGAATATTGGTTAAGCTGGCAGACCGGTCTTAGTAGGGATTCAAACGAGGGAAAATAAGGATCCAAAGGGGGGGCCATCTGCAAAAGAGCAATGTGCAAACAATGGGCTTCAAAGACCCTAAGGTTCAACCCATTAAGACTTCCAAAATGCTAAGGTTCTAAATTCAAAGGTTAGATCCAATGGTCAAACTCTAGGTAAAATTGAATGCTTATGTGAAGACCAAAAAGTCTTCACATATCCCTAGATAGGAGGGGGCGAGCCCTTTTAGTAGGGGCTGAGAAAGAAACACACACACTCTAGCAAGCTCCCCTTACACAAAGGGAATAGGGGACACATGTAAGCTCCCTAGGCCAGTTGCCCCCAAGGTGCATTCAAATCCTATTGGATGGCCATAGTGGTGGACCAATGAGAATTAGGCTAGAGTATATTTAGTTTAATTCATTTTAAAAACTTGATAAAGAACCAATAGAAATTAAGCTGTCTAGAAGACTGTTGGACAGTCTCCCAAGGGGTCCAATGAGCATTCAACATCCCAATGGCTTGCCTGATTCCTATTGGCCAGAAGACTAAAGAGTCCAATGAGAGTTTAATTGCATTAATTAATTATCTAAATCTCTCACAAAAGGGGAAGGGGGACACATGTCATAAGGCTATCACTTATGCTTCTTAATTATCATTGGCTAAGCTTTGCAGGGTCCAATGGGATGCTAGCATGAGTAAAAATCAAGAGGGGTTGACCAAGAGAGAGAGGGGGCTGATTTTGGCAAGGCATTATCACAATCTCATGTGTGAAGCAAAGAAGACTCTCTCTCCTTCTCAAGCTTTAATGGAAAGCTCATCACCTACTCCAAGCTTGTGAGAAGGCAGGCCTACACCAATAACTCTTGGCTTTGTGATGCAAATACAACCAAGAGCCAAGATCCAATGCATGCTCATCTCCTCTACCATGCTAATTACTAAGCGATGCTAAGCTATTATGAGTGATTATGAGAGGAAATATACTTCTTTATCGTAAGAATACTCCTTCTTCCTCTCAATCTACTCTCATACCCCGCTAGCTCTCACCATTTTCGAAGGTGTGTGAGGTCTTGGGTTGATGTTGTGTTTAACAAGTGTTAGCTTGGTGCTTGAAGCTTCCATCTTCATTGCACCAGCAAGTTATTGAAGGAACACAAAGTACTGTATTGTAAAATGTCTCCCTTGATGGGGGAAACCTATAATACAAAGCCTTTTGGAGGGGGGACCAGCTCCATGTAAATCTGGTCCTCAGCTATTGTCAAAAGCTTAATTTCTCTCTCTTTTGAAGTATTGTTCATGACTATCTAACTAGATGTTATGATTTTTGTTGCTCTCTCCATCCAAGCACTCTTGCTATGCTCATTAGGAATCTATTCTAATGAAATGCTCACTATGTCTATGTTATTTTCCGATACACACAAGTTACTAGACCATTAAATGTTACAGACAATATTTTAAATTAGAGGGCCCTCTACTGTTGCTTGTACCGCTACCTTCAACCACTAGATTTTTCTAATTTTTGTACTTGTTTCTTTATGGGCATTAGTGTATCACCAAACGTGGTTCAAAGAGGTATCTTTTTCCTTGTAAGGGTGGCCCAACCACCCTCCTCTTTAGAGTCAAGACCTCATCCACTTTTTGCTCGGTTGCAAGTTTTTAATGTATGGGTTGAGCCTCACAATTGCATGGGCCTTCAAAACATTGATGTCCAACTTGAGAGAAGGACCTCTAAGAAGACCCTCTCAAATGGGCTAACCTGCAAAGATCCATTAATCTCGATGGTATCCTAGGTACGAATAACAAATGGTGACACTTTGTTGGAGTTAGGGTTGCAAAGAAACGCACACAGCTTGGAGAAGACGAAGGAATCTTACGGCACACAATAGAGAGTGTGTTAATTAGTATTCAATGGAAAGATAGATAGCCCTAGAGTGATGGGCGTATATACAATGCTCGGGGGAAAAAACCTCCTAAAGAGGGAAAAAATGCCCCGACGGTCCTAGTATGTTCACACACATCACTACCACATGTATATGGTAACAAATCCCCCCTGGAGTGATGCGGTGAACGAGAGCTGGCACATGAGTAAAGGGAAGTGCCATGCCCTGAGGACATGATTAGTCCACAAAGTGGAGTAAGCCCAAAGCTTTGCGGAAAGCTTCAAGCTTCTCACGAGATAATGCCTTTGTGAAAAGGTCTGCAAGGTTGTCCTGTGTTGGCACATAAGCCAAGCTGATCTCTCTTGCTGAGAGCCTCTCCCTGACATAGTGGTAATGCACCTCAATGTGCTTTGTGCGAGCATGAGAAACCGGGTTCCTCGCAACTGCCAATTCCCTCTAACTGTCAGTGTAGATAGTGTTGGCAGTGTCCTGTCCAACACCCAAATAAGCCATAAGGCGTCTGATCCATACACACTCAACCATAGCTGTGAAGATTACCCTGTACACAGCCTCACAACTCAAAGTGGCCACATTAGGTTGCTTCTTGCTCAACCATGATATACATGAACTGCCAAGCATGTAACAAAAACCACTTGTGGACACTCGCGTGTCAAAACAACCTGCCCCATCTGAGTCCGAAAAAGCATGTAAGTCTGGCGGCAATGATCCCCCCTTGGGATAAAACAAGCCAAGATGTAAAGTGCCACTAAGGTAGCAGAAAATCCTCTTGACAGCCTGCCAATGCTTAGACCCTGGGCTATGCATAAATCTGCTGACCTGTGAGACTGCAAACTAAATATCTGGCCTCGTGTTGCATACATAAATGAAGCAGCCAACAACAGTTTGGTAAAGAGTGACATTAGCATGATCGCCAGCATCATGCTTAGACTCAACTTCAAACCTGTTTCCATGGGAGTAGCAATAGGTCTGCAATCCTCAAATCTAAACTTACATAGCAATGTCTCTATGTAACTTTTATGATACAAGGCAATACCACCATCACACTGCTTAAACTGTATACCCAAGTAATGATGCAACATCCCCAAATCTTTCATCTTGAAAGTAGCATTCAAATCAGCCTTAAATCCAGCAATATGTCTCTCACTTGGTCCAGTGATCAACAAATCATCGACATAAAGAACCACAATGAGAAGTACCTCACCCTCACGCTTTACATACAATGTACTTTCTGTTGGACTGTTACGAAAGCCTCGTTTAACCAAATGAGTGTCAGCTTTCACATACCAAGCACGAGGAGATTGCTTCAACCCATACAAAGACTTCTTACATCTGCACACTTTGTCCTCTTGTCCTTTTATGACAAAACCGCGAGGCTGCGTTACATAAACTTCCTCAAATATGTCACCATTCAAGAAAGCAGTAGCAATGTCTGATTGATGTACATCCCAACCAAAATGAGCTGCCAATGCACATAGAAAACGCACAGTAGTCATACGACAAGTGGGAGCAAAAGTCTCTTCATAATCTATGCCTTTTTGCTGTGCATAACCCTTTGCAACAAGTCGAACCTTATGGCGATCGATCTCACCATCTGGCTTGCGTTTCAACTTGTAAACCCACTTCGTACCAATGGCCTTTTTGCCAGGAGGCAAATCACATAAAGTCCATGTGTCATTTTCTATAAGTGCATCATATTCTGATTGCATGGCAGCCATCCAATTTTTTGAATTATGTGCTTCATCAAAAGACAGAGGCTCCTCAACAGCATGTAAGCTAGACACAGCCAAAGCATAACAATCTGATGCATAAGATGCATGGCGAGAGCCTGAACGAGTACGACTAAACAAAGGTGCATCCAATTTACTGTCACGCAAAGTGTGAACCAGCCATTTTGGCATACCTCTAGCCTGCTCATTTTCAGCCCTTTCCTCATCAAGTACATCATGTACATCTGCATCAGTAATAGGCTGATCTGTAACATTTTCAGAAACCCCCATAGGTTGTACATTTTCCTCATTGGAACTTACATTCGTATTTCCACCACTGAAAAGAGGCAACAAAGTGTCATAAATGTCCTATGAGCTTACATTACTGTCTCTAGTACATGACAGCAAGGGTTGAACAGAATCTTCCACAAACACTACATCCCGTGAAACCAGAATACGCTTTGTTTGCGGATGATACAACATGTAACCTTTGCTTTCAGCACTATAACCAACATAAATGCATTTGACAGCCTTATCATCCAATTTTCTGCGCTGTGTTTGTGGCACCAACGCATATGCCAAACAGCCAAAAACACGCATGTGCTCAATAGAAGGCTTTCTATCATGCCATGCTTCATATGGAGTAATAGACTGCAAAGCTTTTGTAGGACACTTGTTAAGTACATAAGTGGCACACATGATGGCCTCAAGCCAAAAAGAATGCGGCAAGGCTTGAGTTTTGACCATACATCATGCCATTTCCGTTAGTGACCTGTTTTTCCTCTCAGCAACACCATTTTGCTGAGGTGTATAAGGCACTGTACATTGGTGTTTTATCCACGACTAGCCAAAAATGCATTAAATTCATGAGACATATACTCCCCCCCTCGATCGGAACGAAGGGTGTCCATAGTACATTTTGAGACATTTTCAGCCATAGCCAGAAATTGGTTGAAGCACATAAAAACTTCGGACTTCGCTTTAAGCAGAAATACCCATGCATGCTTGGAGTAATCATCAATGAAACTCACAAAGTAAAGGTAATTGCCCAAGGACGGAGTTTGCATGGGCCCACAAACATCACTATGGACAAGCTGCAACCTGCATGTGGCCCGAACTGAACCATCCTTTGGAAACTTAGAACGTTGCATCTTACCCAAAATACAGCCTTCACAAACATGTTTGACAGGTGCTTCAAGAGGCGGCAAAGAAGCAACCATATCAGATTTCTGCAAACGCAGCAAACTGACAAAATTCAGATGACCAAAACATGCATGCCAAAGTTTTGCATCTGAAATAGCCCTTGAATCTGCAACAACATTTGCAAAATTTTGTCCACACTTGTCATACAAAGTGAGCTTATACAGCCCACGACACAAATGGCCAAATGCAACAATTTCATCACCAAAACTGAGATCATGAACTGTACATCTGTCATCCACAAATTTGACTACAAGTCAAAGTCTAGCAAGTGCGGATATAGACAAGAGATTCTTCTTGATCCCAGGTACATAAAGTGCATCAACAAGTGTGACGGAACATCCATTTGCAGCAGTAAGCAAAATCTTTCCAACTCTCTGAACTGGATAAGAGGCATTGTTGGCACAAGTGACTGAATTCCCATGAGGGACAGACTCGAGAGAGGTAAACAATTCACGATGTGAGGTAATGTGCTTTGTAGCACCACTGTCGAAATACCACACATGTGAATCTGCAGCAACTGACAAGCATGCATCATGGACAGCATGATTGTAAGTGCACTCTGCGCTAAAAGCCCATTCTGCATCAACATCAGCAACAAAGTCTGCTTTCACAGAAGACTCAACAATGGCTGCACTTGTAGTGGAACCACCCTCTTTCTTCTTAGCCTCTTTGGCCTTCAACTTAGGAGACGACTTGATCAAGTGATCATTAGCTTTACAATAATGGCAACGCATCTTCTTTTTGCCCTTATCACCAGAATTGCCAGACGAATTGCTGCTAGCAGAAGCATTAGGAACAAAAGTTTTTCCACTCGCAGCAGAATCATAAGAAGTGGCCGCATTGCTGTTACCACCCTTTCTTTGAGAAGCAATAAAAGCCTGTTCAACTGCACGTTGCCTAGTTCTGTTTTTTTTGGAAAGCGACTCTTGCAACAGCAAAGTGCATAATGCATCAAACTTGACAACTTTAGGATTTCCTTGGGTCATCAGTATCCAAGTACTAGCAAAAGTCTGGTAGGAATCTGGTAAGGCATCAAGAACAGTCTGCACAAGGGAACTATCTGAAATGACTTCACCTGCAGAAATAAGTTGCTCATTGATATCCTTGACACCAGCAAGGAAAATTTCCATATCATCTTCCTCATGCATAATCTTCGACTCCAGCTCTTTACGCAGCAAAGCAATTTTAGCGTCATTGTGGCTTGCATAAAGACCTGCTAGAATATCCCAAGCATGTTTTGCAGATTTTGCTGAACGAATGTGAGGAACAATGGTGCGCTTCACAGACAACGCAATCAATGCATGAGCCTGCGCATCCATTACATCCCAATGAGCTTGTTCTGTCGTAGGCAAAACAACTCTAATAGCAGCAATCCTTGTAGCAAGACCTGCAACATCCTCAACATCGCCTACATCCTCAGAACTAGGACGTACATCAATGCCCTGCACAATGTTCCAGACGCCCTTTGACACAAGAACATGTTGCATCATATAAGCCCACATAGGGTAGTTGTCTCCATCCAACTTGTCCTTAGCAGCAAACATCTTGAACACATCTGTGTTGTTGTCAGCCATGGTAAATGTTGCACTTGATGTGGAAATTGCCCGAAAATAGGAGAAACGGAGTGGGAACAACACATGCTATATAGCACAAACTGTAGAAGACTATGAGGCACCTATTATGCAGAAAACGGCACTGACAGAAATTCTGCACAAAATGACGAAATAGCCTGTGCAGTATTGCCTATAGTGGAAACGGAGGCCGAAATGAGCGCGAATCAAAAATCTGAGCAGACTGAGCTCTATGAGCATGCTTGAAATTTTTGTCGACCTGCAAACGCTTGCCAAAGCTCACTGAAATCGAAGAAAGTGAGCAGGCGTGTGCTGGAGCAGCTGGCGACTGAGCTCGGAGGACGCAACCTGCTCTGATACCAATTGTTGGAATTAGGGTTGCAGAGAAACGCACACAGCTTGGAGAAGACGAAGGAAGCTTAAGGCACATAATAGAGAGTGTGTTACTTAGTATGCAATGGAAAGATAGATAGCCCTAGAGTGATGGGCGTATATACAATGCTCGGGGGGAAAAACCTCCTAAAGAGGGAAAAAATGCCCCGGCGGTCCTAGTGTGTTCACACACATCACTACCACATGTATATGGTAACATATTTCATGTATTGTGCTCAATTGAACATCTATTCCATCAAAATGGAAATTTGTTAATGTGGGGGGTGGTGAGACATGCCTATGAGCAAGTTGCAGGTAGAGCCGGTCATTTAGTTGTCGTCCTATCTTGCACGAGTAGTTATGTGGCACACTAGCCACATTTAAAGGGACCTTTAAAGGCACCATAAAGGATATGGGAAAACCCTCTAAGCCACCAGGGTTGCAAAGCAATCGCTAATTAAGGTATAGCCCAATTTCCACTAATAGAGACTAGGCCATTTGGGTTGGCTTGACCCTTTGCGGGCATTGTGTGTGTGTGTGTCCACTAGTATGTGCACACAAAAGCTAGTAATAAAGAGAGAGATGAATATGAAAGGGGCTTGAAAGATTAGGTTCATTACTATAAACCCTCATGCAATTGTCCTCATAGCCTCCTTTCCATATGCCAAATCCTCTTTACAAGCCTCTTGATAGCACACAACAACAAGACGTTTTCTCTCTAATAGATGTATAGCTTGAATGAAGAGTTTTGGTTGCCTCAGATGAGTGAGGATGAGAAGATCCAAAAAAAGGCCATTTGGGACTTGCCAGTGCATTCATTCAGAAAGCCCTACTAGGACACCCTCTAGCTATGATTAAGAGTATGTAGACGAGGGCAGGGTACCCTTAAACTGCCCTATAATGCTCATTATATTGAAGAGCTGCTCTGCAATGTCGCCAAGAGTATTTGCTTTGCCATGCTACTGCTAACGTCACTTTTGCCATACTTGCCTTGCAATTGTTTCTGCAGGTAGATGTATGGCCTAAATTATCCACATGCATTCAAGTTGTTGTACTTGGCGTGTGGTAACTTCTCTAGAAAACCTTACAAAGCTTTCATCAATGCTTTTGAGGTCCAAACGTTGATACCTCATCTTTGCAATGTTAATTACCCTAGGAGGGGCTTCTAGCTAAAGGCAACTTGCTAGTTCTTCACAAAATTGTATATATTTGCAGTAGATGCCCAAACAACCAAAATTGAAGTATACATCTCAAGTTGAGAAAAATTCCAGCCTTTGTTGTGGATATATAAGATCTCACATTTTAAATTTCTCTAATTCACAAGAGAAGCCTGTGAATCTATGAGTGGTGGTGGAGCTCTCTCTCTCTCTCTCTCTCTCTCTCTCTCTCTCTCTCTCTCTTCCCAAGGTTGGGCCCTCGGGTCCATAAGCTAGCATCATCATTAAAGGAGTCCGCCCTCGGGCCATGGGCTGTGCATATGATGTGCATCTTCTCATACACCTTCAAACATGGTATCCAATTGCTGCCATTCAAATGGAGCACTTTACTCCTACTACACTTGCATGGCGGATTGCTCATTAAAATCAAGCTTTGACCTCATTGTCAAGTGGCCAATTCGTCATTCAGACGACCTTTGGCCAAGAAGCAGTAAGGCCTTCTTCATGCCAAAAAATAGAAGAAATACTACAAGATTACACATACGTCAACCGTATTTAATGCTACCTTTATAATGACCTACTCACACGATGGCCCACTCTTTTAAAAATTAATTCACCCACACAACACAAAACGTAGTATTATAGTTATACTACCTCAAACAAAAAGCCACTGACCTGGCTTCTTGAAGAGGGGGCTTCTTGCAGTGGAGCTCGAAGGTGACGACATATCAGACCGGCCCAACCCAACCCCGCACACGCAGGTAGAGTGACAGAGTGACCATTGCACGCATTCCGAGAGAGAGAGAGAGAGAGAGAGAGAGAGAGAGAGAGAGAGAGAGAGAGAGAGAGAGAGAGAGAGAGAGAGAGAGAGAGAGAGAGAGTCCCCTCCTCCAACCTGCTGAGACGCATCCCTCGATGCCATGGCCACCATGAGAGAAGGAGAGAGAGACAGAGAGCATGTGGAAGAGAAAGGGGGTGACGGTTAATTTTTTTGGGGGGCGGTTGCTCCATTCCCTAGAAGTCAAAGTTATTATTAAATAATAACAGAAACTTGTTATCACAATAAAAATAGCAAGTGATTTCCTTTCAGTTTTGAAGAGTTTGGAGAGTTAAAGAATCTTTTGGTTTTTTGTGGAAACTAGTCTTGCTTGGTGGGCCTTGCTATATAACATCTATACTAGGACATTTGCAAATTGGATTTATAGAAAACAAGACCATGACTAATTTGGGAATGACGGTGCAATTAACAGAGATTATAAGGACGCTTTTGGGAGAGTTAGTTGAGTTTTGAAGAGAAGTAGAAAAACATTTTAAAGCTGTTATTATGTTTTCGGTTATGGGAGGATACAAACTTAGGTGCATGAATTAATAGAGATAAATAGAGATTGATATTAAAAATTAACATATTGTTGGTTTAAATGAAATTGCGAGTTGCGTGAGTAATCAACATGTGCAGATCTTGATCGACATCGAATGTATACTTCTAAAAACAACATCCAAGTAAACCTAACCAAATAGAGTAATGTGCAAAATTTTAAAACAAGCAAATGGCTAAAGCGGTAATGAACTTCAACAAGAAACTGTAGTGTTTTACTGACTTGCAATGTTGTACTGGTGCTTTTCAATTGTCCAATATACATGCCGATATTTGAGTCAAGCTACAAAAAATCAATGTGAATAGTTAAACATTTTATCTTGCAATGAAACATCACAGGGTGAAATTGCAAAGTATACAGTGCACATCATGCAGAAGTGCCATACAAAAGTATGGTGGAGAGTTGACACTGTGGTCTCTCCAAAAATTATAAGAAACGAAAGCTGTGCCCTGCGCCGCAGCGTTTATGTGTTGCGCCAAATGAACACATAGACATGAAAAATTGGATGCAGATAATGGACCTTGTAGTGTTGTCGAGTTGGAGTCGCGCTCATACAATCGAAATGTCAAGTGTTGTGAATATATGTCTTCCCAGCCATACACAAAACATGCACTAAGACAAATACAATAGATGTAGGATATTGATTAAGTCAGCCTATCAAAAATCTGGCCTTGGGTCCCAAGTCTGTCTCTTCTTTCCAAAGTCAAATTCAAGAAAGGCTCAATCTATCAAAAAAGGTGGAGCGACTGTAAACATCAACAAATCTATAGTTGGCTTGGGCCCTAGAGTCCCTTATAAAGCTGGTACGGAGTTGCAACGGATCAGCATCTCCCAGCACACCTCTGCTCTCTCTCTCTCTCTCTCTCTCTCTCTCTCTCTCTCTCTCGTTCTCTTGCAACTATGGTTCACAAGAACAAATTGGTGGGTTGGAGGAGCTCCATGTGAACGGCCACAATTGAAGCGACCGTTGTGAAGAGAGCAAACATGGGACTCGAGAGATCTGGATAGCTCATATTGGGCACCTTTCCCTCGCTCCTCACAAAATTCTCTACAAGCATCTCAGCATCTCTCCCCACCTCCCTCTCCCCCTCTCTCTCTCTCTCTCTCTCTCTCTCTCTCTCTCTCTCTCTCTCTCGCAAATATGGTTTCATGTGAACTCTTGGTAAACCTCTTGGTATTGAGGTTTTTGGTAAAGAAAAACATGTTTACAGGTTGAGTAAGGCCTTGTATGGTCTTAAGCAAAAACCTCTTGGTATTGAGGTTTTTGGTAAACAAAAGCATGTTTACACACACTTGGCGACACTCTTGATACCACACACATCTCGTGCTCCTCTTGGCCATAAGCTCCTTCGCAGCCAGTTCTTGTTTTCTCTGCACGGACAAGCACCACCATGTCTTGCTCTAGCGTGCAACCACCTCTCTCTCTCTCTCTCTCTCTCTCTCTCTCTCTCTCTCTCTCTCTCTCTCTCTCTCTCTCTCTCTCTCTCTCTCTCTCTCTCTCTCTGTGCCAGAGACAAACCTGCAGAGAAAGCTCGGAATTGCTCTGAACTACTATCTACAAAAAAATCACTGAATTGCTTTGAACTTGGTGCTTTTATTTAGTTAGTTGGTAGCTTTTCATGGCAGTGTTTCTTATTTCACAACGTTTTTATTTTGCCAGGCAGTGGCTTCTGCGTCCAGATAGCCCAGAAAGAGCCTTTCGCTCACCAAAGTAACAAGAGAATGGAGAAAGCGTGAATGAATTGCAACTTGAAATGAAGTGCTTTACTGACCTCCAATGTTGTACTAGCACTCATCAACTCTACAAGCCGATATTTGAGTCAAGCTACAAGAAAGGAATGTGAATAGTTAAACATTATGTGATACAATAAAACGTTACATATCAAAATTGCAAAGTATGTAGTGCACGTCATGCAGAAGTGCCATACAAAAGTATGGTGGAGAACTGGCACTGTGGTCTCTCCAAAAATTATAAGAAACGGAAGTCGTGCCCTGCCCCGTAGCGTTTATGTGTTGCGCCAAGCAAACACATTGTCATGGGGAGTTGGATGCAGATAATAAACCTTGCAGTGTAGTCCGCGCTTGTTCAATTGAAACGTCCACTATTATGAATAGATGTTCTCTCTGCCAAACACAAAACATGCATTAAGATAAATACAGGAGATGTAGCATATTGATTAAGCTTAAAGAGAAACATATCTAATTTTATGTTCTATATCAAAGGTCTGGTACATAAGAGTTATGGGTGCTTTTCGGTAGATTTTTCCTTGCTAAAATTGAACTATCTCCCTCTTCTTAGGCCGTCAACTTCTTGTCTTGTCTTATATTGTAGCATGCTTTCTATTTGTGGTGCGCTTTCTCCTTGTAGACCAGGCAGGGCTTCTTCTCAATTATGCAATTCATCGGCCATGCAATAGCATGCTATCACACATAGGGTTTGTCCTCACGAACTCTAGGGGTCTTAGGGTTATGTTCACGGGAGCGGCCGGAGTGCTCTCCTTGGGGCTTTTCTTTTTAGTTTGGCTAAGGAAAGAGAGCCTTTCGCTCACCAAGCAAATATTGGCGATTTTTAATATTGTTTAGGCCTAGTGTTAAAAACAGGCAATTCAGATTTGATACTTTCCTTTTCACCTTGGGAATGAAGGTGTTAAGCTAAGCCTTAAGGAGGAGGGACCATGTGAAGGAAGCATTAAGGAGTGAGCACACGTAGAAGGAAGGGATCTAGGAAGAGAGAGAGGGATGGAGCGAGGGAGTGGAGTGCCTATGAATACAAAGAAGCAAAATTGCAGCACCTTCTTGCTCAACATGATGTTGCTCTTGGGCACCTACTCAACTTGTGAAAGATCATCAGGGGCGTTCAAACGAAAGAAGGGTCTTCCCTTTCCAACCTCTCTCCTTCCAGTCCCCTCTCCCTACTTTACTGTGCAACCATCTTTCCTGCAGCAAATACGAGGTCTCTCTCTCTCTCTCTCTCTCTCTCTCACTCACTCTCTCTCTCTCTCTCTCACACACACACACACACACACACACACACACACACACACACACACACACACACACACACACACACACACACACACACACACACACACACACACACAGATTTGTCATTTTTCGGTAAACTATGAGATACGAGGCCGCTTTCACTGTCTAATCAGAGAGGCTTTGGACCATTGACTAGAGTCATGAGATATCAGGATCAGAGATGCCTCGGGTTGTTTTTTCTAGAGCTATGCAGACACAGGGAGAGTCCCTTGAGGAGACCAAACAATGGGAGACATTCACAGAGGGAGATCACTGACTTCTTTAGAGTAGGGACTCAGCAACCAGATGAGCATGCTTCACAATAGACTTCAGAGCCCACTTCTACTAGAGGTATATTAGTGGACAGAGTCACTGAGCTCGGGAGAGCTAAACGCCCACATCTATGGGGGCAATCATGACTTCGACATAGGCTCCATCAAAGAATCATGACTATTCTAGCACGACATGGGAGACGCCTAGTACGACTATTTACAGAGGCGGACATTGACGAAGCTCTTCAGTGATTGATGCAATACTTTCTCGGACAACGCCCGATCCCAGGCATCCTTGGCTTTCTGCCTTGCTGCACTCGACTTAACGAGTTTGATTATTTGAAATTTCTTTGGCTGCCTGCTGAGGCATTGCAAAGGGGCCCTACAGTGCCCTAATTGCTCATGATGAGGCCTTCCTCTAAGCACTGCAAGCTCGCCAGCTCTTTGCAAGTTTCCTTGCACGCGTGGCCTCATGACAGAGACCCTCTGTGGAGGTGCTATTAGGCGATGCTCCCATGGCCCATATGGCATTCTTCCTCACTCTACGGCGCAAGCAGTAATGTAGCATGGGTGCAGCGCCTGCTTTGCAAGGAATGTTATAACCAGGGCTTCATGCACTTTGACCCAAGACAATTGGTCGATTTTGTCATGATCAACAAAGAAGACCCCTACTGTAGTAACGTGTAAGCCACCAGTATTGGCATTTTTCTCTCCTGGTTGGATCATGTTTGGTCATGAAACATGAGCACGTAACTACTCATGTTCACAGAGAGAGAGAGAGAGAGAGAGAGAGAGAGAGAGAGAGAGAGAGAGAGAGAGAGAGAGAGAGAGAGAGAGAGAGAGAGACCTGTTATCTGATATCTGTGCTTCAGGTTGGAGGTAGGAGATTGAGATCATACTGGTGTTTCAATGATTGCAACGGCTTGCTTTTCAACGTGGATTTTCATTAATGACTGCAGCGGCTTGCTTTTCAAGGTGCTGGGGCAGGCGGACGCAGCCAAACACAAACCCTTGGATTACATTCCTAATGGAGGATGGGGATTGAGCCGAGTGGCTTAACCCCCTGGTCTCGTTTAGGAAAAACTTCTTAGGCTCACCAAGTAAATAAAAAGGCAAACCAAAGATTTGGGTGCTCTAAGTGGGAGGTAACTTCTTTGTCAATTAAATTCAATACTATAATAGATTTTTGACATCTCATCAAATTTAAGTCGTCAATGGAAATTTGAATTTAATTTAATGCATACTCCATTGAAATCAAGCCCCCTTTACAACATGTGCAATTGGTAAATCCGTTGTTGAATTAAGTTTTTGCTGTCCTTTGTCACGAAACGCAGTTCGATAAGGTAGTTCTGGGAGAGATTTGAGCAGAAGAAGAAAAGGTCAGCTCATGGGCCATCCTCCACAGCCCAGACAATCAAGCTGAACCCCAGAGAGAGAGAGAGAGAGAGAGATGCCGTCACCTGTAGTTCAGTTGAGAAGGACTAGATCGTAAGTTCCATAGTTACCTCTCTGTGAGGAGAAGAGTAATTATAAGCATGAGATAGCCCACATGTCTGCTGCTCACTATTACCCATTTTGAAGCGCAATCAAGAGGCAAAGTGGGGTTCTTCTCTTGCAAATCGTCACAGAAGGTGCCTCATGGCCTTGTCCCCGGGTGAATGATCAGTTGTCATCTATCATAGGCGATGCGTTAAAGCGACGATGATGACCTCCAGACTTTTCTACCTTGCACAAAAATCATCCACTCTGCTGCAATGATTGCAGCTTGCTGATTGCCCTTAATTCAAGTTCTAGGTGATAGTTCCCAGTCGCCAATGCTTAGCAGTAATGATCTTTGATTCCTTAGCTAGCTGAGGGCGTGAGCTAGCGGAGGTACCCAACTGGGTTAAATTGGCGCTCTCTCTCTCTCTCTCTCTCTCTCTCTCTCTCTCTCTCTCTCTCAGCACATGCAGTCATTTTTTCCAGTGTGCACTCAGGCACATTCTTTGCATACAAGCAGTTTGTCCTTTCTACCTCTTTTCCTAGGATGGTTGGCGGTGCTCCTACTCTTATAAGCTGCCAACATAAGCTCAACAAGCAACAGCTCTTGCAACAGTGGCTTCCCTGACAAGAGTGAGCAGGTGCTCATGGTCTCTTTCACCGTGTGAGACGAGTCCATCACTGTGTCTAAGCTGGGGAGAAAGAATGGTGGCTGAGAGCTTTGCTAGCGTTTATTATGCTCACGCCCTTAGTCTAGTGTTGGTGTCCTCATTTTTGTGCCAATTGGGAAGCGCACAGATTGCCTCAATCGTGAATATAGGGGCTCTGGTTGCCTATGACAGTTTAATTGGTAGAGTAGCCAAGCAAGCCATAGAGATGGCTGTGGCAGACATTAACAAAAATAACAGTGTGCTACCGAATTCAAGGCTTGTGTTACACATGCTGGATACTAACTGCAGTGCCTTCCAAGGAGCTGTTGAAGGTAATATTGCCTTTGTACATCATTTCTAATTTATTTTGTTGACTATTATTATGCACTTAATCTTTCAATTTTTTGTTCTATGGATTTCCAGCTGTCGAGTTGTTGAAGAAAGATGTGGTGGCAGTTATAGGCCCTCAATCTTCTTCAGTTTCTCACTTTGTAGGACACGTTGGGGTGGCAACACAAGTTCCGTTTGTATCATATGGTGCAACTGATCCAGCACTTTCCGAGTTTCAATATCCATATATTTTCCGTATTGCACATACAGATGCTGTCCAAATGGAAGCCATAGCCTCACTTATTGGGTTTTATGGGTGGAGGGAGGTGGTCGCCTTGTTCACAGATGATGACTTTGGAACGAATGGAGCTGCTGCGCTAAGTGATGCTCTTGTGGGCGTAGGGGCTCGGATTGTGCAGAAAGCAGCTTTTGTGCCAGATGTTAACCAGCTTGTGATTGGCAGCATTTTATCAGAACTTAATGCAATGCAAACTAGAATATTTGTTGTTCATATGCCACAAAATCTCGCCCTTAGACTGTTTGCTGAGGCTAAGTACTTTGGGATGATTAGTGCAGGCTATGTCTGGATAATATCTGATGCATTAGCTGGCACATTGAGCGCTACAACTATCGACGACAATGCTTTTGGGGCAGTACAAGGTGCTATTGGAACCCGGGGTTATTATCAGAAGAATTCTCTGCAGTTAAAATCTTTTCTTTCAGAATGGAAAAATCAGTCGCTTGGGAATCTTGAGCTTCATCTGTATGGACTCTATGCATATGATGCTGTCTGGTTTCTTGCCTATGCTCTTGACAGCTATCTCCAAAAAGGTTTCAATATTACCTTTGAAAATGTTGCCTTTTCCCAGAACAATCTTGGAAACACTTCGGAGCTGGCCCGACTGAAGGTTTTTGGCAGCGGCCAGCCTCTACGGGCCCAACTTTTGCAAACAAAGTTCCAAGGTACTTCAGGGTTCATACAAGTAAACTCAAAGGGTGATCTTATCAGGTCAGGGTTTGAGATTGTCAACATAGTAGGACAGGAATTACGTGTTGTTGGATACTGGTCAAATGAGACACAACTTTCATTGTCTAGCCCTGGCAGCCCAGCAAGTGCAAGCTCAGAACCCCTTGTATCCGTAGATGCTCCACACACCGCCTTTCAAGTGATTTGGCCGGGCAATATTACGGAAAGACCTCGGGGTTGGGTTCTTCCCAAGAATGGCAGGGCTTTGAAGATAGCTGTCCCCAATAAGGCAGGCTTTAAGCAGTTCGTTAGCTGGTCTGGAAACCCCAGTAACTCGTTCAACGGCTTTTGTATCGACGTCTTTCAAAGGGCTCTCAAATACTTGCCTTACAGTGTTCCATACACATTCGTCTCTTTTGGGCAGAATAATACCCCTGTTTATGATGACATGATTGAGCAATTAGTAGACAAGGTAAGTCGAGTTATAAAAGTTTTAGCTGTACCTAATTCTCTTTTGGTTAGATGGTATTTCTTTTAAGTCAGATAGTTTTGTTTATTAACCCTATAGATTCTGTCAAAGCATGATTGTGGTGGAGAGCACGTCTTGTTCAGAAGCTGAGGATGATGGTCTAGCAGTTTGTCTGGATCTCCCCAACTCGGTCGCTCGGTCGATCAGCATGCCTCTGGTGCGAGGAGAATGTGGGCTCTGCTGTGGTGGTAGCTCCTCCGGTTGTCTAGTCTCTGCTCTAAAGAAGTCTGTGATCCGTCTCTGAGACTGGCTAGCCTCTCCTCTCATCAGGCTCTCTCTGTGTCTGCGCAACTCGAGCAAAAACAAACCCAAGCATCTCTGGTCCTCGTATCCCATGACTCTGGAGAGAGAGCCTTTTTAACATCTATGTGAGGCCGACGTCGCCCTATGAGACAAATCAAGTATACATGTGTGTGTGTGTGTCCTTTGTCTATCGGAAAAAGACAAAATAGTTCAGACTGGTACAAAATAAAAGAGAGGAGGATGTCTGGTGGGTGATGAGATCTATAGGGATGGATGGAGCTCTAGTACTAGGGATATGTGCATGTCTATATGTTGAGGGTAGTACAACCATGCAAATGCATCAATCTAGCTAGCTCCATCCTGTGCTAATGAGGGGGTGTAAAATGTAGTATATGGGAGGGTCATGATGAACGCCTCTGGGTGAGCCATCATCTGGGCTCGTCTCTCCCAGCAGCTCGATGTGCTTGAGTCTAGATCTCCTCGATCTGTCTGCGGTGGAGTCGTGGGGTTTGGCCTCTAGTAGCCCGCGGGCGTCGTCTGGCCCGGCTCGCCTCAGCCTGCTGAAGGGTCACTCCCTTCGGTGGGTCTGGGAGTGGAAGGGGTAGGGATGTAGCTCTCTGAAAGAAATCTGTAAGCTGGAACTGTCTTCCCCTGCGCCCCCCCCCCGGGGGGGTCTCTGTAGGTGGCTGCAGAAGTGTGTCCTTGTGCCTCTGTATGGGCTCCATCGGCCTCTGATATCCGCATAAGCTCTGCATCTGCAAACAAAATGCTCCTCACTCTCCACTTCCTCTCTGCATACTCTACACACTCTCTCCTCCCTGGGAATGTCATGAGCTCGCCCCACCTCTATCTCTAGTCTGTGTGATGACACTCTGAGATGACCAATCGCAACCCGTGAGCTGTGTGGCATGTAGGTGTCCATATAGCGTGATCGTTGTATGGACCGTCCTCCAGTATGGTAAGAAAATGGTCTTTGTAGTGTGACATCTTCCGCCGGAGAGGAGATGTGATCCAAGTCTGTCTGATATAGAGCTGCCAGAGATCGTGTCGGATCACTATGTTTCTCTCACTACGTGAGAGATGAAGCTAGGGGAGTCAGGGTCGTACTAGAAAGGTAGCAAACTCTCTAGGTCAAGGCCGTGTGCTCCGAATCATGCTCTAATCTGTGTGTACCATGCTCTGTCGTATCCAGCTCTGTTGATATCTGTATAGTTGACTCAAATGCTCGTCTTGTGAGTCTGTTGGTCGGGAGAGCTCACTCTCTGGATGAAGCAGACCGTCTGGAAGAGTGCCTCCACTACCATGGGGGGGGTGGCAAGCTCTGCCCTGATGATGTCCGGTGTTACTATGTGCTTGCCTCGAAACAGGCAAGAAATCATATGGATCGGTGGTCTCTCAATCCGTGCCCACTGGCTATTTGTCAATCCGGGTGCCCTCCACTGTTGCTACATACATCAGGGCTGGAGTGACTAATGTGTCGAATAGCCACCCCTTCGCTGGGGGTTGCTGAGAGTGTGCTTGATAGCATCTCTGCTCTAGCATGGCCAGTGCTGCATATCCTCTGGTGAGTGTCAGTGGTTGTCTGTGCCATGGAGAAGGGCCCCTGTCTGCTGGTGAATGTGACTCCCAGGTAGATATAGGAGGTGACAACCTCTACTGTTCCTCCTGCTACTGTAAATGTGGTTGCTTGTCGAATTGCTTTGGAGGTGTGGAAGATCATGATTTTGGTTTTCCCAAGATTCACTGTGAGTCCCATGTCTGTACAAAACTCATCCAAAGCTCTTAGATGGCTTTGTAGGCCCTCTGGTGACTCTAAAATTAGTACAATGTCATCATCATAGAGCATAATGTGGAGTGTGGTACCTGCTAGGTCCGCTCTTGCCCCTCTTGCTCGTAGGATGTAGTCGGAGATCCCAATGATGTACAGTTCGAAGAGGGTTGTGGAGAGGGGGCATCCTTGCTTAACACAATGGTGCTAGCAATAGACTTTGACATACCGCTTGGGTAGCGAACTCTCCCAGTCACTCTCTGATAGAGAGCATAGATGGCCTATATCATCTCCGAAGGTATCCCCAAACTCTGGAGTCGTCGAAAGAGCCTCTCTCGTGGAACGGTGTCAAACGCTTTGTGGAAATCCACAAAACAGCAGTAAAGCCTCTTCTTCTTCACCTTTGCCCCATCAATGAGGCAGCGTAGAATGAAGATGTGGTCGATAGTAGAGAAGGTCCACCTGAACCCTGCCTGGCTAGGAGCCCGTAGGCCCTCAACCTCCTTGTAAGAACACTGCTCAGCCTCAAGAACTGCCCCATATAGTTTGGCCATTGTATGGCCAATCATGATAGTCGTAATTCCCTGGGTCCAAGGTGTCTCTAGCCTTTTGCATTTTCAGCCCTTCACCTTGCACATCCAAGCATCTACCGCAAGATCCCATCAGCATCTTAGCATCTAGGACCATTGTATCAGCATTTGTGCAATCTAAAGCAAATACCTCTCTAGCGATAGAGAGGGGGGCCCTTGGAGGGGGGTTATGGACCGCATCTGGTGTTAGTCTTTTTCTTCTTCTCTCTCTCTCTCTCTCTCTCTCTCAAAAGCTTCATTCACAGTATTATTCTCTCTTCTCTCTCTAGTCTTTGCACATCTCTCATGAAGTTAAAGGAACCTTGAGTACACGTTGAGTAGAGCATTCACCATCAATCACTTCCGCAAGCACATTCACATTTTTGTTTGCCCAACAATGTATCCTCGTCTGTGTCCTTCCACGTACCAAAACCTCTTTATAAACCATGTGCCTAGTATGACAATCCAAATCTTTTCATATTCATGTGGAACAACTCTACAAGCTCCACTAAAGAAAACAAAGTCAACTTTTGCAAAGGTGATAATTCCACGCCTTTTGTTAGCATACATCTTGACATAATCTTATGCACTACAAATGCTTTCTCTTGCTGCCTTCAGCATGTCATTCATGTCTTCAAGGAAGTGTTTTGAGTTGTAGTAAGCAAACTCCAAATGTGTTAGCTAATCCTCCCAGTTGCATAGTTTCTTGCTCACGTAAGAGCGCAACATACCCTCTAAAATCTCGTTGAATCTCGGAGTTTGACCATTAAACTGAAAAGCATCGGTTGTACTCATCCTCACAATAGTGTCCAACTTTATGAAGACTTCCCTCCAAGAGTGAGTCCTATATAATGACCTGTTGTTACAGTTTGAATCAATCAACACATATTCAGTCTCTTGTCTTCGATTTCTGTTTAGAGTTCAGTTTTTATCTAAGTCTTAGTATGAATAAACACACGTTAAGCATGTTCTGCACATTGATATCACAGAATCCTTTTTTCCAACCTTGGACATGGCACTCACTTAGCCTCGATATTCCTCTCTTCTTAAAACTCTCAACCCAATTGTATGGCAGTAGAGGATAGATGGCATCATATGTCAGGTGCAACGGAAGTGTTTAAGGATTTAGCACGGATCTAGTACTCCGCGCAAACACAAGGTTACTTAACTTCACTCAAAAAGAGAAATTGAACTGAACACAATGAACAAGAGAGAGATAAAGAGAGACGACACTGCATGTCGGGTCCCAACCACCCTCAAGGGCCCCCTTGCTCTGTTGCGAGAGCAAGTACTTGCTTTATTACTTGCACAAAATGCTGATACAATGGCTAAATGTTGGAATGCTGACGGGAACTTGATGTAGATGCTTGGTACTGCTAGGATGCTGAGGGGTTCTGCAATAGATGCTTGGTACTTGAGTGGCTAAGTGCTGAATATTGCGCGTACTCAGGTACTGGGTATTGATGGTACTGCGACGCTATGGGCTGAATACTGCGGGTACTTTGGTACTGCTGAAATGCTGAAATTATTAACGCTATGCTGGACTTGGAGCTAAAACCGGAAAACTGGTGATGCTGAAAAACGCCAGACTGTAGGGCTGAAATACTAACGCTGGCAGGTCTGAGACTTCATGATGAAAACGCTGGCTGATGCTGATCGAGTTGCTGCGGGTGCCACGGGTACCGACGTACTGATGCTGAGCTGAAGGGCTGAAGCAAAACGCTGGAAGGATGGGCTGAAAATGTTGATGCTCCTGCTGATACTTGAGGTACCAAGGGGTATTGTGGTACTGACTTGCTCTCCTGGCTCTTGCACTTCAAGTGCCCCCCCCCCCCCGAGGCTGCCTATATAGGCACTTAAAACTGGGTCGAGCAGTCCTAATAGAGACCCCACGATTCTGATGAAAATATGAAGCTGAAGTGCCAATTATTATTAAAATGACTTAAGAAACGGTTCACGCGCTAGTACTTGCCTATATGCTGAACGGGGTGTACTGTGCAAGAGAGGGTATGCAACTATGACCTGCTTGAGCATGCATGTCCTGCTAGAGGCTCACAAAGTGCCATGTTAGATCGTAAGCTAGACTACGACTGATGCCAGACTGTAGTAGAAGCTTGTCCACGTGGCGCAAGTGCAATGCGCATGTGACATCTTCCCCTGTTAAAGGTGAGACAAACTGCCGAACTTCTTCCTGTACTTCTGATGTTGAATGCTTCTGATGCTTGTGGATGCATAAGCCGATGAAAAATCCTCAAACTTGTGGATACTGCAGATGTAGGTACTGCTATAATGTAACCACCGACCATACGAGTTACTAGTAGCCTAACTACTGTCGCAAAATACCAGCCTTGATGCTGATTCTGCCTTGCAAGAAAGTACTACCTGTAACAGACTTGGACACTCCAAGTCGAGAATCTACTGCGACACCACAAGAAATCACTTCAAACAGTTCACAGTCCACAATTGATTCGACACTAGCCCGGCGGAGTTCCGTGCCTAGAGATGTTGGCCCCAAAGACTGGCGCCCCTTTCGGTATTTCTTTTTGTATTAATCTGCAACTCAAAGTACAAGCGAGTGGGAGGCTCAGAGCTCAGGCTCCAGATAGGTATTCAACTTTGTTTGCTAAGTTTAAGCATCTCTTTTTGCAGGATGATCTTCCACCCCGTCTCCCACCCGAGCGGCCGGAGGACCATCGCATCGAGCTTACGGAGGGGGCACAACCTGTTAGTAAGGCACCCTACTG
Organism: Adiantum capillus-veneris; assembly: GCF_014529385.1. Classification (NCBI taxonomy): domain Eukaryota; kingdom Viridiplantae; phylum Streptophyta; class Polypodiopsida; order Polypodiales; family Pteridaceae; genus Adiantum; species Adiantum capillus-veneris. The sequence continues at coordinate 54,620,167 of NC_140952.1, read as the reverse complement.
TTTGAACAAGACACAGGAAGAAGAGTTAGAGCGGCAACTCACGGAGTTGGTGACTAGAGGATTCATACGTCCTAGTGTAAGTCCTTTTGCTGCTCCTATTTTGTTTGTCTGCAAGAAAGATTGTTCGTTTCGTTTGTGTGTTGATTACAGGGCATTGAACAAGATGACAGTCAAGAACAAGTTTTCGATGCCTCGCATTGAGTATATCCTTGATAGGCTCAATGGGGCAAATGTCACAAACTGGTGACGTGGTTGCCCAGTACATACACACACACCCTTGCAGGAATTTCCCCCGCTGAAGCTGTTGGCGTGGCACTGCCGCACGGACAGGTCCGTAGAATCCGGAAAGTCCGTACTGCTGACGTGGCATCCCGTAAATCGCGGTGCAATTTGCGGCAGCCTGGCGTAGCTTTTGGACTTGCTTTTGGCTATGCAAGGAGCGAGAGAGAGCTTTAAAATTAAGTGCTTTAATTTACAAGCCTTGAGAGAGAGAGCCTTGCTTTATTTTAAAAGCTTTTGATTTTCAGCTTTTGGGGCTCTGCTTTTAGCATCCCTTGTAAATCTTTAAATTAGTAGTTTGGGCTCTCGCTTCTCAGAGCATCTGGACGCAGAGTCTGAGAGTGAGTCCCGACTACTCGCTTGTACTTTGCAACAGATTAATACAAAAAGAAATTCCAAAAGGGACTGGGGCCAATATCTCTAGGCTCGGAACTCCGCCGGGCCAGTGTCGAATCAATTGTGAACTGTGAACTGTTTTGAAGTGATCTATTGTGGTGTCGCGGTAGATTCTCGAATTGGAGTGTCCAAGTCTGTTACAGTGTATCAGAGCGCGATTGATTTCTCTTCTACCGGGAAATCCGATCCTTTTTACGCGGCACTTATGGCTTCAGACAGAGATCAGTCGACTCCCTCTGCATCCGGAGATGCGAGAGGAGAGCACGAAGAAGATTCACACGAGGAGTATGGCCCGCCTCGGCCTACTCCGGCAGAGCTTGAAGAGATGGAGCGTTGATGAGTGATCGACGACGCAAGAAAGATGATGTTAAATTTTGCAAAGGACCCGAAATTTGCAAAATTTATGACTCAGACCTCCTTCGACCAGGTGTAAGCACAGTGGCAGTAGACCATTGAACCACCCCCCAAACCAGTACTGAAGAAGCCTCCTACCCCAAGGATGTTTACTGAGCAGGAATTAGAAGAGGTGGTTGATGCACGGATTTCTCAGCTTTTGGACGTGCTAAACAAAGCAGAAACGCACGACAAAAAGCAGAAGAAAGGAAATGACTTCCCGGGTTATTTGGGTCGTTAGTCTACTTTTGCCTCGGCTAAAAAGTAGAAGAAGTGTGCGGTTTGAAGGATTACCTAGTTCTTCTTCCTCTTCTTCTTCTGAGAGTTCTTCTTGCTCTTCCGATTTGAGCGAAGAAGACAGAAAAGGCAAAAAGCGAAGTGAATAGCAAAAAGGCAAGAAGCCTAAATCTCGCCCAATTTCAGACAGTTCTAAGAGGACTTGTCTTTAGATAGTTCGGACTCCGACGACCGCAGATTCTATTCAAAGAAGAAATTTTTTTACAAAGCCAACCAATATGACTTTCTGGAAGATAAAAGCAAGAAAGTCCGAGAGTTCAAAGAAGGTGGACAGTCAGTTAAATTTAACACTTTGTCTGGTTTTCGAGATGCTTCGAAGGCTTTGGCCTTCATACAGCAGTTTGACATAGCTTTCTCTGGAGGGCGTTACTTAGAGCACTCCAAGATTCAGAAGGCTACTTCCTATTTCAGAGGGAATGCTCAAACTTGGTGGTCCACGCTTCTATTGAACAGGAGAGCGCCAGTTAAATGGCTGAAATTTAAAAGGCTTTTTATTTCTTCTTGGCTGACTCGAGAGTACGAACGCGACATACGAACTTCTTGGAACCATCTTCGGATGACCAAGAAGGATACTTTGGACGCATATAGCGAGAGATTCTGGAGCTCTTTTCTACCAGCCTCTTCATTTAAGAAGATCTCCTTCAAAGAGCAGATTGAGCGGTTTACGTTGGGTCTTCCTACAGAGATCCGAGATCACTGCTTAGAACAAAAGTCAGATTCCATTCAGAAATTGATGAGTCATGCGAAACGGGGTTTTGCCATTCACTTTGGCAATTTGACCTACCCCACATATGAAATCATGACACAAAGGAATGAACAGACTTCGAACAATAAAAGTAGACAGAAGAAGAATAATCCAAAAAAGAAAGAAAAGGATGCACGACCCAAGCTTACTCTTTCACAGAGAGCTCTTAGCTCTTTACATCAAAGAGGGGAAGTGCTTCGGATGCGGGGAAACTGGGCATATCTCCGCGAAGTGCCCTAAAAAGGTACCGAAAGAACAAAACGACAAGGATGAAGACAGGCAAGAGAGTTCGAGAGCAGCTGAGGACCGTGGACGAAAAGGCAAGATGAAAGCAGGACTGGTTCCAGATTGCATGGGTACTGACCCAAGCACGATTGATGAGAGTACAAAACTTTACCGAGCTTGGGGCAAAGTGAAAGACCAAGAAGCCCTGATTTTCTTTGATGGAGGAGCCAAGGCCAACTTCATTTCACCTGAATTGGCGGCGTGGCTCGAGATCATACCCGATCGGATGTGACCACTAGCAAAGGCAATTCTAGCGGCACCCGGCAGGGACGTAGCCATTACACTTGTCATTGGCAAACTTCTGTTGCATTGTCAGGGGTATTTGGGACATGAGGACTTCTACATAATGCCTTTGGAAGGTTGTGATGTCCTCTTGGGAATTCCCTGGTACGACAAGAACAACGCCGTGGTCGACCGGGAGAGAAAAGCGACTTTGACCACAGAGAAAAACAGAACCATTGTACTCGATGTAAACTTAAGGGCGAGTCTGTCCCTATTGTATCAGCTTCGTCCATTTCAAAATTAATGAAATCCAGTTTGTTTGTTTTCTCGATCTTCTTGAGAGAGATGAATGATGAGAATAGGACAAATATGTCTGAACTCGATAAAGAATGCCAAGATTTTCTCCACACTCATGCCTATTGCTTCTCAAAGGGCCTGCCATGCGAGTTACCGCCCGCTCGTCCTGAGGATCATACCATTGATCTAATACCTAGAAGCACACCACCAAACCGGCCACCTTACCGTGTGAGCCGAGCCCAGAACGAAGAAATTATGAACCAAGTGAAAGACCTCTTGGAAAAGGGTCTTGTTCAACCTAGTACTTCACCGTATTGCTCTCCAGAGTTGTTGGTTTTGAAGAAAGACGGATCTTGGAGAATGTGCATCAATTATAGAGCTCTGAACAAAATCACCATCAAGGACAGATTTTCGATTCCTAGAATCGATGATATACTTGACAGGTTACAGGAATCCTCGTGCTTTACCAGGATCGATTTGAAGAGCGGATATCATCAGATCCGAATCGTGCCGGGAGATGTCTACAAGACAGCCTTTCGGACGACTTTTGGGTATTTGAGTTTTTGGTGATGCCTTTTGGCTTAATCAATGCTCCTGCGACATTCAACCGGATGATGGACATGATTTTTTGAGAGTACAGACTATTTGTTGGCACTTTCTTTGACGATATCATTGTTTTCTCCAAGGGTGAGGCAGAACATAGAGAACATCTGCTTCAGGTCTTTCAGGCATTACGAGATCACAAGTTGGTGATTAATGCGAAGAAAAGTGAATTTTTCCTACCAGAGATGCACTTTTTGGGACACATGGTCTCAGCAGCAGGAGTGCAGATGGACCAGGCCAAGATAGAGACTATCTGTGATTGGCCCGGTTTGAAGAATGTCCATGAAGTTAGAAGCTTCTTGGGTTTGTGTTCGTACTACGAGCGGTTCATTAGAAAGTTTGCAGAGGTTGCTTCCCCTTTGCATATTGTCACAAAGTGATGACGTGGCTACTGACAACAGAAACCCTAATTTCTTCCAGAAACCTTAAAAATTCTGCAAACCCTGATTTCTGCCAGAAACCCTAATTTTATAGAAACCCTAATTTCTGGAAACCCTAACTGCTGGCTGAAACCCTAAAAAATCTGCCACGCGTACGGAAATCCCTGAAGTTGCAGTGGATTTTGCGCTGCAAAAGTTGCTTTTTGGGCTACGCAATTGGGCAGAGAAAGAGAGAGAGAGAGAGTCCAATTGCTTTATTTAAAGAAAAAGCCCACAGAGGGTTTGAGAGAGAGAAGCTTTTAGCTTTTGATTTAGAAGCTTTTGGGGCTCTGCTTTTGGGCATCCCCTGTAACTTTAAATAAGTGGTTTGGGCATTCACTTCTCAGAGCATCTGGACGCAGAGTCTGAGAGTGAATCCCGACCCACTCTCTTGTACTTTGAGCTGATTAATACAAAAAGAAATACCGAAAGAGGCGTCAGTCTTTGGGGCCAATATCTCTAGGCACGGAACTCCACCGGGCCAATGCAAATCTATTGTGATCTGTGAATTGTTTGAAGTGGTTATTTGGTGCTGTAGCGATTGAATCTTGACTTGGAGTGTCCAAGTCTGTTACAGTGGTATCAGAGCACGGCCGATTTTTCTTCTATGGGAAATCGGATTTCCAATTTTTTTTTCCGCGGCACCTAAGGCTTCACGCAAGGATCAATCGACTCCCTCTGCATCTGGAGATGCGGACAGGGATCACAACGAAGATTCAGACAGAGAGTATGGCCCGCCTCGGCCTACTCAATTGATCGGCAATGCAACAAAGATGATGCTCAGTTTTGCGAAGGATCTGAAATTGGCAAAATATATGAGCGAGACTTCTTTCCAGGAAGTGCATGCACAGTGGTAGAAAACCACTACACCACCCTTGAAACCCGCTCTCAAGAAACCTTCTGATCACAAACAGTATTCAGAGAAGGAATTACAAGAGGTGGTTGATGCAGGGATTGCTCAGCTTTTTGACGCACAAAAGAAAGCCAAAAAGCACGGCAAAAAGCAGAAGAAAAGCACCGACTTCCCGGGATATTTGGGTCGTCAGTCGACTTTTGATAAGGCAAAGAAACAGAAGAAGTGTGTTCGATTTGAAGGAGTATCCAGTTCTTCTTCTTCTTCTTCTTCTGACAGTTCTTCTAGCTCTTCTGATTCGAGCGAAGAAGACAGAAAAGGTAAAAAGCGAAGCAAGAAACAAAGCTTCGGAAAGGGCAAGAAAAAGGCAAAGAAGGCTAAATCTCGCCCAGAGCTTGACAGTTCTACTGAGGACTCGTCTACAGACAGCTCTGATTTTGATGATGGAAACTTCTATGCGAACAAGAAGAATTTTACAAAGCCAACCAGTATGACTTTCTCGAAGATAAAAGCAAGAAAGTCCGAGAGTTTAAGGAAGGTGGCCACTCGATCAAATTTGATACTTTTTAGGATACTCAGATGCTTCGAAGGCTTTGTCATTTATATAGCAGTTTGACATTGCTTTCGCGGGAGGACGCTATTCAGAGCACTCCAAGATTCGGAGAGCTACCTCTTACCTTAAGGGGAATGCTCGTACTTGGTGGTCCACGCTTCTTTTAAAGAAGACTGCGCGAGTTAAATGGCTGAAATTCAAAAAGCTTTTTATTTCTTCTTGGTTGACGCAAGAATATGAACGAGATATACGAGTTGCTTAGAACCATCTTCGGATGACCAAGAAAGATACAATCAATGCTTATTGTGAAAGATTCAGAGCTCTTTTCTACCCGCCTCTTCCTTCAAGAAGATCACGTTCAGAGAACAGATTGAGCGGTTCACCTTGGGTCTACCTACAGAGATCCGAGATCACTGCTTGGAGCAGAAGTCAGCTTCTATTCAGTTGATGAGTCATGCGAAGCGGAGCTTTGCCATTCATTCTGGCAGTCTGACTTACCCCACAGATGAGAACATGACACAACGAGCCGAACAGACTTCTGGGAATGAAAGTTGAAAGAAAAAGAGCAACCAAGAGAAAAAGGATGCACGACCCAAGCTTACTCCTCAGGAGCGAGCTCGATTCATCAAAGAGGGGAAGTGCTTTGGATGCGGGGAACAGGGACACATCTCCATGAAGTGCCCTAAAAAGGCACAAAAAGAACAGAATGATAAGGACGACGACAGGCCTGAGAGTTCGAGAGCAGCTCAGGAACGTGGATGAAAAGGCAAGATGAAAACAGGATTGGTTCCAGATTGTGTGGGTATCGATCCCGACACCATGGATGAGATTACAGAACTTTGACGAGCTTGGGGCAAAGTGAAAGATCAAGAGGCCCTGATTTTCTTTGATGGAGGAGCCAAGGCCAACTTCATTTCACCGGAATTGGCGGCGCGGCTCGAGATTACTCCCGATCGGATGGGACCACTTGCAGAGGCATTTCTAGCGGCACCCGGCAGGGACGTAGCCATTACACCTGTCATTGGCAAACTTCGGCTGCATTGTCAGGGGTATTTGGGGCATGAGGACTTCTTCATAATGTCTTTGGAGGGTTGTGATGTTCTCTTAGGGATTCCCTGGTACCACAAGAACAATGCCGTGGTCGATTATCGGGCGAGAAAAGCGACTTTGACCTACAGAAAAGGGCAAAACAATTGTACTTGATATGAAGGGCGAGTCTGTCCCTATTGTATCGGCTTCGGCCATTTCAAAATTAATGAAATCCAGTCTGTTTGTTTGCTCGATCTTTATGAAAGAATTGAATGATAAGGATAGGACAAATATGTCTAAACTTGATAAAGAACGCCAAGATTTTCTCCACTCTCACGCCGATTGCTTCTCAGAGGGCCTACCAGGAGAGTTACCCCCTGCTCGTCCTGAAGATCATACCATTGATTTGATACCTGGAAGCACACCACCGAACCGGCCAACTTACCGTGTGAGCCGAGCACAGAATGAAGAGATTATGAACCAAGTGAAAGACCTCTTGGAAAAGGGTCTTGTCCAGCCTAGTACTTCACCGTATTGCTCTCCAGTGTCGGTTTTGAAGAAAGACGGATCTTGGAGGATGTGCATCGATTATAGAGCTCTCAACAAAATCACCATCAAGAACAGATTTCCGATTCCTAGGATCGATGATATACTCGACAGGTTATAGGGATCCTCGTGCTTTAGCAGGATTGACTTGAAGAGTGGATATCATCAGATTCGAATCGCACCGGGAGACGTCTACAAGACAGCCTTTCGGACTACTTTTGGGTTATTTGAGTTTTTGGTGATGCCTTTTGGCTTAACCAATGGTCTTGCGACATTTAACCGAATGATGGACAGGATTTTTCGAGAGTACAGACTATTTGTTGGCACTTTCTTTGACGACATCATTGTTTTCTCCAAGAATGAGGCAGAACACAGAGATCATCTGCTTCAGGTCTTTCAGGCATTACGAGATCACAAGTTAGTGATTAATGCAAAGAAAAGTGAATTTTTCCTACCAGAGATACACTTTTTGGGACACATTGTCTCAGCAGTTGGAGTGCAAATGGACCTGGCCAAGATAGAGACTATCCGTGATTGGCTCGATTTCAAGAATGTCCATGAAGTTAGAAGCCTCTTGGGATTGTGTTCGTACTACAGGTGGTTCATACGAAAGTTTGCAGAGGTTGCTTCCCCTTTGCATATCTTGACACAGAAAGGAGTCCCTTTCTCGTGGGGATCCATAGAGGTGATTGCCTTTTGGACCTTGAAGGAGAAATTGACTACGGGACCAGTTTTGACTTTGCCGGACTTGTAGAAGTCATTTGAAGTATATTGTGATGCTTGTGGTCGTAGTCTGGGTGTGGTCTTGATGCAAGAAGGCCATGTCATTGCTTACGAGAGCCCATTGTTCTCTAGGCCGGAGATGACAACACAGATATATGAGAAAGAGCTTTTGGCGGTTATCCATGCTCTTACTCAGTGGCGGCACTACCTACTCGGAGCGGATTTTACTGTCTTTACAGATCATCAGAGTTTGCTCTACTTCTTGTCACAGAAGCAGCTTTCTGCAAACATCTTGTCACAGTTTCACTTCCAGGTTGTCCATATTCAGGGACAGAAGAATGTGGTGGCAGATGCTTTGTCTCGGAAGCTGTTGGTTTTGGCTATTTCCGCGATACATCATAGGAGCTTCGAGGATTTGGTCGATCAGTATGCCACAGATACAGATTTTGTAGATATTTTCACACGGATACGGGATGGAGAGACAGTAGCTGGATACTCCCTTCGGGAAGGCTACTTGATGAAAAAGACTATGTTGTGCGTTACACAGCCGTTGAGGGAAAAGGTTATGACTGAATGCCACTGTCCACCTTTTACGGGTCACTGCGGCATTGCTACCACCATGAAGGGGGTAGAGAGATACTTCTTTTGGCCGAGACTCAAAAAGGATGTGGAAGAGTTTGTGTGCAGTTGCTTAGTATGCCAGAAGGTCAAGTTTGACAGGCATAAGGCACAGGGATTGTTACAGCCTTTACCCATACCCACGCGCCTCTGGGAAAGTATTGCGATGGATTTCTTTTTTGATCTCCCGAGAACACAGAGTGGTCACGATGGTATCTGGACTGTTATTGACAGATTTAGCAAGCAAGCTCATTTCGTTCCAGTGAAGAAAACAGTCAAGCCGGATCACTTAGCGAGACTGTTTGTGGCCCAGATCTTCAGATTACATGGCATGCCCGAGACGATTGTCTCCGACAGAGGCCCCAGATTTATGAGTTTGTTTTGGAAGGCAATTTGGGAGAACATTGGCACGTGGTTGCAGTTCTCGTCATCGTTCCAGCCGCAGACTGATGGGCAATCTTAGATTGCAAATTCAGTGGTTCTAGATTTATTGAAGTCTTATATCTCTGATCAGAAGATTCAATAGGAAAAGTACTTACCTTTGGTGGAATTTGCCTACAATAACACGATACACTCTTTGACGGGGAAGGCGCCATTTGAGATTGTTGAAGGTGCTACGAAGGTTCCACCCTTCCTAAGCACGAAAGATAAGATCTTTGAAGCGGATGAATATATGCGAGATTTGGATACGGCTTTTGCCAAGGTTCGCGAGACTTTGCAGAAGTCTCAAGAACGACAGAAAAAGGCAGCGGATCGCCATTGTCGCGACATGAAATTGAAGGAGGATGATTGGGTGCTCTTACGTTTTGAGAAGGCACGCCTACAAAAGAAAAAGGGAAAGGAGAGGCTTTTTCCAAAGCTTAGTATGCGATACTACGGACCTTTCCAGATCACTGAAAAGATAAATGATGTCTCCTTCCGATTGAAACTGCCAGATACTTGGGAGGATTCACAATTCATTCCATGTGAGTCTCTTGAAACCTTTTAAAGGTGATGTGCCTGATGATGGGGAGCCTGATGAGCAACCCGAAGTGGAAGAAAACGAGGAGATCCTTGTTCATGAACAGATTTTGGCACATAAGGATACAAAGACTAAAGGTAAAGTCCGAAGGCGGTTCTTGGTTAAGTTCAAGAACTATCCTGCATTGGATGCGAAGTGGATGGAGGAGGAGGACCTAGCAGATACTCCTCAGATTGTGAAACTTTACCTCGATGCTTTTGGTTTAGCATAGTATACTCCAAATGGAACCCAGAATTCAGCTTGGCTGGAGATCTGGTGCAGTAGGATGCACAAGAGGGGAGTCGCTCCGCTCCTTTGTCAACAGATGCCTTGATTTAGATACTAGAGTCACTGATGTCTCTTTGAGCTTCAGGGATACTGAAAGGTGATAGTATTCTGCTATATGACTTCAATGAAATGGAATTCCTGATTATGATATTGATTTGTTCTTGACTTCTCTTAAGTGCAGGGACTGATAGACGAAATGATTGCAGCATTTTGGTCTGATTGATCTTGAATAGACATGGTTGCAATAGAGGTTAGTCAATCGGACATCGATGAGGTCCCAATTGGACCTAGATGTGATTGCTAGCTACCTTGCCGATAAATCATGCTCTAAGATCCGAATGAATGTTAAATGTCATGTGATGTCTAGTGATGTCCTGTGATGTCGTGTCGTGTGATGTGACTGTCGATTTGGTACATGTGCTAGATGTGTGTTCCTAGTACGTAGGTACTAACAATCAGTGTTTGCTAAGACGGTTTATGGCTTTTGTGGGTTTTGCAGGCGTAATCGCGGTCGATTACAATGCTTTCAAGAGGCGGGTATGTCACAAAGTGATGACGTGGCTACCAACAGCAGAAACCCTAATTTCTGCCAAAAACCCTAAAAATTGTGCAAACCCTAATTTCTGGAAACCCTAACTGCTGGCTGAAACCCTAATTGGCTGAAACCCTAAAAAATCTGCCACGTGGGTCAGTGTACGGAAATCCCTGAAATTGCGGTGGATTTTGCGCTGCAAAAGTTGCTTTTTGGGCTATGCAATTGGGACAGAAAGAGAGAGAGTCCAATTGCTTTATTTTAAAAAAAAGCCCATAGGGGGTTTGAGAGAGAGAAGCTTTTAGCTTTTGATTTAGAAGCTTTTGGGGCTCTGCTTTTGGGCATCCCTTGTAACTTTAAATAAGTGGTTTGGGCATTCGCTTCTCAGAGCATCTGGACGCAGAGTCTGAGAGTGAATCCCGACCCACTCTCTTGTACTTTGAACTGATTAATACAAAAAGAAATACCGTAAGGGGCATCAGTCTTTGGGGCCAATATCTCTAGGCACGGAACTCCGCCGGACCAGTGCAAATCTATTGTGATCTGTGAATTGTTTGAAGTGGTTATTTGGTGCTGTTGTGATTGATTCTTGACTTGGAGTGTCCAAGTCTGTTACATATATCTTGACACAGAAAGGAGTACCTTTCTCGTGGGGACCCACAGAGGTGACTGCCTTTCAGACTTTGAAACAGAAATTGACTACAGGACCAGTTTTGACTTTGCCGGACTTCCAGAAGTCATTTGAAGTATATTGTGAGGCTTGTGGTCGTAGTCTGGATGCGGTCTTAATGCAAGAAGGCCATGTCATTGCTTACGAAAGCCGATTGGTCTCAAGGCCGGAATTGACAACACAAATTTATGAGAAAGAGCTTTTGGTGGCTATCCATGCTCTTACTCAGTGGCGGCACTACCTACTCGGAGCGGATTTTACTATCTTTACAGACCATCAGAGTTTACGCTACTTCTTGTCATAGAAGCAGCTATTAGAAAAGCAGATGCGTTGGGCGAACATCTTGTCATAGTTTCACTTCCAGATTGTCCATGTTCAGGGACATAATAATTTGGTGGCAGTTGCTTTGTCTCGGAAGCAGTTGGTTCTGGCTATTCCGCAATACATCATAGGAGCTTCGAGGATATGGTCGATCAGTATGCCACAGATACAGATTTTTGTAGACATTTTTACACGGATACGGGATGGGGAGATAGTAGCGGGATTCATTTATTCGAAATGGCTACTTGATGAGGAAAACCATGTTGTGCGTTACACAGCTGTTGAGGGAAAAGGTTATGACCGAATGCCACTGTCCACCTTTTACGGGTCACCACGGCATTGCTACCACCTTGAAAGGGGTAGAGAGAGACTTCTTTTGGCCGACACTCAAGAAAGATGTGGACGAGTTTGTGCGCAGGTGCTTGGTATGCCAGAAGGTCAAGTTTGACAGGCATAAAGCACAGGGATTGTTACAGCCTTTGCCCATATCCACCCGCCCCTGGGAAAGTATTGCAATGGATTTCATTTTTGATCTCCCAGGAACATAGAGTGGTCACGATGGTATCTGGACTGTTATTGACAGATTTAGCAAGCAAGCTCATTTCGTTCTAGTGAAGAAAACAGTCAAGCCGGATCACTTAGCGAGACTGTTTGTGGCCCAGATCTTTAGATTACATGGCATGCCCGAGACGATTGTCTCCGACAGGGACTCCAGATTTATGGGTTTGTTTTGGAAGGCAATTTGGGAGAACATTGGCACGTGGTTGCAGTTCTCATCATCTTTCCACCCGTAGACTGACGGGCAATCCGAGATTGCCAATTCAGTGGTTCTAGATTTATTAAAGTCTTACATCTCAGATCAGAAGACTCAATGGGAAAAGTATTTACCTTTGGTGGAATTTGCCCACTACAACACGGTACACTCGTCGACGGGGAAGGCGCCATTTGAGATTATTGAAGGTGCTACGAAGGTTCTACCCTTCCTAAGCACGAAAGATAAGATTTTTGAAGCCGATGAGTACATGCGCGACTTGGACACGGCTTTTGCCAAGGTCCGCGAGGCTCTGCAGAAATCTCAAGAAAGACAGAAAAAGGCAGCAAATCGCCATCGTCGTGATTTGAAATTGAAGGAGAACGATTGGGTGCTCTTACGTTTTGAGAAGGCACGCCTGAGAAAGGAAAAGGGAAAGGAGAGGCTTTTTTCAAAGCTTAGTATGCGATACTACGGACCTTTCCAGATCTCTAAAAAGATAAATGATGTCTCCTTTCGACTGAAGCTGCTCGAAACTTGGAGGATTCACAGTGCTTTTCATGTGAGTTTCTTGAGGCCTTTTAAAGGCGATGTGCCCGAAGATGGAGAGCCTGATCAGCAACCCGAAGTGGAAGAAAACGAGGAGATCCTTGTTCCAAAACAGATATTGGCCCATAAAGACAAAAAGATTAAGGGTAAAGTGATAAGGCGGTTCTTGGTTAAATTCAAGAACTATCTTGCATTGGATACGAAGTGGATGGAGGAGGAGGACCTAGCAGATACTCCTCAGATTGTGAAACTTTGCCTTGAAGCTTTTGATTTAGCATAGTCTATTCCAATTGGAACCCCGAATTCAGCTTGGCCGGAAATCTGGTGCAGTGGGTATGCACAAGAGGGGAGTTACTCCGCTCCTTTGTCAACAGATGCCTCGAATTATACTAGAGTCATTGATGTCTCTTTGAGCTTCAGGGATACTGAGAGCTGATAGTATTCTGCCGTAATGACTTTATGAAATAGAATTCCCGATAATATGATACTGATTTGTTCTTGGCTTATTTAAGTGCAGGAACTGATAGACGAAATGACTGCAGCATTTTGGTTTGAATGATTGCGATAGACATGGTTGCAATAGGGATTAGTCAATCGGGCATCTATGAGGTCATGAGTGGATCTAGATGCGATTGCTAATTGCATTGCCGATAAATCATGGTTTGAGATCCGAATGAATGTTGAATGTGATTTGTCATGTGATGTCCTGTGATGTCGTGTGATATGACTGTCGATTGGTACATGTGCTAGATGTGTGTTCCTAGTGCGTCGGTACTAACAGTCAGTGTCTGCTAAGACAGTTTATGGCCTATGTTTGTTTTGCAGGCGTAATTGAGGGCGATTACAATGCTTTCAAGAGGGGGGTATGTCACAAACTGGTGACGTGGCTGCCGAGTACATACACACACACACCCTTGCAAGAATTTCCCCCGTTGAAGCTACTGACGTGGCACTACTGTACAGACAGGCCCGCAGAATCTGGAAAGTCCGTACTGTTGACGTGGCATCCCGTAAATTGCGGTGCAATTTACGGCAGCCTGGCGCAGCTTTTGGACTTGCTTTTGGACTTGCTTTTGGCTACGCAAATGGCTATGCAAGGAGAGAGAGAGAGCTTTAAAATTAAGTGCTTTAATTTACAAGCCTTGAGAGAGAGATCCTTGCTTTATTTTAAAAGCTTTTGATTTTCAGCTTTTGGGACTCTGCTTTTAGCATCCCTTGTAAATCTTTAAATTAGTAGTTTGGGCTCTCACTTCTTAGAGCATTTGGACGCAGAGTCTGAGAGTGAGTCCCGACTACTCGCTTGTACTTTGCAACAAATAAATACAAAAAGAAATACCGAAAGGGGCGCCAGTCTTTGGGGCCAATATCTCTAGGCGCGGAACTCCGCTGGGCCAATGTCCAATCAATTGTGAACTGTGAAGTGTTTTGAAGTGATGTATTGTGGTGTCGCGGTAGATTCTCGACTTGGAGTGTCCAAGTCTGTTACAACAAGTAAGGTCGATCTCAAGAGTGGATACCATCAGGTAAGGGTATTCAAAGGCGACATCTTCAAGGCCGCTTTTCGCATAGAGCGAGGGCAATGGGAATATGTTGTTATGCCTTTTGGATTGACAGGTGCCGTGGGTACATTTAACCGTCTCATGGTAGGCCGTTTTGGCGATATGGTCAGATGTGTGTTCATCTTTCTTGATGATATGCTTATTTTTTCTGCATCGTGGGAACAATGTGAAAAGGATGTAGAAAGGGTACTAACCCGTTTGGATGAGTGTCAGTTGTACATTGCAGCTAAGAAATCTGAATATTTTCTCACTGAAGTAAATGTAGAAAGGGTACTAACCCGTTTGGATGAGTGTCAGTTGTACATTGCAGCTAAGAAATCTGAATATTTTCTCACTGAAGTTACTTATCTGGGTTATATCATTTTTACAGAAGGCGTCAAGATAGACCCCGCGAAGGTGGAACAGGTAAGTAATTGGGATTTGCCCAAAACTACATATGATGTGCGTTCTTTTCTTGGTTTATGTCAAGCATATAGTTCGCACATAGAGAATTTTGCACGCATTGCTGTACTATGACTGATGTTTTGAAAGGGGTAAAGACTCGCCGTCAGCGCGTAGACTTGCCCGAAGCAGCCATTGAGGCTTTCACAACTCTCAAGGTTGCGGTGACAGAAGCACCGTGTCTTACCCTTGCCTCTTGGGATGACCCCTTTGAGGTATGGACAGATGCGAGCAATGTCGCCATAGACGATGTGCTTTAGCAGCATGGTCGTCCAGTAGCTTTCCTTAGTCGGAAGCTCAATAGTGCAGAAAAGAACTATTCAATTTATGATAAAGAACTTTTGTCTGTCATTCACTCTCTTAAGCATTTTCTGTATGGTAGAGAGTTTACAGTTCACACAGATCACCAAGCTCTCAAGTGGCTCCAGTCTATGCCTAGTGCACATTGGAGTGATCGCCAAGCATGGTGGTCACAATTTTTTGAGCAATTTGGAGGTTTGATTGAGTTTGTGCTTGGAAAGCTAACCGTGTTGTAGATGCGTTGAGTCGCAAAGGACAGATTTTGGCTCTTGAGTCAAGATCCACAGTTTCTCTTCAGGGTGTGTCTTTCGACAGCATGAAGAACCAGTATGCGGATTCTGAGTTTGGTAAGCAATAGTTGCAGGCTCTTGCTTCCCAAGGGCCAAGCAACTATCTCATTCGTGATGTTGATTCCTTGTAAGGCCACAGTAACCGCACAAGATGTGGCACGATTGTTCATAAAGCATTGGTACCCCCTCTGTGGTTTTCCAAAATCGATTGTTTCAGATAGGGATGTTAAGTTCACGTCCAATTTTTGGCGCGCACTCTTTGAAAACTTTGGCACTAAGTTGAATTTTTCATCGGCTTTTCATTCATTGTTAGATAGTCAGACAGAGATTTACAATCCGTTGACTTTTGATGTTTTAAAGTCATATGTGCATGATCAGCAGTTTCATTAGGAGCTCTATCTCCCATTGGTTCAGGCTATTTTGAATGACTTATTCCTGTGTCATTGGTCGAACTCCGTATGAGGCAGCTTTTGGCCCCAGCTTTTGGCCGTCCGTTCCAGTCACTTTTGACTCGCTCGGTCAGTCAAACGCCTGATGCCAACGCTGAAAGTCCGTCGTTGGATGAGATTTATGGGAGTGTGAAGCTTCGGCTAAGCAAGGCTTAGGAATCTTACTCGCGGCAGGCTAATAAGCATCGTCAGGATGTTTCGATCAAGGAAGGGGATTGGGTGTATTTAAGAATCATGAAGCAACGTCTTAAGCAAGTTGGAAAGAAGTGTCTAAAGTTGTCTTTTTGAATGTATGGTCCTTTTCCTGTCATTAAAAAGATAAATGAGGTTTCAATGAAATTGCAATTGCCTAACTCATGGTCAATGCACAACGTTTTCCATGTTTCTTGGTTGAAAGTGTTTCAGGGGAACACCTCCAAAGGACATTTCGGAAGAAGAAGAATCGGAGATTATCGATGAAGTTGAAGTCATGGAGCAGAAGCAAGTGTTGTTGCATTGGTTTCGACATGGTTCAGTCTGTTCGTAGACCGTGCATGTCCAGGCACTAGAGTAGATGCATATCCTCTGGTTGCACACAGCATGATCATTAGCATTACCATCAGATTCCATCAGGAGCATTTTACAGTGCAAAAAATCTATTTTCCCTATTTTAGCCATTTTTCACTAATTATTTTTAAGTGACTTTTGTTGGGAAACTGGGTAGGGCAATTGAGCCAAGCTTATATAAAAGAAAACCTAGCGCTAGTGTATTCTGGCAGAAGAAGAAGGAAGTGCACAGGCAATTACTTGCAGCAGGCACCTCTAGCAGCTTCTCAAGCAAGAACTCCTGAAGCCTGGCGTTTTTTCCATCAGATAAAGACCAGCATTTTCAGCAGCCATTCCCGTCGCAAATCAGCCTCTTAATCAGTGTTTTTGCAGCCAGCAAATCAGCGTTTTTCAAGCAGCAGACTCAGCGTTTTGACAACCTGCCCCTAGCGTTTTTGGACAGCCTGAACTTCAGCATTTTTTCAGCAGCATAATCAGCAGCAGATTCAGCGTTTTTCAGCAGCATAGTCAACAACAAATCCAGCATTTTCAGCAGATTAAGAACAGCCAGCAGATAGCATTTTCAGCCAACCGTCGTCGTCGCCGCTCTCTTCGTCGCCATCGTCTCCAACCTAGATACACATTGTATCATAGCCTCACGAACTTGCATCAGCATCTTGTACCAGATTTGTTCAATCAATAGCATAGACTTCTCTTGCCATCGAGAGAGAGGCCCTTGGAGGAGGGTTTGACAACTTGTCTGGTATTGTATTCTTCTCTCTCTATCTCTCAGTCTCAGCACCTTCATTCACAGTGTTTATCCACTTTGTTTGTGATCACTTACACTCTCTCACTAAAAGAACGGAAGGCTCTCCCTTTTGTAAGTAAAAGGAACCCTTGAGCACAGTTCGGAGCATTCATCTTGAGCAAAGTTCAACATTCACTTCCGCTACACCTTACAGCTTGTCTCTCGGATTTCCCTAACGGAAAGGAAACTACCATCGAGACTAAGATCTAGAACGGAGAGGTTTTCTCCTGTTCTTGTGCTTGCTAAAAAGATTCTCCCTGAATAAAGATTCTCTTTGGGGGGGGGGACCAACCCATCTTTTGGTCCCCAACTTCTGTCTTGTCTCTATTGGTCAATATTCTATTTATTTTCAACTAATTGATTATTCGTGTGCGCTCCAGGTTGTGATAGTCGATCAATGCCAATAAAAACCCACTATTTCTTAAAATGTCACTTATTAATGAGTTAATAAACTCACTTTTAAGAGGTGCTTCATATGTAGATAAATACCTGGGTTGGGTACTAATGCAACTGTATGAGAACACTCCCCAGTGCCTACACCTATCAGACAGTGGCTGTGCTCATGTACAATAGAGGGTATGTAACTAATCTAAAGTACCTGGACATGTATAACTTGCGTACAGGCCACGAGGGTGCCATGTAACATTTAATGGACTAAAAGGTTATGTGTAGCGGAAATTAGCATGAACATTGTGGGCATTTCATTAGAATAGATTCCTAATGAGAATTACAAGAGTGCTTGGGTGGAGAGAGCAACAAAAAGCATAACACCTAGTTAGATAGCATCAACAATACTTTCAAAAGAGAGAGAAATTAAGCTATTGACAACAGTTGAGGACCGGATTTGCATGGAGCCGGTCCCCCCTCCAAAAGGCTTTGTATTATGGTTTCTCCCATCAAGAGAGACATTGTACAATACAATTCTTTGTGTTCCTTCAAGACTAGCTAGTGCAATGAAGATGAAATCTTTATGCACTAAGCAAAACACTTAGCAAACACAACTTTAATTATCCCTGTTCTCAGACCCAAGACCTCACAAACCTTCGAAGATGGTTAGAGCTAGCAGGGTATGAGAGTAGATTGAGAGGAAGAAGGAGTATTTTACGAGAAAGATGTACATCTCCTCACATAATCACTCATATTAGCATAGCTTAGCTTAGTAATTAGCTTGGTAGAGGAGATGAGCATGCATTGAAGCTTGGCTCTTGGTTGGATTTGCATCCACATGCCAAGAGTGCGTCGATGTAGGCTTCTATCTCACAAGCTTGGAGTAGGTGATGAGCTCTCCATTAAAGCTTGGGAAGAGACAGTCTTCTTTGCTTCACACACAGACTGTGTGTGAGTGTGTGTGTGATAATGCCTTGCAAAAATCAGTCCCCTCTCTCTCTTGGGCGAGCCCGCTTGCTATTTGCTCTTGCTTTTCTCCCATTGGACCTCCCCAAGTCAAGCCAATGGCTATTAAGCAGCATAAGTGATAGTGACATGTGTCCCCCTTTCCCCTTTTTTGAGAGCTTAATCAATTAAACTTAATTGATTTAAATGAATTAAATCCCCATTGGACCTTTCCCCATTCTGACCAATAGGAATTAAGTAGCCCATTGGGCTGCTCAATTCCTATTGGACCCCTTCAGGGGCTGTCCAATAATCATCCAGGAGACTTAATTTTCATTGGTTCTTTTTATTAAGTGTTTTAAAATTAATTAGGCTAAATTTACTCTAGCCTAATTCTCATTGGTCCACTTCAAGGGTCATCCAATAGGAATTGAGCACACTTTGGGAGCAACTAGCTTAGGCATCTGACATGTGTCCTTCATTCCCTTTGTGTAAAGGGGGCTTGTGTGTGTGTGTGTGTGTGTGTGGCTTTCTCTCTCATCCCCTACTTGCTAGGCTCGCCCCCTCCTATGTAGGGATATGCAAGACTTTTTTAATCACACACAAAGCATCCAATTCCTTAAGGTTGACCTTTGGACATAACCTGAATTTTGGAACCTTAGCATTTTGGAAGTCTTAATGGGCTGAACCTTAGGGTCTTTTTAGCCCATTGTTGCACATGGCTCTTCTGCAGATGGCCCCCCCTATGGATCCCTACTGTGGCCGGTCTGCTAGCTTAACCAATATTCTAGCTTTTTCTCCCTTGGCACTTCTCCATATTAAATTATTAGTTTAACATGAGAAAATCATTTAGAAGGATTAGATATTGATTATTATGACATTACCTCTCTCTTGAAATCATAGTCGTCCTCGACTATGGTGTAGAGAAGATAAAGCATATTCATAAGTCCTTTTCTTAGCGGGTAGATGATCCCTATGTTACCCTACGACATCATTCCACAATGGATGACTAGTCCATTTGGCGCTTGAGAGCCCGAGGCTGCCGCAAGCATGTCTGCACATTAGTCCTATCAATCTTCCATAGTAGAGTGACAAGCTCTACTTGGTGTTTGGGAGACATTGTCTCCGCAAACTTGATCTAAGCATGCATACTACTTCATTTTTGTGCACAATAAAGAAAAAGAGAGTCTTATAAGACAAAAACTTTGTTCATTTTTAACATTTTGTACATTTGCTTACTCTTGGGAAGCATTGTAAGCATTAACAAGGTTTAGGTTATCCTTTAATTGTATGCCTTGCATCCATCTAGCATCTTCAAAAGGATAATTCTTAAACTTAATAAGATATCGTCGGATAGTCTTACCGCCTCTTAGTACCTTGTCTTCATGTCGGAGAATGGACTCGGGCTGCAGCACCTCCTCTTGGTCCTCGATCTCTGGTGGGTCTTCAATAGTTGGTTCTTGAGGTGGCTCTCCTTTGTAAGGCTTTAATAGGCTCACATGGAAAGCATTGTGTATGAGCCAATGATTGGGCAACTTGAGTTGATAGGCCATCTCATTGATTGGCCTAAGAATCTGGAAGGGACCATAGTACCTTTTTGCTAGTTTAGCATAGTACTTTTGGTGGCCGTAGGATTCTTGCCCGTCGTGTGCCTTAATCGAGCCTTGGGAAACTTAACAAGACCCAATCGTTTTCTTTAAAGGCTTGGGTTCTTCTGTGCTTGTCAGCAGCAGCCTTTTGCCTTTGCTGTGAGATAGAGATAGCATCCTTAATCTTTTGAAAAGATTCTTGTAGGTCTCGGCTATACTTATCTGCAGCGAAGATCTTCCCATGTACTTTAAGTAGCAAGGGACTTTTTGATCTTCCCTCAATTACCTCGAAAGGTGCTTTTCCCGTGGAAGTATGTCAGTGTTATTGTAAGCATACTCCACTAAGGGTAAGTACTTCTCTCATTGGGATCTTTGATCTACTTCCGTTACATAGGCTTTTAGTAGATTGAGAATGGTTAGGTTAGCTATTTCACTTTGGCCATCCATTTGTGGATGATAAGCCGAAGAGAAGTTTAGCCTTGTCCCTAAATTCCCAAAGAGACCCTTCCAGAAATTACTGGTCATTCTAGGATCTCTATCTGACACTATGGACATTGGCAAGCCATGGTACTTGAAAATTTGTGAAATGAAGAGGGTTGCCATTTGATGGGCTTTGATAGTCTTTTTGACAGGTATAAAATGAGCTTGTTTACTGAACCTGTCTACTATCGTCCATATTCCCGTATTCCCATGGATAGACTTAGGCAATCCAAAGATAAAATCCATGGATATGCTCTCCCATGGTGAATTAGGGATTGGCAAGGGTTGAAGCAATCCAAGTTGCTTCCCTCTATCAAATTTTGTCTTTTGGCATACCACACATTTAGAAACATACTCTTGTATGCTCACTTTCATGGTAGGCCAATAAAAATATGTTTCAATTCCCTTTAAGGTAGACTGAATCCCTCTATGTCCCGCATAAGGTGGAGCATGAGATTCATACATTACTTTCTCACGTAGTGAGTTAGTAACACATAGTCTATTGCCATAGAGAAGATAACCATCTTGTAAAGTAAATGGTTCTTCTTTCTTCCCTAATGCAAGGGCTGAAATCACATCTCTAAAGTCGGGATCAATAGCGTACTCATCTATCATTGAAGATAGATCATTGTGAGTTGCTATGGAAATCGCATTCACTCTCGGCCGTCTTGAGAGTGCATCAGCTACTTGATTATGCTTGCCAGCAATGTGAGCAATATGAAAATGAAATTGCGAAAGGAAATTTGTCCACCTCGTTTGTTTGTCGGAGAGCTTGGTCTGCGTCATGAAGTACTTAAGACTTTGGTGATCCGTTCGTAGAATGAAAGGAGTCCCCAATAAATAGTGCTTCCATGAGTCTAACGCATGTAGAACTGCAAGGAGTTCCTTTTCATATATGCCTAGAGCTTGCTCAACAGGGTCGAGCCTTCGACTCTCATAGCCTATGGCGTGCCCTTCTTGGAGAAAAACAGCTCCAAGGCAATCACCACAAGCATCACATTGGACCTCAAATGGTTTTGAGAGATCCGGTAGTGTAAGCACAGGTTGAGAGATAAGCTTTTCTTTAAGCTTTTCGAAAGCATTGTTCTCCTTAGCAGACCATGTATACCTAACGCTTTTCTTTGTTAGGTCATGTAATGGTCTCGCAATTTGTGAGAACTTTTCTATGAAGCGTTTATAGTATGCACACATACCTATAAAGCTTCTTAGTTCATGAAGATTCCTTGGTTTAGGCCATCCTTTTATTACCTCTAACTTTGATGGATCCATTTGGATGCCATCTTGAGAGATAATGTGACCTAAATACTTAATCTCTTGTAAGAAAAATTCACTTTTCTTTCGATTAACATAAAGTTTATTCTCTCTTAAAACTTGAAATATTACCTGGAGGTGTTGCTTGTGTTCGTCTAATGAATTAGAGTAGATGATAATATCATCAAAGAACACTCCGGTGACGGTTCGATGAGGCCTGAACAGCTTCTCCATCAAGCGGTTGAATGTGGCTGGTGCATTGGTCAAGCCAAAAGGCATGACAATGTATTCGTAAAGACCAAATGTGGTGCGAAATGCGGTCTTTACAATGTCTTGATCAACTATCCTTATTTGATGATAGCCACTTTTTAGGTCAATCCTAATGAAGTAGGTAGATCCTTGTAGCTTATCAAATAGGTCTTCTACCCGTGGAACGGGAAACCTATTCTTGATAGTGATCCTATTTAGTGCTTTATAGTCGACACACATACGATATGTGCCGTCTTTCTTTTGCACTAATAGCACAGGTGAGCAAAATGGAGATGAGCTAGGCCTAACCATGCCCTTCTCAATTAACTCATGCACTTGCCGCATAATCTCCTCTTGTTGAGCTTGAGAAACTCTATAAGGAGGTTTGTTAGGCGGTGAACTTCTTGGAAGAAGTTCAATTGCATGGTCATCATCACCTCGTTTAGGAGGTAGCTCACAAGGGATGTCGTCAATAAAAACATCTTGAAACCCCTTGAGAAAATTGGATAACTCTATTTCCTTTTGGTTGCTTTTATTTTCTTTTGCTAAAGCATTAAGTTCATTTTGAGAATCTTTAACAAAAATCATGTACACGGAAATAGAGCTCTTTATTGACTTGTTGAAAGCTGGTGTATGTACAATGGGGATAGTGTTACCCATTTCCTTAGCATCTATATACATGTCTTTTTTCCTGAACTTAAAGGAGATTCTCCTTTCAGGAAATTTAACATTGGCAGCCAGACGGTCAAACCATGGTGCCCCTAGGATTATATCCTCATGCTTGAGAGGAGAGATAAAGAAGTCCTCTTTGTCCACATAGCCTTGGACATGAAGCCTCAATTTCCCGATTAAGGGAGTGACTGAAGCTTCTTGCCCCTTGAAGGCACTCTCTGCGGGTAGGAAATCTCCCATCTCGTAGGATTGTATGCCTAGCTTGGTGGCCAACTCTATAGATATAAAATTGTGAGTAGAACCAGGGTCAAAGAGAATAAAAGCATCATGTTCTCTTACCTTTCCCCAAGCATGGCATAGAGGAGATCCTTTGTGATGAGTTTGGTGAGTCTCCTCCTCTTGGATTTCAACCAAGGAAGCTCTAGGAGGATCTTGGCGGTTGTTCTTTTGGGGACAAGCGTGGTACGCATGCCCTTGTTCGCCGCACTTGAAACACCGGTTATCCTTGCGATAACGGTCAAGCTCTTCAGGAGAGAGTTTGTTCTTACCTTTGTAAACTCCCTTCTCTTTAGCTTTGTTGGAGTTTCCCTTAGGAGACTTTTGGACATTGTCCTTCCCCTTAGGCTCATTGGAACCCTTGTTTTCCGGGGACTTATTATTTCTTTTAGCCCCCGTTTGGAAATTGATTCGTGAGGTCACCATAGTATGGTGTATTACCGCCGATATGGTACGTGGCCTTTGGGAGTTGACATACTCCGCCATTTCTTCGGTTAAGCCCGCACAAAATTGTTGCTTTTGCTCTCCAAAATCCAACTTTTTGAAGACAGTGGCTTTGAGTTGTAGGTCCCAAAACTTGTCTATATATTTGTGGATGGATTCATAGGGAGAGAGCTTTAAGCTTCGCCATTCGGTGAGTACTTTGTCTTTGGCATCGGTGGCCAAAAATTGCTTCATAATGGGAGCTCTTAAAGCTTTCCATGTTCGTGGAGCTTCACCGTTGGCTTGTAGGCTAGACCACCATTGCCTGGCGGACTTTTGAAAGTGCATAGCTACATGACGTAGCTTAGAGGACTCCGTGAAGCCCTCATCTCCAAACGCCGCATCGAATTGCTGGATAGAGGCCAAAACTTTGTCCGTAGCACCAAAGGTGCCATCATAGGTAAGGAAAGAGATGCTCTTCCCTCCCTCTTTGAACTTCTTCAGCTTGGATGACCTCTTCCATGCGGCATAGGATTTCCTATGGCCTCTTCTTTTTGATGGTTCAAAGGTTGCACCATCACTTTCTTCAGAAGGTGAAGAATTTGAAGAAGGTGGAGAAGAGGGTGACCTCTTTCTCGCCTTTTTCTTGTCTTGATCTTCGTCGTCTTTACCATCACTTTCATAAGAGGAAGAGGATGAAGAAGATGGAGAAGAGGGTGTCTTCTTTCTCGCCTTTTTCTTCTCTTGCTTTTTATCATCCCTCTTTGAATTATGGCGTGGAGAAGTGTGTGATGGTCTTCTCCGCTTTGGTGGTGATGGAGAGCGTTTAGCCCGCCGTCTTCGGGGAGCCATCTCCGCCGAGGTGGCGAGAGACTCACTTCTTTCTCGTTCCTTTGGTGGAGGCTCTTGAGTTCTCCTTTGGGAAGGAGATGCATCATCAAGAAGTAAATTCTTGAGCCCTTCGTACGGATTCTCTTCTTCTTCCCGAATTGGAGAGAGACCTCTTTTGGGAGTCTCACAAGGAGGCTTCCTAGGTGTTCTCTCGTCATGGTGATGAGCTTGGAGAATCCCGTGAGCACGGAGCTGCCGTTGCACTTCGCTTTGGAGAGATGGATTGCCCATGGCTTGTTGAAGCCTAGAAACAAGATAGTTAACAAGCATCGGAGCATCATTAGTAGCTTGCTCATTAGCAAAATCAAAGTTATCAACATTAATTTCACTCTCTTTACTATTGTCAGCTATTCTAACAACTTTTAGGTGTAAACTTTTTAGGTGTACTTTGGCACTTCAAGCCCTAGTTGCTACTCCTCTTTACCCCTTAAGAAAAAGCACTCAAGCTACTGTACCCGCGGCTCCAATACCATTAATTGCAAGGAATAGAACAGAGGGTCTTTCAACACCAAAACAGCACCGGCTCCTGTCAAGCTTCTAATAGCTCAATAGTGGTTAAGCCGTAGGAAAGCCCCGTAGGACTCCACTATTAAGACCATAGCTCTCAACGGTGATGCCCCGTTAACTGCACGAAGGCAGGCGCACTGCAAGGCTGAAAAATCCCTATTCTACTTACTCACATGCAATTAATAATACCAACCATTTATAGCTAGCTTGAAGACCTCCCTTCTTGAGCAAGAAAAGAGAAACCTTGTGCTCTAATACCAATGTAACATTTAATGGACTAAAAACTTATGTGTAGCGGAAATTAGCATGAACATAGTGGACATTTCATTAGAATAGATTCCTTATGAGAATTACAAGAGTGCTTGGGTGGAGAGAGCAACAAAAAGCAAAAGAGAGAGAAATTAAGCTATTGACAACAGTTGAGGACCGGATTTACATGGAGCCGGTGCCCCCCTCCAAAAGGCTTTGTATTCTGGTTTCTCCCATCAAGAGAGACATTGTACAATACAATTCTTTGTGTTCCTTCAAGACTAGCTAGTGCAATGAAGATGAAATCTTCATGCACTAAGCAAAACACTTAGCAAACACAACTTTAATTATCCCCGTTCTCAGACCCAAGACCTCACACACTTTCGAAGATGGTGAGAGCTAGCAGGATATGAGAGTAGATTGAGAGGAAGAAGGAGTATCTTACGAGAAAGATGTACATCTCCTCACATAATCACTCATATTAGCATAGCTTAGCTTAGTAATTAGCTTGGTAGAGGAGATGAGCATGCATTGAAGCTTGGCTCTTGGTTGGATTTGCATCCACATGCCAAGAGTGTGTCGATGTAGGCTTCTATCTCACAAGCTTGGAGTAGGTGATGAGCTCTCCATTAAAGCTTGGAGTAGGTGATGAGCTCTCCATTAAAGCTTGGGAAGAGAGAGTCTTCTTTGCTTCACACATAGACTGTGTGTGTGATAATGCCTTGCAAAAATTAGCTCCCTCTCTCTCTTGGGCGAGCCCGCTTGCTATTTGCTCTTGCTTTTCCCCATTGGACCTCCCCAAGTCAAGCCAATGGCTATTAAGCAGCATAAGTGATAGTGACATGTGTCCCCTTTTTCCCTTTTTTGAGAGCTTAATCAATTAAACTTAATTGATTTAAATGAATTAAATCCCCATTGGACCTTTCCCCATTCTGACCAATAGGAATTAAGTAGCCCATTGGGCTGCTCAATTCCTATTGGACCCCTTCACGGGCTGTCCAATAATAATCCAGGAGACTTAATTTTCATTGGTTCTTTTTATTAAGTGTTTTAAAATTAATTAGGCTAAATTTACTCTAGCCTAATTCTCATTGGTCCACTTCAAGGGTCATCCAATAGGAATTGAGCACACTTTGGGAGCAACTAGCTTAGGCATCTGACATGTGTCCTTCATTCCCTTTGTGTAAAGGGGGCTTGTGTGTGTGTGTGTGTGTGTGTGTGTGTGTGGCTTTCTCTCTCATCCCCTACTTGCTAGGCTCGCCCCTCCTATGTAGGGATATGCAAGACTTTTTTTGTCACACACAAAGCATCCAATTCCTTAAGGTTGACCTGTGGACATAACCTTTGAATTTTGGAACCTTAGCATTTTGGAAGTCTTAATGGGCTGAACCTTAGGGTCTTCTGCAGATGGCCCCCCCTTTGGATCCCTATTGTGGCCAGTCTGCTAGCTTAACCAATATTCTAGCTTTTTCTCCCTTGGCACTTCCCCATATTATATGATCAGTTTAACATGAGAAAATCATTTAGGAGGATTAGATATTGATTATTATGACATGCCATAACACTTCTTAGGCTGTCCTAAGCCCTAGAAATAGGAGTTACAGCTTATCCACATGCACATAGGGTTAGATGTGCATGTGACGCTGCGGCACCTCGATAGCAATGTCTTTCCAAAAGTACTCAAAACATCATCTCAGCACGAAGCACACCAAAAGGACTTTTGACAACCCACAGCACTAAATCCCGATGGTCCTCCTCTAGGAATTTACTGGCGAACACTCACCCAAATGGCCACCATGGAAGCTAGGAAACACGTCCCCTTGCACGGAATTACGGCACACATCAACCTACTTGAGAAAAAATGTTTCCCTCCTCTTCAACCACAACTTCAAAGTGAACATTAGCCAATAAACATGTAGGCTTCCACAAATTTCTCTACACCAAATTGCCTACAGGCTATCATATCCTATACATTGCGGGAAACAGACTGTAGCTTCCAAACCACCGCTCCAAAAGGGGTGCTTTAAAGCTTGAAAATTCCTTTTAATTTTTGCAACAAAATACTGAACAAATTCAAAATTTCACCCCAACTATGTGCAAAGGTGGCTCAAACAGAAGGCTATCATAGCACAACTGCTTATAGAGAAGGCTAGTCAAGGGGAAAAAACTAGCATGAAAAAGCAAGAGGCAAACATAATGACTAAAAGCCTGATATTTTACTGAATATCACTTAATTTTTACTTAATTCTAACGTATATTTAAGTAGCACCTCAAACAACACACTTACGAGAACTTAAGGTAACCTGTCAGCCGACGACTTGCATTGCATGTACATGTACTTGCTAAAGTAAGTAAAAAAACCCACAAAAGGAAAGCCCACACACTATTTTGCCACACATTGTCATGTTCATATATACAAATTTACAAAAAATAGGGTAGCAAAAATGCACATATGATAGTTTGCCACACCCCATGCTAGCTAGATCATTTATGATCATCGGTTGAAAAGAGAAGTTGTAACCCAAGTGGTAGAAACTTCATTTCATCTTCATAATTAGCAATTGCACCAAAGTTTTCTTGAGAAGAAGGATCATCTTCAACCATGGCCATCAACCTTGCAAAATACTTCACTATAGCCATTCACACGTGCTTTATGAGGGGTACCATCCAAGTCCAAAAGCCTTTCTTTGATTGCATCGTGACCTTCATCTCTTCATAGTATTGCAAATATGCGAATCATGGCAACTTGTATAGTCCGTATCGAGGATAATAAGAGTCATATGCAAAACCATGCTCCGGGAGCTTGCTTCATGCCATAAAGAGACTTCCGCAACCTGTAAACTTTGTCGCTTGATGAAGGTTGCTCCACATACGCCTCCTCCTCTAAATCGTTGTTAGAAAGCTTAACATCCATCTGAAACAGTGGCCATCTATGATGAGTGAAACCGGCCCGTAGGGCGGTAGACTTTAGCTTTCACCTGATCATTATTTAAACTTTACGGTAGAAAGGAACTTCACGAATAAGCCTGTGTGTGATTGGAGTTCAACACTTCAAAACAAACCACGGCTTGGCAACTAGAGCGCTTCCAAGCATACCCTGTTGGCCCCAAAGACTGGCGCCTCTTTCGGTATTTCTTTATTCTTATTACACTTGAGAAAAACCTGTAAACTTCTACAAGCTGTCCCATTTTTATCGGGCTGAAACTCCCCTACTCTAACCCAATTTCGTCAGCAGACAAAATCCCAAGTAATCAGTGACTTTCCACGCACTTTACAAAACTTGGCGAGAAATTACAGCACGCTGAAATCTCTGTTTTTGGCCTTCAGTTTGCACCAAAACACCTGTTTGGTGATTCCCTAGCTTTCCCGAAGCTCTTGGACGTGCATACATCAAACCTGGCCAAAACCCTAAATCTGCAAAAAATTACAGCAAGCTATAATTCTCTATTTTACGCTCCGATTCGCGTGCCGATCAATCTTGTGGGTAGCCCTCGAGCTCCCGTACCTATAGGGTCACTTGCCCTTTGAATTAGACGAGATTCCTAGCCTGAAATCTCTCTAAATTGTCTTGTACAAGCACCCACGGCTTTCTCGAGGCACGCAAAAAACTCTCCATTTTTGCATTCCTTCATGATGGAACTGTGCGTACCTAAGGGAATTAGCAATTAGCTAATCCGGTTCCTGTACAGAAGGCTCTTGCCTTGGCAAACGCTCATAAAAGAGCAAGGGAGAAGGCAAGCTTTCCATTAAAGCTGTGAGCACCTGCACCCACTACACACACACACACACACACTGTGTAGCACACTTATGAAGTCCCAAAATCAGCCCCCACTAAAAAATGGGCGCCCCCTCTTGGATGAGGCTTCTGGAAAGTGTGTGTTGACCTGCATGCAACTCCCCTACTGCCAAGTGTCCATTTGACTCCCTTTGGTTTAATTTCCTAGTACCCACCAACTTTAAAGTCCTGCCGAGGGGCCTAAATGACTTTGAATTGAGTCTAGCCAACCTTTTACCACTCGGATTTCAGTGCCGACTAGCCCGATTATCTCGTGGCGACCTGCCCTTCCTAACTCTCGGCCAACGGCCATTTCACACTGGCCATGCAATGTCCGGTCATTTGTGATTTTAACAAGAGGGTCCCAAAAATCAAATAAAAATCAAGGAAAAGAAACCAGCAAATATATATAGTGGTTGTCACAATCTCGTGACATGGAGCAAAAATTGTTCGAATAGTCACCATCCCTTGTAGTCAGTGCAAAGGTCTTGTCATAGTCTACTCTGTGTGTCTGAGAAAAGCCCTTGGCAACGAGGTGTGCCCTGTGCTTATACAAAGACCCATCTGATCTGTACTTCATTTTGTAGACCCACTTGACACCAATCCCCTTCCTCTTTGTTTCTTTTTGTTTGATTTTGTTTTTCAATGTTTTTTCTGTTTGGCTGCTCATTGCTCGTTCTACAAGTTTCATCAGTAGGTTTTCTTTTGGTCATTGTCATCAGAGGCTACCTTCTTGGAGTTCCCTTCCCAACTTTGGTCTTTAGGAGCCACCTTCAGCAAATGGACTGGTCTCTATTGTTGTTGATAGCTCCTTGTTTGCTCCAGTGCAGCGCTTTGCTACTCACCTTGTGGCATCCTCCTGCAGTCGCTTGGTGGTGTCGGCTGTCTCTTATCCATCATCTTCGTCATCGACTGCTCCTCCATTTTGTTTATCCATTGTCTTTTTCTGTCAGATCATATCAGTTGGTGGGCATATGCCTGACGTCGAGATCTTGGAGATGTTCCTTGTCGTCTCCACCTCTGGTGGCTCAGGTTTTTGATATATAGTTGCAGTGTGCGCTTTTGGTGGAAGTGCCTATCTTGCAGAGGCTGCTGTCATCCTCTCTCCTTTTAGCTTGCCAAGGCACTTTTTACTCTCTTTAGGATAGGTTTTTTTACCTTGGCTTTCAGTTTCTACAGTTTGCTTATGTGGCTAGTTGTATCTAGTTTTCTGGTTTGTCACCTTTGGGCCTGCTCTGTAAACAGGGATGTACTTACCCCTCAGATTTGGCAGCATTTGGGCGTTCTGACGGAACTTTCAAGTAATAGAAATCCGCCTCTCTTTTTTTTTTTTGAGAGAGAGGGGGGGGATGGGGGGGTGTGCGCTTAGTACATGCAAAAGAAAACACACAACAGTAAGGACATTTTGATTGATGATTTAATCAGACAATTTTTTTATTAATCCATTAGAATAAATTAGTCACAACTTGGATTCTTATATTTCATGTGTCGTCTGCCCAATAATGTTTTTCCATAGATTCTTTAATTGATCCTTCTTTTACCTCAAATAAATGAAGGAGGCAAAATATCATTTGTTCTTTATTTATATGGAGTAAATAGAATCCAGACTAATGGAAGCGAGTTTTTTTTGTTAGTACTCACATTCTAATTGATTGCAAGATAGGTCTATGATGCAGTTGTGGGTGATGTTACTATAACCACAAAACGGATGGAAAAGGTCGATTTTTCACAACCTTACACAGAGTCTGGACTTGTAGTGGTTGTTCCATTGAAGAACGTACATTCTAGTAATCCATGGGCGTTTTTGCAACCTTTTACGGCAAGAATGTGGTTTGTCACTCTAGCATTCTTTATCTTCACGGGGCTTGTGATTTGGATGCTCGAACACAAGTGGAATAAAGACTTTCGTGGCCGCCCAAAGAAACAAGTAGTGACTGTCTTGTGGTGAGTTTCAATTTTCAAGTGCCCCCCAGTCTACCTTTCCCCTTCTTTCACAAGAATCCCCCCTCTCCCTCCTTTTAATTTTCATTAAACCCAATTGCAACAAGCATGACAGACCATCTGTGTGTGTGTATTTATGGTCATATTCTTATTTGTAGACAAATATCAGAGTTCTTAGCATATGTTATTACAAGGTGGCTACTGACAGTCTCTTTTTGTGCAGGTTCACTTTCTCAACTCTCTTTTTTGCGCAAAGTAAGTGTTTTGCCTGTGGTACATATATGGATACGTTTTGCACTTGATGTGACAAAGACTTGACCCGTGCAGGAGAGAAGACAAGGAGCACATGTGGAAAGCTTGTCATTATTATATGGTTGTTTGTGGTGCTCATAATCACATCGAGTTACACGGCAAACCTAACCTCAATCCTGACAGTACAAAAGCTGATTCCTGCCATTCAAGGTATCACTAGTTTACAAGCCAGCAATGTTCCTGTTGGTTACCAGACCGGCTCCTATGTCAAGGACTACCTAATTAGCATTAACATTGCAAAAGAGAGGTTGGTGCCTTTATCTACTATGGCGGAATACGAAAAAGCTCTCAAACAGGGCCCTGAGGGAGGAGGAGTTGCTGCAATAGTTGATGAAGTCCCGTACATGCAAGTGTTCTTGAGCCAGCATTGTGACTTCACCATAGCCGGGCGAGAGTTTACCAAAGGAGGATGGGGGTTTGTAAGTGTACTTGATTCTCGTTGTTCAATTGTATCAAGATTGTGGTTTGTTTGCCATGGTTGTATGCATCGTTTCTTAAAACTAACAACATTGCTAGTAAATAATACAGAGATAGAAAGACTTGAGTGATATTGGCACAAAAAATCAATACCATCTCTTATGGGATATTATTTGCATGCTTGTTTCAAAGCAACATTTCAAATAAAGAATGTAACCAAAATGCTGTATACATTACTTCTGCAAATCTTGAACTCCTTTATCATACATACACAGCATGTAGAGTGTGTAGTCACTATTACATTGTTACTGATGGGGCAGACTCATGGGCTCAAGCATAACTTTGCAGGCTTTTCCAAAGGACTCAGAACTACTTTATCATACATACACACAGCATGTAGAGTGTGTAGTCACTATTACATTGTTACTGATAGGGCATACCCATGGGCTCAAGCGTAACTTTGCAGGCTTTTCCAAAGGACTCAGAACTGGCTATTGACATGTCAACAGCCATTCTCAGCATGTCAGAGAGTGGTGAAATGCAAAGGATTCATGATTTGTGGTTGTCAACAACCCAATGTGATTCAACTAACATGCAAGTAGAGTCTAACAAGCTGGGTTTGGGAAGCTTTTGGGGCCTCTTTTTGATCACAGGTTTGGCATCTACAGGAAGCCTTTTTGTTTATATGGCCAGGCTACTTTGGCTCTTCTTGCGACGACAAGAGGGCCCTGGCATTGAGACAAGCAATAAGTCAATGTCGTCCCGGAGTGCCCGCTTCTGTAAAGCTTTTGCCTCTTTTGTGGCTGAGTCGCATCTTCGCAGCATGGAACAGAATGGTGGGTCTGCCCATGGTTCAAAGAAAGAAAAACCTAAAAAGAGGGAGTTTGTGTCTCACATGGATGTTGAGTTGCTCCAGACTGATGGCAGAGATGGTACTTAAATGATGAAGCTTTTATTCTCTTGAATGATAATGTGACAGTGGTGCCATGTATCTAATATCCAAGTGTAAATCAGGTAATGTGTAACAAAGCTCCTTGTAAAATCTCTTGTGCAAACTGTATACTTCATTGTTTTAGGAAAGCATCAACATGCTCTCGACTCGATGCTACATTTTCTCAAGCAACTCGTGTTTTTTGAAGACACGGCCACCCTAAATTTTATCTTAAAGATGAAGTAGAGGGTGACACAATGAAGGCATGTTTAAAAAGATGGTAATCTTGGAGTCTCAGCTACTGAAAAATAAACGGGGGTAGTGTTTGGCGTTATGCCTAATTGTAATTTGGAGCTCTTATGGAGCTGTAAGTAATGTTTTAAAGAGGGAAGTGTTCATGTGTAGACTGGTACCCTGTAAATGACTTAACAAGTGAGCAATGGCTATGAATGACTTTGACCTTTTCTGTTGGGAAAGAGGTTAAGGAATATCAATAGCATTTTCAAAACTTGTTGCAATGGGGCTCCAGAAGGCAAGATGAAAAGACTATTTACTCCCCCAAGAAGGAAACTTGCTTCTTGCCCCTGCCGGGTTGGCGGTGTTTGGGGCCTATTTTCCTCCAGTCAGCCCAAGCCCAAAAAGCTAAGGTAAGCAAACACAAGAGATGTTAAAGAATTCAAGTAGGCCTGCTTGGAAAGAAAGAAAAATCATGTTAAATAAATAAAGAATGATAATCATAGGGGGATGTGTGTGTGTGTGTGTGTGTGTGCGCGCCACATCAAGCTAGCAAGCTAGCCATGTAATTTGTGCCAAAATACAAGAAACTTTTGTGAAATGTCTCATGTTTGGTGTCCTTGTCAGTGTATTTCATGGTCACCGTGAAACGCATTTTGGCAGGTCCGGATAGGTGCAATTTCGGTCCCACATTTTATTGGAATTAAACATTAGATTGAAAGGTCTTGTAGTGAAACAACACATTTCAAGAGTGAAGCATTTTGCAGTGATGCTTGCCACTAGATCCGTGAAGCTTATTTAAATTTCAGAATTGTACCTTTATCCCAGATCTTAGGAAGCGTGTCAATAAGATGTTTTGGCATGATGCACAACCCACCAACCCTATGTAGAAGAGTCTTCTTAACACTAGCTTAATAAATGGTAGCGCGAAATTGTGAAATGTGTTTGGTGTAGACATTGTGTTCCCCCCCCCCACCCCCCCCCCCCCAAACCCCCCCTTTTGTTTTGTTTGGTTATTGCTTGTCACATAAATGGCATATAGTGTTTCAATGCGATCTGAATTTGAAGAATGACACCTTCTATTAAAAATGAACAACGGCATAACCCGAGAAAAGAAATAGACATGACCTATTGTCTACGTATCCTTGTGCGACAGCAGTAGTGGATTTGTGTGGCCAGTGTTTTCTTGGCTTTGTAGAATTACCCATGTTGCAATAGGAAAACCACCCAAACTCACATTTCCTTAATGTCTTAACATTTTGTAGGTTCCCTTTATTTTGGCTAGTCAACATGTTAAGATGTAATTTAAAAAAGCTGCCACAACAAAGTTAATAGAGGTTGAGAAAAGGGTGTCAAAAATGCAATAGCTGAACATGAATTACATTGCTTTGAAAGGTGGGAGGTGAAGCATGCCAGATCTAAACTCTATAAATCTCATGTTGATGATTGAGGTCTGCCTCTTTAATCAAGCTCATTGACTTACCTTTGGACAAACAGATCATGTATGTTTTAGATTACATGCCAACAACTAGCTTAAACCAATGGAGAGTGAGAGCATGGTTAGGTGGTGCCCAAATTCCACTCACTTATTGGTTTTTTGTATGACTTCTTCCACTTGCCACGACACAATGCAAGTTACAGAAGAAGAAGATAGTTTTGATAGTCTCAATAATAATCGGAGCTACATGGAATCGTGTGAGGTGACTACTCTCTAGAGCCCTTCCGCCTCTCTCTCTCTCTCTCTCTCTCTCTCTCAAGTAGAGTTGGCAAGCAAGCACACTCTCAAACTCAAAACGTACTGGTATGAAAGGTTAATGCGGACAAATGAGACTAACGTTCATGATTAAAGTACTCAAATGGACACAAAAGAGCACAAATAATGCACACCTTGAAATTGATTGATGAGCTAACTCAAAACTTTATCTCAAAAGTGTATAGGGTAAAGGAGCCACTTTAGAGACACTCAAGAAAAAAAGTGTAATTTTGGGCGGGATTTTGCAAGTTTGGTCATATTTGAATTTTTAAAATTGCATGAGATTCCTCATGCAAAGGCGGATTAGGTAATACCATGATTGATGATTTAATTTGGGCAATCAATTTGAGAAAGTTTAAATTTTGAGGTCTTTTAGGGGTTAGAGACACCCAAGGCCCAATAGTGGGACAGTTTTCATCAAATCACAAGTTGACACATAAGCAAGATTCCTAGTATATTCTAAATTTTTGTCTCTAAATTGGAACGTGTATGACTTTTAAAAGGCCCCCGTGTTACAACTGGCTCCTTTACCCTACAACTCAAGCTTCTTTCTTATGTAGGTGTCAAGATGACATCTCTCTCTCTAATACCCCTAAGAAGAGGGCTTGACCTACCACTTATGTGGACACTTTTGGCATGATGTACAATTCATTTGGGCTCTTGCCCACACAGTAGTTATGCATAATAGTCACAAGCCACACACAAGGTAAATTTTCTCTTAAGCTCCATGTAGACGAGATGGTTCATTCACCTAGGCTAACCAAGAGATGACATATAGGACAAAGCCCTCAATTACTAACAACCCTCCCCTTGGGGTTTGGCCTATGACACTAAAAACACTCAAGAAGGTACTCTCTAATCCAAGAACTGACACAATTCAATCCAGGAGGGAAAATGGCAGCCCTAATCCAGGAGACCATCCCCTAGAGACAAAGACAAATAGAACATCCCAATTTATGAGACAAAGTATAACATCTTCAGTCAAGGAGACAATAAAACGCCTACCCTTGAAAAATGTAGGCAATAATGAAACCAAGCCAATCCAAGAAGCTACTCCGAATTTGACTACAATGCAAGAGAAGACGGGAAAACACGTCTTTTGAAAGTGCCAATGTCCAAAGAAATGGTTTAATTCTTTCCTTTATTGCTGCTCTTCTTGTGTTGATTCTTGACTAATATTGTTGCTGCTACTGCTACTGTCCTTGATCTTGGTTGCGAAACAATCTTTCATGTGCCTAACTATTTTTCCTACACCACCAAAATCATGGCCTACCACTTTTATTGAATGAAAATTCAAAAGATATCATACCTAAAATTCACAAGAGTTTTTGTTATGCATGTTCAAATTACTTCGTAAAGGCTTTTACTTTAAAATTCTTCAAGAACCTCTTAAATATCACAATGAACTACAAAATGTGGTCCAAGTGAGTATGGAAAATTCAAAAAATTGCAAGGCAATGGAGGGGAGCAAATTTGTCGTCAATAAGGACTCTAAAATTTTTCTTGAAAAATAATTTGCAAAAGGGTAGACGCTTGGCCCATGATGGGCTAAGACCCCCTTCACTGCACATCATACACACTTCAATTAATGTTTGTAGATCTATCTCTACAATCTCACACCTGGTGAAGATTTCATAGAATGATAAAATCTAAGAATGTAGAGACATCACTGTAAGGAGAGACAAAACTTCACATTTCAAAGATTTAATAACCTTCACCTCACCCACATCTTATGGAAGTTTAAAGTGGATATGAAGCCTCTAATATCAAACGGAATAACACTCAATATGGGAGATTGTTGGAAAAATTGAGCATTATCCATAGCATGGGAGTACACCCTTATTACATGCATCAAATGTGGCACAAGAGAAAGTGGTTGATATAGGTAAACCTACTGCATGACCATACACACGAGCTACAAGCTCTATAAAGCATCATAAAGAGGTGCTTTCTAGAGAGACTTCAATATGTCAACTTTCTAGTTTTCTCTCTATATATCTATGACGAGACTCTTCTCTCCTCCATCTTCTTCGCTCTTGGTTTATGAGCTACCCCAAATCCAAAAATTTCTGAAGCGAATGCCTCTTCTTATGGATGTGGTTCTCTATCATATCATTGTTAAAATCTCCACACATCTTCTCTCTCCCATCTCCCTCACCCATGGTTAATGAGCTACCCCAAATCCTAACATTCCTATAGCATGTGAATACCTCTTCTTATGGTTGTATTTCTCTATCATATCATTGTTAAAATCCCCACACATCTTGACATTATCTATCATAGGAAGAATGAACTTCAAATGGGGGAAATTGTGCATGAAATTTGACCATGTGGCTTGCAAATGCTCACATTTTGCGCTCCAATTTAGACAGTTATGAGTAATTACTTTGTAGACTTAACATAATGCCAATGTCTAGAGTGGTAGTGCTTAGTACTTGAAGTTGCAAGACTGTGTCATCCACAATCTTCAAGCTTGTGAGAACCTCTTTATATCTTTGCATGGTTTCTTTCCTTGTAATTTGCAGTTTTAAAGATACATAAACCTCAAACTGCCTAGCCTCAACTATCACCAAGACATGTAACATTCATTGTATACAATTTTCACCACTTGACGAAGAGAATAAGAGCAAGGTCGACCTATTGCTTGATTTCTTTTGAAGATCAAGAAGGTTTTGCCCATGGGATGTTTGGTCTTTGAGTCCTCAACGGGTGGATGCATACCTCTATATTTGACCAATCAATGTGTGCTTCCAAGAGGATATACTTGATGCATTGCCATAACCTCTCAACTTAATTTGTTGTGTTCACATTCCCATGGTTGAAAAGCCTTCCAAAGTTGGCCATCTTTTCCTCCACATGTAATGCTCACCACACCAATCATATGGAATTATTTTGTGGTACCCTTTATATCCTTGTTGCAACACTTGGTATCCTGTTTGTTGCAACATTTGGTATCTTCCTACAAAATATTCCTCTATTGCACTATGCATGAAATTTGACATCTCCATTCATATCTCCTCTTGCATCTCCTGGGGAGCCTAGACTAGAACAAAAGACAATATGGAGAAAAGTAAATAAAAAGGCAAGTGAAATTTTTTGTTGCATCATTTATGTGAGAATATTATCAACCTATGCTTTCTTTTAAGGAACCAACACAATAACACATGACAAACTATTTGACGTTGGTATCCATTCACCTCATGCACCCAACAATATGGGTTCTCATCTTTAACCTTAAGTAAAGTTTCTAATTCTTGTCATTATTTATCAACAACCAAAGCACTAGATTAAATATTTGGATGTTCTTGGATCTGTAATTTCATCAAAAAATTGCTCTAGGTAGCATTATCTCCATGTAAAGTGACACACATAGGAAATACCTTCATAGCTTGAAAATTGTTGAAATTGTGTTCTTCCACTACAACAAGAATTTTTTGAAGTGGAGCTATGGAAATAATCTCAAATGGAATGGTCAAAACTCTTGGACGTGCCAGTGACATATAAAGAGATTTTGGCATCAAGTGTCTAAGTCCATGAGTACACTTACCATCCACAAGTAGTCTATCTCATAAAATTGGGGTTTTGTCATAAGGAAGAGGATCCATGTATGGATCAACCATTATACAAAATCTTGTGTTTGCAAGGAAGATCCCAACAACTTCGTGACTCCCCACCCTAATGGATGTTACACTATGCTCAATCATGTCTGTTAGATATTCCTTACTAGATCTACACCTATGTGCCTGGGGGGGTTCATATGATATGTTTAAGTATAGCATGGAGATCACCTAGAAGTGTTTTATATGTTTTCAAAATTTACATAGTTATATGTACAAGAGGGGTAAAAAATGAAAACTTGGAAAAAATTTACAAATTTATGAAATAGAAGGTGTCATTTTATTCGTGGTGAACGTGTATGTAGAGGGATTTCATAAACACCACTTGAACGCACGTGCTATAGGTAATTTTGGAAGGTGAAACCCCCGGGCTTGTGTGAAGCTTAAAAAGAAAATCTTGATATACTAGAGAGAATTCTTTCCCTCTAGTCGACATCATTTATAATGCTCAAACCTACATCCATAGACTTGAAGGATCTTTGCCTAGATGTTCTCACAATCCGTTAGAGTTTACTAGCAAAGAATACGATCCTACATATTAACAAAGCTGGCTCAAACTACACATAGATAATGTTATAATGTAGCAAGAATGGATCTTGGTAGATACCCTAATTACTCTCACAAGTCACACTGTACAACCTCGTAGAGGTACTCATACGGTTATCCATGGAAAGGACACAATATTCCTCTCAAGGAATCTTCTGATGATAACAAATGAAAAGTGGAAGTACAAGTCAAACATCACTTATAGCATAACATACAAACTTCATAAAATCACAAAATTGGAAAAAACAACCTATATGGAATAGAATTGGGGTCTACTACCAAAACTCTAGTAAGCAAGGACTATTTGACAAAAGTCTCCCTTCACTTCCAACTAGATCACACAATCTTAGTGTCCCATACAACCAAATGTCATAAATAGGTGATGTGAAATCTAACTAGTTCTTACAATCTTGGCATTCCATACCATCAAAATTGCATAAACATCTACTGTGAAGGAAAACTATTTCATACATTCTTGGTATTCCATGTTGAGATACCAAGATTAGCACAAGGTACATGTGGATGACTTCTCAACACATTTACAAATGGCAAAAGGTAGTAGACAAGAGGACCATTGCTAATGGTACTACACTAGGATTTTGTTGACTTGGTATACCTATGGGTAGTGATGGCTCTTATCTTGCTATATCGCTCACTAATGGTTCACATTAATTGTTGTGCAAAGCTATCTCATCTTGCTATACCTTGTTCTGAGTAGTAAAGAAGAAGAAGAAACTTTCATTCACCATCTCCATTGTGTGCTCTTTTGGTTTTGTGTGTTTGTTCTTGCAAGAGCTAAAGCTCTTCCCTTCTCTCTCTCTCTCTCTCTCTCTCTCTCTCTCTCTACATGGTATAAAAGCCTAGTTTTTGGCTAAGAAGATGTGCATAGGAAGAAAGAGGAGCTGAAGAAGCAATT
The DNA here is from genome assembly GCF_014529385.1 of Adiantum capillus-veneris. NCBI lineage: Eukaryota > Viridiplantae > Streptophyta > Polypodiopsida > Polypodiales > Pteridaceae > Adiantum > Adiantum capillus-veneris. The sequence goes on along the minus strand of NC_140952.1, from coordinate 54,581,065 downwards.
GATGGTAAGCATTTTTCCATTCTCCTCCCTTGCGTGTTACACCCACCGCCATTATTTTTTGGGAGGTGTTGGCAAATATCTCCAATTTTGAATGGGAGACTGTGCAATTTGGGATAGTGTATAGGCCTTCGACTAACACTTTGTAGTAAGATTTCCATTTCGAGCGTGTTTTGGCCCCTGTTTTGGAGTTAGGGTTCGTTTGCATGCAAAATTGCAGAGGTTTGGATCTCTAGAATCTCCTCTTTTGGCGTCGTATTGGTGCTGTGTGATTTTCAACTAGATAGTTATGTGATTAATGGGTATATGTATACATATGGTGGTCATAATTGTGACAAATACATACTATTTTTGGTCCATTAGATTTTTTGTGAAATTTTTGAACTTCTGTAAACTTTCCTAACGATTATGAAATGAACCAAATTATCAGTGAGAAGATAGAGAAGAACAACTTCCATGCTTGAAATTTCATAATGAATAATTATTGGGAATACATTTAGGGTGAGCAAGAAGATGCACTAGCATTGCCCAAGGAGAATCCAACTCCTTAACAATTGAACACTTTGAACATTGGAACCAAGGAAAACGGAAGTTCATGTAATGGATATTTATTAGTATATACAATGATTGGGTATATGCAAGATGCCAATTCCCCCAAGGAAGCTTGGAATAAAACGCTGCAATTGAAGGTAGAGCTATATATTATGCAAATAAGGGGTTAGAGTTTGAAGATTAAAGAAATATGTGAATCCCTTGCATCTATTGGTGTTGTTGTTGAGGATGATGATGATGAGAAGGTAGACGCCTACTTGCATGGTCCGGAACCAACATACAAGCAATATAAAACTTCTACTTATACTCAGAGAACATCTATTCTCAATGTGGAAGAGGAAAACATTTGTGTAGAATCATCTTCACAAGGTGAAAATATTTTTGAATAGGTCTTTTACAAGAACATAGGTAGAGGTAGAGATATAGGTCAAGGAGGTGTTCATGGTCGTGGAAAAAAAATTCAAGGCAATCAACAAGTATATAATAAAAAAATATACATCACTTGTGATAAGGGGTAATTTTTGAGGCAAGGGGAGTCAAAAGTTATGAAATTTTTCACATACTTGATGCAAATAATAATGATAGGGGATGTTGGACATGTAGCAAACATGTAGCAAGCAAGACACTTTGAGTGTGACAATCTAGAAAGAAGGTAACAAGACAACTAAACAACTACAAGTAGTGGTGTAGTCGAGCTAGAGAGGTTGTATACTACACAATATATGACAAACACTATACCTACCACTATATCAAAATGTGCTCATTATGTATGGTATGTGGATTATTGTGCATTGAATCACATGGCCAACCTTGGTGAATGGTTTAAGGACTTGAAAACTTTGGACAATCTTGGTTATGTTGAGACTCGAGATGATGTAGTGCATCCTATTGCATGAGTTGCCCAGAACATGTACTATATGTGCCAAATATTACAAAGAACTTAGTGTCTAGTGGAAAATGGTTGAATAGAGTTTTGGAGGTCAAGTTTATTTTGATGGTCAATATGCAAAAGAATATAAGAAAAGTATAAGGCTCGTTGCATAAGATAAGAAGGTGCTTAGAATGTTCCATTTTTATAAACTAAGTTCGATTCTTTGAGGGAGAGTATGATGGACGCCACCGATGTCCAAGCTCCCATGAACTCCTTTGTGTGTATGTATTACAGACTCTTTGCATAGTGTGTGTGTGCACGATTTGGGGGGGGGGGGGGGGTTGGGGTGGTGTGTGTGTGTGTGTGTGTTTTACACACTCCCTTAATGTGTACACACACACACACTTTCCTCAAAAGACGCTTCAAAGCTATGGTTTTTATTTTTGCATGGATCTAAGAAGCTTCGTATTTTTGTTTTTGATTCTGTCAAAGTTGAAGCCTTTTTCTCCACCATTTACAAGCCCAAAGCCTCCAAGACTTTTGCTTAAGTTCCAAGACTTTTGCTTAAGTTGATTTTCCCAAAAGCCTAAGACAAAAGTAGAACATTGAGAAACTAAAGTTTCAAGCTTCACATTTCTTTCGAATGCTTCACTTTTGCTTATTTTCCAAAGCAACACACCTTAGCTTTCAACATTTCACCTTGGCAATCTTGGGTGGCAACTTTGTTTGTTTGGTGGCACCCTTGTTATGTTGTCCCAGTGGATGGTTCCTCGCTTGTTGGTGGATTCCTGGCGGCTTGACCTGTTGATGCTCGGAGCCATCAGATGATGGCGTCTTTTGAATGTGCTTGACTGGGGAGAGTGTGTCTCATGTGGTAGGTGACGCACACGCGGATGACAGATAGGTTTTTCTCTACCTATGTTTTAATTTTATGTTTATTATGAGTCCTTGTTGTATCGGGTTTACGTATCCCCTGTAAAAAGCCAAACATTATGGACTGGTATGTGGCAGCTGGGTTTCTTGGCGTCCCTATAAAAAGCCGATCTATGGACTCTGTGGTGTTTTCGAGTGTTTCTAGATATCCTAGCTCGATTTGAGCAGGGTTTGTGCTTGTATATTTTTTTGGTTTTTAATACAATACTCACAATATGCGAGTTCTGGAAAAAAAAAAAACATTTCACCTTTCCAAAGGCTTCAAGAAACATTTTTGTTTCTCCTACACAAACAACAAACAAAAGCCTAAAACATCCGGTTTTGCAATGATAGCATGGACCACACATGGAAAATTTACAACACAATTACCCAATGTCCAAGAGAGTGCCAAACACATGGCCTATGGAGAAAGGAATAGATTTGTCTTCAAGTGACTAAGCCGACAATTGTGTAATATTGTCCAAGTATCATTATCTTTGTCGTATAGTATTGTCGGGTTATCATTATCGCTATATTGGTGAATAATAGATTCTGCAAAATCTATGGAGGCAAAGATTGAGGAGCATTTTGCGATTTACGAAAAACAACAGGGATGATTTATGGGAGGGGGACTTCAAATTCTCAATTATGTGACGAGGCCTACAAAGTTCACATTGCAATAAACCCAATGTGTACTTACAAAGACTTCACTGATTGAGCAACACAAGGACATCCATACCTTGCATGCAAACAAGTCTACTACATCTACTACATATTTTGTGTATCTTTGGATTAGACGTAAACCACAATGTGTATATCCATCAATGTAAGCTCACAAATGAGAATCTTGCACGAGTGTTCAATTCTCATGTCACGATTTAGGTTGCATGTAAATTAGGGATTGAAAAAGAAAATTTCAAAAGAAATCAATGATCCTTGCAATTTGTGACTTTATTGATAATTGATATTTTGTTTGGATTTATCAATGGTGTCTAGAGCTATGGGAGCTGTTTTGGCGAAAGTGAATTGTTTGAGATGGTCTATTCCATGCCATATTACTATTTTCTTACCTCTAGGAGTGTGAAGAAATTGAGGTTCCTCATGATTATTGGGAGAATTTGATGGATCCCAAAGCAAAGGGTAGGAGAACAACTGTGGTGGCGGTAGTAAATTGTTTGAAATTGGTCAATGTTAATTGCATGTAGCATTTATTACCATTCTTGTAGCAATGTCAGGAAAATATTGGCAGATGTTTGCATAGCAATATTGTACCAATGCTTGCAGCAATGTCAAGAATGTATCGGTAAATGTTTGCAGAGCAATATTTTAGAAATGTTGTAGAAATTTCAAGGAAGTACTAGGAAAAGTTTGCAGAAAGGTATTATAATGTTCTTAAAAATGTCAAGAAAGTACTAGCAGATGTTAAAAGATGAGTCATTTTTTTACCATCTGGTCCTATTCACTCACACTACTTATAGCAATGTCGAGAAAGTACTGGTAGATATTTGCAAAGTGATAGTGTATCAATGCTTGGAGCAATGTCAAGAAAGTATTGGTAAATGTTTGCAAAGTAATATTTTATGCTTGTAGCAATGTCAAGAAAGTAATGGTAAATGTTTGCAGAGCAACATTGTAATGCTTGTAGAAATGTCAAGAAAGTACTGGTAAATGTTAGAAGATGGTTTTTTTTGCCATCTGATCATGGTCAAAGTTTATATCTTATAGCAATGCCATAAAATTCTTGGGACTTGTAGCATTTTGGTGTTAATAATTTTTATAAAAAACTCGACTAGTTTGTCCATGGTTTAAGAGATGCATCACACTAAGGAGGATTTTATTAAGTTAAGTTCTCTTAAAAGAAGATTTATATAAATATTTTGAAACCTACTAAGCTCATACAACATTTAGCTTAACCAAACAAACTATCAACCACTCAATCTATGGTGCATAACCTACATGGTTTATGAGAGTCATCACAAGGAGAAAGGTTTCAAAATCTTGTAATCTAGAACAATCATGAACTACGTGTTGAAGGATCAAGCATGTACAAGGAAACCAAGCTTTTCATTGACTTATCAAAAGCAGGTGAATTTACAAGTGGTATAGTACAATCGGAATCATTAGCATCTATATACATGCTCTTTCCCCTGTAGGTGTAGTAGATTCTCCTTTCAGGGAACTTCATTTTGCCAGCCATGAGGTTGAACCATGGTGCCCCTATGATAACATCCTCATGCTGGAGAGGAGAGATGAAAAAGTATTCTTTGTTGACGTAGCTTTGGACATGAAGCCTCAACTTCCCAATAAAAGGAGTAACGGAGGTTTGTTGTCCCTTGAAAGCACCATCAATAGTTATAGTATCTCCCATCTTGAAAGCTTGTATACCCAGCTTTGTGGCCAACTCCATTGATATGAAGTTGTGAGTAGAGCTAGGATCAAATAGGATGAAGGCATCATTCTCCCTCACCTTCCCCCAAGCATATGAAAGGGATGATCTTTTGCAATGAGCATCCTCTTTTGGAGCTTCGATCGTGGAAGCTCTAGGAGTCTCATTGCGGGCATTTCTTTTGAGGCAAGAACGATAGCCATGTCCTTGCTCCCCACACTTAAAACATTTGTGATCTTTTCAAAAAGCCTCTAGCTCTTTAAGAGAGAGTTTTTTTTAAACCTTTGTAAACTTATTTCTCCTTAGTCTTGTGGTTGTTGTTGTTGGATTTGCCTTGGGAAGAACTTTTAGCATTGTTCTTTCCCTTTGCATCATTTCGATCTTTGTTTTCCATGGGCTTGGCATTCCTTTTAGCCCCTTGTTGGAAATTGATACGGATGCAACCATAGTGTGGTGGATGACTTTGGTGATAGAACCAAGCCATTGAGAGTCGACATACTCGGCCATTTCTTCAGGTAATCCCGCACAAAATTGTTGCTTTTGCTCAGCAAAGTCTATCCCAAAGCTAAATACCAAAGCTTGTCTACATAATTATGGATAGACTCATGGGAGAGTAGCTTCAAGCTTCTCCATTCAGTAAGTACTTTGTCCTTGGCATTGCTTGCAATAAATTGCTTCATTATGGAAATTCATAGAGTTTTCCATGTCCTTGGGGCTTTGCCATTCCCACAGAGGCTAGCCCACCATTGTTGAGAAGATTTTTGAAAGTGCATAGCTACTACATGGCATAGCTTGGAGGATTCTCAGAAGCCCTAGTCTCCAGAGGCTGCATCGAATTTCTGGATGAAGGCCAATACTTTATTAGTAGCACCAAAGGTGCCATCATAGGTGAGAAAAGAAATACTCTTTCCTTCCTATTTGACTTATTAATCTTTTGGGACCTTTTCCAAGTAGGGTAGGATTTCAATATCCTTTCCTCTTGTATGCTCTAGGAGAACAACCGCTACTTTCGTCGGAAGAGGAGGAAGGTGAAGAAGAAGGATAAGAGGATGACCTCTTTCTTGCATTTTTCTTCCTTTGTTTCCTCTCTTCCCTTTTGGAGTGATGAGGAGAAGGACTATAGGATGATCTTTTTCTCTTGGAAGGAGTTGGGGGTCGTCGAGACCGTTGTCTTCGCGTAGTCACATCTTCGAATGAATTCGGAGATTCACTTCTTCCTCATTCATTGGATTTCTCCTCTTCTCTTATCGGAGAGGCTTCCTAAGCTCTCTCTCTTCTTGGAGAGGAAGGGAAATCCCCTAAGCACGAAGTTGTTGAGTAACTTCAGCTTGCAAGGGAAGATTGCCTACAGCTTGTTGCAACCTAGTAACAAGATAGTTCACAAACATTGGAATATCATCAGTAGCACCTTCATGTGCATAATTAAAGTTTTCAATATTCATTCTACTCTGTTGATTATTGTCAGCCATGCTAATTAAACTTATTGTATGCTACTTTGTGCATTGGTACACTCAAAAACCTTAGTTGCTAGTCTTCTTTACCTTTGAAAATTAGCTCTCAAGCAGCCACACCCGTGGTTTAGAGACTGTTGATTGCAAAAAGTAGTGGAGAGGGTCTAACACTGCCCATTTGATTATGGTTCTTGTTGAGCTTGCTAGTAGCTCAATAATGGTTAAGTCAAATACAAGCCCCGAGAGACTCCATTATTAAGTATGTAGTTCCCAAAAGTGTACCTCGAACTAACTCCTTTTCAACCAGGATAATAGATCAATGTCCCACTTACGCTCTTGCAATGAACATGTCCAACCTTTCATGGACAACTTAAGGACCTCTCTTCTTAAGCAAGAAAAGAGAAACCAATAGCTCTGATACCGATGTAATGGAAATGGCCTATGAACATTGAGAATAGCAGAATTAAGAAAATTGTAGTGAGCATTTTTATGAGACTACTATGAGAAAATAGAGGGTGAACTTGATTAGAGGTTCCGACAAAACCATTATACTTAATTAACTTGGCATGAACAATACTTTGCAAGAGAAAGAATTAGAGAACTTGACAACAATTGAGGACCGTATTTATGTGGATCCGGTCCCCCATCCAAAAGGCTTTTGTATTATAATTTCTCCCATAAAGAGAGACTTAGTACAATACAAGCTTTGTGTTCCTTGAAACCTTGATGGTGCAATGAAGATAGAGAGCTTCATGCGCCACAATAAGGCCGTAACTTAGCTAAATGAAAGCATTAACTTGTCCCCGGTCTCAGTCCCAAGACCTTAAACACCTTCGAAGGTGGAGAGAGCTAGCAAGGAATGAGGGTAGGAAAGAGGAAGAAGAAGCATTCTTACGAGAAAGAAATAGTTCCCCACTTATCATCACTCTTATTGCTTGGCATAGCATAATAGCATACTGATGATGATGAAGAAGATGGAAAGCTTAAGCATTGAAGCATGGCTCTTTGTTGGATTTGCATTCCATACCCAAGATTGTTGGTGTAGGCTCTCAACTTCTCAACAAGCTTGGAGAAGGAGATGAAGTTCTTGTACTTAGCACTTCACACAATGAGAGTGTGTGTGAGTGTGTGGGAGAGACTATACCCCTCAAGATAGCCCCCAAGTTGCTTGGGTCAACCCCCTCTTTTAGCCCTTGATTGAAGCTCATTGGCTCTCCCAAGCGTAGCCAATCACAAGCCTTGGTCACTAGTAGAAATAGAGGTAGTCCTTGGACAAGTGTCCTCCTTTCCCCTTTGAGAGAGAGGGCTTGGAAAAAGCTTAACAATTCATTTAATTAATATAAATTCTCATTGGACCTCTCTAAGGGTCAACCAATAGGTTTTAGGCACACTATGGGAGCAACTTAGCTAGGGCCTTGGCATGTGTCCCTTTTGCCTCTTTGAGCAAGGGGTACCCTTTGGGTGAGGGAGTAGTCACTCAACCCAACCCCCTACTCTCATGGCTCGCCCCCTCCTTTGTAGGCATTGTTTTGACTTTCAAGTCCTCAAGCACCTCAAACACCTTACTCACAAGCATGGGATTAAGTGCATGGCCTCTCTCTCTCTCTCTCTCTCTCTCTCTCTCTCTCTCTCTCTCTCTCTCTCTCTTGCCCCTAGCCTCAAGTGCTCGCCCCCTCCTTTTAGGGATTGGATTTTACTTCAAGCACATGCCTAGCTTGACCAAGCACCTTAGTCATCAAGCATCTCAAGCATAGGTCTAGCTTAACCTAAGGTCTAAGGACTTTTACACTAACCTTTGGAGGTCTTTAATTAAGCTCCTTTATGCACACATTGTTCTTCAGTAGACCATCTCCTTTTGGCTCCGTGTTAAGCTTGGTCTAAAATCACATATCTATATTCTAGCTCTTATTTCCCTTTTATCTTTCCATATCAAATAATCGGTTTAACATGAGAAAATCATTTGAGTAAAGCTAGATACTAGATCTTATGACAATTTTCCTTCTGTCTCATAAACTTCATGGATTCCATTTTTCAATTTCCACCATTATATTTATAGTCTTCAAGCATGATACATGTTATAACTGGTCCCATAGGCCAATCTAACCTTTAAGGATGATCTCTCTCTCTCTCTCTCTCTCTCTCTCTCTCTCTCTCTCTCTCTCTCACACACACACACACACACACACACACACACACACACACACACACACACACACACACATATGCACGCGCGCGCATGCACACACACACATGCATGCATGCATGCACACACGCACGCACATACATCCATGTGTAGAGTGGATAGTAGCTTGCCTGGAGCTCATGTGTGCATACACATATATGACTTGTCATCGTGGCTCATAGTATCTAAAAATTTGATGTTGCGGTTGAAGAAATGGCCCCAACTCAATGCCTAAATAGGACAAGCAATCTCCTTTTTCTCAATCTCTTTAAAGAAAATTATAGATAGCTATGATTGCTCTCTTTCTCTCTCTCTCTAGGATTGATCTTGAGACCATTGAATAGGTCTTTGAGATCTCATTGGATTAAGGGTGTAGGAACAATTTGAAGGGACATTAAAGTTCTACAAAACAAATATTCAATAATTGAACTTATGGATGGAGAGAGAGAGAGAGAGAGAGAGAGAGAGAGAGAGAGAGAGAGAGAGAGAGAGAGAAGAAAAAAAAGAAGAGATTTTAATGCCATAGGAACAATCTCAAAAGATATATCTAGCTTGACTAAGAATAAAGTTATTCATGTTTCATCTTTAGACTCTCTCTCTCTCTCTCTCTCTCTCTCTCTCTCATGTGTGCACACACAAGTCTTGATAAGAGGAGAATTTAGAACATTGTGAGAATGAACATTTTGTTCTCTCTCCCCCTTCTCCTTACTGTGTCATTCATCGGGCGCTAAAAAGTTGTACTCTCTCTCTTTGGTTTAATTTTTGACAGGCACCCTTGCTTATCAAAATTCAAATAATTTTTAGATTTTTAAAAATGGCCCACAATTTACTGCTTAAAAATAAAAAGACCATAATACCCAAGAACTGGTAAAAAACCCGTCGATAGGGCAATTTCTTTCTCCATTCGGGATGTCAATGTCAAGATTGATTTTTGATAGGCATTTTATCCATTTCAAGGCATTTTGCTCATTTTTAATGGGGTGAAAAATGTTAGCTTCCCTTTAAAAGATACACTATATATGCTAAGAAAATCCTAATATCTTGAAAATTTGAAGGGCAAGGGTGCACATAGTGAGATGGAGTCTCTATGAGCTCGATCATTAGGACCAGACCGTTCACAAGGATTTATGAGAGGTGCATCACAATCATGTTGTGCCAAGTGATTCCATCTATTGTTGTTGGCAACCTATTGAATGAAAGAAGGTTTAGGGTTGCTAGATAGAAATGCATCAATGGATTTTTGCAAAGTTCTAATTTGGACAAAGATGAAGCTCAAGGCACTTTGGACAAAGTTGAAATAAGTAGGGCAAGTTATTGAAATCTATTCAAGCTCATCAATAGAAACTTGAAGCAGTCAAGAGTGAAGGGGTCCTTGCTTCCAAAGCCATCAATTGTTCAACAGGCCAGGCTCAGAATCAATTCCAAGGTCATGGAGATGCTTGAAGAGTCTTTTGACATCAATGTATAGCATGGTAAGAAGAAAGACCTCAAGTTTAACTCTTTCAACAATTTGTTCTTTGACTTGAGAACTTTATAGAGAGTAATGATAAAATTAACATACGGAGGTCAATAGGCAAGCCATTTTTGTCATCAAATTAGATGAGAGTGATATTGTGAAGGGTAAAAAGCTTGAGAGAGTACTAATAACCTTCATGAATAGAGCTATTCATATCACAAAGGAAAAAAACCCTAAAAGTTTTAGTTTGCAGTTAGAGAAGAACATTTGGTGGTTGGGTGCTTTTGAGGTTGATAGTGAAGATGTCAAATGTGTTGAATTGGGTATTCCACCACACTAGTATCCTTGCAATAATCAAAGCTCATGGAAAGTTGAGTAGGGGTTCATCTAAAGTCTAGTACAACCAATGGAAGACTCTATACAATGATGTGAAGGACCATGGAGTTGATGGGGGAAGAGAAAGAAATGACAAGGCAGAACGGTAACCCTTGGATACAGTCATTTCTTATTGTGATAAAAGTCATTGGGGAAAGATGACCTCTCCAACTTTAAGAGAGAGTTGAATATATTGAAGAAATCTATGACAAGTGCTTGAAGCTTAGAGCACTTCACATTCTACATGGTAATACTTATGAATTTTGATTCTACTAATTTGCCTCAATACTTGCGTAAATTGCTAAAGAAATTATCTTTTTTTTTTGTACAACACATTATCTACAATCACACTCCTTGGTTTGTTATAAATATTGAAGTTTGTCAATCTGGTCTACTCAAGGTATAGAGAAGTCCCACTATCAAACAAGAACCAAGTTTTTCACACAAACTAAAAAAAAACTAATAGCTTTCTTGAAGTATTCCAATGGTTTTATAGACAAGTGTGGCACAAAACAAGATCACAAGAGACTAAAAAATTATTAGATAATTTTGATATCGCTACAGCTATACAAAGAAGTATACAAGAAAGGAAGGATACATATAGTAGATCATCTACAAGTGTGAGAATTTTACAATGGTTTTCCACTAGAGAGAGGCAAGGAAACAAGTGGGGGATGATACATGGATCAGTTTTGGCTACTTGAGCAGACATCAAGCTTTTCATTTTTCCCCCTCCACTTCAAGTACTCCTGCTTAGTATCTATACGAAGGTCTAATAAGTGAAGCATTCACGATTCTTACAGCAATAACCAATAGCACAACACACAAGAGATAATCAAGATGAAATGAATTAGTTTTTTGATAATGAAAACTCACACTATAAGTGTGTTTAAGAGCGGGTTACTTAAGTGGGAATAGCAAAGTCTAGTACAAGTGTGTGCAATAACCAATAGCACAACACACAAGAGATAATCAAGATGAAATGAATTAGTTTATTGATAATGAAAACTTGCAGCAGGTGAAAAAGCTTGGCTTTTGACTATACAATCTTGTTGAACGCTTTACAAAACTCTATAATGGTGGTGGGGGGGGGGGGGGGGGGGGTAGGGGGTGTTTACCAGTATAAGGTGGCCATTATATTAGGAGACAAAAATTACATCAACGTGCTCAAGGAGGGAGCATAGGATTGATAATTGGGGGTTAGACATATGCTATTAGAGAGGGGGTTAGTTCTTGAGAGCATCTAGCTTAGATCTAATTTTACAAGTAGGGTTTTAGCATAGTTCCAATTTTGTAGCCGAAGGTCCAAATCCTCTTGTAGCTCCTCTTCCATGCCCTCTCTTCCCCTTGAAGTTCCAAGAGACAAATTTCATCTATGACTACGTTGGGGGCGTTTATCGGCACCATCAGACCTAGGAGTGTGAGAGACATTAGCATGATTGCGTTTGTTATCCTTAAGGATTTCCATGGGGGCAGGGCTGGAAATTGTGACCAAAGCTGAGGATGAGGGCTCAATGGGAGAGTTCTCTTTGTTAGGATCATTCTTCCTTATGTTGTCTAGAGCATTCACTTGTTGTTCCAGGGGTTTGGGCGGGGGCGGGGGCAGGGGCGGGGGAGGGGGCACTCATCGTTGTGAGAGTCAGAGGAGTCAGAAAAGTCTTTGGGCGAGGGAAGGAAAACAAATCTATTGGGCCTATGCGCAAGCCTCTGATCAAGTTCGCGAGCCGGGGTGGGGAAGGCTTAGGGGCATTAGCCTACGGGGGGAGCATTGGAGGGTGGCTGAGCAGGTGCACCAAGAGGGGCAGGTGAACCATGTGACGGAGTAAGGGTTGGGTTGGGAGCAGAGGCAGGGTTCTTAATGGGACAGTTTCTCACATGATGACCCTCCACACCGCAAAGGAAACAAGCCTTGGGTAAAGTACTTGTAGACTAGAAGCTACTCAAAACCCTGACCATCGTCAATAAGAATGTCGATAGCTAGGGGAGGGGGGCAGAGACGTCCATCTCTACTAAAACTTATGGGTGCCAAGAGGGGTTGAACTCTCTTCTAGGTCTTCCTCCAAGCACATTGCCTAGCTTATGCAATCATCTTGAGGTGCTTATGGTAGTGGAGGGGGAGGTTGGGCAGTTCAACTCAAACTAGGTAGTGCTTTTGAGCAGACACTTCGGGGTTGAAGTGTTTATTCCATCTAAAGAAGAAGGGGGGAGCTCCTGATTAATCAAGGCCCCATGCTGATGATGTCAAAGGCCATCTCAATCGTCTGGAACACAAAAAGATAATGGTTTTTGTGCAGAGACTGTATGGTTTCGAGGACAACACCTCTTGACCCCCACTGTTGTTTGATCCATCCTTTAAGAGTGTTGATAGGTGGTGTGCCCTGCGAAAAGGCCTATCACTGCCCTGGCTTCAAGGTCCTTTTTAAGTTTGGTTATCTGAGATGCTGGGAGCATGGCAGAAAGGTTACCTCCAAGATTGACGCCCTCAGTTGCTTGAGGATGGGTTGGCAGTTGGTGTTGAAAACCGGAGCGAAACCCACGGTGTTGAGCCCCTGGCAGCCTTCACCAACGGTAGAATGCGGTCTTGATGCTCGTGGAAGAGACGCTTGCCCATCATGTTGAAGGGAAATGGCAGTCTGGTGATGCAAGTAGGCTTGGTGAATGCGTTCAACCCGTTTTGAGGAAAAGGCCTCGAGTAGAAAAGGCGAAACTGGGGCAAGAAGTGCAGGATGCACATTTTCACGGAGATGGTTTGTGTGAGGGAACCCTAATTTCGTTGTTGTGTGTTACCTTCCCACTCGACACTTGTGAACTTTTGAGTGCCTTCATTGTGTTGTTTTATCCCATGACTCACCCGAACTACATTAAATTCATTAAACATAAACACCCCCCTCGGATCAAAATAAATAATTCCCACTACATAACCAAATTTATTTTTAACCATAAGTAGATAAACCCATGCATGCATGCAATAATCCTCCATAAAAGTCACGAAGTGCAAATGATTCCCGAAAGATGGAGTATGCATCAAACCATAAATGTCTCTATGGACAGGCTACAATTTATGAATAGCCCACAGACCATCCTTAATTAAGGACATAAGGGTTTAGCTGAACTTAGTGTCTTCATTGGCAAAATCCTAAATGAAAGAAATGTAATGATTAGTCGAGGATTTTCAGAAATCCACATACCAAATCACACACATTTTTCCACCATCAAGGCCTGTTAATCAGAGGCACATCACTTCTATTTGGAGATTATAAATTAAGAAAACAATATGTTACATCTAGAGAAGGAAGACCACCTACTAAAGGCCGAGGCATTGCTTGCATGCACCAAATGGCATATACAAGACCATTAAAAAACACCTTCCCTCTAGTCTCCATTATGACCCCATAACACCGTACGATAACTCCTTGGTGAATTCCCCATGACTAGAGATCATCACGTAGATGCTTCTATTGCAAGTCACACACCTCGCCCAAATAGATACCTATAACAAGGCTAAATTAGCTGAACAGCTGTGGGCACACTTCAACAAAACAATGCCCTTCTCTTTTAAGGCAGTGCTAACGAATGTTTATGTGACAACCATACCCCTTAAGAGTCATTATGACAGCTAGTTATTTTGGCAGTAGCATCATGATGCCTTCACATCCTTGAGCAAAATTTTACATCGTAGACACCCTCCACATAAGGGATGATAACGAGTTGGGGCTACCTAGGCAGTTTGGTTTGACTATAATTAGGCAGCACAAGTGTACACAACAGTTAGATAAAAAATTGGACAAAATTTAAGCATACATTATTTGCAAACCCTAACTTCGTCCTGATCCTCAATCCCTATAATTTTGCCCTGATTTCAAACCCATCCAAGAAAACAGAGCTCGACTCTGCTTAAACACAGCTTTGTTGCGAGGCAGCACATTTGAGCCTCCAATGCACATAAAGCTTGAAGTAAAGAGTACATTCTACCTCTGTATAATCCTCTTAGCTATGGTTAGAAATGAATCTGTTTCCGTCAATGTTTATACAGACAAGTACAACACTTGGTTGTTGAATGAATGCTTAGCCAAGGGTCATAATCCAATCACTCATACAGACCACCACTCAAGATTTACCAGATCTCCGATTTGTGCGTTGAGCAATTATGTGCAAGACAATGGTTCTCGCTTGTCTAATTCGATTACCAACGTGGTCGATGTGAGTCTGCAGGTCATCAAGCTCCTTCACAAAGCCCGACCTCTTTGCTGTAATATCCTCTATAGCAAGCTTCAGTGCTGTAATATCCCTGTGCTCATTGGCAAACCGAATATCGTCCACAATGGCCTGCAGCTCAGTTTCAAGATGAGCCGCCAACATCTTAATGTTATCTAAGTCATGGATTGCAACAACAGTGCCGATGTGCATCCTTTGAATGACCTCACGCTGAGCTAAGATTGCATTCTCGTAATCCTTCCACATGGATTTGACCCACGCCCCCATGGAGCCCAACGGGAGACTAGATGCAGCAGCTAACGCTCCCGCAACAGGTGGCGCAGCAATGGCAGCCGCAACTATAGAGCATATGAGAACTGCTGCAACTGCTGCCCCAAACAATATGGATGATACTTTTGCCCACACCTTTACATTCTTTAGCTTCTTGTCTAGCCTCCTCTTCTGGTCTCTAAGCTTGACAAGCATGGAAATGTGTCTTTCCTGCACAGCTTCAAATTTCTCTATGAATGTTTCTCCGAAAGGATTTTTGGCCTGGCAAAAAAACTCAAGTGCACCCAAAATGCTCTTGAGCTCCTGCTCATCAGGGTCTCTGCCCACAGGAACCAGATTGAGAGCAATTTGAAGAAATGATTGATTCTCTTTGGCGCTCGTGATTGAGCTCTCTGCGGCTGTGCAGAACTCTAAAGTAGCCAGGCTATTGTCGAAGAACTCCTCAACGAGCAAAAATAGCTCTTTGTTTTTCCACACATCATCCTTATAATCAAGGATTACCTCCATTACTTCACGATCCATGTCAAGCAAGCTAGTGGTGACTTCCTTCAAGGAATCGAAGGAGAGGCTCCTCTCATTGGCGCTCACAGCCAGCGCATTCATAACCTTGTCAGTCCTTGCTTTCAAATTTTTGTCAAATTTCTGCACATCCGCATCCTTGCGGCAAGCTTCTTCGTAGAATGAGAAATCGAGGCTTTCAAGCGGCTCCTGATGTATCAAACGGCTGGGGAAGCTATTACCCATGGCTGCAGAGAGAAGAATGAGCACAAAGAACTGCGAGAGAGAAGGATGAGAACAGAAAACCGCGAGCGTCAATAGTATAATGCAGGATTGCCCCGTTAGGGTTGTGAAGAGATGTGCAGCACCCGATCGGAGAGTAGGTAAGCACAGAGAGGGAATCGTTGAAAGAAAGAGGCAGGAGACAGACGTCAAAGAAGTTCTCTGCTATAGATGGCTATGGCGACCGGTAGATTCGGAGCAGGGTAGGGTTTTCCAGTCAACAGAGGAACCCCCACGACAAGCAACAGGGGATTGCAGATCCTTCACAAGCACGATCAAAGGATAAAGGGCAGTCCTGACCGTTGGATACAAGAAAATTAACGTTCCGGATGGGCTCCCCTCGCATAGGACGTGGCACACTGCCGTAAAGCGATCGAGGCCGTTTACCCGACGCCGCGATCTCATGCTAGTAGGCGGCTTCAGAGCCTAGAGGGCCGAAGTAACGTGGCAAGATGCGGCAACGTGGCAAACGTTGATTTGCCACGTGGTGTGCTGCTGCGAGAAGCCAATAAAACGTGGGTCATATAAGCTAATCCTACGTAATTGGCAAGCTGTCACACGCTTTGTTGATGATTTTCTGCACTCCACTTCAACTCCAATTCTACAGAAGTGCACGTGTGGACACCTCTTGCAAGTTTCATTCCATTCATACTTGTTAGTGGCATCATTGATAACCCCCAACCCCCGTAGGGGCCCGCACATGGAACCGATGAGCCAAGCTGCAACTTGGTGAGGGTCGAAAAACTAGCGACACCCACACATCCCATTCTTGCACACATGGAGGTTGAAAGGTAAGGAGTGAGCTTCCTAAACTTCTTTATCATTATCACATTGTCCAGCTTTTGCCACGTGCACCACTGGAATGGCACATACATGGAACCGATGAGCCAAGCTGGACTTGGTGAGGCTCCAACAATTCGTGGCACCTACACATCCATCCTTGCACACATGGAGGTTGAAAGGTGAGAAGTGAGCTGGATTAGCATGTTTATCATTATCACATTGTCCAACTTTTGTCATGTGTACCATTGGAACGACAGACTGTGTCAGAGGTTAACAACGCTAAGTAAGAATGAGGTGGCAAGTGGCCACCACAGGCCCTCAAACAAAAAAAAAAAAAGCTCTTGTTGTAGCAAGATTGACAAAAAAGAAATTCATAAGATTAGAATCCTCAAAGAGCAAGGTTGAAAGGCAAAGTCTAATAATGTTGAAATTGAGGAATAAAGGGTCACAAGATGTCATAATAATCAATATCTAATTCTCCTAAATGATTTTCTCATGTTAAACTGATCATTTAATATGGGGAAGTGCCAGGGGAGAAAAAGCTAGAATATTGGTTAAGCTAGCAGATCGGCCACAGTAGGGATCCAAAGGAGGGAAAATAGGGATTCAAAAGGGGAACCATCTGCAAAAGAGCAATGTGCACCAATGGGCTTAAAAGATCCTAAGGTTCAGCCCATTAAGACTTCCAAGATGCTAAGGTTCCAAAATTCAAAGGTTCTGTCCAAAGGCCAAAAGCTTAAGAAATTGCATGCTTTGTGTGTGTCCCAAAAGTCTTCAACCATCCCTACATAGGAGGGGGCGAGCCCTAGAAGTAGGAGATGAGAGAGAAACTCACACACACACACACACACACACACACACACACACACACACACACACACACACACACACACACACACACACACAAGCTCCCTTTACACAAAGGGAATGAGGGACACATGTCAGCTCCCTAGCCCAGATGCCCACAAGGTGTACCCAATTCCTATTGGATGGCCTTGGAGGTGGACCAATGAGAATTAAGCTAGAGTAAACCTAGTTTAATTAATTTAAAAACACTTAAGAAAAGAACCAATAAGAATTGAGCTCTTTAGAAGACTACTGGACAGTCTCCCAAGGGGACCAATGAGCATTCAACAACCCAATGGTTTGCCTGATTCCTATTGGCCACGAGGCAAAGAGGTCCAATGAGAGTTGAGTTGGATTAAATAATTACCTAAAGCTCTCACAAAAGGGGAAAGGGGGACACATGTCAGAAGGCTATCAATTATGCTTCTTAGTACTCATTGGCTAAGCTTGGAAAGGGCCAATAGGGCTGCAGCATGAGCAAATAGCAAGAGGGGTCGACCAAGAGAGAGAGAGGGCTGATTTTTGCAAGGCATTATCACACACACACTCACATAATCTGATGTGTGAAGCAAAGAAGACTCTCTCTCCTTCTCAAGCTTTAATGGAAAGCTTACCACCTACTCCAAGCTTGTGAGAAGGGAGGCCTACACCAACAACTCTTGGCTTTGTGATGCAAATCCAACCAAGAGCCAAGCTTCAATGCATGCTCATCTCCTCTACCATGCTAATTACTAAGCTAAGTTATGCTAATATGAGTGATTATGTAAGGAGATGTACATCTTTCTCGTAAGAATACTTCTTCTTCCTCTCAATCTACTCTCATACCCCACTCGCTCTCACCATCTTCGAAGGTGTGTGAGGTCTTGGGTCTGGGACCGTGAGGGAATTGATGTTGTGTTTGGAAAATTTCTCTCTCGATGGGAGAAACCATGATACAAAGCCTTTGGAGGGGGGACCGGCTCCATGAAAATCCGGTCCTGAACTGTTGTCAATTGCTTAATTTCTCTCTCCTTTTGAAGTATTGTTCATGCTATCTAACTAGGTGTTATGCTTTTTGTTGCTCTCTCCACCCAAGCACTCTTGTTATTCTCATTAGGAAGCTATTCTAATGAAATGCTCACTATGTTCATGCTATTTTCTGCTACACACAAGTTACTAGACCATTAAATGTTACACAAGATGTGAAAAGTCATGTTGGATATAGGGCTAAAAGAATGCATACACGAACTAGGGAGAAGAAGGAGAAGCTCAAGGGATGTTGGATATAGGGCTAAAGGAATGCATACACGAAACAGAGAGAAGAAGGAGAAGCTCAAGGGCACATAACACTATGAGTAGTAGGCTAATTGATGTCCTAAAATTATGGGTGTATATATAAGCCAATTGAAAAAAAGCCATGCTAGAGGGCAAAAAGTGCCACGGCAGTGGTAAGTGTGCTTAGTCACATCACTACCATATCATGGTAACAAATCCTCCCAATAACTAGTCTTGCTTGGTAGGCGTTGCTACAGAAGGTTGTTGGGGACGTTATGTTGAATACGATTCAATAGGCATAAAAGAGAGGACATTATAATGACGAACAATTTAAAAGACATTAAAGATATTGTAATGACCAACATGCAATTTGAAAACTATATACAATTGATAGATGTTCATCTTGAGGACATTAAAAATTTAGAAGCTTTTTGATGCTTGGATTGTGGAACTTTCCATTTTCAATGAAACAAAGTGAACGTCTAGTAAATGACAAGGACGCAATCTAATCCCCTTACCTGAGAGAGGTATCAAATCACTCCGCAATGTCTTCTTGAGAAAGCGCATTACTTTGTGGTAATAACCAATGATTATTTGAGAAAGTGTGCAGTGAATGACAATCTAGCAGAGTCCAAGTATTAAGGTGTAGGGAATGGTCGTGCCCTGACCATCCCCATTAATCATGGGTGACCAGAAGAGGCTGGGAGCCGTGATTACGGGAATGGCCTCTGCACGACCATTCCCGATCGTTAATGGTTAGTACACCTTGAGTGTAGCATATCCTATGGTTAAGGACACATTGCACCACAACCCATGGGATCATGGCCTCGTGTGACCCACCCCTAGAGATTAAAAAGAGAGGATTTTCCAAGTGGCGGTTTGAGGAATCTTTGGCTAGGCTAGAGAGAGGCGGGATCACAAGCCCATGAAGGGGGAGAGGGCAGTTCGGCTTTTTTGTGTGTGTGTCTGTTCCCAGATGCATGTTGCAAGCCCAGCTTTTCCATAGCTCATAGCCCCAGCTTTGTTATATTGAAATTCTCATCTTGAGACCTAGCGTAGGACAAACCAGGACATACATAGACCGACATCAAGAATCTAGCAATAAATAAACATGTATAGAGTGTGTTGACTACTGTAATATGTAAGATGTGTCGCTGAACTGTAAGAAAAGAAGTGCACGTGTATTTATTACACACATACGATGATTGACATCGAGCATGTACTAGTGAGGAAAACATATGGCTAAACTAAATTAAAGGAAGCATTGACGAACTCTAAAAATTGAAGTGCACTATTGACGTGTAATCGTGTATGCGTGTCGTCCGAGTGTGCAAGGCAGAGGACATTGTTTATGATAAGCTACATGAAAATGATGTGACTAGTTAAACATTTTTTCTTGCAATGAGGCACCTCATGCATATAGCCATATGAAAGTATGGTGGAGAGTCAACATTGTGTCTCCTCAGTAATTATAAGGAACGAAAGCCGTGTTGTGCCACCTAGTCTTTATGCGTTGTCCCAGAAAATGCATACGCATGGAGATTTGGAGGCAAATTATGAAGCTTGCATGATAAATCCATGTGCCTTCAAGGTACAATCATTGGTGATTGCCATATGAAAGTATGGTGGAGAGTCAACATTGTGTCTCCTCAGTAATTATAAGGAACGAAAGCCGTGTTGTGCCACCTAGTCTTTATGCGTTGTCCCAGAAAACGCATACACATGGAGATTTGGAGGCAAATTATGAAGCTTGCATGATAAATCCATGTGCCTTCAAGGTACAATCATTGGTGATTGTATTTGGAAAAAGGCCCTCCCTTTGCATATGGTGAAAATAGGCCATAGGTTCCTTGCTTGGCCATGTTTGGCATGTCCTGCAATTACCGCGCTCAAAGGGACAAAATCCGAGAGCGTTTGATAGTTTTGTGAGGGCACCACATTTGGCATACACCCTCACCAATGTGCTCCCTAAATAAGTGTCTCTTTGGAGGAAGCTACTATTACAAATTTGAGTGTGTATCCTACGAACTTGGTACAAATCCTTCTTGTGAGCACAGGCATTCAATCCAATCAAAAAAGAAAAATTGGTTGCTTTTGGCTCTTGCTCATTCTTCGTTTCGTGTCCATGCTTGACTTATGTTGCAAATATTGCTTCCTCCCTCAATTTGTCTGTCGCTTTGTGGACACAAAACCAACAATGGCCTTCAAAGTGAAGAGTTTGCTTACCCATTTAGGGCCAATAACTCTTTTTGATCAACTAAAACACACACGCTCACATAGAGAAGGGAACTTTTGGAGCAACCTTTTGATCATACAACACACATATGCACACATAGAGAATATTAGGTTGCACAAAGAGAGAGAGAGAGAGAGAGAGAGAGAGAGAGAGAGAGAGAGAGAGAGAGAGAGAGGAAGGATTAGAGATTTAGTTGTTTGCTTGTTGGTACTCAAAATGCTACTACAGTGATTGCACTGATGAGATGCTGGTACAAAAATTTTGATGCAGTGATTGCACTGATGAGGCACTAGTACAAAAATCGGTGCTGATGGGATTGCACTAATGAGATTTATAAACATCGCCTACTTTTTGATTGATTGCTATTTTAGATCTTGTTATTCTTTATGTGTGCATGTGGCTTTTGAGCCGTCTAATTTGGGTTAAGAGCAATGGGTTAGATCATGCCAAGCAGCAAGCTTTGGGCTCAAGAACCCAAGGAAGCGCATTAGGCTTACCAAGTAACTAAAAGTGGACACGTTGGGTTGCTTCTTGCTCAACCACAATATGCATGAGTTTCCAAGCATGAAGCAAAAACCATTGTGGACACATGAGAGTCATATCAACCAACCAATCTAAGTTAAAAACAAGCATGCAGACCTTCTAGCACCCACCCCTTAATAAAACAACCCAAGATGTATAGTGCCACTAAAATAACCAAAGATTTTCTTAAGAACCTATTAATGATTATACTAGAACTAAGTTATGCATATTTGTGGTCACCTATGAGATTCAATACAATGTTGTGTCATAAAGTAATCATGGACCTTTTCATACTAAGCACAAGGAACTTACTTACAGAAAGAGTGCTCTTAGTTGGACTATTGAAAACCATCTGTAATAAAATAATCATGGACCTTTTCATACTAAAGCACAAGGAACTTGATTACAGAAAGAGTGCTCTTATTTGGACTATTAAAAACCATATGTAATAAAACAATCATGGACCTTTACATGCTAAGCACAAGGAACTTACTAAACACCATGCAAACCTTTTTCCAACCTGCACACTTTGTTTACATAGCCTTTTGAATGAGACCAAAAAGCCTGATGCATCCAATGCCTCATGATTTAAAAGTTCAATATTTGTGTCCATGCTGACAGCCAAACATAGAAGAAGCTTTTCCCAACTTTTTGTATCACTATTTTTTGAAACGGAATCACATTTTGTAATGGTTTAAGTGGCCAATATTCTTTATGGGAACGAGCGTCTAAGGAGGAATTGTATATAAGCCAATTTTTGTAACCCTAAGCCAACTTTCAATTAATATAATCTTACGTTTACTGTGCATTGTGTCTGAGAGAGGGTGTGTGATCTCTTTTCTTCTCTATGCGCTCTACAAAGCCTCCATTGTGAAAGCAACACCACCAATGCGTTAGCAATAGCTAGGGCTTCAATCCAACGTCAAGCTTGCATGATTTCGGTGTTGACTTCTGGGTAAGTTTTGTTGCAAACCATGTGTCCATTTGGTGATTTCTTTATACTTGTGGGTTCACGGCGAGTAGACCTACAGATTAGGATCATACAAATTAAAAAGTGGTGACCTGCATTTTACTGCTTGTCTTTATACGCGATTGTTGCACGGGGTGATTCTAGGTAGGATATCAAGTCAGAGTTCATAGGGTAATGACCTCTTGATGAGGAGAGTGTTTTCTATGAGTTTCATGACTTTTCAAATGCGTTTGGTATAGTTTCGGATAGCTTGAGCATTGTAAGTTGAGTTGTAATCACTAGTGCATAGAACGTCTAGATTTGGCTTCCTTGAGTAGATATTGTCTTAGAAGGTCGAGAAGGTGATTGACATCCATCTCCTTGTTTCCATGTGCCACGGGTTAAGCTTCGTCCTTGGCTGACATAGAGTTGTTGGTTTTGTTCTCGCTATGCTAGCGTTCGTTCGCGGCGTATCTGCCAACATTGGCACCGCTGCCGAGGAGGAGAGCCCTAGGTAGGTGACCTTAGACCAATCCTACGAGGTAAAAGTCTCTTTGGTTCGCCAAAATTTTATTACTTTACTTTAGGTAGAATCCTACGATAGGACTTTCGAGATTGTAGAGAAGTTTGAGTGGACATACGGCTTGCCCTAGTCATCGGCGTTTGACAGTTTTGTTGTAGTTAGTGTAGTTAGTGAAGGAGTACGAGCAGAAGTGCGACGCGAGAGAGAGTGCAAGAAGAAGAGAACGACGATATGGTGAACTCGCTCTACTGTAATGTGTAGAGCATAGTGAGTTCTTATTAGGTTTTTACAAAAGAATATGTGTACATACCTGGCGGCCCGCCCACTTACCTGGGCGACCACATTGGGCTTTATACCCCAACAACCTCCCACTTAAAGTCCAATGTGGTACTTTAAGTGTGAGAGAAGCTAATATACAAGAGATGTAGAGAAGTGATGTACTACCCTACACCTAACTGCTTGCGAAAATGCGCAAAGCTCTCTAAGGGAAGTCCTTTTGTAAGTAGATCAGCAGGATTTTCTGTGGTGTGAACTTTGACAAGCTGAAGTTGCTTATCCTCGAGCATTTCCCTGATGAAATGATACTTCACATCCACATGCTTTGTCTTTGAGTGATAAACTGGATTGCGAGCCAATTGTATAGCACTTTGACTATCACAATATAACACAGGCATCTCTTCTTTGATTCCCAAATCTGTTACTAGTCGATTAAGCCAAATTGATTCTTTGCATGCCTCTGATGCTGCAACATATTCAGCCTCTGTAGTAGAATGAGTAACACAATCTTGTAATCTAGAACGCCATGATACTGCTCCACCAGCCAATGTAAAGACATGCCCTGACGTAGACCTTCGGTTGTCTAAGTCACCTGCATAATCTGAGTCTGTAAAACCCTTTACACTTAGCTCCTGACTCCCATAGCATATGCGCATACTCTTTGTAGCTTTCAAGTATCTCAATATTCCTTTCACTGCCTCCCAATGTTTCTTGCCTGGGTTTGACATGTATCGACTTACTACTCCCACTGCAAATGCAATGTCTGGGCGAGTAGCAATCATTGCAGACATCAAACTACCCACTGCAGACACATATGTAATCTTATCCATTTCAGCCTGTTCTTCCTCAGACACAGGACAATATTGTTTGCTAAGTTTCACATATGGTGGCAATGGAACACTCAATGCCTTTCCCTTCTCCATATTGAAACGTTGCAAAACCTTGTCAATATACTCTATTTGAGATAACCAAATCAACTTCTTTGATCTGTCTCTCTCAATGCGCATACCAAGTATATGACTTGCCTCACCCATGTCTTTCATGTCAAACGATTTTGCCATCTTCGACTTCAAAGCTGAAATTTCTTCCAAGTGCTTGCCAGCAATCAACATGTCATCCACATACAAAATAAGGATCAACCAACTACCATCCTTAGCCTTCTTTGTATATAGACAGTGATCGAACTCACTACGTTTGTAGCCTTGAGAAAGCATAAACTTGTGGAATTTATGGTACCATGCCCTCGGTGATTGTTTTAAGCCATAAAGACTCTTTAACAACTGGCATACCCAATCTTCCTTGCCTTTCTCAACAAACCCTTCTGGCTGCTGCATGTAAATTTCCACATCTAAATCACCATGCAAGAACGCTGTCTTGACATCCATTTGGTGCAACACCAAATCTAATATGGCAACCAATGCAAGAAAGCATCTCAATGTAGTCATCTTGACCACCGGAGAGAAGACTTCATCAAAGTCAATGCCTTGTTCTTGCTTAAAGCCCTTGGCAACAAGCCTTGCTTTGTACTTTGGCTGACTATCATGAGTGGTGATCTTATACCTATAAACCCATTTACAAGGTAGAGCCTTTTTGCCCTGTGGTAATTTAACTAGCTTCCATGTCTGGTTTTTATGCAGAGCTGTCATCTCTGACTGCATGGCCAATTGCCAATTCCCGGAGTCCTTCATTTGCACTGCTTCCTTGTAACATGAAGGCTCATTGCAATCAGTCAACATGACATAGTTCATAAATGGAACAAACCTATCAGGAGGTCGCGTGATACGTCTAGATCTACGCACAATAGGTGGCTCAGGCTCAGCCACAACCTATGGTTCCACTCTATCTTGTCCTTGCTCCTCTTGAGCCCTGACATTTTGTCTTGCACGTGCAGGTCCATCTTCTTGGAAGACAACTCTTCTAATCTCCTCAACCCTCTCTGGTTTAGAATGATATTTGGCTTCATTAAAGTGAACATCATTGCTGTGGATAACCTTTCTGGATTCGGGATCCCAAAGTCTGTACCCCATCTCACCAGAATTACCATAGCCTAGAAAGATGCACTTTCTACTCTTTGGCTCAAGTTTGTTCCTAAATTCCTTTGCAACGTGAGTATATGCCTCACAGCCAAAGACTCTGAGATGCTTGTATGAGGGCACCTTGCCTGACCATACCATCTCTGCCACTAAATCCTTCTGCAAAACCTTGCTAGGAGATCTATTTATAAGATGAACAGCTGTTGATACAGCTTCAACCCAAAACCCATTTGGCAGCTGTGCATTAGACAACATAGTTCTGACCTTCTCTTGTATGGTCCTATTCATCCTCTCAGCAACACCATTTTGAGGAGGATTGTAAGGAGCAGTAAGTTCACGTTTTATACCTTTTGACTCACAAAAGTCCTGAAAGGCCTTTGAAACATACTCTCCACCATTGTCAGTGCGTAAGCATTTAAGCTTCTTGCCACTCTGATTCTCCACAAGTGTCACAAACTTTTTGAAAACACTAAACGCTTCATCCTTGTGCTTGAGAAAGTAAACCCATACTTTCCTCGAGTAATCATCTATAAATGTCATAAAGTAAGAAGCTCCCCCTAGAGATAGGTTAGGCATAGGTCCACACAAATCACTATGAACAAGTGCCAACTGTGTATCTCTTCTACTGCTTCTATGCTTATGTGGCTGCTGTGTTTGCTTACCATATAGACAATGTTCACAGAATTCAAAATCATTAAATGACAAGCCAGGCAAATAACCAGAACAAGACAAGATTTCCATTCCCTTCTTGGACATATGTTCTAACCGGCTATGCCACAAAGAAATGTTTGGCTGCTCGGTTACATTGATTACATTTTTAGAGACATTTGATACATAAATCATGTAAAGTCCTCCAGACTTTACTCCATGTGCTACTGTCATAGAACCCTTGGATATCTTCCACATGTTCTGTCCAAAAGTGGTGACGTAGCCAGCATCATCAAGTAAACTTGTGCTGATCAAGCTCTTTGTAATTGCGGGAACATGTCTCACATTCTTCAGCGTGAAAGAAGAGCCATTCTGAAACTTCAATTGAACATCTCCAACACCTAAGATCTCACATGTCTGCCCATTGCCTAGCCGAACATGATCTTTAGTGGTCACATAAGAGGTAAACCACTCCTTGTTTGGAGACACATGAAGTGATGCCCCTGAGTCTATAATCCAGTCACTCAGTGCATTTCCATTAGATGTTGTAAGAAGAGCTGAGTCCATTATATTCTTCAAGAAGTAGATGTCTCCTGACACTAGACTGTCATCCTCTGCAACACTGTTTGTCACATTTATTTCTTGAATCTTCACTGAGGACTTGTTCTTCTCACCATGGTCTTCAGCTTTCTCTTTGCCTTTTTCTGCTTTCCATTCTCTACAGTCTCTTTTCATGTGACCCTTCTTGCCACAATGGTAGCATTCTATGTCACTCTTGCCTTTAGCACTGCGGGACTTGCTACGAGACTGATTCCTCTTTCCACCTTTGTACTTTTCTTTGGTCCTTCCCCTGACAACTAAGGCTGTTCCTTTGCCTTTGTCCATTGTCTTTCTATTGGTTTCTTTAGGAAGCAGACTTCCTTCTACACCTGCTATGTTCAAACCATCTGGAGGTGCAGAATTACTCAAAGCTGTGCGAAAAGTGTCCCAACTTTCCGGCAATGTGATCAACAGGAACATAGCTCTAACAGGTTCATCAAACTTGACACCTTGAGCTGACAACTGGCTATAGATTGTGTTGAATTCATTCAGATGATTGGACATAGGTGTCCCTTCTTTCATCTTCAAGTCAACAAGCTTCTTAAGCCAGTATACCTGTGAAGCTGCACTCTGCTTCTCATAAAGATCACTCAGCTTTAACCATGCTTGATAAGCCGACATCTCGTCTGCTACATTGAAGTAAACGCTTTCTGCCAAAGTCAGCATAATGGTAGAAAGTGCCAATTCATCCATTTCGCTCCATTCATCTTCGTCCATATCTTCTGGTTTTATCCCCTTGAGCTTTATAGGTTTTATCTGCTTCTTTTGTACCAACACGTGCCAAATCTGCTTCTTCCACAATGGGAAATTGGTTCCATCCAGTTTCTTGATATTGTAAAGAGCAGTGTCCTGTGATCCAGCCATAGCTACGCTTCACAGTAGTTTACTTTCCTGGGAAAAATTCGGCAGAGTTTCCCCTGTAAACTGACCTCTGAACCAATATCAACCTGTCAAATGAACCAAGAAAGCTTCAGATTCTGCAGAAATTTCGTCAGAGTCACCTTTGTAAAATGGCTCTGGTGTACTCAAAAACAGACCAAAAACAGCTCAAAAAACCACTATCTCTCTAACACTGTAAGCTATGCGTAAACCTGTACTGTCTCTCACTGTCCTGTCACTGTCCTGTAAGCATAGACTGCGACAATGCCTCAACGGCAGTAAAGCAAAGATGCAATCCCAACTGTCTAACTCACAGTCAATACATCCTAGCTGCCTATCTAAGGGTTTTCGAGGGATCGCTCCAAGACCTGTCATCGAAAGGATCTCAACATTCAAGAATCCCCCAGCTCAATAAAACCTCACTCGACCCTCAACAAAGGCTGCAGTAAATCTGACAGTACATAGACTTCCCACAAAGTCATACATCCACAAATTTCCCACTGTATGCTGTAACCGTTGCAGCGGTTGTTTGCTGCGTGACTCACAGCCAGCAAACCCTCAACAGACATACATAATCTCTGACAATACATCCCATGTGGAAGTACCTGCAATGTCAGGATGAAATCTGGAATATCAAGCAGCAAACACAATCTACCTGATGAACTAGTGGATGTCGCCTACAGTCTGTGTGTAGGTGCGCCCGTGTCGTATGTGACACGCCTCCAAGAACTGTGAGTCGTCCTTCGTTGTGTAGACAGCCACAAATCAGCACTCTGGAAGTGCAGATATCCTCATGCAGTCGTAGGCCAAAACCCCAAATTTGCAGAGTCGGATCTGCAACCGCCGAGACCACGTAGTCGAAAATGGCCTGCGCAGAACTCTGTCGAAGCCGGAACGGTGGTCGAGATGACCTCAGAATGAAATTCTGAGAACACCAAGCCCTTCGGGCTTACCCACAGGATTTGGGGTCGTGTCTTCGCCTGTCGAATCTCACTCCAATCTGAGCAGGTGACTCTAGCTTCCTGCAGTGCTGCCCCGAGCCTCGATCCGAGCTCTGATACCAGTTGAAGGAGTACGAGCGGAAGTGCGACGCGAGAGAGGGTGCGAGAAGAAGAGCACGACGATATGGTGAACTCGCTCTACTGTAATGTGTAGAGCATAGTGAGTTCTTATTAGGTTTTTACAAAAGAATATGTGTACATACCTGGCGGCCCGCCCACTTACCTGGGCTACCACATTGGGCTTTATACCCCAACAGTTAGGGCGTAAGTGACTTGTGAGGTGTTAAAAGCGTAAACTAGTCCGTGTGTAGCAGTAAAGCGTTTTTCTACTCATGAA
This sequence comes from Adiantum capillus-veneris, assembly GCF_014529385.1. NCBI lineage: Eukaryota > Viridiplantae > Streptophyta > Polypodiopsida > Polypodiales > Pteridaceae > Adiantum > Adiantum capillus-veneris. The sequence goes on along the minus strand of NC_140952.1, from coordinate 54,552,731 downwards.
TACAAAAACCCCATAGGATGTGTAGGAGTAGGGTAAGTAGAACTTGTGATTGAGATCTAGAGCTGACTATCATAGGATAGATTTGCTTGTTTGCTTGTTTGCATTTGCAATCTTAAGAAGTGAATTTAGGAAGAGAATTGCATAAACAAGCATCAGTGGTTGATTGAATATGGTTGGATGTTGTTGGGCATAAAAGAATACATCTGCAAGAGATCTGTGTGAGAAAATTGCAAATTTTCAACAGCAAACATTATACACATATAATGTCTTAGGACATGACATGAGACAAAATATGGCAAACAGAGTACACCAGAATGTTGTAGAGGGGTATTTTACCCTAAATGCAAATTGAGACCAAGGCTTTGACCAACCGTTGATACCCAAAAGACAAGAGCCAAAAAATAAAAAACAGAAAACTAGAGAACCGGTGATTTTGAGCACATCTGTTTGCATAGAAATTGGTAAAGTTGTTGAAAATCATTGCTAAGAACTTGTGGAAGCCTGTGAGTAAAATTTGGACAAAAACTCATCAGTAGACATCATACGCGTATGATGTCTCAAGGGGTGATTTGGCAGTCAAAGTGACTTCATACTCACATTCTGCATATTGTGTGTGGCACATTCACCAAGTTTCACCTCATTTGGGCAACCAAGTTAAGAATTGAGTGCATATTACTCTTTTCAAGAAGTTCTTGGGTAAAAAGTAGTGAAATGATACAACTATGAGATTCAAAATTGGTTGTAAGCACATAGGCATCTTGCACATATCAAAGGGCAGATGTGGAAGAAATAGAACTCTATTCAGGGCAAAAAGACATCATACGCGTATAATGTCTCTTTGGTCAGGATTGAGTCAAATTGTGCATATGAGTGTACCCTTGTGATCTATAACAGACAATGAGCACATAGAACCAATTTCGTCAAGTGGAAAGCACTGTTGGAGCTAAAAAGTGCCAAAAGACGGTTTGAGGCAAGTGTATGACTGCATTGCTCATATCTAGCACAAAAAGGATTGAAACTGAGTTTGAAAATCTTTTGAGAGTTGCTTGCATGGTAGAGAATATATGGAGGCCAGATAGACATCATATCTGTATGATGTCTCAAGTGCATATTTAGAGACCAAAGCTGACTTTAGGGTTAACCTAGGGGTCAAGCACCTCAAGGAAAGCTTAAGGACCCTGTCATAATAACTAATATCTAATTCTCTTAAATGATTTTCTTATGTTAAACTAATCATTTAATATGGAGAAGTACCAGTGGAGAAAAAGCTAGAATATTGGTTAAGCTGACAGACCGGCCACACTAGGGATCCAAAGGAGGGAAGATAGGGATCCAAAGGGGGGGCCATCTGTAAAAGAGCAATGTGCAACAATGGGCTTAAAAGACCCTAAGGTTCAACCCATTAAGACTTCCAAAATGCTAAGGTTCCAAAATTCAAAGGTTGTGTCCAATGGTCAAAAGCTAAGGAAATTTGGATGCTTTGTATGTGTGTAAAAAAGTCTTCCCAAGTCCTACAAAGGAGGGGGCGAGCCCAAGAAGTAGGGGATGAGAGAGAAACTCACACACACACACACAAGCTCCCTTTACACAAGGGGAAAGAGGGACACATGTCAGCTCCCTAGCCCAGATGCCCACAAGGTATACTCAAATCCTATTGGATGGCCATGGAGGTGGACCAATGAGAATTAGGCTAGAGTAAATCTAGTTTAATTAATTTAAATATACTTAATAAAAGAACCAATAAGAATTAAGCTCTCTAGAAGACTATTGGACAGTCTCCCAAGGGGTCCAATGAGCATTCATCAGCCCAATGGCTTGCCTGATTCATATTGTCCAGGAGGCAAAGGGGTCCAATGAGAGTTTAGTTGAATCAATTAATTACCTAAAGCTCTCACAAAAGGGGAAAGGGGGACACATGTCAGAAGGCTATCACTTATGCTTCTTAGTACTCATTGGCTAAGCCTGGAAAGGGCCAATAGGGCTGTAGCATGAGCAAATAGCAAGAGGGGTCGACCAAGAGAGATAGGGGGCTGATTTTCTCAATTCATTATCACACACACTCACACAAAAGTCTATGTGTGAAGCAAGAAGACTCTCTCTCTCCTTATCAAGCTTTAATGAAAAGCTTATCTCCTACTCGAAGCTTGTGAGAAGGGAGGCCGACACCAACAACTCTTGGCTTTGAGATGCAAATCCAACCAAGAGCCAAGCTTCAATGCATGCTCATCTCCTCTACCATGCTAATTACTAAGCTAAGCTATGCTAATATGAGTGATTATGTGAGGAGATGCACATCTTTCTCGTAAGACTACTCCTTCTTCCTCTCAATCTACTCTCATACCCCGCTAGCTCTCACCATCTTTGAAGGTGTGTGAGGTCTTGGGTTTGAGACCGTGAGGGAATTGATGTTGTGTTTAATAAGTGTTTTGCTTAGTGCTTGTAGTTTCCATCTTCATTGCACTAGCTAGTATTGAAGGAACACAAAGGATTGTATTGTAAAATGTCTCTCCTGATGGGAGAAACCATAATACAAAGCCTTTTGGAGGGGGGACCGGCTCCATGTGAATCCGGTCCTCAACTGTTGTCAATAGCTTAATTTCTCTCTCTTTTAAAGTATTGTTCGTGCTATATAACTAGGTGTTATGCTTTTTGTTCTCTCTCCACCCAAGCACTCTTGTTATTATCATTAGGAATCTATTCTAATGAAATGCTCACTATATTCATTCTATTTTCCGCTACACACACGTTACTAGGCCATTAAATGTTACATTGGTATCAAAGCACAAGGTTTCTCTTTTCTTGCTCAAGAAGGGAGGTCCTCAAGCTAGCTATAAATGGTTGGTATTATTAATTGCACGTGAGTAAGTAGAATAGGGATTTTTCAGCCTTGCAGTGCGCCTGCCTTTGTGCATATAACAGGGCATCACCATCGAGAGCTATGGTCTTAATAGTGGAGTCCTATGGGGCTTGCCTACGGCTTAACCACTATTGAGCTATTAGAAGCTTGACAGGAGCCGGTGCTGTTTTGATGTTAAAAAACCCTCTCTTCTATTCCTTGCAATTAATGGTATTCGAGCCACGGGTATAGTAGCTTGAGTGCTTTTTCTAAAGGGGTAAAGAGGAGTAGCAACTAGGGCTTGAAGTGCCAAAGTACGCCTAAAAAGTTTACACCTAAAAGTTGTTAGAATTTCTAACAATAGTAAAGAGAGTGAAATCAATGTTGATAACTTTGATTTTGCTTATGAGCATGCTACTAATGATGCCCCTATGCTTGTTAACTATCTTGTTTCTAGGCTTCAACAAGCCATGGGCAATCCTTCCCTCCAATGTGAAGTGCAACAACAGCTTCATGCTCATGGGATTCTCCAAGCTCCCCACCATGACGAGAGAATACCTAGGAAGCCTCCTTGTGAGACTTCCAGACCTCTCTCCAATTCGGGAAGAAGAAGAGGATACATACAAAGGGCTCAAAAATTTGCTCCTTGATGACGCATCTCCTTCCGAAGGAGAACTCAAGAGCCCCCACTGAAGGAACAAGAAAGAAGTGAGTCTCCCGCCACCTTGGCGGAGATGGCTCCACGAAGACGGCGGGCTAAACGCTCTCCATCACCTCCAAAACGGAGAATACCATCACACACTTCTCCACACCATACTTCAAAGAGGGATGACAAAAAGCAAGAGAAGAAAAAGGCGAGAAAGAGGACACCCTCTTCTCCATCTTCTTCACCCTCTTCCTCTTATGAAAGTGATGGTGTAGACAAAGAAGATCAAGGCAAGAAAAAGGCGAGAAAGAGGTCACCCTCAACTCCATCTTCCTCAAATTCTTCATCTTCTGAAGAAAGTGATGGTGAAACTTTTGAACCTTAAAAAAGAAGAGTCCATAGGAAATCCTATGCCGCGTAGAAGAGGTCTTCCAAGCTCAAGAAGTTCAAAGAGGGAGGGAAGAGCATCTCTTTCCTTACCTACGATGGCACTTTTGGTGCTACGGACAAAGTCTTGGCCTTTATCCAACAGTTCAATGCGGCGTTTGGAGACGAGGGCTTCACGGAGTCCTCTAAGCTACACCATGTAGCTATGTACTTTCAAAAGTCCACCAGACAATGGTGGTCTAGCCTACGGGCCAACGGTGAAGCTCCACAAACATGGAAAGCTTTAAGAGCTTTCATTATGAAGTAGTTTTTGGCCACCGATGCCAAAGACAAAGTACTCACCGAATGGCAAAGTTTGAAGCTCTCTCTCCCTACGAATCCATTCACAAATATGTAGACAAGTTTTGGGACCTACAACTCAAAACCATTGTCTTCAAAAATTTGGATTTTGGAGAGCAAAAGCAACAATTTTGTGCGGGCTTAACTGAAGAAATGGTGGAGTATGCCAACTCTCAAAGGCCACGCACCATATCAGCGGTTATACACCATACTATGGTGGCTTCTCGAATCAATTTCCAAACAGGGGCTAAGAGAAATTCTAAGCCCACGAAAAACAAGGCTTCCAATGAGCCTAAAGGGAAGGACAATGTCCAAAAGTCTCCTAAGGGCAATTCCAGTAACCACAAAGCTAAGGGGAAGGGAGTTTACAAAGGCAAAAACAAACTCTCTCCTGAAGAGCTTGAGCCTTATCGCAAGAATAACCACTGTTTCAAGTGCGGCGAGCAAGGGCATGCGTACCGCGCTTGTCCCCAAAGAATATCCGCCATGAGCCTCCCAGAGCTACCTTGGTCGAAATCCAAGAGGAGGAAACTCACTGCAAAGGATCTCCTCTATGCCATGCCTGGGGAAAGGTAAGAGAACATGATGCTTTTGTTCTCTTTGACCCTGGTTCTACTCAAAATTTCATATCCACTGAGTTGGCCACCAAGCTAGGCATACAAGCCTACGAGATGGGAGATGTCCTACCCGCAGATGGTGCTTTCAAGGGGCAAGAAGCTTCAACCACTTCCTTAATCGAGAAATTGAGGCTCCATGTCCAAAGCTATGTGGAGAAAGAGGACTTCTTTATCTCTCCTCTCAAGCACGAGGATGTAATCCTAGGGGCACCATGGTTTGATCGCATGGCTGCCAATGTTAAATTCCCTGAAAGAAAAATCTACTTTAGGTTCAGGTTAAAAGATATGTACATAGATGCTAAGGAAATGGGTAACACCATACCCATTGTACATACACCAGCTTTCAATAAGTCAATAAAGAGCTCTATTTCCGTGTACATGATTTTTGTTAAAGATTCTCAAAATGAACCTAATGTTTTAGCAAAAGAAAAATAAACACACTCATAAGGAATTAGAGTTATCCAATTTTCTCAATGGGTTTCAAGATGTCTTTATTGACGACATCCCTTGTGAGCTACCTCCTAAACGAGGCAATGATGACCATGCAATTGAACTTCTTCCAGGAAGTTCACCGCCTAATAAACCTCCTTATAGAGTTTCTCAAGCTCAACAAGAGGAGATTATGCGGCAAGTGCATGATTTAGTTGAGAAGGGCATGGTTAGGCCTAGCTCATCTCCATTTTGCTCACCTGTGCTACTAGTGCAAAAGAAAGACGGCACATATCGAATGTGTGTCGACTATGGAGCACTAAATAGGATCACTATCAAGAATAGGTTTCCGGGTAGAAGACCTATTTGATAAGCTACAAGGATCGACCGACTTCAGTAGGATTGACCTAAAAAGTAGCTATCATCAAATAAGGATAGTTGATCAAGACATTGTAAAGACCGCATTTTGCACTATATTTTGTCTTTACGAATACATTGTCATGCCTTTTGGCTTAATCAATGCACCAGCCATATTCAACCGCTTGATGGAGAAGCTATTCATGCCTCACCAAACCTTTACTGGAGTGTTCTTTGATGACATTATCATCTACTCTAATTCACTAGATGAACACAAGCAACACCTCCAGGTAATATTTCAAGTTCTAAGAGAGAATAAACTTTATGTTAATCGAAAGAAAAGTGAATTTTTCTTGCAAGAGATTCAATATTTAGGTCACATTATCTCTCAAGATGGCATCCAAATGGATCCATCAAAGTTAGAGGTAATAAAAGAATGGCCTAAACCAAGGAATCTTCATGAACTAAGAAGCTTTATAAGTATGTGTGCATACTATAGACGCTTCATAGAAAAGTTCTCACAAATCGTGGGTCCATTACATGACCTAACAAAGAAAAAGTTTAGATATACATGGTCTGCCAAGGAGAACAATGCTTCCAAAACGCTTATCTCTCAACTTGTGCTTACATTGCCGGATCTCTCAAAGCCATTTGAAGTCCAATGTGACGCTTGTGGTGATTTCCTTGGAGCAGTTCTGCTCCAAGAAGTGCATGCCATAGCCTATAAAAGTCAAAGACTCAACCCTGTTGAGCAAGCTCTAGACATATATGAAAAGGATCTCCTCGCAGTTCTACGTGTCTTAGACTCATGGAAGCACTATTTATTGGGGACTCCTTTCATTCTGCAAACGGATCATTAAAGTCTTAAGTACTTCATGACGCAAACTGAGCTTTCCAACAAACAAATGAGGTGGGAAAATTTTCTTTTGCAATTTCATTTTCATATTGCTCACATTATTGGCAAGCATAATCAAGTAGCCGATGCACTCTCAAGATGGCCGAGAGTGAATGCGGTTTCCATAGAAACTCACAATGATCTATCTTTTATGATAGATGAGTATGCTATCGATCCCGATTTTAGAGATGTGATTTCAGCCCTTGCATTAGGGAAGAAAGAGGAACCATTTACCTTACAAGATGGTTATCTTCTCTATGGCAATAGACTATGCGTTACTAGCTCACTACGTGAGAAAGTAATGTATGAATCTCATGCTCCTCCTTATGCAGGGCATAGAGGGATTCAGTCTACCCTAAAGGGCATTGAAACATATTTCTATTGGCCTACCATGAAAGCAAACATACAAGAGTATCTTTCTAAACGTGTAGTATGCCAAAAGATGAAGTTTGATAGAGGGAAGCAACCTGGATTGTTTCAACCTTTGCCAATCCCTAATTCACCATGGGAGAGCATATCCATGGATTTTATCTTTGGATTGCCTAATCTATCCATGGGAATACGGGAATATGGACGATAGTAGACAGGTTTAGTAAACAAGCTCATTTTATACCTGTCAAAAAGACTATCAAAGCCCATTAAATGGCAACCCTCTTCATTTCATAAATCTTCAAGTACCATGGCTTGCCAATGTCCATAGTGTCGGATAGAGATCCTAGAATGACCAGTAATTTTTTGAAGGGTCTCTTTGAGAATTTAGGGACAAGGCTAAACTTCTCTTCGGACTATCACCCACAAACGGATGGCCAAAGTGAAATAGCTAACCTAACTATTCTTGATCTACTAAAAGCCTATGTAACGGAAGTAGATTAAAGATCCCAATGGGAGAAGTACTTACCCTTAGTGGAGTATGCTTACAATAACAGTGTACATACTTCCACGAGAAAATCACTATTCGAGGTAATTGAGGGAAGATCAAAAAGTCCCCTGCTACTCAAAGTACATGGGAAGATCTTCGCTGCAGAGATGAGTATAGCCGAGACCTACAAGAATCTTTCCAAAAGATTAAGGATGCTATCTCTATCCCACAGCAAAGGAAAAAGACTGTTGCTGACAAGCGGAGAAGAGCCCAAGCCTTTAAAGAAAATGATTAGGTCTTACTCAAATTTCCCAAGGCTCGATTAAGGCACACGACGGGCAAGAACCCTATGGGACACCAAAAGTACTATGCTAAATTAGCACAAAGGTACTATGGTCCCTTCCAGATTCTTAGGCCAATCAATGAGATGGCCTATCAACTCAAGTTGCCCAGCCATTGGCTCATACACAATGCTTTCCATGTGAGCCTACTAAAGCCTTACAAAGGAGAAGCACCTTAAGAACCAACTATTGAAGACCCACCGGAGAGCAAGGACCAAGAAGAGGTGCTGCAGCCCGAGTCCATTCTCCGACATGAAGACAAGGTATTAAGAGGCGGTAAGACTATCCGATGATATCTTATTAAGTTTAAGAATTATCCTTTTGAAGATGCTAGATGGATGCAAGGCTTACAACTAAAGGATAACCTAAACCTTGTCAATGCTTACAATGCTTCCCTAGAGTAAGCAAATGTAAAAATGTTTAGAATGAACAAAGTTTTTGTCTTATAAGACTCTCTTTTTCTTTATTGTCCACAAAAATGAAGTAGTATGCATGCTTAGATCAAGTTTGCAGAGACGACGTCTCCCAAACACCAAGTAGAGCTTGTCACTCTACTATGGAAGATTGATAGGACTAATGTTGAGACATGCTTGCGACAGCTTAGGCTCTCAAGCGCCAAATGGACTAGTCATCCATTCTCGAACGATGTCGTAGGGTAACATAGGGATCCTCTACCCGCTAGGAAAAAAGACGAATCCTTTAAGAAATTAACAGATGCTCTCGTATCCGCTCTAGTGTTAAAAGCACCTGATTGAAAAAAATCTTTCACGTTCATATTAATGCATCTGCGTTTTCTATAGGATGTATTTTGGCTCAACCAGGAGACAAAACTATGGATTTCCCAGTCTGGCATATAGTCTGCTATGCCAGCCGGCAACTCAACAGTGCTGAAAACAACTACACCACCATCAAAAGAGAGGGGCTTGGAATGATTTATGATGTTAAGAAATTTCAACATTATCTCCTCGCAAATAAGTTTGTGTTTTTCACTGACCATCAAGCCCTCTTATACCTTGTCAGCAAACCATGCAATACATGGCGAATCGTAAGATGGTTCATCATATTGCTTGGGTTTGAACTTTACTATAGTGGTTGAAAAGGGGAAGAGGCATTTTTTAGCTGATCGTCTTTTTAGATTGCCAAATGGAGAGGCTCTAGAAGGAGTGGATGATGATCTCCCAGATGCATATCCCTTCAATGTAGAAATGGTACCTAAGTGGTCCCAAGAGATAGTAAGCCTACTATCACACGGTGGAGAATCGACAAGACTGACCAAGATCATAAACTACGAACAATTTAGCAAGCTAATAACTTTCAGTTGATTGGAGGACGTTTATATCATCTAGGCTCCGACGGTATCCTACGAGTGTGCATAAATCCAAAGGGATATGATGCCTACTTGTTGGAAGCACATAATCAGGACTTAACATTTCATTGCTCATCCACAAAAACTTTCCAATGCTTGAGACAATTGGGAGTGTATTGGCTAACTATACGTGTTTATGTTCATGATTATATAACTAGTTGTGCCAAATGCAGATCAAACCCACCAGTAGAACATGCGACATTGTTTCAAATAACAATTACACCAGAATGGAGTCAATACATTATTGACTTCTTGGAAAAGAAAACATTTCTTGAAAATACCACAAGAGCACGACAGAGGGCGATACAAATAGAAGCTCGTGACTTCACTTTGATTGAAAACCAGCTTTATAAACAAGGAAATGATAACCAGCTTAGGCTATGCACAATGGAAAGCATGTACATTCCAATCCTTGAGCAAGCACATGAAGGAAAAATTGGAGGCCATTTCTCAGGGAAAAAGACATCAAAAATTGTCCTCACCGATAGAATATGGTGTCCAACATTACATATGGACACGGACAAATATACTAGATGATGTGACTCTTGTCAACGCACCAAAGTGACAATAAAATGGGATGAGATGCCCTTATGGCCAATGATGGGAGCTAGAGCTTTTGCTAAGTGGGGAATAGACTTTGTGTGGGACCAATTTCACCCCCAAATACAAAACACATGCCCAATAAATCATTGTAGCCACCAATTATCTCACTAAATGGGCCGAAGCTAAAGCTACACAAAAAGCTGATGCCATGACTACTGCACAATTTTTATATGAAAATGTTTGCGTTAGATATGGTCTACCTATAGAAATTGTGAGTAATCGGGGAACACATTTTATAAATGAGACAATTGAAAATCTTCTTGATGAGTTCATGGTAGTTCATAATAAGTCTGCTCCGTACCACCAATAGGCTAATGGGCAGGTAGAAGCTACAAATAAGACTCTATGTACAGTCTTAACCAAAATAGTCTCAGAATCAAGAACGGATTGGGATCAAAAGTTACATTCGACACTATGGGCTTTTAGAATTGCTTATAAAACCTCGATTGGAATGACATCGTACAATATGGTGCTCGGTCTTAATGCTATATTTCCTATGCAATTCCTAATCCCAACACTAAGAGTAGCCAAACAACTAAAGTGGACAGGCCATGAAATGTCTTCACGAGTAGATGACCTTGAAAGGCTAGATGAGCTTCGCTTGAAAGCAATAGCTTCCATCTATGCACAAAAACGAAGGCAAAAAGAGTTTTTTGATAAGCATGTACGATCAAAAGAATTCGAAACAGACAATTATGTCCTGATTTACACTTTAAAACAACATGCTAAGAAAATTAAAAAGTGAGGGATGGGACCCTGTGTGATCAAAGATTTATCACCAAGTGGGGCCGTCAAGCTTGGTAAATTGGATGGTGAAGCAATGCCCAACTGGATTAGTGGATGTCGACTAAAAAATTTCATCTAACACTAACCACGAGTATGCTTCTAAGAATCCACAAGGAAAAGAAATGGACCCAAGAAAAACAACAGATTGTTGCAAAAGCACAAGCAGAGGCCAAGGAACGAGTAGCAAAATGGAGGCTTCTTTGACAATGACTACAGCATGGGCCTCCCCTGAGATTAATGCCATTAAAGTAATAGACTTTGAAACAGAGAACATGCAAGATCCCACAATTGCTGTCAAACTAGGATGCAATTAAGTTGAGGCGACGACAATGCTTGATTCATGTGCTCAAGGTAACCTGATCTCATACACCCTTTACAAGCAACTCCAACTTGACAATCAATTACAAGAGACACAACAAAATCTCCACAGTTATTCAGAGTACTCGATCAAGGTAATGGGTTGTACAGTTCTCCTGGTACAGGTTAACCAATATGTCTACCCGCATAAATTTTATGTGGTAGAAGATAAGAATGCACAACTTGCTTTATTGCTTGGGCAAATTTGGCAAAGAAGGTATAATGTACAACTTGATTGGAGCTACAATATAGTCAACATCCAATTTGCTTCAGGAAAACAACAAAGTTCCTTTTGCTATAATAGCTACAGACAAGCCATCAGTAATGCACTTGACATATAAAGGTAAGCAACCCTTACAAACGACCATTGTCCAACTATGGATTCCAAAAAGACCAACAACGCAAGAATTGCAAGTCATTATAGCAAGTACTCTTCCCGAGGACGTGAGTTCAATGAGTAAGAAACAATCAGTGGGAATTCATGACAGCGTACCACGATGAACCCCACCTGCTCTGCCTACCAGCACTATCAAGCAGATATGGATAAAAAAGGATCAGGTCGCAAGGTTTGAACAAAGTCAATTCGTATAAATTTACGACCTCCACTACAAACCGCAAGTTGAAACCAAAGTTTCTCCTTAAGAAAATATGGGTACCCAAGCAATTACTTATGGCCCAAAGTAAGCTTGCAAAAATCTAGATTCCAAAACAACAACCCAAGGAACTCCATGAAGAACATGCTTTCAATAGACAACCACAAGCATGTTCCAGTCCGACAGTATGCACAATTCAGAAAAATTGGGTTCTTAAGAATGGCTGTCCAACTCCGAATTGGATACCTAAACGACGAACAACCACAACTACAGAGGTGACTCAAAGCCACATGGTTTCACCAACTCCATTGTCTGTTTCACCGCTTTCACCAAGGTCATACTTGCATAAGAAACTTCAACATCGAATGTCAGTAAGCATCATGATTATACCTTCCTCTTGCACATCATTAATTTTTCCATGCGTTGCCTAAGTATGCATATAGGGCCACATTACATGGCTAGCATTAGCACATTGTTGATTCCTATGCACAACACATACCCTTGGGCGATACACCGTCGTCCGGGAAGACTTGAACTAGGAAGGGAGGAGGCATTCTTAATGCTGACCCGACACACTACAAGTGTAAGAAGGGGCACTGTTTTCCATGACTTTGGAGTTTTTTGTGTTTGATTGTGAGAATTTTGGTAAACCCGAGTATATATGCCCTTAATTAATGTGTTATAACAGGAAACAGAGGACAAACACCAAAGATGAGCCTCTAGGTGTGTGTACATATGTAAAAAGCATAATTTTCATGCTAAAAAGTGAGAAATCAGAGCAATCCGGCCAAAAATACTATATATATATATATATATATGATGGTTTATTATGCTATTATCTAATTATCTTGATTTATGGATATTTTTCGAGTCAAGTTAGCTATTTTCCTTTATTTTTTGTTAATTTTCTAGAGAAAAACAAAGAAAAATAGAAAAAGCGGGTGAATAGCGACATAGTGACAAAAGAAAAATGTAGAAGTGATTAGTAAGTGAATGATAGCTTATGGTGAAGACGGGGTGCAAGTATGAGAAAAGTTACGAAAAGTCGAATTGGCCAGTTTTTGGACGAAATGACAAATTTTCCGAAAATAGAGCAAACGGAGTTCAAATGAAGAAATTTCTGAGCCTAAAGTGCATTTCACAACAAGATAGGATCACATGTCAAGTTTGGTAACAAGTGGTCTTGAAAACCCCGATATAAGTTAATTTGGGCCCACTTATTAGATTATTTTCACTATTCACAAGTGAGAGAGAGCTTGAGAGACCTAGAGTGCAACAGACCTTCTACAACTTTGTACGACGCATATGACACACCGATCGGTACTAAACATGAGAGGTAGACTCGTTACCATGTGCTCTTCTTGTTCTATAGTCTCTTTATCTCGAAAAACTCCAAAAAACGGCAATGTGGCATCGTGATAAAGAAATCAAACGGGGCCGTAACGCTTCAACCACTGACCCGATAGCTACAAGACTTGATAGGGAGTTAACCCTAACCTAAGAGAACACCTCTATGACCTCCAATGAGGGTTTAGGTCAACCAGAAAAAACCTAACCTCTTCATGCACTACAGAAGTTGATCGGGAAGGGATCGTTGAAATGACACAAAACTTCATGAGAAGTTATGTCTCAAGTATGTCTACAAGCTCATGTAACCTCCTCCCGGATCTATCATCAAAAAGTGGACCAAAACATCAAGTTAGGCTTTGGACATGCAAAGCATCATTTGGCCCTCACGACCAAGCGAGGCGTTCGTTTGCCACCAAACTTCACATGCATCATTGACATATCATCGACTCCCAACATGTAATCTTAGCCCAAAGCCCAAGTCTCATCGAGTTTTGATTCTGTATGCCCATCTAGACCCAGGTTTCAAAATCCCAAGCTCTATTACTTGATTATTGGTTTCAAACACATGAGAAGAAACCCAAATCAAATTCTGACATCATAGGAGTCTATACCATGCTAAGGCCCAACTACCTACAAGTTTGATCCATTTTGAACAAAGTATACATCATGGGTGTATGTCTCGCTAGCCTGAAAATGAACTTGGAGGCTAACGTGCCCCCTTCTAAGCCTTTACTACATGATTATGAGAGCATCTACCAAGTTTCACCCCATTTGAACCTCATTTGCTCAAAATTAAGCCAGAGTCCAGCTTCAGAGCCTGAAAGGAGTTCTAATGGTCACAACCTATCCAAATGACATCCAAATTGAAATTCAGACATATTGCCATGATGTACATGATATGAGCTATGCACATATAGGACATCACTCATTCTTGAGCACCTAGGCATCATACACGTATGATGTCTCACAGCATAAATCTGCACCCAAAATGCAATTTTGACCACATGCATAGCAGCCTTAGGCCCTAATTATCTTTTGTTTAAAATTTGAATTCATTTGGATAGATAGAAACTGAGAAAACGCCAGATTTTGTAAACAACGCGAACTTTTGCACTTGGAGTGCCCGCAGGATCAATGGAAGCCAGTAAATCACCAGCTAAGAAGAAGAGGCTATCCTTGAAGGACATTATCACAGCCAGTGAGCCTTACACACTACCAGAAGAGACATTGAAGCCAACCAAGGCTTGGGTAGATGAAGCCACATTGGAAAGGAAAGGATTGGTAGTGTACCAAGGTACATTCAGAGACTCGCAAGGAAATACAATGGATATCCCAATGAATCCACAAGAAATGTTGGAATATGCAAACAAAGAAGAAACACTCACCCAGCTGGAAAGAGCAGATTTGTACTTCTTCTTCATAGCACCACCAGTGGGTGTAGATATGTAGAGAGTCTACGAGCTAGTTAGCACAATCCAAAAAGATGGCAAGGCAGTGATTACTGCTTTGGATGGACAGAAGACAGAGACGATGATTACACCTCAAACCATAGCAGATGCACTGGGGCTCCACAATAAGGGTAGGTCCATCAGAGAAAGAAGAGATGAAGTAAAGGTCTACTCTCAAAAGAGACCAATCAGACATTCTAAGACCTGGAAGACCCGAGAGCTACAAAGATATGCAAGTTGTACAACCAATACTTCCATGTTTGTAGCAAGCGGCCACAAAAGCCACAACACCTCCCCATGCAGTAGCTACTACAATAACTTGGACATTGAAAAGCAGCGGGCCCAAAGAAGACAATTATGCCCAATATCTGCATGAGCAAGTGGTTAGCATGGATATAGAAAAGCCCAAGGACATTGGAGGTGGGGAAACATTGACAAAGATTGCATATGAAGCTATCGACACAAGAGGATAGTGGCCCAATTCACCAACACAGAATGAGTGGTTCAAGTTAAAGCAAGATACAGAAGATGAACCAGTAATAGCAGTAGCCCCACCAGTCACCACACGACTTTGGAAAAGCCTAGAGATAGTACCAGAGGAAGAGCCTGAGGAGCCCCAAAAGAAGAAGGGTAAGATGATGATGGCAAAAGAATCAAGGCCCAAAGAGACACATAAGCAAAAAGCCACTCGTATCGAGAGGTTGATTGAGCCATTTAGGATAGAACAAGCACTCAAAGGAGTATTGGGTACCAAACCCTGCAAAAATTGGAGGAAGCCCCTCAAGACCTCTAGAGGATCAATTTGATCATTACATCCGAGCCTATGAAGAAACATAGAATTTAGAACCCTTCACAATGGACGAGGTACAAGAGATCAAGAGAAAATTGAAAGAAACTCCAAAGGCTCCAGTCAAGAAGGGTCAAGAAGGTGACCAAACAAAAAATTCAACCCCACCACCTTCACTACCAGGCTTCTCTACTCCTCCTCCATGTCCAAAGCCCTCTACATCCCAACCACAACACTCACTAGAAAAGATAGAAGAGGAAGCACCTCCACCAAGAGACAAGGAAAAAGAAGAAAAGGACACTTCCTTCACGTTGGACACACATCGGCAGAGCGTTCTATGGTGGTTTATGGCACTCCAACCCCACCTTTGGTTGCTAGATAGGAGCTAGAGAGAAAGGAGATCCCTACGAAACATATGAGAGCTGATAGATCAAAAGGACTGCAACTAGACCAAGAAACACAGAGAAGAGCACAAGAAAGGCATTCCCCACAACATGGAGTTCCAGGGTTGGTCCAAATCCCGCATGCACCACAATGGAGACCATTTGCCAGCTCATGGACATCACCTCCAGTAGGAGTCATGTTGAGTATTGGACATCGGGTTCCCTTTTTTGCTTCGATCCCCAAGCCATCAACAAGAAGTTTGGTTGTACCAAATGAAGAGGATGTAAGAGCCGCATATCAAAAGTACTTGACAGAATCAGAACGCGGTCTCTAACATTGGCTGAAGAAAAAAGTATGTTGCATACCAGGGAAGAAAATATGCACATAAAACATGATCACTCTCAAGCATGATCCACATTACAAACCAGAAATCTAAGGAAGCAAAAAAGGAACTTGACACTCTCAGTACAACACTAAGAGAGGCCGAAGCTAATGAGATAGTCTAACACTACAAATGGTAGAGGTTTGGAAGTAAAGAATCTCTAAGAAGACAAGGAAAGAGTGGAAGATGAGCTGGAAGCAGTAAAAGATGAAGTGCTTGAGCTGAAAGCCAAATTAGAGCTCTAGGACTTAACAATCAAGAGACTTAGAGCAACCCTAAGGGGTGCACGGGCAATTGCAGGAGTAGATAGCCAAGCTATCCAAGATTTGGAAGCACAAATCACTACCCTACAAAAGGAATTAAGGCTAGAACAAAGACAAAGAATGCATATGACAGAAGGGTCCCTAGCCGCAGAGAAAAGAATGAAGGCTCAACACCAAGAGCTCCACAAAGAACACGAAGATCTCCAATGACATTTAGCTGCTCTACAAGAGATGTTGGTAGATCAAGCAAAAGAAGCTACAAAGAAAGATAGACTTGCTCAACAACAAATAACAGAACTACAAAAAGAAATAGCAGAAGAGGGGACACAGGAAACAAAATCGGGGACCAATGACCTAGGGATTAATGCTAGAGATAAGCCCTTGGAAGTTCCTAAAGATGCAGAAGATCTACAACACCTAGAGGAACAGCTACAGACACAGGAGGAAGGAGAGCAAGTGTTAACTGTAGAGGAGGAGTCATGCCTCCAAACTTTGATTACAGATGAAGACCACAAGGCAGCCTTGGAGTGGGAGACACAAATGTTACACTCAGTAGGAGTCCAAGGGCTTGCCACAAATGTGCTTAGGGAGGAATGGATGCAATCTTCACTCACATAACCTCTCCTAAAGTATGAAGTGCTGGTGATCAAGAAAAGAGTTGAAGTGGAAGCAATAGAGCCAGTGTATGAGGGAGATGTCAAAGAATTAGATACTGCAAAGAAGATAGTGGACTCCCAACCAAAGTGGAGGAAAGTGTGTCTCCTCAAGTACCCCAGATTTCTAAAGTACTTGGTGGAAGCCCCCAAAAACATCAAGGATGACACTCTATTTTGCCCAATCCCTCATGTACGCACATGAGCAAACCACACCAGAATCTTGAATAAACATCCCACCTGGCTCAAGTACCCATCTATGCCACCGCCCAAGGAAGGAGAGAAAATAAGTGTAGCTTATATGGTGAAAACCCTAAAGGGCACCATTAAGATTTTCACTAGCTCCCCTCACTTGACGTGTCTGATGATCAGGAAGATATGCAAAACCCTCCTGGCGTGCATTGAAGTCTTTGCACCATCCAAAGCTACAGACTCAACCCTACTATCAATGGGCGACACTGTCACCACAATGACATTTGATTTATCAAAGCAGCCATCCTCGGAGGTGTTACATATGTTATATCAGAGGATAATGTTCTTACCAAGCTATCACATGCAAGATTTTGAGGAAGCCTTTTACACCGGCTTCTTTATTTATGACAACAAAATATTCGGCCCCACAGTCATCTTGGGCAACAAAATGTACGAGTCATACTTGAAGCTCCTAAAGCTCCAAGGGTTCCACTGACTCAAAGGCTGAGCACTATTACCAAAGGGATGACATAGACGCGGAAGGGGGGAGTGTTGACGGCCCAACACAGAAGAAGCTTTTCCCAACTTTTTTTATCACTATTTTTTGAAACGGAATGACATTTTGTAATGGTTTAAGCGGCCAATATTTTTTGTGGGAATGAGTCTCTAAGGAGGAATTGTATATAAGCCAATTTTTTTAACACTAAGCCAAATTTTGAATTAATCTAATCTTACGTTTACTATGCGTTGTGTTTGAGAGAGAGTGTGTGATTTCTTCTCTTCCCTACGCGCTCTACAAGGTCTCCATTGCGAAAGAAACACCACCAATGCATTAGCAATAGCTAGGGCTTCAATCCAATGCCAAGCTTACACGATTTTGGTGTCGACATGAAGTGAGCTCTTACAAGGTTCCGAGTGAGTTTTCTTGCAAATCGTGTAGCCGTTTGGTGATTTCTTTATACCTATGGGTTCATGGTGAGTAGAGCTACAGATTAGGATCATACAAATTGAAAAGTGATGACCTACATTTTACAATCTGTCTTTATACATGATTGTCGCACGGGGTGGTTCTAGGTAGGATATCAAGTCAGACTCCATAGGGTAATGACCTTTTGGGGAGGAGAGTGTTTTCTATAAGTTTTGTGACTTTTCGAATGCGTTTGGTCTAGTTTCGGATAGCGTGAGCATTGTAGGTTGAGTTGTATTCACTAGTGCATAGAACGTCTAGATTTGGTTTCCTTGAGTAGAGATTGTCTTAGAAGGTCAAGAAGGTGATTGACATCCATCTCCTTGTTTCCATGCGCCTACGGGTTAAGCTTCGTCCTTGGCTGACATACAACTGCTGGTTTTGTTCTCGCTATAGTAATCATGCGGCAAGTGCGAGAAAAATTTTGATCAAAATCCATGTCTTTCTTTTGTGCATAGCTTTTTCCACAAGTTTAATCTTAAAACAATCAACTCTACCATCTTGATTATGATTTAATTTGAAACTTAGTACCATTGGCCTTTTTGCCAAGATCAAAGCAAAGAGACACCAAGTGCCATTCTTCACAATAGCATCATACCAAGTGCCATTGAATCTTACGTTTATTGTGCGTTGTATTTGAGAGTATACCTATGGGTTCATAGTGAGTAGAGCTACAGATTAGGATCATACAAATTTAAAAGTAATGACCTAAATTTTACTATCTGTCTTTATACACTATTGTCGCACGGGGTGGTTCTAGGTAGGATATCAAGTCAGAGTCCATAGGGTAATGACCTCTTGATGAGGAAAGTGTTTTCTATAAGTTTCGTGACTTTTTGAATGCGTTTGGTCTAGTTGTGGATAGCGTGAGCATTGTAGGTTTTGTATGCACTAGTGCATAGAACGTCTAGATTTGGTTTCCTTGAGTAGAGATTGTCTTAGAAGGTTGAGAAGGTGATTGACATCCATCTCCTTGTTTACATGCGCCTATAGGTTAAGCTTCATCCTTGGCTGACAAAGAGTTGTTGGTTTTGTTTTCTCTATGGTAATCATGTGGCAAGTGCGAGCAAAAGTTTGATCAAAACCCATGTCTTTCTTTTGTGCATAGCTTTTTCCACAAGTTTAACCTTAAAACAATCAACACTACCATCTTGCTTATGATTCAATTTGAAACTTAGTACCATTGGCCTTTTTTCTAAGATCAAAGCAAAGAGACACCAAGTGCCATTCTTCACAATAGAATCATACCAATTTTCATACCAGAATAGCACCAAGTTCCATTCTTCACTTAGTTTGCATACTAGATAACCAAATTTTACGATTTTATGTCTCGTCAAACAAAACAAGCTCCTTCGTAACACACATACTCAAAACAGTCAAAGCAAAACAAGTTGATGCATCAAAGATATACTAAAAACTAAACAAGTATCACCATCATCATGAAGACTCAATTTCATACCTATTTCCATGGAAGTAGCAATAGGTTTGCAGTCCTCAAGTCCAAACTTACATAGTAATGTCTCTATGTAACTTGTTTGAACAAGGCAATATCACCTTCACACTGCTTAAACTCTATGCCCAAGTAATGATGCAACAATCCCAAATATTTCATCTTGAAAGTAGCATTCAAAACAATCTTAAATCCAGCAATGTGTTCCTCATTCGAATGAATGCTCATCAAATCATCCACATATAGAACAACAATGAGAAGTACATCACCCTCAAGCTTTACATACAATGTGCTTTCTGTTGGACAATTACAAAAGCCTCATTTAACCAAATGAGTGTTAGCTTTCTCATACCAAGCACGAGGAGATTGCTTCAACCCATACAAAGCTTTCTTACATTTTCACACTTTATCTTCCTGCCCTTTAATGAAAAGACCACGAGCCTATGCTACATAAACTTCCTCAAATATATCACCATTCAAGAAAGCAGTAACAATATCTTATTGATGTACATCCTATCCAAAATGAGTGGCCAATGCACATAGAAAATGTACAATAGTCATACAACAAGTGGGAGAAAAAGTCTCTTCATAATCTATTCCTTTCTGTTGTGCATAACCTTTTGCAACAAGTCGAGCCTTATAGCGATCAATCTCACCATCAGGCTTATGTTTCAACTTGTAAACCCATTTCATACCAATGGCCTTTGTGCTAGGAGGCAACCCACATAGATTAGATGTTCATTTTATATAAGTGCATCATATTCTGATTGCATAGCAGTCATCCAATTTTTTGAATTCTGTGCTTCATCAAAAGACAGAGGTTGCTCTACATCAAATAAGCTAGAAACAACCAAGGTATAACAATCTAATGCATAAAATGCATGGCAAGAGCCTAAACAAGTACGACTAGACAAAGGTGCATCCAATTTACTGTCACGCAAAGTATGCACCAGCCATTTTGGCATACATCTCAGGTCTTTCCACATCAAGGACATCATGGACATCTGCATCAGTAGTAGGCTTATCCGAGCATTTTGCCTCATTGGAATTTACATTCAAGTTTCCACCACTAAAAGGAGGCAATAAACTATCATAAATGTCCTGTGAGCTTCCATTACTGTCTCTAGTACATGACAACAAGGGCTGAAAAAAATCTTCCACAAACACAACATCTTGTGAAACCAAGATATGCTTTTTTTGTAGATGATACAACATGCAACCTTTGCTATCAATACTGTAACCAACAAAAATGCATTTAACAGCCTTATCATCCAATTTCGTATGTTTTGTTTGTGGCACCAAAGCATAAGCTAAATAATAAAAAATGTGCATGTGATCAATAGACGGCTTTCTATCATGCCATGATTCATATGGAGTCATTGACTCCAAAGCTTTTTTAGGACACTTGTTGAGTACATAAGTAGCATACATGATGGCCTCAAGTCAAAACAAATGTGTTAAAGCTTAACTCTTGGACCATACATCATGCCATCTCCATAATCGACCTATTTTTTCTTTCAATAACACCATTTTGATGAGGTGCATACGGCACTGTACATGGTGTTTTATCCCATGACTAGCCAGAAATGCATTAAACTCATGAGCACCCCTTGGATCTGAATGGAGGGTGCCCATAGTGTATGTAGAGGCATTTTCACCCATAGCCATGAATTTCTTGAAGCACATAAACACTTTCGACTTGCTTTAAGCGGATACACCCATGCATGCCTGGAGTAATTATCAATGAAAGTCACAAAGTAAAGGCAATTGCCCAAGCATGGAGTTTGCATAGGCCCACAAACATCACTATGCACAAGTTGCAATCTACATGTGCCCTAACTGAATCATCCTGTGGAAACTTTGAATGCTGCATCTTACCCAAAATACAACCTTCATAAACATTCTTCATAGGTGCTTCAAGAGGTGTCACATATCAGATTTTTGAAAGTGCAGTAAGCTGACAAAATTTAAATGCCCAAAACGTGCATGCCAAAGTTTTGCATCCGAAACAGCCTTTGAATCCACAACTACATTTGCAAAATTCTGCCCACACTTGTCATACAAAGTGAGCTTATACAACCCACAACAAAAAATGCTGGATGCAACAATTTTATTACCAAAACTAAGATCATGAATTGTACATTTGTCATTCAAAAATTTCACAACAAGGGCCAAGTCTATCAAGTGTAGATAGAGACAAAAGTTTCTTTAAAAACAAGTGCATCCAATTTATTATCGTATACACTTCTAGCCTACTCATCTTTTGCCATTTCCTTTGATGAGAATGGGCTTTAGCATATGAATCTACCCTAAGGGCATTCACATGGCATGAGATTGATGAGATGACATGACATGATATGTGGTGGAAATTTGGTGTACGTGCATACTTCCAAAATCAACCCCTACATTCTAGGGTTGACCCCTCTTCCTAGGGATGCCTCTTTGCATGCATTTGAAATATGATTTATATTACACATTGTACTACCCAAGGGATAAGCCTAACTCATGGCCATAAAGAGATCCCTCTTGTACTCTTTGACATGGTTCAATAATCAAGTTTCATTTCATATCCACTCTCTTATTATGTGTACTAAGTCATGAATGCTACTTTTCTTAATCCTCCATATCCCAACATGCGGTATCATAGCCTAATGAAGGTTTTGTGAGTTGCTAACCTATCAAGTCTAATGAGCACTAGTATTAATGAGCTTTACTAACCAATTTTGACATTGTATACTTTGATAGTGAGTCCCAAGAGACACTAATTGCCTTGGTTAATTAAGCATTGATTGGTGAAGATTAGAGCATCACCTATGTGTGAGTATGCTTTCATTTGCACAATAAATCCATCCAATAATCACTTTCCATACATAACCATTAGTGATTTTGGGTATGATCTTACTCAATTTCATTAATTAATTAATGATGGCAATGGTTGATTAGTGAGATTTAGAATCATCCATATTAGGTTTTTTGTGTGATGTTCTATGTCAATTTTGCAAGATTTATCATCTTGAATCACTCTCTCATCAAAGCCCTAATTGATCCATTAATCGTGTGTGTGCATTGTGCTCCTCAAGAGCCACCACTGGCTCCTTAATCTCAATTTTTGGAGCCTAATAGCCCAATTTGTTTGTAATTAATTGAAAAATAAGGGTCTGTGTGAGCCTCTATTTAATAGGAAGTAAAGCCACCCTTTTAGGGCTTCCACCACACACAATCCATGAGGGCATGGTGACTAGCCCAAAATAGTCTAAACTCCTCATGGAGGGGAGGTGGTGGTCTTGATTCTTATCAATGGATCTCTTTGAAGGTTTTGGGTTAGAAAACAACCCCTCAAAAGCAAGCCTTCAGCCTTTTATCCTCAAAGGCAGACTTCAAGCTCGTCTCCAACTCACCTCTTGCTTCCATTCAAGTCCATTGGCACCTTTTCCCATGAAGCAAACTTCTCCAAACTCAGGGGACCAGTGTTATCCTATTCAAGCGGAGGTACTTGCCTCATTTTCTACAACTACTCCAGCCAAGAGGGCATTCTTACTCTATTTTTTAAAGGGCCATCGAGCAGAAAGATAGTTCCCAGAACAAGTAAAGCATTCCAACATAGGGGATCATTCACTCAACAAACCCTACAAGGGGAAAAATATATACATTAAAAGTTATTTCACATAGATTCTCTCTCATTCTAGAATTTTTTGGGCAACCAAGCAACATTCAAAATTCAAATGGAATTGTATACTATCATTTTTTTTATTTTTTTTTTGCAAGGAGTTCAAACATTGGCAACCTCTTTAAGACTCTCCAAGGTTGTTAGGACCACTCCATTAGGCAATGGCCAAGGTTTTCATTACCTCAAAGCCAAAATGAGATGTTATTTGATGAAGCAGAATCATTGATCAATTGTGGAAGCTTCCTTCAATGAACGCCCTAGTTAGATCAAACATATACTAATTACCTGCCTAGCTGCTAAGAATAAGCAAGCTTTGGGGAGTATTATCGCATGATTGTACAAAAATTATCTCCACTTTTTTAATAATTATACTAGTGCACGTGCAGCCTTGGATGTATTAAAAAGAACAGCAAAGCAAAGTAAGCCTAAAGAAATAGTATTATAAAGTAGCCGTGGAAGATAGTGCACAAGCAGCCTTGGATGTATTAAAAAAAACAGCAAAGCAAAGTAAGCCTAAAGAGATAGTATTATAAAGTAGCCGTGGAAGATAGTGAGGGCATTTCTACCTTAGTCACATGTTAAAGAGAATTGTCACACAATTTACTTATATCCAATGTGATGAACCAGAAGATGACAAAATTATTGTTTTATTCCAGGAGCTCTATTAAGTCAATATGATTGCATAGTCACCATATATGAAGGAGAATAATATGCACTTGCACTACAATATGTGGTCAACTCTAAATGAAAGGAAGAGAGCAAGCACAAGAAAGAAGCATAGTTCACTTCAAAGGGAGGATTGTACATGGCCTTGACATTAAAGACTGAATGACACACATTTGGAAAGCTTGGTTGCATCTCAAAGGATTGTAGGGGGAAAAAAAGTGCACCCATGGTGGAGAGATAAGTTATCCACCTATTAGATTTTTTTATAAAGACCAAGCAAAGAAGAATACCATCAACAACAAGAAGTAGATGAAGAATGAAGAAAATGTTCTAAAAGGTCAAGAAGAAAAAGATCAAGGGAGCACACACTTTGTCTCCTTTCACTGTGACTCTTAACATTTTGTAGAGTACATTATGATTACCTCTACCTCTCTCTTTTGTATGATTTTGGAAATAGCCCTCGGAGTACTTGATCTTAGTTATGATCATGAGTTTCAGAGGATGGTTTTATGAGTCATTAGGGCATTATGAATTTAAACCTTTTATACACCTATGAGTAATTTATTTTTCACCCATGATATGAGCCATCTTTAACATCGAAACCATGAATTGAGCCACATTTGAGATGGAAACCGATAATCCATTTGACACCTAGTTGTATCTGCATTATTCATAGCCTAAACCCCAAGGTCGGGATATATGAGAATGGGATTTAGCCTATGAACCTACCCTTAGGACATTCGCATGACATGAGATGATAAGGCATGATATCATATATGAGATAGTCATATGGTGCATCTGCATACTTCCAAATTAGCCCCTAAATTGTAGGATCAATTCTCTTCCTAGGGATGACTCTTTACATACATTTGGTCTCTTATGAGTTGTACTACATATTGCACTATCCAAGGGATAAGCTTAGCTCATGGCTATAAAGAAAGCTCTTTTGTACTCTCTAGTTTATTAATCAAGTTTATTAACCAAGGGATAAACTTGATCTAGTTTATTAATCAAGTTTCATTACTTCTCCACTCTCTTTTTGTGTGTAAATATGCTAAGCCAATCATGAATTCTACTTTGCTTAATCCTCCATAGCCTAACATCCTCACCAAGGACTTCACACACAACTATACCCGTAAAGGATTTCTCTTTGAAATCATTTAAAACCTACATAGGTTGATTTCCTAGTTCACAATCCTCTACCTAAGATTGTCCACAACTAGTAAAACAAATGCAAAAGTGTATCATCCATGTCTTGTGAGTGAACATTTGTCTCTTTGGTACATGACAATGATGATTTCACATCATCCTCTACAAGAACCATACCCAAAAAAATAACATTTTACAACCTTATCATATAACATTTAGCATTGTAACAATGTGTGCACGCAAGTGCACATGGGAGATCTGTATGACAAAGCTACAAAACGGTTGTGAGGATTTGAAACATCCAAGTAAGAGAAGATGAAGGGCTCCAGGGTAGTAAAGGTCTACAAGAACCACTCAATTACCCTTTTTCCCCACAAGCCACTATGCGATTTTAATGGGTTTCAATTAATTAATGCAGCCCCTTGTAATTTTGGATGTGTACCCCTATTTTTGGATAGATAGCCTTAGGAATTGATCGAAAAGCTTGGTGAAGTTTCTCATGATTACACAACACTCACAGAGCTTAAAACCAAGTGCAAGGACTATAATCAATTGATTTTGACCGATCAAGTACTAACCCTAGTTTTCCAAGCCCATTATGATAAATAGCCACTTTTATCTCATTATGGGGGTTCCAAAGTTGAGGAGCTAGTCACATCAAGTTACAAGCTTTGAGAGCATCAAGGAATTTGGTAGCTTCCATATCCACTCCAATGATGTAATCTCTTGGATTCTTCTACTCCCACTTGATCCCTTATGCATAGTGTTTGAGATTTTGAATAGGATTTTCCTCTCTTCCTTAGTGCATGTGTATTTGAAGTTGCTAATTAATTTTTTTCTTATTGGAATGTTTAATCCTTGTGTTCTGCTATTTAATTGAACGATTGTGCTGTAGCTTATACATAAAAGTAGGAATGGAGTAGGTAGCATGCTTGATTAATCATTTGTGTGCCACATATTGCCTCCTTGGTGAATGCATCAAACATTTTATATAGCATTCAATAAGATTATGTGAGACATTTGGTGAGCATTGCAAAAGTATGAAAGAGTAAGAATGTTGTGTTCCAAGTGAGTAGGTCAAGAAGTAAGCACTATTGAGCTTGCAATGCATTCACCTTGTGTCTTTTGAGACCACCAATATAGTGGTGTGTTGGATAGTTTCCATGCTCTAAGTTAGGGTTAAATTCCTTGTTCATTGGATTTGCATATCTAGTCGATTGGTGCAATACTATGTTAATATGGTTGTGCAACCTTCTTTTGGCACAATTGTCATTGAAGAATGAGTGAATGACGAAGCTTAGGACAATGCATTGTTACATTGTGTGTCATTTGGATTTAAACTTCTCTCTTTGGATCAAATTAGATTCCATTGAGTTTGGGGAGGTTTCAAAACCCCTCAAACACCCTTACAATTGAGACTATCTCTTGCCAATGGGTTAGACTAAGTATGATTAACAATACATTAAGAAATAGGATAATATTAAGGTTAGTTAGAATCATAGGAACATGTGTAAAACACTCTCATTTCACCTTGCCACTTATTTTTCTAGAAGAATGGTACCAAAACTAGCCCTTTTCTAGTTTTTTTGCATTTCTAATTCCATAATAGATTGTTAAATGTCTACATCAACATCCAGACTTTCCCTAGAGAGGAAACTTTTACCAAAAAGTAAGATAAGGGCACCGAATTTTTACATTAACCCTCGTATTGTTTTAGGCTCATAATGAAATTTTGGGTTTTACAATGGGCCAATGACACCTTAGGATCCTTGAGGACACATAAATAAGTGTGAAGCCTCAAGTGTACCAATATGATATGAGCCAATTCTGAGGTCAAAACTCAAAATTAGTCAGAGACTTAAACTATTAGGGCCTTCAAGGTGACTAAACTTGCAAAAAATTGCCAAAATGCTTTGAGCTCATATTGTTTTGGGCTCTTTGGGATTTCAATGATTTTATCAAGTGTTGTTGTCATAAAATATAATATCTAACTTTACCAAATGATTTTCTCATATTAAACTGATCATTTAATATGGGAAGATAAAAGGGAAACAAGAGTTAGGATATAGATATGTGCTTCTAGACCTATCTCAATAGAGGACCAAAAGGAGAAATGGTTGCATCTCAATAGGGGTCCAAAAGGAGACGGTCTACCAAAGAGCAATGTGCAATAAGTGCTTCTAGATTTATTTCAACAAGGGACAAAGAGGAGAGATGGTTACATCTCAATAGGGGTCCAAAAGGAGGTAGTCTATCAAAGAGCAAGGTGCATCTAATGGAGATTAAAAGACCTTAGGGTTAGCTTCATTAAAGACCTCCAAAAGTTAGTGTTAAAATGTCCTTTGACCTTAGGAAAACTAGGGCTGACCTTGAGGTGGGAATCCTACCCAAGCATGAGGTTCTTGTTGGCTTGCTAACTAAAGTGCTTAAAGTGTTTGTGGGAACCTTGCCCAAGCTTGAGGCGATTCTCATGCTTAAATGACTAAGGTTCTTGAAGTGTTCAATTCAAAGGAATACTCTCAAGAGGCATAAACGGTTCCATGCTTGATTGACTAAGTGCTTGAAGTATTCAATTAAAACCAAATGACTTAAGAAGTATAAAAGACACATGTTCAAATGATCCTCCACATGTGGCCCTCATGATGTATTTGAATCCTATTGGATAGGTTTTTAAGGGGCCCAATGAGACTTTAGATGCATAAAAATAAATAATTAAGTTCTTTCTCTCAAAGAGAAACAAAAGGACACATGTCCAAATGAAATAATTAAGTTCTTTCTGTCAAAGAGGAAAAAAAGGACACATGTCCAAATGAAGAGAGAGAGAGAGAGAGAGAGAGAGAGAGAGAGAGAGAGAGAGAGATGGACCAAGCATGAGAGGGGGTTATACTCTCCCACACACACACACACACACACACACACACTCTCTCTCTCTCTCTCTCTCATTGTCTGGAGTGCAAAGTGCAAGAGCTCCATCTCCTTCTCCAAGCTTGTTGAGAAGTTGAGAGCCTACACCAACAATCTTGGCTATGGAATGCAAATCCAACCAAGATTCATGCTTCAAAGCTTAAGCTTGCCATATTCTTCATCTTCATTACTATGCTATTATGCTATGCTAAGCAAGAAGAGTGATGATAAGTGAGGAACTATTTCTTTCTCCTATGAATGATTATTTTTCCTCTTCCCTACCCTCATTCCCCGCTAGCTCTCTTCACCTTCAAAGGTGTTTGAGGCCTTGGGATAGTTAATGCTTTTTGAAAAGTTTATGTTATGCTCGTGATGCATGAAGCTTTCCATCTTTATATCATCACCAAGGTCACAAGGAACACAAAGATTGAATTGTACCAAGTCTCTCTTGATGGGAGAATCTATAATACAAACGCCTTTTGGAGGGGGGATCGAGTGCAAGTAAATCTGGTCCTCAACTATTGTCATGTTCTCTAATACTCTCTCTCTTGCAAAAGTATTTTTCATGACAAGTTAATTAAGTACTATGTTTATATTGCTACCATCAATTAAGTTCACCCTCTATGTTCTCAAAGTGATCTCACAAAAATGCTTACTTTAATTTTCTTAATTCCGCTATTCTCAAAGTTCATAGGCCATTTCCATTACATTGGTATCAGAGCATTTGGTTTCTCTTTTCTTGCTTAAGAAGAGAGGTCCTTAAGTAGCTTGATTTTGTTAATTATATTAGGGTAAGTGGGACTGGAATCTATTATTGGTTTTGTTGAGCCTACTATGTGGGATATGGTGCACACCTCATGAGATTTTGTCTTAATAATGGGGTCTTTTGAGACTTGCCTACAGATTTACCATTATTGAGCCATAAGAAGTCCGAAAGGAGCTATCCCTTGGCAATTTTGCTATGTTAGACCCACTCCACTACTCTCTAAGATTAACCAATTTGAGCAGTGGGTGTAGATACTTAAGCGCTTATTTTCAAAGGCTAAGAGGAGTAGCAACTAAGGTTTTGAATTTCCAAAGGATACACTAAGTAAATACATAAGTATAATTAGCATGGCTGAGAATAACCAAGAGAGTAGAATGAACATTGATAACTTTGATTTTGCACATGAAGGTGCTAATGATAATGTCCCCATGTTTATCAATTATCTTGCTACTAGGTTGCATCAAACTATGGGCAACCCTACTTTGCAAGCCGAAGTTACCCAACAACTTTGTGCTTATGGGATTTCCCTTCCTCTCCAAGAGGAGAGAGAGTTTAGGAGGCCTCTTGATTAGACTCCTAAAATAAGACTCTCTCCCATAAGAGAGGAGTAATCCAAAGAACAAGAAAGAAGCAAATCCCTAAGTTCCTCTAAAGATGTGGCTCCATGAAGACGGCGGTCTAGAATATCGCCAACTCCTCCTAAGAGGAAACGGTCAACCCATAGTACTTCTCCTCGTCAGTGCAAAAGGGAAGAGAGAAAACAAAGGAAGAAAAAGGCAAGAAAGAGGTCACCCTTTTCTCCTTCTTCTTCACCTTCCTCCTCTTTTGACGAAAGCTATGGCTATGCTCCTAGAGAATACAAGAGGGGAGGACATCGCAAATCATACCCTGCATGGCGAAAAAGCTCAAGAAGTTCAAAGAGGGAGGAAAGAGTATCTCTTTTCTCACCTATGATGGCACCTTTGGTAACATAGACAAAGTATTGGCCTTCATCCAACAATTTGATGCAGCCTTTGAAGACGAGGACTTCACGGAGTCCTCCAAGCTACACCATGTAGCTATGCACTTCCAAAAATCTAATCGTCAATGGTGGGCTAGTCTTTGTGGCAATGGCATGGCCCCAAAGACATGGAAAACTCTACGAGTTTCCATCATGAAACAATTCCTTGCAAGCGATGCAAAAGTACAAAGTTCTTACCAAATGGTGGAGCTTGAAGCTCGTCTTCAATGAGTCTATCCACAAATATGTAGACAAGTTTTGAGATTTACATCTCAAAGCTACAATCTTTGAAAGGATAGACTTCTTTGAACAAAAGAAACAAATTTGTGCGATATTACCTAAAGAAATGGCCAAGTATGTCAACTCACAACGGCCTAGCACTATCAATGAAGCCATCCACCACACTATGGTTGCTTCAAGGATCAATTTCCAACAAGGGGTGAGAAAAAAGTTCAAGCCCATGGAAAACAAGGATTGAATGAAGCTAAAGGGAAGAGCAATGCTCAAAACTCTTCCCAAGGCAACAGCAACACCAACAACAACAAGGTCAAGAAGAAAGGATCTTACAAAGGTAAAAAATAAGCTCTCTCCCAAAGAATTAGAGGCCTTTCAAGACCACAAATGCTTAAGTGTGGGGAGCAAGGACATGGTTATTGTTCTTGCCCCAAAAGAAATGTACTCAATGACACTCCTAGAGGTTCCATGGTTGAAGCTCCAAAAGAGGATACTCATTGCAAAGGCTCATACCTCTCCTATGTTTGGGGAAAAGTAAGGGAGCATGATACCCTTATTCTCTTTGACCCTGGCTCTACTCACAACTTCATATCAACGGAGTTGGCCACTAAGTTGGGCATTCAAGCTTTCGAGATGGGAGATAATGTAATTGCCAATGGAGCTTTAAAGGGATAGCAAGCCTCCATTACTCCCTTGACTGGGAAGTTGAGGATTCGTGTCCAAAGCTACGTCAACAAAGAAGACTTTTTTTTAATCTCTGCTCCCCAACATGAGGATGTTATCCTAGGGGCACCATGGTTCAACTGCATGGCTGCCAATATGAAGTTCCCTGAAAGGAGAATTTATTTCACCTACTACAGGGAAAAGAGCATGTACATAAATGCTAACAAGTCGGGGAACGCCATATCTCTTATAAATATGCTTGCTTTTGATAAGTCAATGAAAAGCTCTATTTTTGTGTGTATGATTTTTGCTAGAGAATTTGTAAATGATTCTAATGTTTTCACAAGAAGCAATAAAGGGAATCAAGAGGAATTAGAGTTGTCTAATTTCCTAAATAGATTCCAAGATGTTTTTATTGATGACATTCCTAGTGAGCTACCTCCAAAACGAGGGGATGATGACCATGCAATAGAGCTTCTGCTAGGAAGCTCACCACCTAATAAACCTCTTTATTGAGTTTCACAAGCTCAACAAGAGGAGATCATGAGGCAACTGTATGAATTGGTGGAAAAAGGGATGGTGAGACCTAGCTCCTCTCCATTCTATTCACGAGTATTTTTAGTTCAAAAGAAAGATGGCACATATCACATGTGTGTCGACTATAGAGCACTAAATAGGATCACTATAAAAAAAAGATTTCATGTGCCACGGTTAGAAGATCTATTTGATAAGTTACAAGTTTTGGGCTGACAAATACTCCAGCCGCATTCAAACTCACGATGGACAAAAATCTTAAGGCCACTCAAGCTCTCTTGAGGAGTACAAGTTACATCTCCAGTAATCTTTCAAGTTGTGAGAGAGAATAAGCTTTTCATTAATCAAAAGAAAAGTGAATTTTTCCTACAAGAGATTCAATATTTAGGTCACATTATCTCTCAAGATGGTATATGTATGAATCCATGAAAGTTGGAGGTAATAAAAGCATGGCCTAATCCACTCAATTTCTCTTGAGGAGTACAAGTTACACCTCCAGGTAATCTTTCAAGTTGTAAGAGAGAATAAACTTATTATCAATCAAAAGAAAAGTGATTTTTTCCTACAAGAGATTCAATATTTAGGTCACATTATCTCTCAAGATGGTATATGTATGATTCCATTAAAGTTGGAGGTAATAAAAGCATGGCCTAATCCAAGGAATCTACATGAGCTAAGAAGCTTTATTGGTATGTGTGCATACTATAGACGCTGCATAGCAAAATTCTCTCAAATAGCAGGACCATTACATGACTTAACAAGGAAGAATGTTAAGTACTCATGGACTGCTAAAGAACATGCTTTTGACAAGTTCAAAGAGAAGCTTACCTCCCATCCAGTCCTTATGCTTTCGGATCTCTCAAAGACATTTGAAGTCCAATGTGATGCTTGTGGTGATTGCCTTGGAGCAGTTTTGCTTCAAGAAGGGCATGACATAGCATATGAGAGCCAAAGGCTCAATGCCGATGAATGGGTCTTGGGGGCATATACGAAAAAGAGCTTTTAGCTAATCTACATGCCCTAGACACATGGAAGCACTATCTCTTGGGGGCTCCATTCATCCTACGAAAGGATCACAAAGCCTCAAGAACTTCATGATGCAAACCAAGCTTTCCAACAAACAAATGAGGTGGGTAAATTTTCTTTCACAATTTAATTTTCATATTGCTCACATTGCTGGCAATCACAATCAAGTGGTCGATGCACTTTCACAACGGCCAAGGGCAAATGTGGTGTCTATGGCAACTCACAATTATCTATCTTTTATGATAGATGAGTATGCTACTGACCGAGACTTTAAGTAGGTAATTACAACTGCGTTAGGGAAGAAAATAAATAACCATTCACCTTGAAGGATGGTTATCTTTCAAACGGCAATAGGCTATGTGTTACTCACCCATACAATAAGAAAGCCAAGTAAGAATCCCATGCTTCTCATTATGTGGGGCAAAGAAGGATTCCATAGTCTACTCTTCGAGGAGTAGAAATGTAATTTTGTTGGTCTACCATGAAAAGAAAACATACAAGAGTATGTTTCAAAATGCGTGGTATACCAAAAAATGAAATTTGATCGATGGAAGCAACTTGGATTGTTTCAGTCGTCGATAGGCTTAGCAAGAAAACACACTCTATGCCATCAAAAAGACTATTAAGGCACATTAAACAGCAACCCTCTTTAGATCTCAAATTTTCAAGTATCATGGCTTGCCAACATCCATAGTGTCGTACAAAGATCCTAGAATGACCAGTAACTTCTAGAAGGGTTTCTTTGAGAATCTAGGAAGTAGATTAAATTTCTCTTTCGGCCTATCATCCACAAACGGATGACCAAAGTGAAATAACTAATCTAACGATTCTTGAATCTACTAAAAGCCTATGTGATGGAAGTAGATCAATGTTCTCAATGAGAGAAGTACCTACCTCTTATAGAGTATGCGTACAATGACATTGTACATACTTCTATGGGAAAAGCACCTTTCGAGGTTAAAAAGGCAAGATCCTATAGTTCCTTACTACTTAAAGTACATGGAAAGATCTTTGCTGTTGAGATGAACATAGTCGAGAATTACAAGAATCTTTTCCAAAGATTAAAAAGGTTATATCCATCTCACAGCAAAGGCAAAAAGGGTTGTTGCTAATAAGCATAGAAGAGTCTTAGACTTTAAGAAAAATGATTGGGTTTTGCTAAAGTTTCTCAAGGCTCGTCTAAGGCATACTACGGGCAAGAATCCTACGAGCCACCAAGAGTATTATGCTAAACTAGCAAAAAGATACTATGGTCCTTTTTAAATTCTTAAGACAATCAATGAGATGGCTTATCAATTAAAGTTGCCCAACCAATGGCTCATTCACAATGTTAACCATGTGAACCTACTCAAGCCGTATAAAGGAGAGCCACAAAAAGAACCAATAATTGAGGACCCACCAAAGATCGAAGATCAAGAAGAGGTGTTGCAGTCCAAATTGATTCTTTGACACGAAGACAAGGTACTAAGAAACGGTAAGATTATCCAATGATATCTTGTTAATTTAAGAATTATCCTTTTAAAGATGCTAGATGGATGCAAGGAATCTAGCTTAAGAATAATATGAACCTTGTCAATGCTTACAATGCTACATTAGAGTAAGCAAATGAAAATGCATTTTAAATGAACAATGTTTTTGTCTTATAAGACTCGTTCTATTTCTTTTATTGTGCACAAAATTTAAGAAGTATGCATGCTTAGAATCATGTTTGTGGTGACAAAGTCTCCCAAACACCAAGTAGAACTTGCCACTCTACTTTGGAAGTATGATATGGACTAAAGAGCAGACATGCTTGTAGCATCTAAGTCTCTTGAGCACCAAATGGATTAGTCATCCATTCTGGAATGATGTCGTAGGGTAAAAAGGGATCCTCTACCCGCTAAGAAACATTAACTAATGACTAGGCTTTATCTTCTCTACCTCATAGACAACTATGATTTCAAGAGAGAGGTAATCTCATAAAATATAATATCTAACTTTACCAAATGATTTTCTCATATTAAATTGATCATTTAATATGGGAATATAAAAGGGGAACAAGAGTTAGGATACTGAGATGACATTCTACAGTTGGTAGAAATACCCCCCTAAAAACACTTATTAGTCAATGGGTATAATGACCCTGGCATAATTAGGGTACAATCCCTTTAAAGGCACACACCCCTCTCGTGCCTTTAATGACTTTCTCCACTGTTTGGCAGGGTTGCCTCTATGTAGTAGTGGTGTTTCTTCTCTTTTTTTTATAGCAAAGCCAACCTTGGCTTACCCCCAACAACCAATCGGGGCCTACTGTATACATCTCTTCTCTTGAATCTACTCGAGCCTACAACTTGGCTTATTCACCAATTGTATTCATCTATTCTCATCAATAACTTCATTGTTTCCTCTCCAACAATACCGGGTGCACTTGCGCTATTGACTTGGTGGATCTCCCCTACATTAAATGACAACACCACACACAGCTTCTGGCACTCTATGGGGATATGTGGACCCTGATGCTGGACTCGATGCTAAACTTAAAGCTCATCTTGTTGGTGTATACTTATGTCGTGCTAGTCTAGATGCTGATGGGATTTTCTCCAGTAGTTGAAGGGTTGCCTACTATATGAAGGTGAGGGTTAGGTTCCCCTCACTTAGCCTTGAATTTGTTTTGCTCCGGCATTAGGTGAAATGAGGTACAAGGTCTGCCTACTAGCTCACTGAGTGCATTATTGAAATTACTGATGATGTTTGCATTATGGAAATCTAATGGGATAAGGTGGGTCTCTGATTCCTGGATTGGTCAAGGCCAAAAGCTTTTGATAACTAATTATTGTGTAACTGTAGTTGCTGTGATTTGATTTGATATATTGTTTACACAATGTGTTTTTTAAAATTCTCCTCTAACTTTTTATATAAAGACTCTTGCCCTACTGGATGAGGCGGAACTGATGGGTAAAAAAAAACTCCACCTAGTTTTTGTATATGGGGCCATGACTGGGTTTGCATATGGGGCCTTGCCTACTTCTACTAGGGGTTTAAACATCTTCCAAGTAAATTCTGAAAAGTGGAGGATGGTAGTCTTTGCTACCTAGACAGGTTTGTGCAAAATTTTGTTGATACCTTACATACTGGTTGATGATGGTTTTTAATATATATATATATATATAATTTTTGCCTTCACTGATTAATGGTGGCTTAATGCTGGATCTTTTTTCTTTCTGACTATTGAAGGATAAATCTATACCATGAGAATCTTAATGCTTTGACCGGTTGATTTTGTTGATAAGTTAATGGTGGGGTGGAAACTTTTTGAGCTGATTGCTGAAAGGCTTCATTGAATCTAGTTTACCTTTTCCCTTTGGTATTGGAGAATCCCCTTAATAATATAACTAGTTTTAGTAATGAATTTCAACTCATGTTAGTTTGAACTTAGCCAAGGGTTGGGCTTGCTTTGATCTAGATCTGGCTTCCCCTTGATAATATATCCAGGTAGTAAGTATGAGTTTCGACTCATGGTTAAGGCTAAAAACATTGCTAGCCCCTAATGCTTTCACCGTTCAATTGTTTATAAGAATATTGATCCTTTACTTGAAAACTAAGAGAGACATATGACCTAGCAATGCTTGGGCTTATGTTGGCTCAAGGTGCCTTGCTAATATAGCGATATTAAGGCTTCCTGCTTTGAGCTTTGAAATATTATACCCTATGGAATGTTTGAAATAGGATTTTTTGGATCACCTACTCTCTTAGTATTTTTGTCGAGTTGTGATACCTGGCTACTGACATTTTTTTTGTACTAATAACTTGGGTGTAAGGCATATTGAAAGCAATGCATGTTGGGTGTTAGCATACGGTTTTACTAGCTCAAAAGGATAAATTTATTCCTTAGTTGTAATGTAAGGTTTGCATGGCATATAGTGCCACCTTGGAATTTCTTTTTAAACACTGTGAATGGTCCTTACTAAGTGGCTAGTTAGTGCTTATAACACATGAATTATAGGGCTAAATCACTTTTTAACCGTAAGTATTTTCAACAAAAAAAGTTTGCCCTGAAATATTGCCCCATTGATGGTTTGGACTAAGATATGGTCAAAGTCATTTTTTATTTAATTACAAAATAGGTAAATCTTAAAGCTTGTTAAAAAGGGGGGGGGATTAGAAATGGGTAAGACATTTGGATCAAAAGAGGTGATGGCCTTTTGATCAAAATTTAATCTAATTATTATGTATAAATTCATTCAAAAATTGGGCTAACTAGCTACTTTTACAACTTATTATGAAGATACGACTTGGATTGGAAGGGGTGATGGCCTTCTAATCACAAGACCAAAGGAATTTTCTTTTAAATTTTTTTAAAACACATATTTTTTGGAGTAGTGGCCTTCAAGGCTCATTGTGACAGCATCATTACATTTTTTTGGAAATGAATTCTTGGTTAAATAAACTCTTCATGGATGGTAGGTATAAGTTTAAAAAGGTTTTAAGTAGGACATGGATAAAAACTGATAGGTTTGTTGGCACCTGTAATGAATTCTTGGTTAAATAAACTCTAAGTTTAAAAAGGTTTTAAGTAGGACATGGATAAAAACTGATAGGTTTGTTGGCACCTGTAATACGTATTCAAGGCTAATGAATATGTTGTCTTGTTTATATGAATACAGATGAGGACTCTATCTTTACTTAGGATCTTTTTTGGCTTGGCTGCTATCTGTCATCAACATAATTTACCTCTGTCACTTTAGTATCAGTTGCTCTTTAAATGTTTTACATACAGATCACCAGAATGATTCCTCGTTTGCATTTATGATGTGCAAAAATAAATCAAAGATTGAGTCATTTTTGTGCTATTCCACTTTGTCTAAAGCCAGCCGTCCTTTGGACTGATAAGTTCTTTTGTGTTCTAAGTATCAATTTAAAATATGCTACACACAATATTTCCCCTGCTTGTTGGGTAACCAAGATGCTGGCTTTAGAGATTTGTGTCTATAGGCTTGGATCAACCCACTGTCGGTAATTCCTTGTTAGGTTGACAGGTGTTAGGTGGTTTTTTCTTGTCTATAGATTGGATTCCTGCTCACAACAACTGCAGTCTTTGACTCTGCTGGTTTCAGGTTGTAGGTTAATCCAAAATTACTTACCCTTGTTTAATTATGTCAATTCTTATGATTTCAGGATCATTTTTACCCATAAATAGACTACTCTTGGTTGGACGATTCATTTGAAGACTATCGATGGTAACTGGTATAAGCATGGAAAACCTCTACAACTCAATTGAAACGGAATCCATACTATATTTTACTGGCTAACAAAGCCTTAAAACTCCAACTGGAGTATAATCCTCACTGTTAACACTATCACTTATTGCTCCAATAAGATTCATGGATTTTGTGCTTTGGTACAACTCTTTTACTTCAAACTTAACTCTCATCAACGTGATGATGCAGTAGGCCCACACTCAATGGGCCTACTGCCAACTCATTGAGTATGGTGCCTGGGTTAGGGCAGGCGCGTGCATGCGTACACACACACACACACACACACACACACACACACATACACACTTGGTCACTTTAATATGCATGGGTTGCTTCCTTTTGAATCCGCACACACTTCACTCCTACTTTGGTCTTAATAATGGGATCTAATGGTTATACTGTCTTGTGTAATGCTCAACTTGAATAAGTAAACGACGTGATAAGACTTTGGATAGTGGAAGCCTACCTCTAAACTATTTTACATGATATTACCAGTTGGCCTGGAATATTTGTACCTATATACACTAGATAGAACTCGCCATACATGACCCTTTGAGGAGTTCGGGCCGATGGAACCTTCCACTTAAAACTTAAAATGTGCGACTCTCCTTTAGTCCGAAACCCCTTTTTTAGCTTATATTGCTAGGGTTTATATGCACTAGGATGTATGTACACCTAAGCATGTTTATACTAAGATGACATTCTACAGTTGGTAGGAATACCCCCTAAAAACACTTATTAGTCGATGGGTATAATGACCCTGGAAAAATTAGGGTACAATCCCTTTAAAGGCAAACACCCCTCCCCAGATATGATGGGTTGTGCCTTTAATGACTTTCTCCATCATTTGGCGGGACTACCTTTATGTAGTAGAGGCGTTTCTTCTCTGGGTTTTACAGCAAAGCCAACCTTGGCTTACCCCCGACACCCAATCAGGGCCTACTGTATACATCTCTTCTCTTGAATCTACTTCAGCCTACAACCTGGCTTATTCACCGACTATATTCATGTACATCCATCAATAAATTCATTGTTTCCTATCCAACAATACTGTGTGCACGTGCACTATTAACTTGGTGGATCTCCCCTACATTAAATGACAACAACACACACAGCTTTTGGCACTTTGTGGGGATATGTGGACCCTGTTGTTGGACTCGATGCTGAACTTAAAGCTCATCTTGTTGGTGTATACTTACGCCATGTTGGTCTAGATGCTGATGGGATTTTCTTCAGTAGTTGAAGGGTTGCCTACTCTACGAAGGTGAGGGTTATCTTCCCCTCACTTAGCCTTGAATTTTTTTTGGTCCTGCATAAGGTGGAATGAGGTACATGGTCTGCCTACTAGCTCACTGACTACATTATTGAAATTACTGATGATGTCTGCATTATGGAAATCTAATGGGATAAGGTGGGCCTCTACTGCGTGGGCTGGTCAAGGCCAGAAGCTTTTGATAACTAATTACTGTGTAACTACTGTTGCTGTGATTTGATTTGTTATATTGTTTACACAATGTGTTTTTTAAGTTTCTCCTCTAACTTTTTCTATAGCCCTATTGGCTGAGGAAAAATTGATGGGTTAAAAAAGCTCTGCCTGGTTTTTGCATATGGGGCCATGACTGGGTTTTCATATGGGACCCTGCCTACTTCTATTGTAGTGCTTAGCAGGGGTTTAAACATCTTCCAAGTAAATTCTGAAAAGTGGAGGATGGTAGCCTTTGCTTCCTGGGCTAGTTTTTGCAGAATTCTATTGATACTGTACATACTGGTTGATGATGGTTTTAAAATAAAATAAAATATATATAGACTATTCTTGCCTTGACTGATTGATGGTGGCTTAATGCTGGATCTTTTTGCTTTTTGGCTATGGAAGGATAAATCTATACCATGAGAATCTTAATGCTTTGACTGGTTGATTCTATTGATAAGTTAATGGTGGGGTGGAAACCTTTTGAGCTAATTGTTGAAAGGCTTCATTGAATCTAGTTTACCTTTTCCCTTTGGTATTGGAGAAAATTTGTTGGACTTTAAACTAGGCAGTCACAATACCCTATGGAGCTTGACTTACTGGCTGTAGCATTTATGGTTTTTGATGATAATGTCTGGCATTTTTTATTACGTATCAACATAGATGAAATACTTTGGAAATCTCAAATTCAATAAAATAATGAACCCTTGAATAGGTTGGCTCTCAGTTTTTTCACCGCACTACATGGTAGTACTCACTCTGAACTTGAAAAGCGTGGATGGCTTGATACTTTAAGCTTACTCTAGTTTAAACTTAACCAAGGGTTGGGCTTGCTTTGGTCTAGAGTGGGCTTCCCCTTAATAATATAACTGGTTTTAGTAATGAATTTCAACTCATGTTAGTTTGAACTTAGCCAAGGGTTGAGCTTGCTTTGGTCTAGAGTTGGCTTCCCCTTGATAATATAGCCAGGTAGTAATTATGAGTTTCGACTCATGATTAAGGATGAGAAACACTACTATCCCCTAATGCTTTCATCATTCAATTGTTTACAGGAATACCGATCCTTTACTTGAAAACTAAGAGAGACATGTGACCTAGCAATTCTTGGACTTCTATTGGCTCAAATTGCCTTGCTAATATAGTGATATTAAGACTTCGTACTTTGAGCTTTGAAATATTATACCCTATGGAAGGTTTGAAATAGGGTTTCTTGGATCACCTACTCTCTTAGGATTTCTGTCAAGTTGTGATACTTGGCTAATGACAATTTTTTCACACTAATAACTTGGATATAAGGCATATTGAAAGCAATGCCTATTTGGTACTAGCATATGGTTTTACTAGCTCAAAAGGATAAATTTATTCCTCAGTTTGTAAGGTTTGCATGGCATATAGTGTCACGTACATTACTGGGTGGTGGTTGGAATTTCTTTTTAAACACTATGAATGGACCTTACTAAGTGGCTATTTAGTAGTTGGTTGAGGAACTTGCTTATAGCACATGAATTATAGGGCTAAGTCACTTTTTAACCGTACATATTTTCAACATAAAAGTTTGCCCTGAAATATTGGCCCATTCATGGTTTGGACTAAGATATGGTCATATCATTTTTTCTTTATTTACAAAACAGGAAAATCTTAAAGCTTGTTAAAAAAGGGGGGGGGGGGGTAGGAAATGGGTAAGACACTTGGATCAAAAGAGGTGATGGCCTTCTGATCAAAATTTAATCTAATTATTATGTATAAATTCATTTAAAAAATTGGGCTAACTAGCTACTTTTACAACTTATTATGACGATACCACTTGTATTGGAAGGGGTGATGGCCTTCTAATCATAAGACCAAAGAAATTTTCTTTTAAATTTTTTTTAAAACACACATTTTTTGGAGTAATGACCTTCAAGGCTCACTGTGGCAGCATTATTACATTTTTTTGGAAATGAATACTTGGTGAAATAAACTCTTCATGGATGGTAGGCATAAGTTTAAAAAGGTTTTAAGTAGGACATGGATAACAACTGATAGGTT
Source organism: Adiantum capillus-veneris (assembly GCF_014529385.1). Classification (NCBI taxonomy): domain Eukaryota; kingdom Viridiplantae; phylum Streptophyta; class Polypodiopsida; order Polypodiales; family Pteridaceae; genus Adiantum; species Adiantum capillus-veneris. The sequence continues at coordinate 54,512,102 of NC_140952.1, read as the reverse complement.
CGTTGACACCTATAATACGTATTCAAAGCTAACGAATCTGTTGTCTCGTTTATATGAATGCAAGTGAGGACTCTATCTTTACTTAGGATCTTTTTTGGCTTGGCTGCTATCCATCAACGACATAATTTGCCTCTGTCACTTTAGTATCAATTGCTCTTTAAATGTTTTACATACATATCACCAAAATGATGCCTCATTCTCATTATGATGTGCAAAAATGAGGCTGGCTGAGACGTTTTTGTGCTATTCCTTGTACTTTGTCTAAAGCCAACCGTCTTTTGAACTGATAAGTTATTTTGTGTTCTAAGTATTAATTTAAAATAGCAACACACACATATCACTATTTGCTATGATTTGTTTTAAAACCTAAACCTAGCATCCACACACTTACTCTCACCTAATACAATATCTTTGGATAGTTTATGGGATCTTGGAACCCTTTACCTAATCTAGGTTTATCCTATTGCTAGCCCAGTGACACCTCTCAGCTAAACTAAGTATTTTCTTCCCCAGGTAATGGAAAAAACTTTTAAATCTCATACTAAATTTGTGGAACATGATCACTATTGGCTAGAATTTGTTTTCTTTTAGAGTTGAATATGTTAAGGCACTATCCCTTGGCAACCTTTGGAGATCTTGTACTCTTAGCCTAATCCATTCTTGGGCTGCTACTAGGCTAGTGAAGGAAAATTCCTCTCGATTTTTCCCAGTCATTGGGTGTGAAAAAAACCCTATATTGGGGATACAACTTGACTCCTATGTTGGGGTAACTATGGTCCTCTCACTTTGTTGGGGAAACAACTTGACCCTTGTGAATAAATACCCACCCCCCTCGTGGGCACTCAACGCTTTGTGCTCTTTTGTGGTATGAGGGCTCTGTCTTAATCGTGTACATCGCATCTATCCCCTTGGTGGGTGTTTCCTACACCCAATAATTTGCAACTTTCTATATTGCCTTCATGATCTCATGCAGCCTCTCTCACCCACCATACAATTTCTCTGAGGATCTACAGGTGCTCACCATGGTGTGCCCTATTGGGCGCTGTGTGAATCTCATCAGTTGATTTGGCAGGGGTCTCTACCCAACTACTGGTGGTGGCTGCCCTATTTAAAATGTGAGGGAAACACACCCTATTTAAAAGGTGAGGGAAACACTTTCCCCTCACTTAGCCTTTTATTGCATTGTGTGTGTATGTGAAAGAGAGGACTAAGGGCATTTCGACATTGTGGCATCAAAGTGTATGAATATTTATAGCATGGAGATAATCGAGCATGACATTGTTTCTCAGGTTGGTGCCTAGCCCTGCTTGGGTCTTTTTTTGATATGAACGACATGATCTTAAAAGTTTATGAACTTATTGGTTTTTCTAGAGACATTAGCATTTATTGTAAATTTATTTGTGTATTTTATAAAAACTATTAACTGGTTGGATTCTTTCTCCTCCTGGGATGGAATTTCATAAGCTGAGCTTGTGTTCTTAACGCTTTTAATGGCCTTTTTTGGTTTTTAGTTACTATGTACTACTTTGATCTATCGGTTTTTAAGGATTAAACCAAGGAAGCACTTCCTCTAGTTTGGTTTTTTGAAGCCACAAGATTGATTGAGCAACATGTAGCTCCTTCTCGTGGCATGGTTATGTAGGTGAAAGAGCAAGCCGTCCATACGCTATTGATTTTAAAACTCAAGTTTTTTAAATATAAAGGGTAGCAAGATTAAATTTTTAAAAAAAACTGATTGGTTTTTACTTCCCTTGGACTCGAAAAATTGACCATAATTATGGCCTAAGATGATCAAAAAGAGTATATTGCTTTGAAAGTTTTTTAATCAGTTATAGTTATCTAGGGACGGTCTCTTTGCTCATACAATCTCGTTTAACATCTTTTTCGGACTTGTACTTGGGGTTTTTAGAAGAAAAGAAAGAAAGCAGCCTTATTGTTGAATATAATTTTTAAAGGATTGCATGGAAGTCTTTGGTTAAAGTAAATTGTTCTAATGTTGTCCATTGATTGGTGTTTTAGCACCCACCATTGATGAGTGCTTGTTAGCATGCTTAGTGTAAAGTTCTTGGGAGTGTTTAATAGCAGAATGCACACTTGCATAAATATAATGAAAAGTAGAAGTAAAATCATCAGTGGCAGGCATAATATTGGGAAGATGTGAAGCAGGAGTAGGCAGAGAATGACCATACACAATTTCAAATGGAGATTTACCTATGGCAGTGTGAGGGGTGTTGTTATATGAAAACTGTAGAATATACAGGTAATCATACCATTTGTTGGGTTGAGAAGAAACATAAGCTTTTAACAAGTCAATGATGGTACAATTAGTGACTTCGGTTTGACCATTAGGCTCAGGATGGAATGCAGAAGTAAAATCAAGTGTTGTTATAAGATTTTCAAAAATAGTAGTCTAAAAAGCACTACAAAATTTTGAATCTCGATCAGATATTGTAACTTAAGGCAAACCATGATGTGAAAAGACAGCCTTAAGAAATAGAAGTGCAGCTTGATGTGTTGTGAGTGTTTTCTTACAAGGAATGAAGTATGTTGTTTAAAAAAATGGTCAATGATAGTCCAATCATATCATGCTTGTGAATAGTGAGTGGAAATCCAGTGACAAAATCCATTGAAATATGTTCCCAATGTTTTTCAGGAATAGGGAGAGGGGCTAAAAGTCCCAATTTCTTACATGTTGTTGCTTTGACCTTTTGACAAATTAAACAAGTTGAAACATACTGTTTAACATCAGTATTCATAGTAGGCCAAAAGAAATCACGACATAAGTTTTGAAAAGTAGCAGCAAATCCTATATGTCCATCATAGGGTGGTTTGTGAAACTCTTCAATGATCAATGCACAAAAAGCTTTAGATACACACAATTTTTGTTTGAAATAAAAAAAGTTTTCTTGAATAGTGTATTCCAAAAATGTGTGGACAGAGTTCTCGATCATATATTTATGCCAGGCATTGAATCAAATGAAGTACTTGTAATAGTTGATAGATTATTAAGAGAGGGTCTTCGACTCAAGACATCAGCTACAACATTCTCCTTACCAGGTTGGTATTGAATGCTTGGTTGAAAACTTTGAATGAAGGCAGCCCACTTAATATTTGTATCATCTATTAAGGGTTGAGATAGTAAATACTTAGTACTTTGTTGATCAATTTTGATGATTAAATTAGCAGCCATTAAATAGTGTTTCCAAATTTTCAAAGCATGTCTCTTTGTCATATGTACTAAATTTTTCTTCAGATGGTTTAAATTTAAGATTTTCAAATGCAAGTGGATGGTTATCTTGCATAAGGACTGCACCGATACCTTTTCCACCAGCATCAGTGACAACGACAAAGGTCTATCAAAATCAGGCATTACAGTACTAGTGCATTTATCAAAGCATTCTTGAGTGCATTAAAGGAACTTTCTTGCAAATCAATCCATACAGAAGGAGAATTTTTCTTTGATAGGAGAGTGAGGTAATGAGATTTGTAAGCAAATTTACGTACAAACTTCCTATAATAACTGCATAGACCAATAAAAGAACAAAGTTAATGTAAATTTTTGGGTCTAGGCCATGATTGAATGGCTTCAATTTTCTTAGGGTCTACATGGATTCCCTTGCCCGATACAATGTGTCCCAAATATTCAATTTTAGTTTAGAAAATGAACACTTTTTAGAATTCAAATACAAGTGGTTGTGTGCAAGCAGTTCAAATACAAGTGTTAAGTGCTCTTTGTGTTCTTGTTTCGATTCACTGAATACAACAATGTCATCAAAGAATACAATCACAAAATCTTGATGGTCAATAAAAATTCTGTTCATCATGCATGTGAATGTGGCTGGTGCATTTGTCAAACCAAATGGCATGACAAGAAATTCAGTGTCCCGTTTGTGTTCAAAAAGCAGTTTTGTATACATCATGATCAAACATTTTGACTTGGTGATACCCTGATTTGAGGTCAATTTTGCTAAAGATGTTTGCCCATTTTAGTTTGTTTAATAGATCATCCACTCTAGGAATAGGAAACCTATTCTTGATGGTGATCTTGTTTAAAGCCCTGTAGTCAATACACATACGTAAAGTCCCATTTTTCTTCTCAACAAGAAGTACTGGAGCTCAGTATGGTGGACTACTAAGTCTTATAAGTCCTCTATTAAGCAAGTCAGTGATTTGAGTTTGTACCTCCCTGTGTGCAGTTGGATTTACACAATAAGGTGCTCTACAAGGAGGTTCACTACTGGTATTATATCAATTTTGTGATCTACAGGCGTGAAGTTGGTATTCCAAGTAGTAGATCATGCATGAAACAATTTTGAAATTGTGAGAGAAAATAATCATGTGAAGAGTTATGTGAGATTTTGGTTTCAGCAAAAGTTTGATTTACCATCACAAGGTATGTTTTCCCTTGTTTTTGAATGGCTCTTTTGTCTTGAGTGTAAGAAAGGAGTGGAAATTTTGCTAGTGTTGCTTGGATGGAGAATTTTTTATTATTATGAGTGAGAGACATAGTATGGGTTTTATAATTAATCAACGGATCAAATTCATCACAAAATGGCATTCCCAAAATCATATCAAGACCATGCAATGGTGCTACCAAAAATGTACGTGCTCACCACTGCAAACTTCAACAATGACTTGGGTTTTACAATTAAAATGTTGATTATTAAAAACTAATTTGACCTTGTGAGGTGAAGAAATTTCAGAGAGAGATAGTTGTTGTGCTGCCAACCGTGCGAAATTAAATCATGGCTACTGCCATCATCTAAAAGAATGGTGACACTTTTACCCTTGACTATACCTTGCACTTTAAACAAAGTGTGACAAGATATAGGAGTACCTGAAGGTAGGTTGTCATCGTGATCATATTCAAGATCATATCCCTCACCGTAATAGCTTCCACTTCATTTTCGTCAAGATTAGCATCTTTGATGAGGTTAACAGTAACTCCATTGGGGCAGTTGTTTTTGAAGGGTTTTTGGCTTGGATTTTTGTTGACACCATTGGATTAGCCATTGGAGTGGCCATTGCTCTTAGCACTACTTTTTGGGCACTTATCTACATAGTGACCATATTGAAAACATTTGAAACACTTCACCTTTTTATTACCATTAGAGATTTGAGCAGGACGTTGGTTGAAAGAATTTTGGTTGCGTCATTTCTGCGTGTTGTTGTTGTTGTTGCTATGAGGTTGTTCAGTTGTAGGAGAATTGTCAAATCTGCATCTCTTGAAAAAGGTACAGCTTTGATGTTTGTTCCTATCAAAGTTAGGAGAGAAAGAAGCTCTCTTGTTACGATTAGTGTTAGCAGTTTGTTCGGTGTGAGAGGGTTGTCCACCTTTCATCTTTTCTACATTAAGGGCCAAAAAAAATAGCGTTTGACAGTGAATCTGGTTCAAACATATCTACCTCAGTACCAATTTGTAGCGATAAGCCAGAGATATATTTACGCTTTAATTTCTTGCAACTGACATGTTCAATAGCTTGCAATTGAATTAATAGTTCCAAAAATGATCAGTATAGCCTTGGACATCTTCATTTCGACCCTGTCGAATTAAATACTACTGGTGTCGTGCTTTAGCTTTATACTGTGTGGACAAGATTGAGGTAAAAACAGCTTTTTGAATGCATGCTAGGTACGTGGTCTTTTACCATGGTGTTTGGTGGCGTTCCACCACAATGCAACGCTACTAGTGAGATGATTTGATGTACATTTCATCATTTCACGTTCGGGAAAGTCTTCATCATGAAAATAGTCATCTAATTCACTAACCCATGCTAGAACCATGCTAGCATCTTTAGTGCCATCAAAATTCTTGAAAGTGAAGGCTTTTCTGCTAATTTTGTTTTGCTTGGGTGCCGGTGTAGATTCTATGCGTGCAAAATGCAAAAATTTATCTTCAAGCTCTTGCCTTTGCATGCGTTTATACATGAGGGATTGTTGTAGATTGGCAAGGTGTTCAGAATTGTGGGTGGTTGTGGAAGGTGTGCCATAATAACTTGCTTTCTTTTTTAAATGTGTGTTTTGAAATTTAAAATGGCTATATGGATATTTTTATAGATGCAGTATGCAGAATAAGGGAGAGAGAGTAAAAGAAATGACAGAAATAATTGTACTTGACTTAAGATTGTGTTGGTGTCCAGTCCAGAATGGCAATGTACGAGAAAATTGCCGAAAAGCTGAGCGGCCAGATGGTTGGTCTATGAGTCTATCGAGTTCGCGGCGTCCAATCTCCCGTATCCCAAAAATAATCACAATACAGTCGTCAATTTATGTTACTGGTCACAGTAAAACTGAATTGATTTTACTTTCGAGCTCCCTTCCACTGTAGATGATAGTCGTTAATGGTGCTCGCTCTTTGATGGTTTCCGATTAGTCACCGCCCAGTTCAAAATCTTGATGTTTGTCCTGGTTAAAGTGGAACGGCTGAAATTTGTGACAATTGGGTGGTAATGAGTTGCTGTTGGTAGGCAAATGAAACAAGGAATATCGATCAGCTTCCTTTTGATGCTCGATTGCCAACCTAAGGGGGGGTGACCATCCTCTCAAAGTGTGTAACCTTTGAGGCTTTGGGTGATTATTTAACGGCCACACCTTTAAATTGTTAAACGGTGTGAATGCATGGGTAGAAAAGTCATGAGGCAGCGAGCAAATATGGACAACGATGGCGCGCAGGGAAAAGTACTTGAAAGTGGCCGCTGTGAAGCTTCTCGGCCTGCGTACCTGAAGACAAAGTTGCTCCCAAGGCCAGGGCGACAACTACAATGTTGGTTTTGCTCGTTTCCGGGATGGGCGACATTGAAGCTTTTGTCGACAGAGATTTGTCCCCACACCCACTCCGACAGAGGTAGATTTCAAGGATTTAGAGTGTGTACATAGACGGGTCTTCTCACGACCGTAGAGAGCCGGTTTTTGCTTAGCTCTTGGGTTGATTTTCTTACTTCTTGTCGGCTTGATTTCTTCTTCCGCTTTTCCTTCTTTGAAAACCCTCACAATTTTTTCATAGCTTATGAAGTTCATGTCATTGATTTATTAAAAAAATCCGACTTCGATTGCCAATTCTTTTGAACCCAAGACTCTTCCGAATCTTCAAGTCCTCTGTTTTCTTCGACTCTTGCTCTCTTGTGCTTTCACAATCGACATGAATGAGCCATCAATTAAGATTTAAATTGAGCATACCAAATGTCGTTGTCTTTAAGCTCATTAATTTGTCGACTTGTTGATTTATCGATTGATCACTGATTAGCTTCAATTTGCAGATCTGATATTGCCTATTGGAAATTTCTCTTTGGAGTTGGAATTTGATTGCCGATTTCCTCGAACATGAGGCTCTAATACCAATGTTGGGGAATCCGGGGGAGACCGGTTGCTTAAAACAATTCAACATGCCTCACAAACATCACCATCAACCTGTCAACCTCTTTCCCCGATTTCCAAGCGCACACACACACGGCTAGACTATTGACACACACACACACACACTAAAAGCATAGAATTGACAGAGACAAGTTGTAGAAGGTGTAAGAGCATGGAGGAGAAGATGTAGACTTAATTAAGGAGTACACAGAGAACACAGAATAACTTAAGAGATGGGATATGGAAAATTCATAGCATCTACACAAGAAAGGGCTAAAACTCTCTTGTGGAGTTGGTATTTGACATTTGCTTTATTATTGGTGCCAAAATTAGAGGCCCCTCTTTTACACTTTAGTTCCACTTAAGTAATGAGTGGTACACACTAGTTATTGCATGACCCTCTTAAGATGGGTTCTCAGCAAGGCACACCAATTCAAAGAAGGTGATTATGTTATGCTTCGCATTGGAAAACAAAAGATCAAAAGTGTTGATACTAATGTTTTTGTTAAACTTGCTCCTTGTTTTTATGGACCTTGCAAAATTTCTGTTGTGATTAATGATGTTTCATTTTTTTTAGACCTACTTTCACATTGGCACATTCACAATGCTTTCCACATTAGTCTTTTAAGACCTTTCTAAGGACCCCTACCTACACATCACATTTATGAGGATCCACCTTTACTTGTGGACCAAGAAGAACAACTAAACCTTGCACAATAGTTGATCACAAGACAACCACCACATACACTGGCACGATTATAACCTCTATCTTTTGACCTTCAAAGGCCACCCTCGAGAGGATGCCAAATGGATGCTGAATTTTTTTTCATAACTTCCAGACCTTCTCCACACTTTCCATCACTCACGGTCCAGTTGATTCTTTAGTGAGCAACTGAGGACAGTTGTTATCCCTGGTGGGAGGGATGTTATGAGACTGGACACCCTCCTATTGCATGTGGTTAACTGCAATTGGGATAGCTAGCTTAATGTTTAATTATGTGTTGTCTATTTGAATTTTACTAACAGTGAGTCCATGATGGCTTGTTGATTGCAACTCTGGGAATTGATGAGGAGGCACCAACAAATAATAATTCTCTGTCATTTTATCCTAGCACAGTATTTTAGAAATAAGCCACTATGGCTCCTTGTAAATAGAACAATGAGGACCTACCCTAAGAGGGTCATGCAATAAGTAGTATGTACCACTCATTACTTAAGTGGAACTAAAGTGTAAAAGAGGGACCTCTAATTTTGGCACCAATAATAAATCAAATATCAAATACCAACTCCACAAAAGAGGTGCCAAGGAGTTTGGGGCTATGATTTTAGGCCTTTCTTGTGTAGATGCTCTCAATTTTCCATATCCCTTGTCTTAAGCTATTTTGTTTCTCTGTGTACTCCTTAATTAAGTCTACATCTTCTCTTCCATGCTCTTACACCTTCTTAAAGCTTGTCTCTGTCAATTCTATGCTTTTGTTTTGTGTGTGTGTGTGTGTGTGTGTGTGTGTGTGTGTCATAGTCTAGGTGTGTGTGTGTGTGCTTGGAAATTGGGAAAAGAGGTTGATGGTGATGTTTGTGAGCATGTGTTGAATTGTTTTAAGCAACCGGTCTCCCCCAGATTCCCCAACAAAGAGAGGCCCTGCTCACAAGCCAGACAGAGCTAGAGATGGTGCCACTTCACCTGCGGCGTGGCCTGCACGCAAAGGAACATGAAAACATCTTTTTTTTGCTTCCAATCTCGGTATCCCCTTCCTGTGACCAAACCTGTAGCATGCCACACTATCGGACCCCTCTGACCGCATGTTCTACTAGAGAGAGAGAGAGAGAGAGAGAGAGAGAGAGAGAGAGAGAGAGAGAGAGAGAGAGAGAGAGAGAGAGAGATCTGTTGCAGCAAGACAAGCACAGAGGGAGACTTTAACTTTGCAAACAACAATGCCAAGAGGCAAGAGCGCCACACACACACACACACACACACACACACACACACACACACACACACAATGAGAGAGAGAGAGAGAGAGAGAGGTAGGTCTTCCGCCTAGCAGCAAGGGACGTATGTCAAAAGAGGGGGGAGAAAGAGAGAGAGAGAGAGAGAGAGAGAGACTTTCTGTTTTCAATCTAAACTCTACCTTCTCCTTTTCCTTTTCTCGTGCCCAAAGCGATCTCTCCAATTCCCTCTAACAAAACTTTTGTTCAACTTACCTATTTACTTACTTATTCACTCTACACTCTTTAAATATCTAGAATCTAGATAGATTCCTTCCCCGTTTGCTAGTTTCCCAAAGAAAACGACATCCCATTGTCCCTTGCACGCTCCCTCTCGCTTCGTCTGCTCTCTCTCTCTCTCTCTCTCTCTCTCTCTCTCTCTCTCTCTCTCTCTCTCTTGCCAATAATGATTGCGCTCTCTCTTTGTGTTCCACCATCTCCCCTAACAACATTTCGGTGACGCATGCAAATAGCAAAGAGAAACCCTCTAGATGTTCGAAGGGAGGGTCGAGAGCCTCCTCTGTCTTCTCGCACCCTCTTTCCTGTTTTGCGCTCACATGCACGTGCATTACCACCTCCCTCTCTGCAGAGTTCCCTCCCCCCTTCCTCTCTTATTTTCGTCTTCGCCTCCCTACTCCTGCATGCATCCAGTTTGCACACACACACAGAGGCTTGGTGCCGTGCATTCAACTATGTGTGTGTGTGTGTGTGTGTGTGTGTGTGTGTGTGTGTGTGTGTGTGTGTGTGTGTGTGTGTGTGTGTGTGTGTGTGTGTGTGTGAGAGAGAGAGAGAGAGAGAGAGAGAGAGAGAGAGAGAGAGAGTGCGACCAAACCAAGCAAGAGAGAGAGAGAGAGAGAGACACACACAGAGAGAGAGAGAGAGAGAGAGAGAGAGAGAACTCAAAGAAGCAAGACATCTTTTCTCCTGGCCTCCCCACCCCTTCCCGATCCAGATTCCAACCCTTGCTCGACACATCACAGATCATTGTGGCTCTTGCGCTCCCTTGCAGCTGCACACACAAAAAAATGTCTCTCTTCTCGAATCGCGACACATGGCATCTTCCACAAATTAGAGGGATATTTTGGGAATTTCCACAAATTAAGGGGATATTTTGGTAGTTTTCACAAGGAAATACACCTGCCACGATGCCATCCATAGAGAATTTTGGGAATTTTTGAAATTTGATGGGTATTTTGGAATTTCCATAAATTAGAGGGGTATTTTGGCAATTTTCCCAAGAAAATACACCTGCCACAAAGCCATCCATTTTCACTTTGATTATCTCCATTGTTTCCATGCAAAAGAGGGATATTTTGGTAATTTCCCCAAGAAAATACACCTGCCATGATGCCATCCATAAGATTATTTGGGAATTTTTGAAATTTGAGGGGTATTTTGGGAATTTCCATAAATTAGAGGGGTATTTGTCGATGCCATCCATTTTCACTTTGATCAAAAGTGGGGTATGTCCACTGACTCCATGCACAAAAACGTTTGTACTATGGACTTATATGTCATTCATTCAAACACATTTTTTTCCTATAACCTAGTAAAGTTTGATCGTGTAAATAAGAAATGAGCAAAAAGTAACTTTATAATTTATATCAAAGCATTTAGTCTATGAATTGTAAACTATGCTTCAAGAGTTGAGAGAAAATAAATATAACTTGTAAGTATTTTATTCTTTTTATCCCCTTTATCAAACTCCTACTTGAAGATTAGCAAAGAATTAAATATAGCTTGTAAGTTTTCTATTATTTTTATCCCCTTTATCAAACTTCTACTTGAAGATTAGCAATGGTCCGTATCAAGTACGCTTTCGCCACTAAGCAAGAGTGTGTCCTACTGGAAATTGGATCTGGATCAGGCCTATGGTAGGATCATGTGGTCATTTATCAAAGATGTCATGAAGTCACTAGGCTTTCATGGGCCTTGGATGTGCCGACTGGTCATCACTCTTTGTGGTGGTAGCCAATCGGAGCTCCTCTTCAATGAAAGGATTGTGGGGGCCTTCAAGGCTGCCCGCTTGCCCCTCTAATGTTTGCCATTAGATCCCATATTTTAGTAACACTACTCAAAGACAATGCGGCTAAAGGGGGGATTCAAGGACCAACTCTACCTAAAAACAACCAACTTCTAGCTAATCTCTTTGCGAATGAATCCCTGCTTTTTCTCAAAGCATGCCCTCAAGTCATTAGGAAGGCCCTTGAAATTGTGCAAAACATTTGCCTTAGCATCAGGGTCAAAGTGTAAGTCGAGATTGATCTCTCTCTTTGAAAATGACTTAAATTCAATCCATCAATGTGGACACGGGAGATTGTAACTAAAGGGAGCATTTTTTGGCACCTGGGAACCCCTTTGGGTGTAGATGTAACCCACAAGCAAAGATTATTATGGGTGATGGAGAAAGTGAAGAGCAAAATGCGAAGGTGGGAGTATGTGATCCTCCCATTTTTTAGCAGAATAAAAGTTATCAATTTCTTCTTACTCCCTTCTAGAGCCTTCAATGGGCCATTGTTTAAGCTGGCTAGATGCAATTGGAAAGAGTTCTTGAAACCAGTTAAGAGATTCCTGTGGAAGAAAAATACTAAAGACTCGACGCCCTAATAGTGGGCTAAATGGGAGACTATTGCCAGACCTGTGGAGCAAGACGGTCTCAGGATTCTTAACCCTAGCATTCATGCGGAAGCCCACTGCACCAAGCTTGTGGTTGCGCTCGCAAAACAGGACTAGGCTTGGGCTATTATGGTTCAGGCTATGATGGATAACTCTAAGGTATGCTCAGAAGGTGGTCAATGGAAAGGGCTTGACAAGCATGACAAGCTGCTTGTCCCTCATTGGGCCATCCTTAAACTTGGGGTATGATGGGTGAACTCGCTCAAAAATGCAACAAGGCAATGGAGTCCTTGGAATGGGAGGAGTTGTCTACGTACTTTCAGAATACCATAACTCACTGGTCCCCTTGGCTCTCCAAGGCTAGAAGCATCTTGCTGACCCCTTTTTGGACAGAAGTTGCTAGGAAAATTAATAACAAAGGTACCAAACGTCTTGGCCAACTTTGGGATTAAAACAATAATTGGAAAGGCATGGACGAGCTCGCTCTCCAATATAACCTAAATGGAAAAAGAAGGGTCACTAATTAGCAGAGCTCTAGAACAGGTTAACAAGTGGTGTTTTCTAAACTATTGTGCGCTCCTTGCCGCACTGTCGAAGCAAGGGACTTGCCTAACATTGTGTGCAAGCCACAGACGGCTCCAAGCACACAACTAGCTTAACTAGTAAGCTCAAAAGAGGGCAATGGTGTGTCACTCACCGCTCTATGCTCCTGCCGTGGAGGATTCCTCGCCGCGAAGAAGAAGGAGACGCCACTACGTCGCGCTCAACCGCTTCACCGCCGTCGTGCCGCCGCAATGCTCGATCACACACACACACACACACACTCTCTCTCTCTCTCTCTCTCTCTCTCTCTCTCTCTCTCTCTCAAGTGTACACACACACACTAGTACACAAGGAGATGGAGAAGGAGATGGAGCAAGAGCACCTTTCTTGCATTGCACAAATGAGAGAATACTACATTTTAGGTTTAGAATGACTTTTATATGGGCTTGCCCCATTCACACTTGGGCGCCCATGCTTAGCCAACTAATCCCTTGAATGTCCCAGTTAGAGTGCACCTCTCATCGGCGATTACTCTTACCCTTTTCCTATTGGACCGACAAGCCCGGTACCTGACTCTACCAAATACATAATACACGTCCGTCGTAGGTGATGGGGTGTCCGTGAGCCGTGAGGGTTAACAACTGTGAATCCAAGTTCGAGTGGAAATGTTGGCAGTGGCCTCAGAACAAACACTTCCTTAAACCTCAAACCAAGGAAGTGTATTGTATGCTAATGTATTCAAAGGTTTGGTTCTCTCCGCTTAATAAGCAGTGGGGAAAGCAATGGCCAGAGTCAAGATGGGAGTTAGTTGTGAGGAATATCTGGCACCCGCCATGGCCACATAAGATGAAGGTATATGTGTGGAAGGTTATTTGGGAAGCCATGCCGACTGGGGTGAAGGTGTTCACTAGGGGAATTGGTTCGAATAGATATCCACAATGTAGATCATCTAGCAAAGACTTCACTCACCTTTTCAAGGAGTGCACGACGATTTGTGGCCTAGCTAGAAAAATTTGCAAATGGGTGCAAAAAACCTAGAAAATAGGATTCTTGAAGAATGACCTTTTCTTGGGAGGGAAGGTGTTTAAGAGTCAAGCACTACTGATCGCCATGCAAATTATGAAATATTGCTATTTTTGTCATGTTTGGAAGGCAAGGAACAATTGGATATTCAAGAGCACATTGAAAACAACTAAGTTTACGAAGATAATTCAAGAAAGTAAGGAGGCAATCATCACCATCAGGAAATATATAAACTTTGATGAGTGGAACAAGGCTTTTAGGGACCGTTATGACTGACTCTCTTGCATAAACATATGAGCTAATCTCTTGCCATGGGGTGGCTCTCCTATCCGCCAATGTAATTATGGTCATGGTTCGACACGGGCATGACAAGAACTTGTAAGTTTTTGCTAAAATTAGCTTCAACTTTCTATTTCCAAAAAAGTATTGTTACTGTACATTAACAAAAGGCCTTGAACAAATTTTTATTTATTTTTGACCCGCAATATGTGGGTGATTATATTAGCAGAACCAAAAATTACATGAACTTTTGTGCTCATCACGAGCCACAAAAGCTTACAGCAGTAAGCACCATACAAACTAGAGCAAATATACCACAAGGTTGCCACTACCCCTGCATGGACTGTCACTCCATAACAAGGACATCCTTAAGATACATCAACTTGGGATAGACCATAAGCCACAGACAAACAACCATTCATACATCAGCTGATTAGGGTGCCACCCTCTTGAGCAATACATAATAAAGCCATACAGGAATGGGGCGGGGTCCATAGTCCCCATCACCCATGGGAATCACCGAGAAGCCACTGCTGAGGAGCAGAATCCACCAGATGCCGCCAAGACTCAGCACAAACAAGCACAAAAAAGAAGAAACACGACCATCGTTCACCAAACATCCGTAGCTAGATCAGAACCTCCTTTAGGGAGTCACGCCCCTTTGCATGCCTGCCTGGTTTCCACGAGTATGCAGCCGCTTGCCACATGTCAGCACGTGCCCACCAGGAGAAGCACAAGCATCCGGCCTTTATTGTCCTCTTCAGGGAGAGGCAAGAGAAGGCCTCCCCCGAGATCCCAAAAATAGAGGGTTAGCAGGGAAGAAGAGCGACGAACAAGGGAAGTCGGCTAGAATACTCAGTCCCGAGCCATTCCCAACCCCAAGGGCAAGCCAACCTACTATCAACCTTCTCCAACACGCCCGTAGTGCCCCACGCCCTGCTGCATGAATACCAGGAGCCTCCCTGCTATATGGCCTTGCAGGTGTGCAAGGCAGGGGAAGGCACACTCCAAACCAATTAGCTAAATCCTCTTCTAGGCCTTGGACAATTCTAGTAAAATTTGATACAATTTGTTTGAAAAGAACTACAATAACGAACAACTTCCCATCTAAATAGAGGTTCTTATGCCACGGTACACTTCCACCAATTATGGGAAAGATCATAAAGCAATTGTCCAAATTAGTATCTTTTGTATACTATGCATACCTAGTTATTCTAAGAAAAAGGCTCCTAATTCCTTCAAGATAAAATAAAATCAATAAATTAGGTTTCATCATGAACTCTCTTTGGTCGCTATTGTGGCATGTGGCATTGCTATTGTCCTCACAATAGGAAGCACTACTCCTCCACCACCTTTGCACAGACTACCTTCCATACAGCTTTCAATCGCAACTACCATGTTGGTGGTTGTTACACTAGCATATTGCCACTACAGGCATGAGAGGGTCTGGTCGATAGCTCACCACCTAGTCTTTAGAAGAATGAGGCTTGCTCCTCATTTGTCGACTGTTTATAATGTGTGGCTTGCCATCCACATTGGTCCGGCTACTTGGACACTCTGGTCGAGCGATATCCCCCTAAATCCCGCTTTTTGACTTAGCGATCGGAAGGCAATCGGCCTATCTGCAGGCATTATAGGCTAAGTGACATTAACCCCTCTTTATAAAGAATTTTCTCCCTCAAAAACAACATGGAAAAAGCTTTTGATAATCGCACTACGATGCTCCCAAGTTGCCACTTCCTCGTCTAAGTCTCTCCACGTAACTAGTACACCTTGTGACGTGTCTATCTATCTCGATACCCAAGAATCTTTTTTGGTTCATGTGTTACCTTTGGTGGCTCTATCAAGTCAACCAAATTTTTTGGAGAAAATACGTTCTTCAAATCGTGAATTGTTTTCTTTAGTTTACGGAGGTGGAAGACATGGCAAACTTGAGAACTCTCCGATAACTCAAGTTTATATGCCACGTCTCCAATCTTTCTGAGAAATTTCTTGCAGTTTCTCATTTTCATGGTTTTTGACTTTGAAGGAACCTTTACAAAAACAAAGTCATCTTTTGCAAAGCTAATCTTTCTTTGTCCTTTATCCACATATGTCTTAGCACAATCGTGTGCACTACGAATACTTTCCTTTGCCTTCAAGGAAATCCTTGATAGATTGAATCTTCTCCTTCTCTAGGCCTACAGCCATAGGAGATCTTGGTTGGGAACCATACATCAACATGAATGGTGTAAATCCAATCGTTGCAAGTTTTGAAATGTTATAAGAAAATTCCAAAATGGGTAAATACTCTTCCCAGTTAAACTGCGTCTTACATACATAAGAACACAACATGTCTTCTAGGATTTAGTTAACACTCTCTGTTTGACCATCAAGGTGTGGATGATATGTTGAACTCATATTCAGAGTAGTGTCTAACTTTTTGAAGACTTCCCTCCAAAAATGACTATTGAACTTTCTATCTTTATCTAATACTATATATGTGGGCATGCTATATAGCTTGTAGAGATGTTCAATAAAGAGTTTTGTGAACTCTGACTTTTAAGCATTTTCTTCATGGCAATAAACTTTGCCATTTTGGTTAACCTATCCACTACTACCCACATTGAGTCATTCCCTCGATTAGTCTTGGGTAAACCAAAAATGAAATCCATGGAAGTTCTCTGCCATTTCCCTTTAGGAATCTCCTAAGAGTGGAGTAGTCTCCCAACCTTGAGAAGCTCATGTTTATTAACCTCACACTTATTACATTTTAGCTATTGCATAGGTCCTCTGAATCTCGGGATGATCTTCACTTGGACTATCATGACTTTCTTTAAGAATGTGGGCTTGAAAGTCACCAATAGTTGGTACACACACTCCACCCTTGTAGAGTAAGTACGCGTCATCAATGGAGTAGTTAGCATACTTCTCTTTCGGACGACTTTCCACCAATGAATTTTATCACCCCCCTTTGAAGTCGAAGCTATAGAAGGTTATAAAGGGTCTATGTCAGAGCTCTCTAACTCTGAACTATACCCAGAAGTCTCGGTTAGTCTCTCCATACTAACTCTCGCTTCCTAGCTCGTCGCACCTATGACCCGTCTCTCCGGACTAGCACTATGTGCCGACGAGGACGATGGTCGCGTCGCAAGACCTTTGTAAAGGATGGATTGTGCTCACATAAGCCATGTATGACTCCAAGATATCATTCTTGAAGAATGTGAATCTTAATTCACTAATTTGTGGCATGTGACTCAGTGCATCCACAACTACGTTATATTTACCTCTTTGATAACGTATTTGAAGGTCAAACTCCTATAGGATCTCATCCCACCAAGCCTTTCTACCCTTCAATTTATTTTGACTTGAAAGCCATTTCGGACTTTCATGGTCTATCCAAACTTCAAAAGTGGCCCCATATAAATAGTGTCTCCATTTTTAAGTGCATGTACTATAGCGAGTAACTCTCACTCATAGGTCGAGTAGTTACGTTGAGCTTGATCTAGCCTTTTGCTTTCAAATGCAATTGGGCGTTCTCTTTGCATAAGTGTGGCTCCTACAACCTCATTACTTGCATGTGTCTCCAAGACAAACAACTCATTTGGATCCACTATAGTCAGTACAGGTTCAACTACTATATCTACCTTAAGCTTTTCAAAGATTTTTTGTTGGACTTGCCCACAACTTAAATTCTTTCTTTTTGAGCTTAATTGATCTGTCAATGCGACTACAATCTTCGCGTAGTCCGTTATGTATTGTCGGTAAAGGTCCGACACACCAAGAAAAATCTCGAGTTCTTTGAGAATTTTTTATGTTGGTGACTTGAGAATAGCTTCAACTTTCTCAGGTTCCATCCGCATTCCCTTTGCAGATATAATGTGATCTAGATAATGAATCTTGGTCTCACAAAAATCACATTTTCTTTCCTTCACAAATAACTTATGTATTCCCAATATCTCAAACACCAGATGCAGATGTTCTTAGTGTTCTCTTTTAGATTTACTATAGACTAGTATATTGTCTAGGAAAACTACTATGAATTTTCTTAAGTATTGATGTAAAATGCTATCCATTAGCATCATAAATGTCGGTGGCGCATTGGTTAGCCCAAATGGCATAACCAAGAACTGAAAATGTCCAAAACTGGTCTTGAATGCTATCTTCACAACATCTTCTAATCTAATTTTGACATGATGTTCCCAATAACTCAAACAGCAAATGCAGATGTTCTAAGTGTTCTTTTTGAGATTTACTATAGACTAATATATCGTCTATGAAAACTACTATGAATTTTGTTAAGTATGGATGTAAAATGCTATCCATCAGCATCATAAAATGTTGTTGGCGCATTGGTTAGCCCAAATGACATAACCAAGAACTAAAAATGCCCAAAACGGGTCTTGAATGCTATCTTCACAACATCTGTTAATCTAATTTTGACATGATGACCAAATCTCAGGTCAATTTTGGAAAAATACTTTGACCCAAAGTGTTGATCAAACAACTCATTCATACACAACGTCGGGTATAGTGTGTTGTGCAAATAGCTCATCGCTAGAGTAGGACCTATGTTGTACAACCACTCCCTACTTAGGTACACATCTGCCCTAGCCAAATGCATGACCTAAGCTAGACTTGTAGTCTTGCATGTCTAATAAAACCCCCAAGACTACAGTATTCCATATCATCTTATATAACTATTGTCCAAGCCAACAATGTACTCATGATCGCGCATGGTCTTGGGCAACCTTAAATTCTTAAGCAATGAGTAGTTTAAGAAGTTATGGCTAGCTACATCATCTATGAAAACAATGACTCTACGGCCACCATGTCATCCGGACCTATGCTAGGCTGCCACATAGCTGGTATCATTGAACGAGCATGGCACTTGTCATAATGGCAGAATATCACCTCCCTGAAATCTTCGAAATTGAGAGGAAGTGTCTTCACTATGTGAAACTGCCTAGAGGATTTATCATCTCTCTAAGGCTCACTATCAATCATGCTAGCTTTGAGCTTTGGGCATTTGGCTTTGGTATGCCCTACTTCATTGCAGCTAAAGTAGTGATTTTTCTTTTGCGCTTTAACATAGCTCTCTTTTTTTTGCAACTTGGACTCTCGTTTCTTTTTAAATGGTCGCGATTTTTTAGTCCAACAACCACCCTGACTACCTTGGTGATTCCTTCCCTCATACCTATCACTATTAAACCCCTTTTGTTTAAACCATGATCCCTTTTTTCTCATTTTTCCCTGCCCGACTTGCCCCATCTCATGCACCATAGTGCTTGATGTCATTGTTTGTATATCTATGCGTATTTGATCCTCTCAGATAAGTCCTTCAGTTCAAGAGGCTCAATGTACTCAAGGTGGTCATTTGTGAGGCCTCTTTTGAAGCCCCGTAAAGTATGAAATGCATTGATTCCCTTTAACTTGAGTACTATCTCTCTATGTAGTCTGAGATGTATTGTGTTACGGATTTGTTTGCATTGAGCACTTATCCCATATCTCCCAGTTTCTCTCTTCCTCATTTCCTGGCAAGAACTCTTTTCAAAACATGGTTTTAAACTTTGCCCAAGGGGTAGGATGAGTGGTCAAACTAATTCGCCACTTGTACGCCTTGCCATTCAATAGGAAACTAGCCTCTATGGGCTTCACAAGAGTAGGGTGCTTTTGTAGTGCATGGATATCAGACCACTTTGCTAGGAATATATTCACAAAATGTTTATTCCTTTCCGTCTTCTTGCCCTCAAAACTGGGCAATTTGATTTCCTTAAGTAAAGATGAGGGTGTCTCTATGGATGGTCCCGTAAGCGCATCGGGCCTGGACCCCCCGTAACCACTAGTGAGGCTACGCTCATTGTGTTATGGGTGCCCTCCTACTTTGAGGAAGAGGAGATGCCACTGAAGCAGCGATATGTGCGTCTAGACATGTGGAGATGTTTTGCACCATTGTGACTACATCAGCCTGTAACTTTTCTAAGGTATTCAACTTGGCATGAAAATATTTGAATATCCTGCTAGAGAGCTCCATCTTCATAAGGATATCAATAGGACCGGTTAGGTCATAATCCTCATCATCGTCCTTCAAGGGTTCTTGATCATCACCCTCGACGATGTAGGTTATCATAAACTCTAGCTCATTGTCTAGAAGTGGGCAACAGGTTCAATGACCTCTATGATTATGCCGGGTCCAAAGACAGGGTCTACGATCGTGGAGGGCATTGGCAAATCATGTGAAGTGGCCGATGAACGTGCTTCGGAGCGAAAAAGCACCTGGCACCTACGGCTAGATAGTTTGATTGGGTATAAGCCTAAAATCGTCGACAACAAGCCCGAAAACCTTAGAGAGTTAGAAAGTGGTGGGGACACACTACAATGTGCAAGCATTTTTTTATTATGTATTAGCAATTAAATGCACTAAACTCAAAAAAAAACAATCAGGATTTGCACACAAACACTAAAAAAAATGAGCTATAATAGAATAGTAATCCCCCTCGATCGTGAACTGGCGTAGATATCGACGGCTTTTGGCGTAGAAATCAATGACAAAAAGTTCCACTATGGGAGTTGATTGTGCGAAAATTGATGGAGCTCGTAGTCATCGCCGGATCCAATGTACCGATGAAACTTGCAAACGGTGGAGCCTGATGTAGCTGAAACCATGCTTTGCGATGGAGTATGTTGCTTAGACACCTCTTTGCTTCCCCACGTAAAGGCCCCTTTTTACCTTAATTTGAAGCTTTGCTTCACTGCGTTTGTAGCTGCTTGGATTGGGCCTGATGAGTAGCCTTAGCTGGTCACAAGCAAATTGCTTTACTTTGGAACTGTTTTCCTCAATACCTTGAATTGAAGGCTGCATGGCTTAGGCAAAAGTTGACAAGGCTTTTTCTCTGCTTTTTGCAACAAAGAAAAAAAAAAAGAAATTTGACCCTCACGCTTCGACGAGCTTGGCAGGGATGGAGAGCTCTCTGCTGTGAGGAGTGAATGACATCGGGGAGCAGCACTGTAAGCGTTGGGGCAACAGATGGCGGCACATACATACAAGAGTATAGCACGCAACGGTGGTAGCAATCGATGGTGCTACAGGCCGACGATGGTGATGGCAGCGGTCGACGGTGCTGTAGGCGATGATAGTAGCGGACCGCGCTTGTTGGCAGGCACGACAAGGAGGCACTGGAATGCCCCGAGCCACAACCGGAGGTAATGGAACACCCCAAGCCACCGTAATGCATACACCCCAACCCCAAGGTGGTAGGCGACGTCTTAGGCTGCTCTCAAGTGTTGCAGCATTGATAGCAGCGAGGAGGGGCAACAAATAACACCCGCCGACAAGAGAGCGATAGTGAGTGAGAGAGAGAAAGCTGAGAGAGAGGATAAGTTTTGAAAGTGATCGAGTGAAGGAGCTTGGGTGCACATGGCAAAGAGAGAGAGAGCAAGAGAGGATTGAGAGAGAAGGGGAGAAAGAACACTTCCAATCCCTTGCTACTTCGTCTTCCTAGTTGAACAAGATTCCCTTATCTCTCAACTCCACGATCTCCCAATAATAAAAACTAGTGTGTAACCCGTCCTACGGACGGAGGGAGGGGCGAGAGAGAGAGAGAGAGAGAGAGAGAGAGAGAGAGAGAGAGATTATTTTAACAATTGCAAAAGACCGTGAGTCACACAACATACAATGATATCCGTGTCCACATAGAGAGAGAGAGAGAGAGAGAGAGAGAGAGAGAGAGAGAGAGAATGTGTTAACATTTGCAAAAGGCCGTGAGTCACACAACGTACAATGATATCTGTGTGCACATAGAAAGAGAGAGAGAGAGAGAGAGAGAGAGAGAGAGAGAGAGAGAGAGAGTAAATGAAAAGACACAATCCACTTTAATTATTACAAATAGCCTCGATCAACACAACTTGACACTCTTATCTAAAAATGAAGTTGTTTGAAAGCAACCAAATTTAAACTGGCAAAAGAAGTTGTCACATCAAAACAACAATCTTCAAAGCGTTGCATCGAGCACAAATAGAACTATTAGCACAACCTAAGAGTTGTCTCTAAAAAAATTAAAGTCTTTAAAAGCGACTAAGTATCTAAATTGGCAAAGAATTGTCACATTAAAATGATAATCTTCGAGATATTGCATTTGGTGCCCGTAGTATCCAAGGACCCATGCAACGAATACTTCTCCCCAAACGATGATGTCCCTCATGGAGGGTGTATAAAACAATTCGCCAATTCTCATGTGTATCCCTGTAGGAGTACGTTGCATTTGCAAGCAAGTGGTTACCGAGTTCGCGGATCCGTATGCGAGCTGAACCTGCTGCACGATTCAACACCACATGGATGTGAAAGTATCCTTGGGAGCCTCCAAAAAATTCATGTACTTCCATCCAAAATATGATCGCGATAATAATGATTCCTACAACACAATATGTTTTGATAAGAATAAGCTTAACAACAAAACAAAATAGAAAAAAGAACACTACATAATTGAGCTAACTTACCTAACAACTTTAAAACTTTCAACTATGTGCACTACATCATGTGCAGTGAGTGGTCCTCTCCAACCAGGTGGATCTACATAAGGAATGTATGAGTTGAGGATCAAATTGATAATTTTGAAGACAATATAATTAGAACTTACCATGGATGTGAAGTGGCGGATGATGGAGCATCCAGCTAAAAGTAGATGATGCCCAATGCCTTCTTTGACGTGGCATCTATGAAGAAAAGATTCGGACCATATTTTAAAAACATCGTGAATAGTAAATCACTTGAAAGTGAAACCACACAAACATCCACATATTCATACAACACACATACATGCTATGTTTTTATAGAAACTTTTGATTTCCTATTACAAAATAAGGAGTGACACAGATAATCTTTAAAAATCATATAGTAAAAGTGTTTTACTTGTCAACAGATATCATATCCAAGTTGCACCTTGTCTAGCCATCTGTAATACCTCCTTGTACATAACATTACAGGTGAGAGATGGTGGCCTCATTCCATCATTTTCAAGAGTTTATATGTTATCCTCACTTACGTGGACCTTCAAAGCTCTGCAAGATCTCACCCTTGATAAAGCAACATATAATTGACCATGCAAAAAGACTGGAGTATGCAAGTAAATACCAAGTACATGTAGAGTTTGCCCTTGCGACTTATTGATGGTCATACCAAAATCCAACCTTATCGGGAATTGTCTTCGTCTCATATCAAAAGGAAGCTGGAGAGAGGTAGGTATGAATGTAATGCGAGGTAGAAATACTCTATTTCCACAATTAGTGCCAGTTATAATTTCTGCTTCTATCACTTTAGACTGAAAGTTGTTGCAAATCAATCTAGTACCATTGCACAACCCTCGCCGAGGATCCAAATTTCGAAGCAAAATTATTGGTGCATTCTTCTTCAAAAGCAAACGATGCGGAGGAAACCCACGCCCAAAATTCAAGCTATTTATAATATATTCAGTAGTGTATGTAAAGTTATCTCCATCCATGGAAGATACGATGGAGTCTTCACTGAGATATTCTATTTGCTCCCCATCCAACAATCCCAAAGCACAATCATTTATCACATCAACTTCTTGATTTCTAGGCACCAAGATAGCACGATCCCTAAAAAACCTAATATAGTCATCACTTGTGTTCATATCTTTGTATACCCAAGATAAAAGACTTTGAAGTCCACTATTTTGCAATAGCATATGCTCAGGCAGCTTTATATTTTCATCAAACTGAGTCTCTCCAGTGGAGCCATTCCCAATGTTTAGAAGCCATTGACTAAATTCTTGCTCGGACACATCACCACAACCTTGGATAACACGCATATTTTGAGTTAAGAAGAGCACTTGTACATGTGACCAGAGTCTTGAGCGGCATAATGTGGCATCAACAATATCCTCTCGAGAACCTTTGACTACTACTGGAAGAACTTGTCTGAAATCTCCTCCAAACAATACCACTTTACCCCCAAATACATTGTCATTGCGAATAATGTCACGCAAAGTCCTATCAAGTGCTTCAAAAGCATAATGGTGTGTCATTGGTGCCTCATCCCATATAATCAATCGTGCAAGCATTAAAACCTCTGCTTCAAGACTATCCACTGCAATGTTACATGTATTATTAAAGCATTACAATCCAACGGGATCTTGAATCGGGAGTGAGTTGTACGGCCTTTGGATAGAAGGAGAGATGCTATACCTGAAGATGCACATGCCAAAGCAATCATACCACAGCCACGCAAATGAGAAAGCAAGCAATTATAAAGATAGGTCTTCCCGGAGCCACCAGGACCATCCAAAAAGAAAATGCCACCCGCACCATGATCAATTGCATTCAAAACTGTGTCATAAGCTCTTCTTTGGCACTCATTCAAGGTTCTTTCCATGTCAGCATTTACCAATGCCTGTTCTGTTGCATCAAACATCACCTCCTCAAGTAGTAACCCATTTTTTAGTCTAGTCCTGCTAACATGTTTGGTATCGGTATGCCTTGAAAATCACACAAATGCTTTCTGTATTGCTGTAAGATTTCCTCTACTTGCAGCAATGCCAAGTCCTTTGCAAAATCACAATCATGATACATTTGATGGGTATAATCTTCTGAAAGCTCTGCAGCAAACTTATCCCAGAGTTGTCCAGGGTGCAATGGATCACAAAACACTAAAATTATTGCAAATAAGTGCCTTAACTGAGCACCAGTTTGCTGCAATGCAGCTTCTTGTAAACACGCACTCCACTCGTCATCACTTTGTAGCAATCCCCTAGCTAGGCAAGCCTCCTTGAAGGAAGGATATAAAATTCCATTAACAGTACGAAGGTCCTCAAAAGACGTACATCCTTTAAAAATTGTCAAAAGCATACGCAAGAAATATTTTTCTCCAACACTGGGAGAGACATTATATATTCTGCCAATAACATGCCCTCGTTTTCTTTTTGTCCATTTCTTGGATGAGCGGTTCCAAACCCATTCACACGGGAAATCAAGATACAATAGCGATCGTGCATCTTCATGCAATTCATTAGCTTTGAACCATTTTGTAAGAGTGGTTTTTTGGTTTCTATCTTGAGTCAATACATCTTGCAAATTATCCTCATCATTGAAGACTACACTATTTTGCATAGGCAGATGAACCTACAGTCTTTGTACATCTGGCTTTTCAGCATGCATCCCATAAGAGAAAATACGCCAGAATGCCTCTGAAGCAGACACATACGTTGCATCCAAGTACAAATTAATCTCATCAAGGACTCCATCTGCATCTCGCAAGTGCATAACGGCCTTGTCATGACCCTTATATACATACTTATACAAATACTTGACAGCTGTAATTGTTGAGCATACTTCAACATTGATGTGGGCCTTATATTGCAATGACAAATAAGGACTATATGGGACAATCCATCGAAAATCTAGGAGATTTTCCTTAACTCGTACTGTACCATTGCTTTCACGTCACATGTAGCAAGGATAACCATCTCCGCCAATCATAGTCGAAGGCGAGAACCGCTTAGGATAGTGATGCTTGCACTTTCCATCTATCATGCAAGGAGACTTTCTATTGAATGCTCCACATGGCCCATGAATGTTTGAACGACATATGACATCATACAAATCTGGAAATTGTTCCCTATCAGGAAACTCTGCACACACTAACCTATCATAATGGGAAACATCCACCGGCTTAAAGCCACTTTCCAAAATCAAGAGAATGTGGACATGCAGTAGACCTCGTTTTTTGAAACTCAATGACAGATACAAATCCCACTACCCTCCCAAAAAATTCTCTCTTTATGATTAATGCCATTAAATCTTTATGCTTTGCATGGAAAACACGTGCAATTAGATCAGGTCGATCTTGGGCAGTTTGCCCTGGCAATAAAGGATCACTAATCTCAACCCAATTAGGATTGCAAGTGAAAGTAATAAAGAGATCGGGTTTTCCCATTTTTTGCACAATTGCCATTGAGTCTTGATAAAGTTGATGCATAAATCTAGGGCCCTTTACAAAAGAAGAGGGTAGCACAACCCTTCTTCCAACATCTCTACCTAGCATTTCCCTTCTATCATCGTGCACATTAACCATATCTCCAAGACCTTGGTATAACTCAACACGTAGTGTACTTTGGTTCTCACGCACCCATACTAATCTAGATTCCTTGATGGAACTATAAGCATCAACAATATACTGCTGCAGCAATCTTCCACCACGAAGAAGACATTGGGTACTGTCTTCTTGTCCCTGAAGTCTATAAGCATAAAAATCTCTTTGAGTAACCTTGTCCCTACAATTTCCACCGAGGAGAGGAATTCCAACGTGCCAATCATCCTCTCCATTTGGAAACAATAGCACGTACATCAAAGGCATATATGTCCTATTCAAATTTGAGATCTTCTTTACAACCCTAGAATGGGTGAACACTTGTATGTCTCGATGACCTATGTCAATGTCTGCTCCTTGACCAGGCATAATAGCGGCAACTTCACTTGCAGTTGGGACAGAGTATTGTCTAGAGGTGGACCTTGTCTCAGCAATGACCATCCTTATATCAATATGTGGGCTCGATTCCAGAATATCTCTCATTGCACGTAGCATACATGCATAAGGGATTCATGCATCATCTCCAACAATTTTTGCATCACTTGCACATCTAATGAAGGCATCCCTTGCAATCTATTATCCAACTCGTGATCTGTATCATACACATACAATTGTGCATATCGTGGAGGATGTTGTTGTGCACCCCCGGGCAATAATGAGCCAATGCGATGAAATATCAATCCGTTAATACGAAAGGAATAGACACCACCTCTAGGTAATTGTTCATCCAAATGAGCTCCCAAAGATACAAAAGACAAAGAGTTGTTATATGCTCGTATATTCTTTCTAAATAGTTTGCTATGTTGATTATCAGCACTCAAAAGAGCCGTTAGAGCTTCTAGAGGATCTTGCAAAGATGGCAGGCGAACCTTTCCTGCCGCACAACAATACTTACCCACAAATTGGTCTCCCTAAACTTAGTCTCACACTTCCATAGATGAGCATCACAATACTGGCACCTAAACGTAAAATTACCCAAATGGTGTAAAGTGCAATAGCCAAGACGCAATGTAAAAGTAGTAGGATGAAAACTACCAAGGGTTGGTGGGTCTATTCGGTGCATCATAGATCCACACACTTTCCTTATTCTATGAACATCACATATAATACATGTAACAGGTGTCCGTGTGCGCTCAAACTCCATATTGTGACTATCATTTTCACTTGTAGCCTCGGTCTCATTATGAACCACTACCTGCGTTTGGCGATTCCCATGACCAAGTACATAGTTTTCCGCTGCCCCATTCATGGTATCATGTGATTCATAACGCAAAACACCATGACCCCCATTGTTTTCAAGCACAGAATACGGTGACCCATGATGAGTTTCATGCATCGCTTGTTGGTTATGGTCATTTTGTATAAAACATGCCGTCCCTTGCCTAATGCATACCTTACTACGTGCCCAACTACGTCGTCTTGACCGTGTGACGCGCAAAGCTTCCTGACGGTGGACTTGTTTGTCACTGAGGAGTCTCGATCAAGGCATTTCTTCTGTAGCATTGTGCATAAAGGATGACACATAAGAACGCATAGCAAACATATTTTGTTATTAAGCATACATCAAAATAATGCATTTGAAAGACAACCTATCTTTTCTAATTCCCTACAAAGCTTATCAACTCTATTCAAGAGAATGATATTATGGTGTTCATGTCACAATTTCTATTTTCTATTGAAACTATTGTTTTCATCAATCTCTCTCTCTCTCTCTCTCTCTCTCTCTCTCTCTCTCTCTCTCTCTCTCTCTCTCTGCTTTTCTCGTCTGAAAGCAACAATGGAGCAGAGCCACATACATAGAAAATAAAAGCCTCCAACATTCAACTTATTACATGCATCATAGAGTCTCATCACGCTCTACAAAGGAAAACAAACGGTTCATGCTTAGTTGCACGAAGGCTTTGGCATGACCTTAATACTAAGCCTTTTATCAGTGGCATTTAATCGATTTATTGCCATTTTTAAGCTTATAAGTTCACCGCCTAATGCAGTGACATGTTCCTTTAGAGCTAAAACATGTTGCTTGTGTGCTATAAAGGACAAAGAAAATTGTTGAAGTGTCTCATTCTGGAAGTTCTCCATGAAGCTAAACATTTCGCGTTGGTTCGTCTCCAAGCGTGCAATGTCATCCTTGAAATGTTGCAAGGTTGAAACAACTCCCCTCGAAGACTTTCACGATCTTCGCCTTCAGGTCGTTGCAAATGCCTTCGTATGTCCTCCAAGCAAGCTCTGCACTGCATTTGGCTTGCATCGTTACGCTCACAATATTCTTGAATAGTCTTCAATCGCTTGGATGAACATTCACCCTGTACTTCTCGAGCATGCAAGTTGCTTTGCACCCCTCACTGTATTAGGCCCAGGAAGTGTTGGCATGATGACCTCGTTAGGATCATAAAAACCTTCAGTAACGATGACTGGAGAGGCAACATTGGAAGAGCTATCCATATTTGAAAGAAAAAGGAAGGCTCTTTAAGTATCTCATTCATGCCAGTTTAAAGATATATGAACATGTTGAAATAAACTATTATGTTGGAAGTACATAATATTGCGAGTAGAACGAAAACAGGCAAACAAAAAGCCTAAAAATAGAAGCAGTGTTGATTGCATTTGGCATAAGCGGTTGCGTTTCCAAAGAAGCCCGAGCTTTGCATTTTGAGAGAAGCCTCAATGTTGCTTGGCTTGGATTCACTTTAGTTTGAAACTGCAAGCATAGGAAGTTTCATTTCAAGGGAACCTTCGAGGCTTTTGTGGTGTCATTTGCAGGTTAGTTGTACCTTCGCATCGAACTCAACATTGCCTGGATTGGGATAAGCACCTAAGAGTTTCATGATGCTAGTTTCTCATTCAATGGAAAATAGCGAGCATTTACTGATCAGATCCACATTCGCATTAGCTGGAAACCGCAAGCATAGGGAGTTTCATATTGAGGGAAGCTTCAGCTATGTGCAGCTTCGCTTTGCATCAACTGGAAGCTGCAACCGTAGGAAATTGCATTTCAAGAGAAGCCTTAGCTTTGCATCAACTGGAAACTGCAACCGTAGGATCAGTTGAGAGCCCTGCGAACGGAAGCATCAACATCTAGTAAGCTCATTCGAGATGACAACCAGCTCTTTGATTGGTTTTCCACAAACGTGGAGCAAATGTAGACTCTGCAGGTCTTCGATGCGAACACGGCACTGCCTGGCAGCTTCTTTGGCATGCTGCATTACGAATGACAGACGTGCAGAGATTCATCGAGAGGGAAGGATCCCCATCGTCGGCTGATCCATCCATCCCTTGGGACGTAGAGGGGCCAGTGCAGGCAAACCTAGATTCATGCAGAGGCTCAGCAAGTTCAACACCATTCACCATTTTGGGTGCGAATGATCGTGCAAGCGGAAGCTCAGAGCTCAGTCTGTCAATGTCAAAAGGCGGAGGGGAAACATGAGCTGTAAGAGGGAAGAACCTCTACAAGCTGAGAACCTCGACTATAACCCCATTGCCCCTACCATTGAAGCGGCTTTGAACTGCAAGAGCGAAGCACCTCTGCAAGCTGAGAACCTCAACTACAACCCCATTGCCCCTATCATTGAAGTCGCTTTGACAGGGGATCCTACAGATAAGGTGATACCTTACTATGAATGACATACGTGCCTTGGAATAGAGATTCATTGAGAGGGAAGGATCCCCATTTCCGGCTGATCCGCCTATCCCTTGGGACGTAGAGAGGCGAGTGCAGGCAAACCTAGATTCATACAGAGGCTCAACAGGTAAAGTACCGTTCACTATTTTGGGTGCGAACGATCGTGCAAGCGGAAGCTCAGAGTTCAGTCTGTCAACGTCAGAAGGCGGAGGGGGAACATGAACTGTAAGAGCGAAGCACCTCTGCACCTTGACTACGACCCCATTTCCCCTACATTGAAGCCGCTTTGACAAAGGACCCTACAATTGATAGCTCAACCAATAGAAATCACATGATCTCGGATAAGGCGATAGCTCACTCAACCTATAGAAATCAGTTGATCTTAGATCCGTTGTGCTTGCCAATAGAAAACACCATAACTACTAAGTTCTACACTATAAAAGATAGTGACCTTTGATATTTGGATGATAGCAATACGACATTGCTCTCCTGTGAGTAGCTAACATGCGCAAGTGTATTACTTTCATAAAGATGATGTACAATATCAGTCCCTCCCCACAAATTTTTCTTCCAGGCAATCAGTCATTGGTAACATAGTCTACATCAATCTAGACATCCTCACAACCAAAAAATTGAGTTCTAAAAAGGTAAGGCTAAATAATGTGCGTTAATGTGAAAAACATTAGCTGCATTAATGCGCAAGCTTGAGGAGAGGCTTGGCTAAGAGAGAGATAGAGAGGCCGCTCAGGGGGCACTTCTAGCGAGCCTTCAGTCGGAGTGTTGCTGGTGAGCTTTGAGAGAGAGAGAGAGAGAGAGAGAGAGAGAGAGAGAGAGAGAGAGAGAACTTCCTTCAGGCCGGGGTACTACTGCTGGCGAGCTTAGGAGAGAGAGAGAGAGAGAGAGAGAGAGAGAGAGAGAGAGAGAGCTTCCTTCAGGCTGAGGTACTGCTGGTGGCAAGCTTAGAGAGAGAGGGAGAGAGAGAGAGAGAGAGAGAGAGAGCTTCCTAATTGAGGCTGGGTACTGCTGCTGGCGAGCTTAGAGAGAGAGAGAGAGAGAGAGAGAGAGAGAGAGAGGGGGGGGGGGAGAGACAGAGAGAGAGAGAGAGAGAGCTGTCGGAGAGAGAAAGGGAGACTCCTTGATTGGGCACGGCACCTTATGTAGGGTGGAGAGAGGCACAATGCTCGAAGAGAAGCTGATGCAAAGAGACCAGCCTGCCAATGAAGAAGAAATCTACCTGATCAAGCATACATAGGGGTTGTTGCATGGCAGCACATTTTGAAAGCATAGTGTCGTAGGGTCAGCATGCTATGGCAGCCTATTGGCATATATGGGAGAGCAGTTGCATGACAACATGCTATGGTAGCCTATAATGGCAAGTGCTCATCAAGACCAACAACATCAATGAGGCCGCTACATTCTAGATCATGGAAAATGTGGACTGGCATGGCGATCTCAAGCTGTGATCTCTCTCTCTCTCTCTCTCTCTCTCTCTCTCTCTCTCTCTCTCTCTCTCTCTCTCCACACACAAACACAACAAATTAGTACCTTATTGCTTCAATTAAAAGGTGTTGGTCTCTCTCTCTCTCTCTCTCATACTTGGAACACAGGTGCTTGCACGAAACAGGAAGTGCTTGCTGAGAAGCTGCTCGCACAAAACAGGAAGCTTGTACTCTATGCACATGGGTTCTCTCTCTCCCTCTCAGGCTCTCTCACTCTCTCTCTCTGGCGCGGTGTGCACCGTGTGTTTAGTTGGAGCAGCGCCATCTTTGGCCACCAATTACGTGCGCACGATTTTCGTTTGCAGTTCAAAAATTCTCCATTTTTCTACTGCCACGCGTGGAATGCCTAAAACAGAGTATTTTTAGGATGCTCTACGTCCTTTAGTATAGAGTAAGATGAAGGACTAAATTTCTACGGGGCTCACTTCATGCGCCCGACATCCCCAAAATCGAGGGTTGCTCTGATACCAATGTTACACTAGCATAATGCTACTACGGGCATGAGAGGGTCAAGTCGATAGCTCACTACCCAACCATGAGAAGAATGAGGGTTGCCCCTCATTCCCGTACCTTTTATAATGTGTGTCCTACCGTCCACATTGGTCCAGCTACCCAGGCGCTTTGGTCGGGCGGTCTCCCCTTGAACCCCGCTTTCCAACTCAACATTCAGAAGGCGATCAACCTATCCGTAGGCATTACATGCTACGTGACAATGGTGTTCAAGATTATCAAGAGCAAGGGACAATCAACAACTTTGTTTGGCCTCGAGAAACTGGCTTGATGAGAGCACAATTGCAACTACCATCATGTGAGAATGTGCGTTGGATTGGAGCTCCAACATGGAGATGGAGACCCTGGCGTCTCGATTTCACAAACCCTTGGCATTTGCTTTGGTAAGTAGCTATTTGTATTGAATAACACACGCTAAGATCTAACGAAAGCTAAAAGGTCAAAGTGAAAGAAAATTTTCATTTCTTTTTTTAGCCGTTTGAAGCGATTCAACTAGCACTCACTCACCCTCAGGACTAAATAACACATAGTATTAAAGAGGGGGGGGTAAGGGGATCGAGGGCAGAGAAATGCGCGCACCAAAATCGGAGAGGTTGCAGCCATAGATGGGCACTTAAAAACTAAACCCGGCCACAGATTAAACCCGGGCAGCGCCTATGTTTTAATAATAAAACCCCAAAAACCCGGGCCATGGGTACAACATGTGCACGCGGGTGGGATGGTTATCCCATGCATCACAATCTGGGCAACGAGGCATGGGTTCAAATCGAGTCGCCGCCCGGGTTCCTTTTCGCGTTGACTTGCCGCGCATCCGGGTTTAATCTGCCTCGGGCTCCCCGCATCTACTTCCGCGCCGTCGATCCCCTTACCCCCCCCTCTTTAATGTTATGTGTCACTTAGTGTCGTGGCTCACCCACACCCACATGTCTCTGCTAAAAGGTGAAGTGAAAGAGAAACTTTTCATCTTTTAACCGCACGTGCCTCCCAACCCTCCATATTCACTTCGATAGTGAAACACGTTTTGCAAACCTTCTTTAATCTATAGAACTTTTGAAGGGATTTTTGTCTATTATGAGTACTAGTAAAGTGGCGGCGGCATGGCCTCTATGTTAGAACTCCATGCAATGTTTGTAACATCCTCCCTCTCTCTCTCTCTCTCTCTCTCTCTCTCTCTCTCTCTCTCTCTCTCTCTCTCTCGTCCAGTTCTCAATGCCCAACTTGTTACACACATAGAGGACATTGGGCGCCACTCTTTGCCCCCCTATCTCTCTCTCCACCACGTGTGGTTGGATGCTGTTTGGAGTCAGCAAGTGTTCACACTTGGTAGGGAGGGTCGTCCGAATCACCGCGGACATATAAGATAATGAAGGCGTTGCCAGACTATGACCCTTGAAGCCTGCACATGCAGGTAGGTGTTCACTATGCCTTTTGCAACTTCGCATACAGGCAGGCAAAAATGTTAGCATTCCGCTTTAGGTCCACTTCTCATGGCTCTTCTTGCCATGGCACGGACAATACCTTTATCGGAATGAACAAATTCTGCAAAGCTTGCTATGTGATCCTACTACCTCCTTACCTGGCGGCCAGAATTATGGGCCTACTGCTCTCCATCATGCCACTAATGGCATGGTGTGTGTGTGTGTGTGTGTGTGTGTGTGTGTGTGTGTGTGTGTGTGTGTGTGTGTGTGTGTGTGTGTGTGTGTGTGAGAGAGAGAGAGAGAGAGAGAACTTTGTGTTGAATCCTCATCAGAAGGAAGGCAGCAAAAGATGCTCTTTGCCGCCTCTTCACAGACCCTTATATGACCTCAAAAGCAAACACCTTCCCATCACAGGGGTGCCAATAGAAGAGAATCTCTCTCTCTCTCTCTCTCTCTCTCTCTCTCTCTCTCTAAATTGGCCTTCTTGCCCTTCTTTGATACTTGCGTGCTCTCCTCCCATAGAGGTCTCCTTCTAATCAAGTCCTCTTCTGTTGATCTCCATCTCTACAATTTTTCCACACAGTGCCGGCTACATTCCAAGACACGACATCCCTCATAGGAAGCTCCTCAAGCACTTTTTGTGCTTTATGAAGTGCACCATGTTTGGCATACATGTTGATCAAGATAGCTCCAAGCACCACATTTTCTTTCAACAACCCTTGACTAACAATATCATCATGAATTGTTTTGCCCATATCTGCAGGTGCAAGTGTACATGATTACATTTGTCCCTTGCCTTCAAGATGCAAGCGTATGTGATTGCATCGGAGAGATACCCTCGCTTTGCACCCGATGAAAACAACCCAGAGCTTCTTGGCCCTACCCAAGTGGGGCATATCCCTATAATCAGTGCATTTCAGAAGATGACATCCCGCATAGGAAGCTCGTCAAGCACTTTTTGTGCTTTATAAAGTGCACCACATTTGGCATAAATGTCAACCAACGTAGTGCTAAGCACAGCGTTTTCTTTCAACAACCCCTTGTAGCTATTGCGACAACTTCATAATCGAACCATGCATTTATTGAAGCCATTTTTCCCACAATTGTGATATCAAATGCTATATCTACTTGAGAGATATTAAGCCTTGACTCAGCTAAATTGCATACAATGAGGTTCCTAGAGCCCACGCACAATCAAAGGCCGGGTCAATAGTGGCCGGCTACATTCCAAGACACGACATCTCTCACAAGAATCTCCTCAAGCACTTTTTGTGCTTTATTAAGTGCACCATGTTTGGCATACATGTTGACCAAGGTAGTACAAGGCACAACATTTTATTTCAACAACCCTTGACTAATAGCATCATCATGAAGTGTTTTGACAATATCGGCAGGTTCAAGTGTATATGATTGCATTTGGTCCTTGCATTGAAGATGCAAGTGTATGTGATTGCATTGGAGAGACACTCTCACTTGCATTGAAGATGCAAGTATATGTGATTGCATCGGAGAGACACTCTCACTTTGCATCCGTCAAAAACAACCCAAATCTTCTTGGCCCTGCCCAAGTTAGGCATATCCCACAATCAGTGCATTCCAAGAGACGACATCCTAGATATGAAGCTCCTCAAGCACTTTTTGTGCTTTATGAAGTGCACCACATTTGGCATACATGTCGACCAAGGCAGTGCCAAGAACAACATTTTCTTTCAACAACCCGTGACTAATAATATCATTGTGAATTCTTTTGTCCATATCAGTAGGAGCAATTGTACATTATTACACTTGGCCCTTGCCTTCAAGATGCAAGCATATGCGATTATCAAAGCGACATCCTCGTTTCGCATCCATGGAAAATAGCCCAAAGCCTCTTAACCGTGTTGAAGTTGGGCATATCCCACAATCAATACATTCCAAGAGACAACATCCCGAACAGGAAGCTCATCAAACACTTTTTGTGCTTTATGAAGTGGAGCGTACTTGGCATGACATGTCGACCAAGGTAGTGCCAAGATAGAATAGATGTGTGCCTACCAAGTTCGTGGGTACCTCACCCTACCCCAAAATCCTTTTTTTCACTTAAATTTTTCCCAAAATTTCAAATCGACTGGCGTTGGAACTCAACCTGAACGCCGTCGGTGATTCGAGGGAGAGTTATAGAGAGGTCGCGACTCGTGAGGGGGTGCTTGACGAGGAGCACTCCCTGTGTGAGGTAGCCTATGTGGCAGTGTGGTGGCCGCCAAGTGCGCATGAAAAGAAAGAAATTGTGTGTGAGCGCTTCTGGGCACTGATTATGCATTAATGGCTCTGGCAGCCATTGGAGTTGCCACCCGCTAGGCCCTACAGGCCCCTCCCCATCTC
The DNA here is from genome assembly GCF_014529385.1 of Adiantum capillus-veneris. NCBI lineage: Eukaryota > Viridiplantae > Streptophyta > Polypodiopsida > Polypodiales > Pteridaceae > Adiantum > Adiantum capillus-veneris. The sequence continues at coordinate 54,476,810 of NC_140952.1, read as the reverse complement.
TCTCTCTCTCTCTCTCTCTCTCTCTCTCTCTCTCTCTCTCATCTTCTTGATGGCACTGTGCACATTGTTTCCTGAATCGTGCAGAGTGCACTATCTTGAACTCGTCAAAGCAAGGACATGCCTCCATGTGGCAGGGGGAGGAATGCACCGGAGCAAGGACATGTCACCATGTGGCAGGGGGAGCGGAATCCCTCCCTGTTTTATGATAGTATAGATGTGGATACAATTATGAAAAATTTAAAAGGTTAAATCATACATAGATGCTATTATTTCCTTTTTTTCTGTATCTCTCTCTCTCTCTCTCTCTCTCTCTCTCTCTCTCTCTCTCTCTCTCTCACACACACACACAAACAACATCATGCACTCCTTTGTTGTGGAGCATCAACACAGCATAGAGGCAATGAGGAGGTGAAGTCAGACGAGAAGGGTGGGCGGAGGGGTGCATGAAGTCTAGTAGTGGCGGCAAAATTGGGGAAAAGTCGGTCGGCCCCGGGGGGGGGGGGGGGGGGGTTCTCTTGAAAAAATGGGGGATTGTTGGTATTTTACCTAGTACGAGTAAAGGTTAGTTGTTCACATCCTTGCTTTCTTGCTTCTTTGGTTGCACAAAGTTGCTTTGGTTTGATGATGTAGCTTGCTTTTTTGCTATTCACTATGTACTACTACTGGCTCTACTTTTGTTTTTCATTACAGAGAATCTCCCCAAGATGCTTTAGCATCTCTAATTAGCATATCCATGCAAGTCACCATTTAAAATCAATTTTACTGAGTAGGATTTGAACACATCACGTATATAGTATGAAACTCAACCTTAACCACTAGGCTATATGCCTACGCTGGTCCTTGAGCCCCTTTGAGCCATAAAAAAAAAGAATACACCCCCCCCCCCTTCTCTTCCCTTTTTTTCCCCCACCCATCCCTTTTCTTTTCTTCCCCCCCCCCCCCCCCCCCCCCAAACTAATTAATTAATGGCTTTTGAAAAAGTCGTTTTGGCTGCTTACTCACAATGTTGAAGCCACTACTTTCTATCCTCGTTTTGCAGCCGTGAGTTTTTAAATTTTCATATTTATGATGGCATTTTGAATCCTACCATAATTTACGGACGATCACTCATCATATACTCTGTATATCACATGCACCGTGACACTCTGCCCTCTGTGTTACATCTGCAGCCATCGCCACACCCTGCTCCAACTGCACACACCGCATGCACCTTCACACGAGCTCTCTCGCAGTCTCTCTCGCTCTGCCCTCTGTGCTGCATCCGGAGCCATCGCGAGACCCTCCTGCAACCACACGAGCTCAGGCGAGCTCTCTCGCTCTCTCTCCCGCTCTCCCGTCAGACGAATGAGATCGCATGTCTCAGGCGGAGTCGCAAGTCACCTCCGATTTCTCTCTCTCTCTCTCTCTCTCTCTCTCTCTCTCTCTCTTCGTCTTTCCACGTGCCTGCTCCAAATGAGACTCCTCTCTCTCTCTCTCTCTCTCTCTCCTCTTTCCACGTGTCTATTGCCTCTTTTTCACTTCAACTTTATCCAAAGGATCTCTCAAGATACCCGTTAATGAGCTCCTTCCAAAATTGGACACGCCTACAACTGACTAGAAAATAAATATATTCACTAGTTAGTAGTGCAAAAGCAATCTAAACAGAAGAAAAAGCAAAGAAAAACACAAATGTACTAATGTGCACTTGGCCATCTCATTTATATAAACAACAAAAATCTTTTGACTTTCTATTTTCAAAGGACTTTTCATTTGCTAAGCTCACCCTCCTAATATTAGCTTTTGGTGTTTTGAAAGACTTTTTAATTTTTCAAGATTGGGACTAGCTGTTGGCTTGAAGAAAACTAAATTCACTAGTCACAGACTGCAGGGAAACTTCGTTGAAAAGGCTAAAGGAATGCTAAAGAAGAAAAGGTAAAGGTGTAGATACACGCGTGACCGACACTTGACCACCTGTTTACATGGGATGAAATGTCTTTTGAATTTTCATTTCTATGAGGCTTTTCATTTCCTAAACTCGCTTTTTCACTTACTAGAATGTTTTGAAAGGGTTTTTTTATTATGAGATTGGTAGTCCCAATGTACATAAAGGTATTTTAAAAGCTTAAAAAAATTAAAAGATATGTTTAATTTAAAGATTTTTTTAATAACAAAAACGATACGTTAGTTTATAGTTAGTTTATAGTATATGGCAACGAGCAATGACAAAACACATAGATTCATAACAATATTATTTGGGAAAGACGGATACATCATTGTGTGTGTGTGTGTGTGTGAGAGAGAGAGAGAGAGAGAGAGAGGATGCTTTAAAGAGAAAAAAAATTCAAAGGAAAAATAAAGGAGAAGAGAAATAACTCTTTATATGGACACAAGAGGTCTTTTAACTTTCCACCTTCATATGTCTTTTGACTTTCGATAATCATCTTTCTTTTCATTTCATAAACTCACTCTTCACTTATGCACTTAGTAGACCCATCCAATTTTCAGAAACAGGTGAATCAACTAGAATCTGGAAAGATGCTTCTAAAGGTTCAAAGGGTAAAACAAGAGGAGCCGACACGTGGTGAAGTAAAAGGTGAGGCCATTGCGATTGGGGGGAGCCGAGGTGGGAAGAACAGTGTAGAGGGCGTCAATATTGGTGGATGACAATATGGAATGGGGTGTGGATGTGCAATAGAGAAGATGGAGCTCGTTCTGTTGAGACGTCGACTGGCTTCTTGGTCCATGTGAAATGTATGAACAAATTAGGCAGAATAATGCACCAAGGCAACAAGGGGAGGAGTGAGCGAGGTGATGATGAGGTTTTGCAGAAAAGGTGATAGCGTAGTATCGATGCATTAACAATAGTAGAGCCCCCGAGTGCAAGCGTTAGATGTCTCGGGTGCAGGCTGCAAACTGAAGCTTACTTGAAGTGACAACATGAAGGTGGAGAGAGAGAGGGAGCAATAGGACGAACCCGCGAGAGAGAGAGAGAGAGAGAGAGAGAGAGAGAGAGAGAGAGAGAGAGAAGAGAGAGAGAGAGAGTGAGTTGGGTTGCTACGACCATGGCATGCACCATCACCGAGCAATGCTATGGCGAAGGAACGGGGGGGGGGGGGGGGAGAGAGAGAGAGAGAGAGAGAGAGAGAGAGAGAGAGAGAATTGGGCTACATGAGAGCGAGAGGATCCCGCTATGGCGAAGAAAGGGAGAACAGGGCACAAAGGTGGCGACGGCAAGCGCGGCTCACTCCGCACAGCGCATAATTCCTAGTTTTTGTTTTCCAAAGAGGGTTGTTTTTCGTTTGACTTCCCAGATTCCAAGGGAATCTAGCAAACTAATTAATGGATTGCTGAATTTTGACTGAGTCACGTAGTGACTTAGTAGGTTGGCAAGCATGTCTCATTAAGGGAAATCAACCAAGATACCTCACTTGGAAAAGCAAAAGAGGAAAAGGAAAAAGTCTTTTGCAAAATGAAATGGAAAACAAGAAGGGAAAGGAAATATTTTGAGTAAAAAAGGCGGAGGAGGGCACATGTGGAGAGAAAGAGAGAGATTCTTTTGGCACTGGGTCATCACTAATCAGAGACGATTGAGCCAGGCTCTTTTTTCCATGCATTATGGCTAACCGAATAGCCGATTGACCTTCTTGAGATCCACGCACACTGTGAGTTTCCCATTCTTTTTCAGCACAATCACTATTGGAGTCACCCATTCTGAGTGCTCAATAGGGTATATGAATCCGCATTTCACAAGCTTTTCAATCTCTTCTTGAACAATCTTTGCATACTTAGGATTAATTGGGTAGGGTCGTTGATGGACTGGTTTTGCCATGCTATTCATGGGACCACGGAAGGTGGAACACCTTTCATATCATGATATGTCCAAGCAAATATATCCTTGCATTTCTTGAGAAGTTCTTTAAGTACATACTCCTCAATCTCTATCAGATCTTGGGCAATGAAAACAGGTTTCGACTCTTCTCCTGGGTCTAATAACTCTATTTCCTTAACTATCACTGGACCGTCATAGACTCCATTGCTTCCATCGATAGGTTTTCTTTGAGCCTTTGTATGCACAACCTTACACTCCTCTGTGGTGTACAATTTGAAATGATCAGGTGCAAGGTGTAAGTCTGTGGGATCTTGTTGTTCTGGGTGGACTGTGATTTCACTTCCGCTTCCTTTTGTTGTTGAGCTAATTCTCGATTTTGTCATCTCCTTATGGTACAGCTCAACTTTGGCTTCTCTATAGCCTCTAGATGTGCGATGTCAATGGATTGTGGACTACACCACATAACGCTTTGAAGGTATTCACCCAGTTATCTACCAACTTCTGAGATGAGCATCACATGCCCGTAGATAATTAAGCCATTCCACGGTAGATTTCTTTTCATTTATTGTAGGACGCACATTTGCTCGATATTGTCGCCTCTTATATCTCTTACTCTTCTTCTCTAATTTTCGATTACGGAAGATCTCTAGTGAAGAGTCACTAGATGAATCGCTATTTGTGTCTTCTTCTCCCTTGGATAGATTGTCATTTAGGGTACCACTGGGCCCTGACTCTGAATTGTGTGGGCTATAGTCTTGTGAGACGCTACTTGTTCCAATGTCAGTCAAGCCTTCATCTTGTAGGTCAACAGAAGCTATATGCATTGCTTCTATCATATTTAAAGGTACGAGTGGTGGCATTTCATCCCCCTCAGGTGTTACCCAAGTCGTCTCCCTATTTCCCCAAGTGTTTATGGTTGCTGCTAGGTGGACCCAATCCACATTGTCAAACTCGGTCATCCCAGGTAGAACATCCATATAAGGAGAATCTTGCCCAACGTCAGAGTCCATTTTACATGTGTAACAATACTGCAATGGGGCCAAGTAAATTGTGGTGTCAGATCTATGATCAATTATAAATGTATTTCCTAGAGAATGTGCCCGACCAGTTACAAGATCTACTTGAATAACAGAGTCCTGGAACTACAAGTAGACATGGTTTTTAGACTAGTCATGCACCATTTTTGCTTCCCTCATGAAAGGACGTCCTAGGATCATCTCAGATGCTATAGTGTGCTTGGAGAAATCCATAACAATGAAGGTATTTTTTATTTTAGTCCAAAGACCTTGATCTTGAGATCTTCTAGCATCCCAATAGGTTTAACAATAGACCCATTGGCCATCTTTACTACTATGGTTGTGGTCCCAAGGTGAGGTCTTCCCATACTTTCCCACAAATTTTTAGTCACAATGTTAATCCTAGCGCCACCATCAAGGATTCCCTTCATAGTTAATCCCTTGGTAGTGATTGGTATGGTCGCATTTGATTCATCACCCTCAAAGTATTGTCCCAGCTTGTTAACATGTATTTCTACAATAGAGTTCTCATCTAGGTTGGGTTGTGGATCTAAGTGTTCCTCCTCTATTGGCATCTCCCTAGCTCCATCCATCTGTGCAAATTGTGGTAGCCCGGCTTTCAATTCTCCATTAAGGAAAGCTTAAAGATCTAAGAATAGCTCGGGGTCTCCATATAGTTTGGACATGATGGTGGTTCTAACTTCTGAAGCCATGAAATCCATCAATTTGGCAATATTTAACGGCACATTTTGGCCTTCACTCCCTTGACGTGGGGAAGATGGGATCTCCATTTCTTAGATAGGGTCAGGTAGTCCATCTGTAAACATTCTTTCCAACAAGAAGTGAGTTCGCCCACTTTCCCATGACTTCAAGTCACTTTCTTCTTGGATGACACTAGGTATGGCTAGGGGTCTATGGACTTTGTGAGGTTGTTGTTGTGTAGGAAACACTGTTTGTAATCTGGATCTACCTAGGTATTGGCTATAGATCCCTTTGGGTCTCTTCTACCAAACTCCTTAATTGCTTGACTCACTCAATCTCCTCTGTAGGGTTTGGGGAAGCTCCTATCTTCTTCTTGGGTCCTAGCCATTGTGGCTCATGACAATCTTCCTTGTTGGTTTCTTTCCTAGTGGTCGTTTGGACTCCATGGTTTCACTTGAATCAGAATCCTCTTCAGCGTCGTTCATATATATGGGATCGTCACTAGTTCCTATGTTGGTCTTTGAACTGGGGTCTGACTTTGCTGCTTTTTGCGATCTCTTCCTTCATGTTTTCTTCTTTTTCTGAGATTGGGCAATTGACGTCGTGTCTCTTTCCTCAAGAATATGATTTTGTTTTTGGAGCATCAATCGTGTGAGTACATTTATTGGTGCCACATGTGTACTTTGTGATGGCTCCTTAGTAAACTCAATCCATATAGTATTGTGGACTTTCTTCAAGTGCATCAATCCCATAGGCAATATTAGGGTCTATATCTTCCTCACAGCCCTCCAAACAAGCAATAGATGACTCACAACCCACTTGATTCACAGAAGTGATTCTTGAATGTGGTGGTTGTGGTCCTAGCACTGGAGGTGGTAAGGGTGTTGTTTGAACAACATTTTGGACCCTAGGGACTATGTGTTGTGACGTTTGTTCAAGAGATGGGGTTGGCATCAATGCAGGCACTCGAGGTGTGTCCGTCCATGCTAAGGTTGGTCTATTAGCCATTGTGCGCTTAAATACGATGCCATCCTTAGCTTGATGACCATACCTCCCATAGGCATTGCAATTCCCATTGAATTTTACTCTAAAAGTAGGGCATTCACTGGGACTATGCTGACCATAGCATATTGAGCACCATTGTTGCTCCCTTCTTGGATACATATGATTGTTTTGTGGAGCACGATTGTCTCTAAGACTCTTTTGAATGGCCTTGGTGAGATCTGCTAAATTCATCTCAGATATCTTTGGCTCCTTAGCAATAGGCTTTAGGGTCATTGGTCGATGCCCCGATGCTTGCGAGCTAGTAGATTTAGGTTGAACAGGTACTCGTTCTCCTTGAATCATTAAATTATCCTCCAATTGGATCGCATTGGTGGTGACTGCTTCCCAAGTGGTGATACCTCTAATGACTAGGCCACTGTAGATATCCTCATGTCGTAATCCCCTGATGAATCTATCAAGCAATTCGTTATTATTGAAGCGCTCGTTTGAATTACAACAAGAATTTAAATGCTTCAAGCGACTAATAAAGTCTCTCACGGACTCTCCTTCCTCTCGTTGGGCTTTCTAGAGCTAAGATGCCACACCCCAAAGCACTCCCTCTTGTATGTATTCTTTCCAGAAGAGTCTCCTAAGAGTAGGGTAAATCGTTTTTTCTTCCACCCTTAGGGTTCTATACCAATCCCCAGCCTTCCCACTTAAGGTTAGACTTAAAGCATTACTCTTATGCAGGTCATTGTGTTCTCCTAGAGAATCGCATATTTGTTCAAACACTTTGATATGCTTCATCACATCCCCGTCTCCACTAAATTTTTGTGTGAGCTTGGCTATTTATAATGCCTTACTTCTAGGCTCCCTATCAGGTGTGTTAAACATATTGTCAGCAATAGATTGATCGATGCTTGAGTAAATGTTGCCAAGTCACCTAAGTTAGCAGGCACCGTGAGTGAAGGCGCTCCAGAGACTACATGTGGAGTAGGTATTGGCATTGGGCTTGGCGCATAGGAAGCCCTTGGGTTCCAAGTTTGGTACGGTGTTGTGCCATGTGGCGGCCCAAAGTTCATATGTGTGGCCCTAGGCATAGCACACATCGAATGTGACATGCTAATGCTAGCCAGTATGATCCCATTGAAATAAGAGCTTGGATGTTGTGTTTGTCGAGCATAGGTTGTTGAAACAATGGGAGGGGTAGGAGCTACATGGGTACGAGGACCATAGGTGTATATAATTGGTACACACTTGTAGATATTGTTGCAAGCATTGAGCTACTATGTAGCGGTGCTTTACTAACAAAAGAGGTCCATGGTGTGTTTCTTGGCATGCCCATCTTTGGGTAGGCATGGTAGTCGTAGTGTCATCAAGGAAAAGATGATCTAGACTTGGAAAGGTAAAGCTATCACTTGTGGGCTCAGATTCCACTGAGACCCCTGGCGAAACAACATATGAAGGATCCATTGAACTCACCGAGGGAGTCTCCATTTGCAATAAGGTTGGTTGTTTAGCCTTCCCTGTATCCAAGAATCTCATGAGACCCATTGAAGGCATGTGGATCCCCTTGTTCTGTCTCTCATGTTCAATAACCCTATGGATGACCTCACAAACTCTTTATTGTTGATCCTCTACACTAGTAGCACCCGTTGTGAATTGTAGGACATCTAACCAACCCACGTGATAGGTGTGACCTGTGTATAGGTCGGTTAGAGTTTCCATTTGTAGTTCATACTCCTAGTTCTCATTTAAGAACGCTCCATCTAGGATTGAGGTGCTAGGGGCGTCCTTTGAACTAGATGCAATGTGGCTCTCTATGGGTTCACCGTTAGTGGTCGCTAATTCAGGAGCACTCGATTGCTCGCCTGGCAAAGATGTTGACATAGGGGCTTCCGCTTTTAAATCTCTCCTTTGCTCTACCCTACGTAAGTTCTTGGTTCTGTTTTCCCTAGCTGCAATGATATACCACTCAACCTCTTGCACTTCGGCAAGGCTTCTACCATCAGGTAATATAACCTCAAAGGGGGATAGCTCTAAAGAGTAAGGGGGTGCAGTGAATGGAGTATTCCTGTGCATACTCTCCAGCAGCATGGCGTCTATATTGGTCATGAATGACAAATATTACTCCCTCACCCCCCTCATTTACATTATTAGCCCCATGTTCGGAGCGAGTGGCTCTACTAAAGGTTTCCTTCAAGCGGCTAAGCACGCTCGGCCTAGACCGTGGACCCATGGCATGCATGTCTTGGCTTGAGCTATCAGGATTAGGCATTGGGTGACCCTCCATGACGTCGTAGTCAGAGGAAGAGTCACTAATCGCAATATGTGGGTCCTGAATGGTACTACCTTGGGTTCCTATTGAGGGCCTAGAGCCTAAGGTAGAGGAATAATGAGTGTCCGCGTAAACGGAGACATTCTCGATGTGCTCATCCTCTAGCACACGACCAGAGAATAGGTGCATGTGACGCCAACACTCTAGAGGTGTTGATGAGTGCCCGTGATGGCCGCTCACCTAGTTTTTTAGGTGTTTACAACCCAATTGTTTTTGTATTTTTGGTCCCTTTTTTTAACCAAGCCATGGAATATGGCGTGTGATAGCTCAAAACGAGTGTCTTAGCTAGGGGAATGTGTCGTGCTTTACGACTCCCAATTCGGTTACGTACAGGCCTTGGAATCCTAAAACTAGTCTTTTTCTAGGTGGGGAGAGGGCTAGAATTAGTAAGTCCAAAGGGTGGGTGTGAAGGGGATGGTGGAAGACTTGAGAAACTTGTCCCACATACCCTCCCTTCACTTGAGATCCTAGTCTTTATATATAAGGTAGTGTGAGTAGTATATCATAAGATTGAGGACTGGGGCTTAGGCTTGGGCCCTTTCTTTTAGAATAATATTTTCTTAAATTTAATTTCCGAATTTCTTTTGAGTCGCAAATATCCTGAGCGTTTTTTTTTTATGTTTATTTTTTATTTTATTTTTACTTTTTTTTTAACATTTTTGAGGATAATGTGGCCGCGTGGACGCCGAGCTCCCACGCACACACAGCAACTCCTAGGAGCTCTGTCTAACCTCCTTGCAACTAATTAATTGTCTAACACAGAATTGCACACTCACACACAGTCAACTTTGTTGCTCACTATCTACTCTACTTCTCACTGTCTACACTCACTAACAGCTCTATTATCACCTGCACAATACAGATCTTGCAAAACCAGCAAAAACCAATATAATGTAGCACTAACAGAGCTTACAACTACTAGCAAAATTTGACAAAAACCTGCTAATTTGTCCTTTATAGTCACTTAATAGTTCTCACAGACTCGGCAAAAAATAGAAAACAGATGGAAGAAAAGCCTCCAAAGGTAACACTGAGTGCTCCTCAAGCTTAATGTAAGGTTGTCCCCGGCAGCGGCGCCAAAAATGTACGCTTTTTCATATATGTGTCGAAGCTGGGAACTTGCATGTGCACTGTGTGTGAGCCTTGAAAGGCTGCAAACACACAACTAGAAGAGCATAGCGAGCTCAAAGGGGTAGGGGTGTGTCACTCACCGCTCAATGCTTCCGTCGTGAAGGATCCTGTCCTGTGAAGAAAGAGCCACCGTCGATACCGCACTCAACGCCTCGTCGCCGCAATGCTCTCTCTCTCTCTCTCTCTCTCTCTCTCTCTCTCTCTCTCTCTCTCTCTCTCTCTCTCTCTCTCTCTCTCTCTCTCTCGCATACACACATACACACACCTGTAAGCACAGGAAGAAGAAGGAGATAGAGATGGAGCAAGAGCACTTCTTAGCTTACACCTCAGAGAATGAGGATTTTTAGGTCAAATGGACCTTTTATAAGAGTTTGGCCCATTCACACGGATGCTCACAGTGGCCGATCATTGTAAAACTACTGTAAAAATAAGATAAGTGGTGCGCCTCTCATCGGCGATCACCTACACACCTATTGGACCGACAAGCCTTTTACACTTTAAACACACTTTAGCTATGAGTAGAACACATTAATTATTGCATGACCCTCTTAGGGTGAGTTCTCGCTGTCCTATTTACAAAGCAGCCATAGTGGCTTATTGATAAAAGATCTAAAATATTGTGCAAGAATAAAATGACTGAGATGATTATTATTTTTTGGCGCCTCCTTCTCAACTCCCAAAATTCCAATCTACAAATAATCATACACTCACTGGTAGTAAAATCAAATAGACAACACAAAATTAACCATTAAGCCAGCTACCCCAACTGCAGTTAACCACATGCAACAGGAGGGTGCCCAGTCTCGTAACATCGACGATAGACATTCAATCGCACGATGAGCAAGCATTATATTTTTTTATATTTTTGACACTCAGAATGCAGTTAATGAACGCACTGAAAATTGCATGCTACCATGGGAATGGCATGTTCCCTCGTATTATAAAAATTAAGGAGGACTGTGCAAACTCCCCCATGCAAGCAGACTTGCATGTTTTCATTCTTTTTTTTTTAACATAAAAAAGGAACAACAAACAATTAATAACATTAACATCTTGTATGATCAAGAACATTGAGCTTGAGAAAAATCTCTCTCTCTCTCTCTCTCTCTCTCTCTCTCTCTCTCTCTCTCTCTCTTCCTCTCTTCATTTTGATGTCTCTCCTCCCAATTAATAAATATCTTAGACATAATTAATAGCATCAAATAATCATTTTTTTTTCATTTGAGAAGTCTTGAGATGGCATATGTAGTATTCAATATTTTTATCAACTTTAATTCGATATGCAAACGTAGCTAAACAAGCACTCTAGTTCCCTCTAATTCTAGTCGGAAGCTCCAAACGGATCTCTTCCTCATGGTGAAGCCATAAGCCCCTTGAAATCTCCTTTTTCATTAAAACAATGTCGTCTATGCCCATAGCCTCCCCTTTGTTAGCTCCAATTTTGAATCGCCAAAGGGAATTCAAAGCAGGTCAGTAGAAAACCATCAATTGAGAAGGAAGAGGACAAGAATTTGAGCATGGCTATGCTCACATGTTGTCTTGGTTTTCTTGCTTGAGACGTGATGGTTTGATGTTCATCCTTGGCTTTTTTGCCTCTGTAATTGCTCATAACAAAGATTGCAAGACTCTCATCTCTCTCTCTCTCTCTCTCTCTCTCTCTCTCTCTCTCTCTCTCTCTCTCTCTCTCTCTCTCTCTCTCTCTATAGAGTAGACAATATAGGAGGCAACAAAGAATTGGGTCGCAATAGAGGACATGCCTACTACCCACAAATAGGTATAGAGTGCAGGTGGGAGTCCATGGGAGTTGAGTGAGAGACAAAGGCTTAGAGAACCTCCCCTACTTGGAAGTTGATGTTTGCCCACAGCTTGTAGAGAGAGAGAGACAGAGAGAGAGAGAGAGATAGATTGAGCACATGCACTATATACGGTGTCAAAACAATCACTATGTGAAGCAGACGGCTACCGTTGCATCTCGAGCAAATGCAGGCATTTTATTGCCATCATAGTGAGACAAAGGAGGAGAGAGGGAGCTAAAAAATCCTTCTGACATAGTGCAAAGCATTGCAGGCCAATGCAAGATCCTCCTATCAAGCAACCCGTGCATCACCAACAATGACAGTTAGGACAAAGGCCTCTCAATTTCAATGGCAATGGGGAGGTGCCAATGGCTTCTGCGATTCAAATGGGCAGGTTCATGCAACACTTGGCAGTAGGCCAAGATTCACTTCTCACCATTTTGGACGTCGGAAGCATTGCATCTGCGACCCTAAGAGAGCCTTTGTGCACCCTAAGAGAGTCATGGCTCATGACTCAAATTGAATATGACAACCACCACGCATTTTACTTGCAAAAGCTACCACAAACAGTAAACTCAAATTCCTTTTTGTAGATGACTCCTTTGTTAATGATCGACATCTTTGAGGTATCAATGTCATTAACACCCTCAAGTTAGTGAGCAACGTTCACCTAAAACTTTAGCAACCAATGGAAAAAAGGAGCATATTGAAGATCTCTCGTTTTTAAGTGAAAATTTTAGGGCTTTTACCGGTTTTTGCACTAAAATCCTCCAAACTTAGTTGGTTTCCATCAAGGTGACCCTCCAAAGTAGCCGTGAATTTTCAAGTTTTGCTCTTTAAAAATATACTAAAGGTCAATTTTTTGTGAAAACGGTTACTGAGGATGTGATATTATACTTCATTGGTTGATATTCTATAGATATAAAACTCTCTCTCTCTCTTTTTGCAAAACTCACAATTGTGAATGGTTTTATTATGAAGTCACCAATAGATATACAAATCAGCCTCAACCTCATACCGAGCCTTGAGGGACAGAGGGTTACAACAAAGCTCAGTTACAAGTACCCAGTAGCTTACTATTGCGTAGGGCACGACTTGATGGCGAGGGTTGCCCTAAGCCAACCATCCGAGCTATACCTTTTACTTACCACATATATTATCTCCTTGCTTTCTTGTACAATCTCTGAGAAGCTAGCCACAAAGAGGTTGCTATCAAAGACACGACAGTTCCTAGCCTTCCAGATACTACTGAAGAAACAATATCTGATAATTTGAGTAAAAAATAGCAGTGCAGAACTTCGAAACTGTTTGCCACCAAGGCACAAATTCCTCTTGAAAAACCCTATCTTCCACATCCTTTGTATCCATTTGCACATCTTTCTTGCAAGGCCTCTAATAGACGGCCATTCCATGAAAAGGTGGCCGAGGTCTTCGCTAGCCAATGTGCACCCTGAACATCTCGATGAAAGCATGTATAGGTGGTCCAAAAAGGGTTGTCTTGGACACTCCTTTTAATAGTAGTTTTGGGGAACTTTTGAGTCTACATTTGATTTTTGGGGGAGGAAACTCAATGATGAGTAATAAAGATGGGGGGAATTTTTTTTAAAAGAGGGGTATGCATTTTTTACCCGCCCCGTGTAGTTTTTGGACGTGTTGGACGTACGAGCACCCCCTTTGTCTCCTTCTTTGCGTGGGCACAAAGCATACAAATTTAGGGTATTCTCTGTGCGTGGTTTTTGCATAGAGCAAAGCGCCGTTCTCTCCTTCTCTATGCGGTGTTTCTGCAGCACATTCACTTTCTTTCCTCTACGTGCGGTTCTCTGCTATGTGTGCTTAGTTCTCTCTCTCTCTCTCGTTTTTTTTTTGGGAAATCCTTTGTTCTATATTACTTTCTCTCTCTCTCTCTCTCTCTCTCTCTCTCTAAGCATGGAGCCTTCTCGCTAGTTAGGTGTGTGTGTCTCTGACATGTTTGGCCTTGTTGATGTATGGGCTCTTCATGATGTATGTTCATGCACTGAGCTCTTTTTCTTCAGCTTTTCTTGATCCGGCCCCGTGCCTACCAGTACACAGTTGAGTAGAGTTTCCCGAGCAGTTCACAGGTTGCTTATGCAATTACTGGGTGGCAAAGAAAAGGTAACAAAGAGAGAGGCAAAGGTACTAGACTTTCTATGTTGACAAGCCGAATGATGTCCAACTCAATGAGAAGCAGAAAAGGAAGATTCTTCGTGCCATGTCAAGGTGCTGGCAAGAACAGATGCAAGGATTAACAACCAAACCTCAAGGAGAGATTTTTGAACAGTTACTCCAACAACCAGTATTTTGCAACCTGCAGAACTCGGCACATTCTATACAGATAGCAGTTCTTTCCAACATTCGCAACACCTTGTTAAAAGTCAAGGTCCCGCACTCAGCCACGCACTCAGCCACAGAAATGCTTTTCAAGAGGGCAACAGTGATGGCATGCATTAACTCGAGGGACGAGTTAGATGCACATCCCTTTACGGATAGAGCACTTGCAAAGTCCTTGGGCATACACATAAGAAACATCGGTTTTGCAAATGCACGACTCCATTTAGAGGATGAGAACGGTCCTTTTCCAGTCTTAGCATGTCAACGGCAAGCTCATCATTCTACAAACATCACAGAGGACATTAAGGAGGTTAACCCGAGTCTCTCCAAACAAGAAGGACATATGCCAAAGGCGTATCGGCAGAAAGGCTGTCCTTATGCGTCCATTGCATTTGCTGGATCAACCTCAAGTATTATCAGCCACTTCCAAGTAGTATATTGACCAATGTTTACCATTGTCAAGCTACCACAACCACCATCAAACTATAAAAAACCCACCGTCAAGTAGTATAGTGACCATTGTTCACTACTTTCAAGCGTTTTTAACCACTATCAAACTGTAAAAAACCTCTAAGAACTGAGAAATTAATCGAAAAGTGGTTGAATCCCCCTTCAAGTACTTTGCAAAGCAGTTAAAGTATTGATAGTGATTTAAAGTACCTAAAATATTGCTTTCAACCCCCTTAGTGCGGAAGCTTGTACTTTGCAAAGTGCTAAAATAGTTTGTCACACTTTAAAGTATTTAAAAAACCACTTGCAATCCTCCAAGTGCTTATTTGAGCACTTACATAAGCACTTGGAAGTTATCAAATCACCTGAAGGTGATTGAAAGTGAAAAACAAACCACTTAATGACCACTTTCAATCTTTTTAGGTGGTTTTAAGTGCTTCAGGTGGTTTGAAATCTGCTAAGTGCTTGGGTGAGAACCTTGCAGATTTTAAACCACTTGAAGATGATTGAAAGTGGTTTGATGACCCTTTTCAATCACATTCAGGTGGTTTTAAGTGCTTCAGGTGGTTTGAAATCAGCGAAGTACTCAGGTGAGAACCTATGTAAGTACTTGAAAGATTTCAAACCACCTTAAGGTGATTGAAAGTGGTTTGATGAACTTTTTCAATCACCGTTAGGTGGTTTTAAGTGCTTCAAGTAGTTTCAAGTAGTTCAAAGCCACTTTCAAACATGCAAAACCACTTCTAAGTGGTTAATGTTCCTCCTCTTGAATGCTTTTAAAAACCCAAGATTTGGGTGTTATCCAACTGAAGGTGATTGAGAGTGGTAAACAACCACTTGAAAGTGGTTAAATGACAATTTCAATCACCTATAGGTGGTTTAAAGTGCTTAAGTGAGAACCTATGTAAGCACTTGGAAGATTTCAAACCACCTGAAGGTGATTGAAAGTGGTTTGATGACATTTTTCAATCACCTTCAGGTGGTTTAGAGTGCTTCAAATGGTTTCAAGAAGTTTAAACTCCCTTTCAAACATGCAAAACAACTTCTTAGTGGTAAATGTTCCTCTTATGTGCTTTCACAAACACGAGAGTGGGTGTTATAACTTGTAGGTGATGGTACCAACCATTTTGGTTATTTGTTGTCACATTACTCTTTATTGCCTGTTTCTTTGTGCAGGTGGAATTTTACAGGCGGTTTCAAGAAATGCATCCGACTGTGTACATTTTGCTGAGATGCTTTTTTGTTCGAAAATTGCAGGACCGCAATACCTGGTGCTGCGAATATCATGTGCAAGGTGTCTACGTTGCTTTCAACCAAATGCATCAAGGTAGGTTTGGAGTACATGAAGAATCTTTTCGTTGTGCTTGTGATGTTTGTGACCCTGCAATAAGTGGCAGTATATGTGTGGCTGCAAAGTCAAATTTGAGAGCCTCACAACACTATGGGAGTCCTTTTTGTGTCCCAAACCAAAAAATTCCATGTTTCATTTACACATCTGCTTGATGGGAAAATGCGATCAGTGCGGTGCCAAACAACTCAGATGTTTTCCTCTTGAAGTACACAACGACAACTTTCAGGTGGCTGCAAAGGTTTTGTTGGTGTGGAGACACAATCTATACATGAAAATGGCCAGCACCACAAAAGGAAAGATCTTGTTAGTCAGAGATTGGGTGCTCCACTTTCATTTCATTCATAAAAGACAAGCTAACCAAGTTTATCAAACATAGCTACATCTACAGATGGCAACCCAACCAATTCAAAGAGTGTCTACAGAGTTTTCCAAGTGATGTCGTTGTCTCTATCATGGACTTTGCAGAAAATTACAGTTTTAGAATTCAAAATGAGTTCCAATCCATGTACTTGTATTCTGGTCACGTGAGCATTTTGGTCCACATCTACTATGTGCGCTCGACAATGGGCGACATCATAAAAATTCTCCATTTTTATATATCCGATGACAATGTGCATGACACATTGTTCATTCAACACTGCTTTCTTTTGCATGACCAGTGGTTGAAGGACCAGGGTTTTTGTTTAAAGCGACACTGGATATTGAAAGGGCGGTGGTAATGTGTGTGCTAGTCTCCACCCAACCGTGCTATTTTATAGCCTCCCCCTAGCGTACACACTATCCGGCCATGCCGGTGGCCTTGTCCATAGGACCCATGTCCTTACATTACCTTCCCCTTGGAGAATCGTTTTTGTACTTGAAAATGAATTTAGGAAAACATTCTTAAGTGCGGAGACATTCTCCCATGTAGAACCTTCTTCAGGTCTATCTAGCCATTTTACCAACAACTGTCGTCTGACATGATGTCTAGTGCAAAGCTCATGAGAATCCAAAATCTTTTCGGGCTCATGAGGGATGCTTGGCGGTTTGATAAGGTCAGTTAACACACCTGTGTCAATGACATTACCATTCTGTCCTAGCTATTTTCGTAAACAGCTAACATGAAAAACAGGATGAACTCGTGAGTGCTCTGGAAGAGCTAACTTATAGGCCACTTGACCTATACGTTTGAGAATGGTAAACGGTCCACAATAGTGTGGTGAAAGTTTAGCAACTTTTCCCGTCTTCAGACTTTCTGAATGCTCCGGAACTTTGAGGAAAACCTTGTCTCCTTCTTCAAAAGTAGCAAGACGACGATGCTCATCTGCGTACTTTTTATATCGATCTTGAGCTTGCTTAACATTCTGTCGAGCAACTCGAAGCATGTCAAAATGGTCTTGGAGAAAATCCTTCGCTTGTTGTATCTTCTCCTTAGCCAACCCCACCAAAACAGGTGATCTAGGTTGAAATCCATATAAAAGCATAAATGGACTAAACCCTGTAGTCACATGCTTTGAACTATTATAAGCAAATTTCAATATAGGTAAGTAGTCTTCCCAATTGGTTTGCTTCTTGCCAACGTACGCTCGTAGCATATCCTCTAGCACTTGATTCGACCATCTGTTTTTGGATGATCAACCGTACTTAGATTAAGTTTAGTTTCCAACTTTTGAAACACAGCTCTCCAGAAGTGATTATCGATCTTTTGATCTCTGTCACTAATGATACTAGCTGGAAGACCGTAGAGTTTATATATATGCTCTACAAATAGCCGTGCTAATTCCGGTGGCTGAACCATATTCTTAGTGGGAATGAATCAACCCATCTTTGTGAGATGGTCTACAATTACCCATATGGCATCATGGCCACGATTTGTAGTAGGTAGTCCTACTACAAAATCCATAGAGATAATCTCCCACTTACCTTGTGGAATCTCTAAAAACGATGTAAAAGGCCACCTACCTTGAGGCACTCTGCCTTATTAACTTGGCACTATTGGCAGTTTAGTATGTACTCTTGAACAATATGATGTAAGCCTGGCCAATAAAATTGCCGTCGAACTAAGGCATACATCTTACAAATACCTGGATGACCAGCACTTGGACTATTGTGACACTAAAATAAGATTTGGCGCCTAGTGTCTAAGTCCTTTGGCACGCATACTCTACCCTTGTGGAATAAGTAGCCATCATCTATGAAAAAAATTCTTCCACTTAAGCTCTTCCTGAGTAGGGGTGGAGCTCTATGTGTTGGAGTTTTTATCTGCGCGTGTAGAGACATGTTGATCTGGATGTACAGAGACATGTGAGTGTGAGGGATCCCTTTTAAAACTGCACTCCACACTTTAGTATATGATTGATCTTGTGCACACTTGCCACCTAATGACTCCAAAAATCCACTCTTTATTTCCGTGAAAGCAAGTGAATTAATATGAGGCATCCAACTTAGTGCATCCGCTACTACATTATATCGCCCCTTGCGATATCGGAGCTTACAATCATAATCTTGAAGGATTTCTGCCCATCTAGCTTTACGGCCCTTCAAGTCCTTTTGAGTAGTAAACCATTTGATACTCTCATGGTCAAAAACTACTTCAAACTTGGCACCATATAAATAGTGTCGCCACTTTCGTAAAGCGTGAATTATGGCATAGAGCTCTCTCTCATAGACAGAATAATTATGTTGAGCTCCATCTAACTCTTTACTTTCAAAGACTATAGGTCTTCCCTCTTGGAGAAGTACCGCACCAATTGCTTTATCACTAGCATCAGTTTCTACCACAAACGGCTTAAGTGGGTCAACGATTGCTAGGATGGGAGAAGTGGCTATAGCTACCTTGAGCTGTTCCAAACTGCGTTTTTGGGCTTCTTCCCAAGAAAAGGTCTTACCTTTTGCTTTAAGTTGATATGTCATAGGAACAATGATTTTGGCATAATCACGGATATACTCTTGATAAAATCCAGCCATGCCTGAAAATATTTGAAGCTCCTCAACCGTGTTGGGATGTGGCCATCGAAGAATTTCAGCGACCTTGTCAGTGTCCATCTTGATGCCAGAATAAGAGATCACATGACCGAGGTAATGTATCTCTGTTTTAAAGAAATCGCACTTGCTTTGCTTAGCATACAACACATGAGCTCGTAGCTACCGTGTTCTAAACACAATTTTGGAGATATCTTGCAAAAGGATACGCACCATGGTATCCTAAACAAAAGATCTATCTTTGTATAGTATCTTTCCCAATGGAGTTGATAAAAAAACTCATCCACTCGAGACTGAGGATACTTGTTCTTGATGGTTATGGCATTTAATCCGCGATAATCTACGCACATGCACATAGTACCATCTTTCTTTTTTACCAATAGAATTGGTGATGCCCAAGGCAAAGTACTAGGTTTAATGAAACCACGAGCGAGGTAGTCAGCCAACTAACTCTCAACCTCCTTGGCCTCTTTATAGCACTCATACGATAAAGTGGTTTAGTCACCGGTTTAGTACCTGGCAAGACATCTATGCCATGCTGTACATCACGTGTAGGGGGTAAACCCAATGGTAAATCACTTGTGAATACATCACTATACTCCATGAGTAAGTGAGTTAGGTTTTGCCGTGCAAAAGGAGAAAGTAAACTAGAGTTATGTTGGGATGGAGAATCTTTTAATTCTTGTAATGGTTGTTTTACAACAGTTGCACGTTGCTCTATAGAATTAAAATTGAGAGCACTTTGCTCGTTAGATTTGTTAACACTTTGTTTATCATTAGAATTCATTGCACTTTGCATACCATTACTAAAATTCACGGCACTTTGCTCTTGAGAAGTCACAAGACTTGGAGACAAGCAGTAACACAAAAAGACTTCATCTATTAAATCTGCTTTCTCTAAAATAGAAAACTCGACTGTACATATAAGAGGGGCAGATGGTATATTTTTTCACCAAGCGAAAGCACATGTTTACCATTGGCCATAAAGGATAAGGAGTTGTGTTCATAACTAGTGTGCAATGTGTTTCCTAAACCATGCAGCCACTCCCGTGCTAAAACTACATCAAGGGTCATCGTATGATTTTGAACAGTAAGTTCAACCCCTTGAACTACCATGTCCCATACTTCTTTATCATTCCCAGATGTCTGCTCCACCACATACTTGTGAGAGCAGGGAGTCTGTGTAAGCTTCAATTTCTTGACTAGCTTATAGTTCAAGAAGTTATGAGTTGCACCATCATCCACTAAAATAGGAACACATTGTCCGCTAATAGTGCCATGCATACGAATCAAATCACGGGGGCCAAAGGTGGGCTGTCACATTAAAGCAAGCACACAACACTTGTGCTTTTCTTCCATATGAAGAACCTCTATAACACAATATTTAGGAGATGAATCTAATGTGAGGTGTTGCACCGTGTGCATGGCCTTTTCTTTGCCTTGCAAAAGAGAACAATGTTTATTGTTATATTGGTCCAAAAGACATCTAAAATACAAATTGTGTTTCTTCGCACGCTCAAAATCAGCAGTGTTGAGAGACCTACATGGAGTATCTCGTGATTGCTTAGGCTTCTTAGCTCTCTTTTGGGTGTGGAGAGGTAGATTGTCTCTTATTCCTCTTGGAACGTGTGGGAGATCTCTCTCGCCATTGGCTCTTAGCCACATTGCTCTTAGCAAACTTATCCTTAGAGTAGGAACATTTCCTTTCTCCTCTTGGTCATCTTCATATCTTTGGGCATGACTGTTGGCTTCTTCCAAAGTTTTTGGATGTTGGGTCTTGACATGAAGACGATAGTCTTTGTCAAGATCCCTATTAAAACCCTGTATCTTTTGGAATTCATCTAGACCTTCCAGTTTTAATATGATTTCTCGATACTTTGAAAGGTACTGTGTGAGAGAGGCCAAACATGCGGTATGCATCCCATGCTAACCAATTCTTATCTCCTTCATTGAAGTCCAAAAACTCTTTGGAGAAAGAAGCTTGAAATGCAGCCCCAGACGGAGGACGAGCATCTATTGGAATTTTCATCCACCACTTATAGGCCTTGCCTTTAAGAGATAGACTTGTTTTCATAGTCGTCTTTATATCCGGGGTGTGTCTCAATCTATGAATATCACTCCATCTATGTAAGAACGTATTGACCGCATCCTTGTTGCGATCACGCTCTTCCCCGTGAAACTCAGGAATGGTGATATTCTTAAGTAATGCATTGCTACCTTCTGCATCTTCAGAAGCACTTGTCTCTTGGACTCCTTGAGTCGTGCGAGCTTGGTTCCCTTGAACCGTGCCACTTGTGGCTCCTTGAGCCGTCTGTGAATTCATAAATTTCACAAGTAACTCCGTAAGATTGGTAACATTTGCATTGAGTGCAAAGAGGTTGCGTTCAAGTACGCTTTGGCGATTTTTCAAAGTCTTGAAATCAGCCATATCTACAAGGCCATGATCTCCTAGATCATCGTCGTCATGCATATTAGTGTCACCAGCACCCGTGGTGCCCTGATTTTGATCTACGTGCTAAAAATCAAAAGTGTATGTAGGTGGGATATCCTCACTGGCCATGGTAAACACACACTACTATAAAGAGAGGAAAAAAAAGTCAACTTGTACCTTGTGAAATTGAAGTCTTTGTGTTTTGTACGCTCTGCGATTTGCGTTGCATGCAAACCTCGCCTTGCGGGAATTGTAGCGCTTCTCATGTTGTTCGTCGTAAGAACACCTTTGTTGATTCTTCACAAACTACTTCCTTGAAGTTTAAAGCTTTCCCTTTCCTTCTAGTGTCTGTGCCTACCTTCTTTTTGTTGTACAACGGAGACGTCGCTCTCTACGAAATGTGGGAGAGAAGCAGTGTGTCACATGCACATGCAACCCGCTTTTCCCGTTCTCCAAAAATAGCTCCGATACCAGTGAAAGGGCGGTGGTAATGTGTGTGCTAGTCTCCACCCAAACGTGCTATCTTATAGCCTCCCCCTAGCGTACACACTGTCCGGCCGTGCCGATGGCCTTGCCCATAGGACCCATTTCCTTACAGGTATGGTCTGGTGCAGCATCACAATTCAAAGCATGATGGCCTTTCTTCTTTATTGCAAGGTTTTCTCGGCTTACTGGGCTTGAGATGATGCACAACTATTTTGGGTCAGGTCATGGAAAAGGTGAACATGACGGTGCTGGTGTAGTCTCATAAAGAGGGCATTAACCCATGAGCAATTGAAGGTGGATGGACACCCCCTATATAATGCAGCAATAGTGGTCAATTACCTCACCCTAATAAACAATAGGAAAGACTGTTGGTCATCCACGAACAAGGTCGATAGAGTCTTCTGGCAAATCAAGGTGGGTGATGTGCTGAGAGATATAGAATGGGATTGCAAGAAAATCAGTGGATCATGTTCAATGCATTGTGTGAATGGTTCACAACTATTTTGGGTGAGGTCATGGAAAAGGTGAACATGACGGTGCTGATGCAGTCTCATAAAGAGGACATTAACCCATGTGCAATTGAAGGTGGATGGACACCCCCTATATAATGCACCAATAGTGGTCAATTACCTCACCCTAATGAACAATAGGAAAGACTGTTGGTCCGCAAACAAGGTTGATAGGGTCTTCTGGGAAATCAAGGTGGGTGATGTGCTGAGAGATATAGAATGCGATTGCAAGAAAATCAGTGGATCACGTTCGATGAATTGTGTGAATGGTTTCTCTTCAACATATACAAATGCACTGCTCTGTAGAAATCTGTCTTGCTTCTGTCATGCTTGTGTGCATGGTCAATGGAGAAGATGTGCAAACAAAGTTCATGTAGAAGCATGGCAGTACATGAGGATCATACGAATAGAGGCTAACATAGATGAAGATGTTTCAAGTGACGAGGAGATTGATGCACCTATGTATGCTGGCCATCACAATGATTTGAGTGATGCATTACAACTTGGAAATAACTTTGCAATCAACACTGAGGAGGAAGACTTTGATTTTTATATACTGAGGTGTTGCACGGAAAAGAGGCTATTCATCGCAACTCAGAAGGATGCATGGCACAATCAGATAAAGAAGAACTCCTTTTATGCTGAGGGGCACTTTTACGATAAAGTCAAGGGACGCTCCGATCGATATTTGTTATTAGGGGATAGGCCTCCTGTTTCCATGTACTCACACCTGGCTCAATGCCTTAAGTTCCCCTTGTATCCTGAGAGAAATGCACCTAATGTCTACACTTTGAGTGATACCGTGTATGAGCACATCTACAATAGCATGCCCTCTGATAGCAAACCGATTTAAAACACATTGACCTCATAAAGTATAATTGGGTACCGCTTTCTTGTATCTGTTCCTCATAAAAACTTATGTTCCTTTTGAACCACTACTAAGTGCTATCTAAACCACTAGCAAGTGCTATCTTAACCATTGGCAAGTGGTTCCTAACTACTGGCAAGTGGTTCAGAACCACCTACAAGTGCTATCTAGAACCACTAGCAAGTGGTTCTGAACCACTAGCAAGTGTTATCTTAACCACTGGCAAAAGGCTATCTTAACCACTGCAAGTGGTTCTGAACCACTAGCAAGAGGTTCTTAACCACTAGCAAGTGGTTCAAAACCACTGGAAAGAGCTATCTTAACTACTAGCAAAAGGTTCAAAACCACTGGCAATTGCTATCTTAACCACTAGCAAGTGGTTCAGAACCACTTTCAAAGTGCTTGCAAGTGGAATAGAAACCCTAGCAAGTGGTCCATAAGGCCTTTGCAAGTGGTTCAGAACCTCTTTCATGTGGTTCTTTACCCCTTGCTTGTGACTACTAGTTTACATAATGCAAATGGTTGTCAACCACTTGCATGTGGTCCACAGTTCACAAGTGGTATAGCTTGCACTTGTGCCCACTAACCGCTCATAATTATCTTCTACAAAATCCCTAAGAAAAATTGATAAAACAATTTAAAATCAACTTATAATAAGACATCTTACAAGGCACACAACAAAATGGTCGATTGAATAGCAAATCATGTTTCTACATTAGAAATCGGTATTGAATTCCGCAATACAATGTTGGTTTTTTCCCTATTTTACAAAAAGAAATCCTCATCATGAGCTACACTATCAAACTCGTCATGGGTATTTACATAAAAGATCACAGGTACACAACTCTTAAGATTTCTGTTGAGAAGAAGGCGGCCTTTTATAACGTGTTTGTGGAGGTGATGGAGGCAGCACTTTCATTTTTCCCTCATACATTCAGCTTTTCAAAGAGTCTGCCGCCCTCTTCTTCTAGCATCCAGTTTACTAGCAGTGATCAACTCTGATCGATTATCCGTTTTCTTCCACTCATAGACAAATGGCAAAACATCATGATGCATAAACCTCTTCCATTGGTCTTTTGTCTAGTCCTCTAGAGAAGGCAAGATAACATAAAGTCTTCATCGCTCAAGCAGCACTTGGGATATTTTTCATCTAGTAGGAGGGTGTTATCTTTGTTGAATTGTGGAAACTCATTCCAAAAAGTGCCCAAGACTAGAAAGAGCATATGTTCCCCTTGCTCGTCAAGCCATGAGCTTCTACTGCATTCCTCCTTTGCAATCCACCCATTCAAGCACCTGCGGGCCTGAGGGAACCACAATTCTAACCTCTTTTCCAAATCTCGATAAGTGCTTGTGTTCCAGACGTACACTTCAACAATCTGGCTAGCCCCAAGAACAAACCACTCTGCAAAATGGTGCACATAGTGGTTCATATTGTTGTCCTGCTTCACCTTCCGAAAGTGCATCATGTCCACGTTAGGCGTGCTTGGTCCCTCTCTCTTGTCATGAGTGACAATAAGCAGATCATTAATTAATGATCAAGGCAGGCCTATTATCCTCCGAAAGGTGAGGGACATGAAACTGAGTTACTAGAGGTGTCTCCCGATCAAAGTGCCCTAGGTCTCGTTGAGCATAATGCCAGTGCCCAACATTACCAATCACTTGTATTTTTAGTACAGCGCCCAAAAAAACACACCTGCTAAATTGGAGTGAAGATTGACACCATGAGACAAAAAATATATCTTATATTCAAAATAAGTTAATAGCACAAAAAGCACATGGAACTTAAAGTTTTTGATGTGCACGGGTTTTGGGGGGGTCTTGATTAGTACTTTTCTTTGGATCTAAAGGATGCACTCCTTCCTCTTGCTGTCGCTTGTGTTTCTTCCTCAAGGTATCTACAATTACTAGTAATGTCTCCACCTCCTTTGCATCCTCCACTTTATCCTCTGGGATCACAATAAGACTTAGGGGAAAAAAACTGAAATCAGCTCGAACAAAAATGAAACACTACATATATGCACTTCATTACCTTCCTAGTTGTCAGTTGAGAGCTTGCTGGAGTCATGTCAAATGGTTTCCTTGCCATAGTTCTCAACCACGAAGGGTTCAGCCTTGGGGTCCTCCACTCAATCCCCACTTTTTACAACAGCCTTGCCATGCTGGAAACCCTCAGATAGCTCTATGTTGTTCTTGTCAAGTTGAGACAATTCTGTATTGTTCTCGTCAAGCTCAAGCAGACGAGAACTTTTATCAGCATTGGTTTCTATGAAGAAAAAAAATCATGTTAAGGGACTTATCTCATGACAAGTGGATTTAAGTTGAGTGTTAACCCTCATGGCTCACGGACACCCTATCACCTACGACGGACGTTGTAACCTACGGCAAACATTGTATTATTTATTTGGTAGAGTCGGTACTGGGCTTGTCAGTCCAATAGGAAAAGGGTAAGAGTGATCGCCGATGAGAGGCGCACTCTAACTGGAACATTCAAGGGATTAGTTGGCTAAGCATGGGCGCTCAAGTGTGAATGGGACAAGCTCATATAAAAGTCAAGTAACCCTAAAATTCACTTATTCTCTCATTTGTGCAATAGAAGAGTGCTCTTGCTCCATCTCCATCTTCTTCTTCTTCACCTCCTTGTGTGTGTGTGTATGTGTGTGTGTGTGTGAGAGAGAGAGAGAGAGAGTGTGTGGGCGATCGAGCATTACGAAGGCACGACGGCGGTGAAGCGGTTGAGCGCGGCGTAGCGGCGTCTCCTTCTTCTTCGCGGCGAGGAATCCTCCACGAAGCAAGCGTAGAGCGGTGAGTGACACACCATCGCCTTCTTTGAGCTTACTAGTTTAGGCTTGTTGTGTGCTTGGAGCCATTTGTGGCTCGCACACGGTGTATCGGCAAGTTCCTTGCATTGACACGTGCGACATTCGCGCACATTTTTTGCGCCGCTACCGGGGAATGCCATATATGAAGCTCGAGTAGCACTCTGTGCTTCTCCGTGGTGCAATTTCTATTGTAGGAAAGGTAAGGAAGGAGTGTGTGTGTGTGTTGAGAAGAGGGATTTGGTGTTATACTGTGTGTGTTTTTTATTAATGGAGTTTTCAAAGGTTCTGTGTTTATTCTTTATGTATTAAGGTAGATAGTTTTCTTTGTTAATAGAGATTTCAAAGGTTCTGTGTTTATTCTCTGTGTATTAAGGTAGTTAGTTTTCTGTGTACAGTAAGTAGGAAGTAGATTAGTGAGAGTTAATAGAGTGTGTTAGTGTGTAAGAGTAGGTATATTAGTTAGAAGTAGGTAGATAGAGTGTGTGTGTGTGTGTGTGCTCTCGCGCAGGCCGCGGCGACCTTATCCTTAAAATAAATTAATTTAAAAAATAGAAAAAAAAAATTTAAAGGTAGAACCGAGATCGGGAATATCTCCCAAACCCAAGCCCAAGCTCACGCTCTGGCCTAGGCCTCAGTCGCCTTAAAAAAAACGAATTTTAGCTTCACACATAGCTAAAAATTGATTTTTTGAGGACCAACGGAACGTCAGATGCCCGAAAATTGTGTTGTAAAGCACACAGCGACCCTTTAAGTGATACGCTCGTTTTGAGCTATCACACACTTTAATCAAAAAAATCAAAATTTCAAAAACATCAAAAACAAGAAAAAATCAAGTAGAAAACGGGGTGCAAAACACCCACAAAACAAAGCAAGTAACCTTTGAGGGTACTTGCCGACACTTGTACGGCACCCAAAGCACATGTATCTACGCTCTGGTCGTGTGCTAGAGTCCGAACAACTAGCTAGTGCTTCGATTTACGGGGTACTCACTATCCTTCCACGCTAGGGTCTACACCCTCGGCCGGGACGCAAGGTAGTGCAACCCAAGACCCAAATATAGCGGCTAGCGACTCTTCCTCTGACTACGATATTATGGAAGAGCATCTTACACAAAGCCTCGGGGGAACAAATGAAACCATACCTAGTGGGGCCCAACAACCTGGAACTAGTGTTTTTAGCCGTTTGATGGAAACTTTTAGTAGAGCTATGCGCTCTGAACCTACGGCTAGTGAAGTAAACGAAGGGGGTGGGGAAGTAGAATCACCATTCACATCTCCTGTAGACCCCACACTCCCTTACAGTGTCCATGTGGACATTCTACCTACCTCATTTAATGAGGGCCCTATCGAGCTACCACCTTCCAAAGTCGCCTCTAAGGTAGCAGTGATGACTAAAAGTCAAAACACGGGAAGCAGCATTGCATCCACCTCACGGCAACCCTCTAGTACACCAAGTTTGGACGGGGTATTTCTCAATGAAAATTGGGAATATGACCTACACACAGAGACTTTGACCGACCTATACATGGGCTACACATACCATGTGGGTTGGTTAGAAGTTGTACAATCCACATCTAGTGCCACTAGTCTAGAGGAACAACAACACATGATCTGCAATGTCATCCATAGGATTATCCAGTCTGAGAGGCAAAATCAAGAAATAAACATACCTTCGACGGTTCCTATGCGATTTTTAGACACGGGCAAAGGGAAACAACCCACTCTATCACAAATGGAGACTCCCCCAGTGAGTCCCATCGATCCCCCATATGTTGTTTTGCCAGGGGTCTCAATGCAATCTGAGCCCACAAGTGATAGCTTTACTTTTCCAAGTCTAGCTCATCTTTCCCTTGATGACACCACAGCTACCATGCCTACCTCAATGATGGGCATGCCAAGAAACACGCCATGGACCTCATTTGTTAGTAAAGCACCACTACATGGTAGCTCAATGCCTGCAACAACAGTACCTACAAGGGTGTACCAATCGTATGCACCTATGGCTCACACTCATGTAGTCCCTATCCCTCCCATTGTTTCAACTACCTATGCTCCACAACCACAATACACAAGTTCTTATTTCCATGGGACTATACCAGTTAGCATTGGCATGTCACATCCGACGTCTGCTATGCCTAGGGCCACTCATATGAACTATGGACCACCACATGGCACAACATCGTACCCAACGTGGAACCCAAGGGCTTCCTATGCGCCAAGCCCAATGCCAATACCTACTCCACATGTAGTCTTTGGAGCGCCTTCACCCACGGTACATGCTCACTTAGGTGACTTGGCAACATTTGCTCAAGTTATAGGTCGATCTATTGCTAAGAATATGCGTAACGCTCCTGATAGAGAGCCTAGAAGTAAGGCAGTACAAATAGCCAAGCTCACACAAAAATTTAGTGGAGACGGGGATGTGAGAAAGCATATCGAAGTGTTTGAACAAATATGCGATTCTCTAGGAGAACACAATGACCTACATAAGAGCAATGCTTTAAGCCTAACCTTAAGTGGAAAGGCTGGGATTGGTATAGAACCCTAAGGGTGGAAGAAAAAACGATTTACCCTACTCTTAGGAGATTGTTCTTAAAAGAATACATACGAGAGGAAGTGCTTTGGAGTGTAGCCTCTCAGCTCCAGAAAGCCCAACGAGAGGAAGGAGAGTCGGTGAGAGACTTTATAAGTCGCTTGAAGCATTTGAACTCTCGTTGTAATCCAAATGAGCGCTTCAACAATAACCAATTGCTTGATAGATTCATTAGGGGATTACGACATGAGGATATCTACAATGGCATAGTCATTAGAGGTATCACCACTTGGGAAGCAGTCATCACCAATGCGATCCAATTGGAGGATAATTTAATGATTCAAGGAGAAAGAGTGTCTATTGAGCCTAAATCTATTAGCTCACAAGCATCGGGGCATCAGCCAATGACCCTAAAACCTATTGCTAAGGAGCCAAAGATATCTGAGATGACTTTAGCAGATCTCACCAAGGCTATTCAAGAGAGTCTTAGAACAATCGTGCTCCGCAAAACAATCATATGTATCCAAGAAGGGAGCAGCAATGGTGCTCAGTATGCTATGGACCGCATAGTACCAGTGAATGCCCTACTTTTAGAGTAAAATTCAATGGGAACTGCAATGCATGTGGGAGGTATGGTCATCAAGCTAAGGATTGCATAGTATTTAAGCGTGCGATGGCCAATAAACCTTAGCATGGACAGACACACCTCGAGTGCCTGCATTGATGCCGGCCCCACCTCTTGAACAAACAGCACAACACATGGTCCCTAGGGCCCAAAATGTTGTTCAAACAACACCCTTACCACCTCCAGTGCTAGGACTGCAACCACCACATCCGAGAATCACTCCTGTGAATCAAGTGGGTTGTGAGTCATCTATTTCTTGTTTGGAAGTCTATGAGGAAGATATAGATCCTAATATCTCCTATGGGATGGATGCGCTTGAAGAAAGTCCACAATACTACATGAAGGACTATTGGGGACAAGTCAAACCTATATATCAAGTAGCTGCTCTTGCGGCAAGAGGCCAAAATATCAACTACACTACTAAGAGACCACCTCTTCAATGCTATGAGTGTGGAGGTCCACATCGTGTAGCCGAGTGTCCTATTAGGCTACAAAAGAACGCCACACTTATGCAAACCAATCAAGCGAGCACGTCTACAATGTCGATACTCATGTGTAATCGATGTGGCATAGATCATTTGATTGCCCAATGTCCAAATAATCCAAATGCACTGAAGATCACGCCATTAAAGTTGATTGAAGTTACCGAGGAGCCATCACCAAGTACACCCGTGGTACCAGTAAATGTACTCACACGATCGATGCTCCAAAAACAAAATTATATTCTTGAGGAAAGAGACACGGCATCAATTGCCCAATCTCAGAAAAAGAAGAAAACACGAAGAAAGAGATCCAAAAAGCAGCGAAGTCAGACCCCAGTTCAAAGACCAACATAGGGACTGGTGATGACCCCGTATATATGAACGACGCTGAAGAAGATTCTGATTCAGGTGAAACCATGGAGACCAAAACGACCACTAACATAGAAACCAACAAGGAAGATCTTCATGAGCCAAATGGCCAGGATCCAAAAAGAAGATAGGAACTTACCCAAACCCTACAGAGGAGATTGAGCGAGTCAAGCATTTAAGAAGTTTGGTAGAAGATACCCAAAGGGATCTAGAACCAACACCTAGGAAGATCCAGATTACAGACATCGTGTTCCCTACGCAACAACAACCTCACCAAGTCCATAGACCCTTGGACATACCTAGTGTCATCCAAGAAGAAAGTGACTTAAAGTCATGGGAAAGTGGGCGTAGTCACTTCTTGATGGAAAGAATGTTTACAGAGGGACTACCTGATCCTATCAAAGAAATGGAGATCCCATCTTCCCCACGTCAAGGGACTCAAGGCCAAAAGGTGCCGTTAAACATTGCCAAATTGATGGATTTCATGTCTTCAGAAGTTAGAACCACCATCATGTCCAAAATATATAAAGACCCTGAGCTAGTCTCAGCTCTTCGAGCCTTCCTCAATGGAGAACTGAAGTTTGGGCTACCACAATTTGCACAGATGGATGGAGCTGGAGAGATGCTAATAGAGGAGGAATACATAGATCCACAACCCAACCTAGATGAGAAACTTGTTATAGAAATAACTGTTAACAAGTTGGGACAATACTTTGAGGATGATGAATCCAATGTGACCATACCAATCACTACTAAGGGATTAACTGTGAAGGGAATCCTTGATGGTGGCGCTGGGTTTAGCATTGTGACTAAAAATTGCTGGGAAACTATGGGAAGACCTCACCTTGCGACCACAACCATAGTAGTGAAGATGGCCAATGGGTCTATTGTTAAACCTATTGGGATGCTAGAAGATCTCAAGATCAAGGTGTTTGGACATAAAATAAGGGTTACCTTCATTGTTATGGATTTCTCCAAGCACACTATGTCATCTGAGATGATCTTAGGACGTCCTTTCATGAGGGAAGCAAAAATGGTGCATGACTAGTCTAAAAACCATGTCTACTTGCAGTTCCAAGATTCTGTCATTCGAGTGGATCTTGTGACGGGTCGAGCACATCCTCTAGGAAACAGGTTTATAATTGATCATAAATAGGACACCACAGTTCACTCGGCCCCATTGCAGTATTGTTACACGTGTAAAGCGGACACTGATGTTGGGGAAGATTCTCCTTATATGGATGTACTACCTGGGATGACTGAGTCGGACAATGTGGATTGGGTCCACCTAACAGCAACCATAGACACTTGGGGAAACAGGGGGACAACCTGGGTAAAACCTGAGGGGGATGAAATGCCTGTACCTTTAAATGCTACAAGCAATGCATATAGCTTCTGACGGGACTCATCCTCATATAACAAAGAAAATATATAAGTGGGTCCCTAAAGCTTCTTTAGCAACCATAGCCAATGCTAAAAGACAGCAGCCTGGTAAGAGACGTCCCATTTGCTCCAAGAAATGTAAGAAAACATGGCGTTGGATTCCTAAACGACTATTGGAAGCCCAAGGCTACTATCAAGGAAATGATCAAATCTGGGTGCCAAAACGTAGATTGCATTCTTACTTGTCACCTGACCCATGTGAGCTCAATCCCGTAGCTCCAAAACAAATCAATGATCGCGGAAAGAAAAAAATCACAGAATGCTACACACCAGCTAGTTTGGGTACCAAAGAAAGAACGATTTGTTCCACCTAGCTCGGGAAGGGGGGAGTCCCATGAAGCTTCTAGCTCCTCATGTAATGCATCCATAGAGGTAAAAGCTTCTCCACAGCCTCCACCTACAATAGTGGACCTCCATGAAGCTACAAAGCAATCCACACCTCCCAGTGTTCAAGAATCACGTGATGAACCACTTCAAGTTCGATCCTCGGAGAGTACCTTACCACCCTTGCAACTCAACGAGGCACCTAGGGTAATAGAAAACTACTAGCAAAAATCCTCACCTATTACCAACTAGAATAATTGGTTTCAAAGGGTGACAAGCACATTTCAAACGGTATGATCTACCCAAGGAAGGGGGGAGTGTTTGCTGACAGTCATCATTCACTCACTTCCCTCTCAACCTTCCTCCCTGACCTCTCAATATCCCAATCTTAGGGAATGTATATATATAGCCTTATACTCACAAAAAACAAAAATAATAAAGAGCAAGAGCAATTAGCAAACGAGTATGCACAATAAAAGTCAAAACATTTGACCCAGACCTACACATTCACATTCGGTACACTGAAACAGAAACCTATGTCATAAAACACCTTTGATCCTCATCACTCGAGTGATGGAGGGTAGGTAGAATTAGTACGATAGGAGTGTTTCTGTTTTAGAGTTGAGTGATTAGCAAAGTTCCTTTTTCCCATTGATGTGCCTCCTAGAGGTATTCCTTGTGTTTCTTAGTGTGTACACGAACGTGTTGCTGTTGTTAGAATTTGGACCTTCATGGGATCTTTCTCTCATTCACACTTCAAATCAAGCGCGACCATCGACACAAACAGGTGTTTCTTATCCATTAGCATTGCCCCTTATCTTTTTTGCATCCATGTTTGTCTGCTTTGATTGTGATTGGTAGCATAATATCCAGCACATTTGCTTAGTAACAAACATTTAATTCAATGTGATTTTTTGTCATAATCACTTGTCTAGGTTTAAAAATCAAGCAGTCCGACTAAGCTAGTTTGACTAAGTTAGGTGTTAGAGATATTCTCTTAATACCATGGGGAATGCCTTCCTAATAATCAATGGTTACTTAGGTTCTTAATCCGATTTTGGCAGCATTGTGTGAAATGTAATAGGGCTTTCTAGTGGGCTTGACCCTATTGACCTTTAGCTTAAGTATTATAAAGGGAGTTTACTTGTGTGATGAGCCCGGGGAGGTGTAACAGACCCCCCAAAGTTACAAAATTAAAATGTTGGAAATTAACAAACAAAAAATCAAAGTGCCACAATGTAAAATCTTAAGTTGGAAGAGAACTCTCAGCTTGATTGGGTACTTCACACACATGTATCGCCTATGGTACTAAAGCCCTAGAGGTTCCCAGTGTGGGCGCTTTTCCTTGAAAAGCAAAAAACCCAAGGCATACAAAATAAGCACACACATCAAAATTGAATCACTGTGAAAAGACTTTGGGGGTTCAAAGAAAAGGTAATCAGTCAGGCGATGATTTCATGAGAAATTCCTTTTATCGTAGCTTAACTACAAGGTCTTCTAGACTTGTTTAATTTTTTACCTTTACATCTGTTTATGCATTTGATTATATTGCAATTTAATGTTTATTGCTGACAAATTGTTTAAAATTCTGTTACCAATCAATTTGTCTGCCTAAAACTACATATGCTTTTTAATCGCTTATGAGAATGCAATTACTGTGCCAATGTTGTTTGATTTTGCAGTGACTGAAGAAGGCTAAGGACATTCATCTCAAATGCTCTTCCACCTCGACGAACGAGCTTCAACTCAATAGCTTCCGAGGACGGAATCTACATCAGGAAAGGGGGCATGTTAACCCTCACGGCTCACGGACACCCTATCACCTACGACGAACGTTGTAACCTACGGCAAACATTGTATTATTTATTTGGTAGAGTCGGTACCGGGCTTGTCGGTCCAATAGGAAAAGGGTAAGAGTGATCGCCGATGAGAGGCGCACTCTAACTGGAACATTCAAGGGATTAGTTGGCTAAGCATGGGCTCCCAAGTGTGAATGGGGCGAGCTCATATAAAAGTCAACTAAACCTAAAATTCACTTATTCTCTCATTTGTGCAATAGAAGAGTGCTCTTGCTCCATCTCCATCTCCATCTTCTTCTTCTTCACCTCCTTGTGTGTGTGTGTGTATGTGTGTGTGTGTGTGTGAGAGAGAGAGAGAGAGAGTGTGGGCGATCGAGCATTACGAAGGCACGACGGCGGAGAAGCGGTTGAGCGTGGCGTAGCGGCGTCTCCTTCTTCTTTGCGGCGAGGAATCCTCCACGAAGCAAGCGTAGAGCGGTGAGTGACACACCATCGCCTTCTTTGAGCTTACTAGTTTAGGCTTGTTGTGTGCTTGGAGCCATTTGTGGCTCGCACATGGTGTATCGGCAAGTTCCTTGCATTGACACGTGCAACATAAGCGCACATTGAGTATAGTGAACCCACCCTCCAGCTCTGTGTACTCAATGCGAGTGCCGAGCACTTGCAATTTCTGGAATCTTTAATGTGTACAATGGGTGAGTGCACTTTGCCATAGTGCCGCATAGAACTACAAAGAAAAATGGGTGATATTTCTGTTGACATTCCAACAAGAAGAACCCTGCCATGTGGTTAGCTGAGAGGGGTTTCCCACATGCAACATAGTCACCCCCAATACACACAAACGGTTTCAAAACAGAGGCTTTAGTCACCGGTGAGGGGACAATGATGCCTCTACCCTTTTCCTGGATATATTGGATGGTTGTATCCATAAATGCTCTTCGAGACATCAAGGCTTCTAATTCAAATTCCAAAGCCATATTCCTGTTAACCGTAGCATAAACAACAGCGGAGAGTAAGATCATTTCATGCTTAAAT
Organism: Adiantum capillus-veneris; assembly: GCF_014529385.1. Classification (NCBI taxonomy): domain Eukaryota; kingdom Viridiplantae; phylum Streptophyta; class Polypodiopsida; order Polypodiales; family Pteridaceae; genus Adiantum; species Adiantum capillus-veneris. Next base: position 54,442,202 of record NC_140952.1, on the reverse strand, counting down.
GGACTTAAGTGCATAAGCTTGAATGCTTCTATTCAACTTCTTCTAAAGAATTCAAAGAAATTTTAAAAAATGCTTGACAAATCTTGTCAAATCTTATCAAAACGCTTTCTAGTAATTTCTTAGCGCTTTCTAACAACTTGTTTAGCACTTTTTAACCACCTATTGAGCACCATTGAGCACTTCAGAGCACTTTCTAACCACCTGGTCACCACTTTCTAAGCACCTAGCTACCACTTTCAAAGCACCTTCAGAGCACTTTCAAAGCACCTTGTTGAGAGGCACATGTTAGAAACTGACTCTGAATAGCTAAGTCGGATTTTGACTTATCGGATATTTACTGAGCTGTATTTTGCTAAGTCGGATGTAACTGTCTTTCAGTTGCAGTCTGTTGAATGTCTTGTGACTGGGTAGTTAAGTCGGATTTATCTATATAAGTGGGGAATGTATCTGCGCACGATGTATCTGTTCTCTGATATGAATGTGATGATGATGGTGCAGTGCAGCAACTATTCAGTGTATTGTCTCTGCTTACTCTGATATTCTTTGAGTAGTTATGTTTACTGTGTCTGAATTGTTGTTGATGAAGTATGGTGGAGTAGATGGTTATTCTTGCTGTGTATGATGTTCATGTGTTGACCTAACCCACAACACATTTGGCGATCCGCTGGGTTAACGTTTATTTTCAAGTAATGATGTATGTCAAAGGGAGACAGGAGAGTAGGAAGAGTGTACTACACAAGGGCTCAAGCACAGGCTGGAAACATTGATCCATTTAACTATGATCATGACAATCAGCAATCACCCGATGCTCAGGGGCAGCAACCTGTAGACCAAGGAGGGGTAGGATCAGGAGCAGCAGGAGAAGAGAGAGTGAGGCAATTTATTGGAGCTTTATTCTTGGCAGGAAGAACCACCAGGAGAAGGATCCAGTTTGACCCACTTCAGGGGGCTACCAGGCAAAGACCTAGGAGACCACCACAACCCATTCCAATGGCTCAACCACCACCCAACCCAAAGGTCAAGGCAGCCAAGTTTAGAGCAGGGAGTAAGGAAGATGCTGACTGTCATGTGGCACAGTTTGAAACTAAGTGGCAGGCAAGTGGCTATCAGGTGATGTATGATGATGGAGTTAAGATGGAACAGTTTGCTGCCACATTGGAAGGAAAGGCCATGAGTTGGTTCAGCCAATATGGCATTGCACATTTTGCTACTTATAATGCTTTGAAGCAAGCATTTCTGCAGAGATTTAGAAAGGAGAAGACTCCGACTGATGTCCTGAGAAAACTCAGAGACATTAAGCAAAATAAGATGCTGGTTGAAGACTATGCACAGAAGTTCAGAATTTTAGTAGAAAGATTGCAGGGGAATGAAAGACCCACTAATGAAATGTTAGCAGGTTATTTTTTGAAAGGATTGAGAAGCAGCTTAAAGGGAGCAGTAGCTAGCATTGATATTGCTGGAGGTCTGGATGACCTTGTTACTGCTGCTGCAAGGGTGGAGAAGAGACTTGGCATGACCAAGGCAAAAGGAAAAGAAGACACTGACTCAGATTCAGAAGAAGCATCTGAAGACACAGATTCCAGTGGGAACTCAGATTCAGACTCACCATCAGACAGTGATGAGGAAACAGAAAAAAGAAAGAAGAAACAGAGCAGTAAGAAGAAGAAAGTTAAGCAAAAGCAGAGCATTGAGCAAGATTTGGTAGGCAAACTTAAAAAGTTTGGTTATTCTGTTGTAGCACCTAAAGAAAAAGTGTATTGTCACATTTGTGAAAGGGATGGACATAACACTGCTAGCTGTTGGTACAATCCAAAGAATAGAGGGCAGACAGCACCTAACATAGGAAGAGGAAGACCAGAAGTTGGAGCCAATCAAGCAGTACCATTTAGGGGAAGACCACCATTTCAGAGGGCAAGACCTCCTAGACCTCCTTGGAGAGAGCAGGAGAACAATAATAATAGGAGACCCTGTGTGTACTGTGGTGCACCAGATCACTGGGTAGGTCCCAATTGTGCTTTATGGGTGAAGCATAGGGAAGAAAGGGGAATGCCCATTGTGAGATATAATCAGCCTAATCAACTTGGAAATCAGCAACAGCAGCAACAGCAACAGCAGCAAAATCAGCCAGCAGCTCAGGCAAATGTAATCTTGTTTGATGTGTTTTCTCAGGATGAGCAGATTCAAGATACTGACCAAGAACAGGAGCAGCAAGGGAATGAAGAGGAACATCAATGGGCTTGTGACTGTAACCAATGTGTGCAGGAGGATCATGTTGAAGTTCTAGCAGTGACTAGGTCTAAGGATAAAGCACCTTTGGATTGGAAGGAGCAAAAAGGGGTAAGAGATCAGGTTACAAAAAGGATTGCTAAACACCAGGCAAAGCAGGTGGATGTTGAGGATGACCCAAATGAGAAGCAAGAGCAGAATAATGGGAGTAAGGAGGTGGAGAATAAACAGGATAAGGACTGGTTTGAAATACTTATTAGCTCACCTCTTCAATTATCTTTGGATCAGTTGTTGCAATTGGTTCCAGCTTTCAAAGACAGATTGTTCAGAAAGCTGCAGAACCTGAATGGACTTGGCACAATGGACAGGCAGTTGTCTCCAGCAGTAGCAAATAGAATTGATCCAGCAGATGTGGACTTTGTGGTACCAGTTATTAACGTACACTTTCTTGGAGAAAATTTTGATGATGTGTTATTGGATGGAGGCTCTGGGGTGAATATTTTACCAGAGGCAGTGTACAAAAGAATGGAGTTGGGAGCTCTGGCTCCAGCACCTTTTCAGGTGAAAATGGCAGACCAATCTAGGGTACAACCTTTGGGAATTCTCAAAGCACAGGAAATTCAGGTGTCAGGATTATCCTTTTTTGTTAATTTTGTTGTACTCAGAATGTCAGACTCAGCAGCTGCATATGAAATGCTGTTAGGAAGACCTTGGTTCAGATTGGCTAAAGTAAGATAGGACTGGGGAGAAAATGTTGTCATATTGAAGAAAGGGAAGAAGAAAGTAACCATACCTATGAGGGGAAGGAAGATGGTTCCATTAAGTGAGAAACCACTGTTTGCTCAGACTATTAATTTTGCTGATGAGGTCACAGATGACCAAGAGGAAGAGTTCTTGAAGGCCAATCCAACTGTTGTACCTGTGTTTGAAGTAGATGTGGAAAGCATGTTACAGCAAGGTAAGGAACAGGATGAGCCAGATACAGGTTTAGCACCAGGACAGACAGTGCAGGGTAAGGAACTGTTACAGTTGGTGGACCAGAAATATGCTATCTTTGATAAGGAACAGATTCAGCAGGAAGAAAAGGAGGCCAGGGATATGGCTGAGAAAATTTATGAAAAGAAGTTTGGGGCATCTAGCAGGGTAGAAAAGGATGAACTTCAGGAGCTGAATTTAGGAACAGAGGCAGAACCAAGAATGGTCAAAGTGAGTGCACACATTCAAGGGGAATTTCTGGCACAGCTGTTGCAATTATTGGTTGATTATAAGGATGTGTTTGCTTGGGATTATTCTCAGGTGAGAGGCATTGACCCAGCACTACATCAGCATAGGATTAATTTGAAAGAGGGTGCAAAACCAATTGTGCAGCAAAGATATAGAATGAATCCTAACTTTGCCAAACAGGTGAAGGAGGAGCTTGATAAGCTCCTGGCAGTAGGGTTCATTAAACCTGTACATGAAGTATCATGGTTGTCTCCTATACTGGTTGTGCCAAAGAAAAATGGAGCCTTAAGAGTATGTGCGGATTATAGAAAATTGAATGCAGCAACCATTACTGATCCCTTTCCTATGCCATTTTGTGATGCTGTGTTGGATGCAGTAGCTGGTCATGAAATGTACAGCTTTTTGGATGGTTTTTCTGGTTATAATCAGATTAGTGTTGCTGAGTCGGATCAGCATAAAACAGCTTTTATAACTGAATGGGGAGCCTTTGCCTACACAGTGATGAGTTTTGGGTTAACCAATGGACCACCTTCATTTAATTTTGTTGCTCATAAGGTGTTTGAACCTTACTTACAGGACTTTATGAGAGTCTTTGTGGATGATTTCTCAGTGTTTGGAAAGAAGGATAAACATCTGCTACATCTGAAGCTCTGTTTTGAAAGATGCAGACAATTCAGGATGGCTCTGAACCCTTATAAAAGTGTAATTGCTGTGAGGAGTGGAATACTTTTAGGACATGTGGTGTCAGAAGCAGGAATGGCCATAGATGTCAAGAAAATAGAAGCCATTCAAGCAGCACCAGTTCCTACCAATGTTAAAGAATTAATGAGGTTTGTTGGACAGACAAAGTGGCACTCCAGATATTTGAGGTATTTGTCTAATGTATGCTTGCCATTAACTCAATTAACAAAGAAGGATGTGGCATTTGTATGGGATGAGCCTCAGCAGAAATCATTTCAGATGTTGAAGAAAATGATATCAGTAGCACCAATTTTGCAGCCACCTGATTGGTCATTGCCTTTTCATGTGTTTGTTGATGCCTCGGATATAGCAATAGGAGCTGTACTGATGCAGGAGAAGGAGAAGGGATGGTTCAGACCTGTGTATTATGCAAGCAGGGTTCTCACAGGTGCAGAAAGAAACTATCCTGTGACAGAAAGAGAAGCTTTAGGGATGGTATATGCATTGAATAAGTTCAGGCATTACTTGTTGGGGAACAAGATAATTTTTCATGTTGATCATCAGGCCTTGTTGTATTTGATCAAGAAGCCACTTCTTACTGGAAGGCTTGCAAGATGGATGTTGTTGTTGCAGGAGTTTGACTTTCAGATTGAGCATACTCCTGGGAAGGAGCATGTAATTGCAGATTATCTAAGCAGGATTGAAACAGGTGAAGCACCTACTGGGGTAGATGATGCACTTCCTGATGCTCAGCTGTTTGATGTGCAGACTGCTGTGACTGATTCTTGGTATGATCAGTTGCTGATGTTTTTGACTGATGGAACTATACCAAGGGAGTTCAATGCTGATCAGAGAAGAAAATTTGCACTGAAAACCAGACCCTATTTAGTTATTGCAGGGGCACTATATAAGAAAGGAATTGCTCAAGTGATAAGAAGATGTGTGCCAGAATTTGAGCAAAGTGCAGTCTTGCAGGAAGCACATTCAGGCACAGCAGGAGGGCATTTCTCTGGAGATATTACAGGGAAGAAGATTTTGCAGGCTGGATTATGGTGGCCCACAGTTTTAAAGGATGCACATGATTATGCCAAAAGATGTGTAATTTGTCAGAAAACAGGAATACCTGATTCAAACAGGGATAGGATGGGGGATCATCCTATTTTTCCTTTGGAACCTTTTCAAAAGTGGGGTTTGGACTTTGTAGGACCTGTTGAACCAACTTCCAAGAGGGGATGCAGATACATTTTAGTGGCTACAGACTATTGCACTAAGTGGGTAGAAGCAGTAGCATTGAAGGATAATAAAGCTTCAAGTGTGGCCAGATTTCTTTATCATAACATTATGACCAGGTTTGGGTGTCCAGTGGAGCTGGTAAGTGACAGAGGAACTCATTTTCTGAATGAAGTAATTTCAGAGCTAACAAGGACACATATGATTATGCACAAGAAGTCTACAGCATATCATCCACAGGCTAATGGTCAGGCTGAGAGCTCCAACAAAACACTGATAAGGATTTTGAAAAAGATTGTGACAGAGAATCAGAAGGATTGGGATGATAAGTTGGATTCTGCCTTATGGTCCTTCAGAACAGCTTTCAAAGTCACTACTGGTATGACACCATTCAAGTTGGTGTATGGGCTGGAAGCTGTGGTGCCTATGGAGTTTGTGGTACCAAGTTTAAGAGTCTCAGCAGAGAAGCAGTCTCCAAAGTTGTCAGTACTACACAGGAACAAATATCTGATGCAGCTGGAGGAGGATAGGTTGGTAAGCTCTTACATTACTGAAGTCATACAAAGAAGAAGACAAGCATGGGTGACCAAGAATGTGAAGTTCAAGATCTTTCAGGTTGGAGATTGGGTAATGTTGTACAACTCTAAGCTGGGACCACATCCTGGTAAATTGTCATTGAGATATCAGGGACCATATCAGATTGTGCAGGATAAAGGACAAGGGACATTCATCATAGTTGATGTGTTTGGTACAAGAGTGGAAAAGGCAGTTAATGGTTTCAGGCTGAAGAAATTTCAGGTAAAGCCACCTCATTTGGACTGGCCAAGTGTAGCCTGTATGACTGTAATACCCCTACAGCCAGGAGATTCAGAATCAGCAAAAGGAAAAGGCAAAATGCTGGCTTGCATGCATTTTAGGAGGTCTTTTCATAGTATCCCATATAATTCACAGGTTGGAGGAAGTAGGCAGTTCCAAAGTGCACATCCGATTCAGCATTGTAGATGTTGGAAGAGTACCTGTGTCGGAACTGACCAAGTCGAAATTTTTAATAAGAAATTATTAGGCCCGATTAATAGCCTCAGGGAGCGTGCTGAAAAGAAGTTTCGTAGCACTTCAAGGATACCGGGTGGAGATATGTGTGCATGGTACAGCGAGTATAATCATACATGCAACAAAAGTTCAGTACGTCCAGTTCACATGCAGCAGCGCAGAGGATTCGGGTTTTCGCTTGAAGAAGCCTTATTCAGTCCTGCCATGCCGAAAGCAAAGCAATTGGTGGCCATGCAACCACAGCCTGATGAGGAGCAGACCGAAGGTTCGGGGCGACGTTTGAGAAGCAAAGCTCTGCCAATGCGGCTTGACGTAAGCAGTGCAGACGAAAACAGTGACTCTGCAGAAGAGGAAATGCCAACGCCGACTCCTGTGTCAGAAGGTAAGGTGATGCAAGCATTAATGGACCCTTTTATGGACTTCAAAGTTGACATAGATTGTCAGGCAGAGCGCAACGCCATATGGTTGCAGCAGGTAGGATTGTATGAGTTTGCGATTCTGCCTTGGGAAGAATGTAGAAACAATGTATATGCAAAGTCTCAGTTGGAAATACTTAGGAAGACTAAGGGGAGAGTGTCACCGCATGTGATACTCAGTGTGGAGTTGGTGTCTGAGGTGTTCAAGCTTCCTTTGTATCCCAATACACCTATTCCAAAGTGTTCAGAGGAAGCACTGAAAAAGGAGTTTGGTCCAAGAGAAGGAGGCAGGCAGTATTACATGTTAAAGAATGTGGCATATGCTAGGAGAGAGCAGCTTAAGTGGTACTTGGAGAGGCTATGCTTTATTGTGAAGTTTGACTATATGTCAAAAGAAAACTTTGCTCCATTGAGCTATGCAGAGCAAGGAGGAGAAGTGAGCTGGGCTCACTGGGTGTATGAAAAGTTGGCAGCAGAGATTCATTCTTCAGACAAAAGGAAGACACAGGCAAATAGTAGGTTATGTGGTTACTTGTCAGCATTGTTCTTTTTTGCACAGAGAGTACAGAGTGGTGAAGCAAGGTGGCCTGTGAAAGCAGAAAAACTGGTGCAGGAGAAGCAGCAGCCAGTTCAGATTGAGCAGCCTATCATGGTGCATTCTGAAAAGATAGGATTTGTGAAGTTTAATGCTAAGCATATGGAGGCTTATGAGGATTTGGTGAAAGCCAAATATACTCCAGGAGAGGCCTTTGAAGAAATCACAGCAAAAATGCAGTTTGCAGATTTTGGCACCATGGATGTTGATTCACCAATGCAGGTAAAAGCAGAGGAAACACCAATAAAGCTTGGTAAGGCTTTCACATTATCCAACAAGAGGAAGAAGTCTGAACCAGTCAGCAGAGTGTTTTCCAGATTAGACTTTAGTGCTGAGGAAGTCTCTGAAGTATCAGTAGATACTGGGAAATTGGATAGTGATAAAGTAGTTCAGATGCTGCAGCAGGTGCAGGAATTTGTGAGGCAGCAGAATAATATGCTGAAGGTTCAGAGTATGCAAGCTGAAAGGAATGCAGAAAAGTTGATGGAGTTTAAAGGACAGGTGTCACAAGTGAAAGAGTTTGAAGAGCAGATAGCTATGATGAAAGTAAAGTATGAGCAGGATATGGAGGAAACAGTGGGGAAACAGAAGATGGAGTTAGCAAAAGTGAAGAGATCATTGGGGGAGTTTAAGCAATGGACTGAGAAAGTGGAGGCAGCTGTTGCTTTGGAGTTGGAAGACATGGCAAAGAGGAATGCAGAGTTACAGGTCACTGTGGAGATGCAGAGGTTGAGATTGGAACCTTTGCAGATACTAGAGCAACAGATGTTGGCACAGGAGGAAATTAGCTTGAGCGCAGTATTAATGAAAGAAGGAGAAGTGTCTATCCTCAAGCAGCAGTTAGCTTTGGTTGCACAGGAGATGTGGCAAAAGACCAAGGAGAGAATGAGATTTGTCATTAAGTATCCATATGAGGTGATAAAGGCAGGGTTAGTGCATGAGGTAGAAGCACAATTGTTGAAGGAAGTGGAGGAATTGCAAAAGGAGAGAGACTGTTTGAAGCAGCAAGTTCAGCAGATGGAAGAGAATCAGAGACAGCAGCTTGCAGAGGCAGAAAAGAAAGAGGAGAATTTTACTAATAGTTTTTTGATGCAGGATGTAGCTGAGGAGAAAGTTGCAGAAGAGCATATTGATATTGTGATTGCAGATATAGCACAAGAGGTGGAAATGGGAAAAGCTGATGCAGCAGAGTCAGATGCAGTAAAGGAAGCAGAGATGGTGGATCATAAAGTGAATACTAAGGACCAGAGTAAGGAAGAAGCTGTGCAGCAGAGGGTGGATTCCTGATCAAGGGATCTGTGGATCCGGGTCAGATTTCTGCGAAATCTACCACCGGGACGTGCCATCTGTTGAGAGGCACATGTTAGAAACTGACTCTGAATAGCTAAGTCGGATTTTGACTTATCGGATATTTACTGAGCTGTATTTTGCTAAGTCGGATGTAACTGTCTTTCAGTTGCAGTCTGTTGAATGTCTTGTGACTGGGTAGTTAAGTCGGATTTATCTATATAAGTGGGGAATGTATCTGCGCACGATGTATCTGTTCTCTGATATGAATGTGATGATGATGGTGCAGTGCAGCAACTATTCAGTGTATTGTCTCTGCTTACTCTGATATTCTTTGAGTAGTTATGTTTACTGTGTCTGAATTGTTGCTGATGAAGTATGGTGGAGTAGATGGTTATTCTTGCTATGTATGATGTTCATGTGTTGACCTAACCCACAACACACCTGGTTACCACTTTCTTGGCACCAAAAAGCATTTCAAAATCACTTCCTAACCACCTATTGATCAACAGTAAGCACTTCAAAGCACTTTCTTTAGAGCACTTTCAAAGCACCTGGTTACCACTTTCTTGGCACCAAAAAGAATTTCAAATCACTTTCTGATCAATAATAGGCACATCAAAGCACTTTCTTACTACCTAGACAACACTTTTACTCCTTGTGAGCAGTTAAAGTGCTTCAGATTGCAGATTGGTTACTTAGAAGCACTTTGAAGTACTTTCTTAGCACCATTCAGTATTGTGGAGCACTTTCTAACCACTTGGTTACCACTTTCCTTGCACCATTAAGCATTTCAAATCACTTTTTGACCACCTATTAAGCAACATTGAGCACTTCAAAGCACTTTCTTACCACCTAGTCACCACATAGTGCTCCTTGTGAGGAGTTTAAGTGCTTCCAAATTTTGATTGCTTCCTTGAAATACTTTCTTAGCACCATTCAACATTGTGGAGCACTTTAAAGCAGTCTCTTCACTCAATCCTTACCACTTGGTCAAAACTTCATAACCACCTAGAAAGCAATATAGAGCTATATTAAAGCATTTCAAAGTACTTTGAAGGACCCTTTCAACACTTTGAAGCACTTTGAAACACTTTCTTACCACCCTATCAAGTATTCTCAAGAATATTGTAGGCACCATTAAGCACTTCAAAGCACTTTTAGGTACTTTTAAGGCATTTATTAGCCCTTTCTAGGCACTTGTGAGCACTATGAAGCTTTTTCTAACCACTTGGTCAGCACTTCCTACTCCAAGTAAGCAGTTTAGACCTATCTCAAAGCACTTCATAGCATGAAGCACTTCTAGTATTAAGTCCAACCACTTGGTCAGCACATTCTCCTTATCTATTGAGCAATTTGAATTTATCACAAAGCACTTCTAGGCACTTTTAGCAGCAAGTTGACCTGCAAGGTGTCCAAATCTTCTTTAAGCCACCCTGAATCAGTAGTGACACCTGCCTTGGATAGCATTTTGGCGATAGCTGTGACCTCTACCTCTTTGTGTTCTACCTCCTGTGGATCTGAATTAGGTGAGCTCTTGAGCATCTCCAACTCCTTGTTTATTTGGTCCAATTCCCTATAGAAGTCACTGTAATCAGAATAATGCCCTTCATTTCTAAGCCACAGGTCCTTCTTTTCCTGCATCTGCACTTTCACCTCGCCCAACAGCCTTTTTTTCTCATTCTCCTGGCCACTAAGTCCCTCCGCCATGCTAAGCACCAGCTGAAAATACATTGGCGTCTCTACTGCCTGAAATGGTTGCAGCTTGCTTGCCAACATTGTTGGTATTGATGACAAGGCACCGTCACAGATAGATGTTTCTATTTGAATGACACCTGTCAAGCCATATCGATGTGGAACTTGTTGATCTTCCGCTCCATACCCCCTTTTTGCATCTTGCAGTTTTCAAGGACACTGCCACCAAACCTTGCCCATGCAATCCGATGTCCAGTCTGATCACTCGCTGTTGTTGGACACCTCTCATATACAAAACCCCATGCAAATTTTGCTAGCAGCTCACCATTGGATGGGGTTGCTTGATATACCTTTTGGTACAAAAGGCGGCACTCGTCAACGAACTCATCCCTAGCTTTGGGTGCTTTTCTTGTGTAGGCACTTGAAGACACTCAGCCACTCCTCATCAGGGATATCTTTATTTGTGAGCTCTTTAGGCAGCTTCCCCTCTAGGCTGAGCCCGTACTCCTCATGTAGTTCCTCAACCGAGAAGCAAAATCTTGATAGCTGCGGGTACTCTAATGCTGCAAGCACCAGTTTGTTGAAAGCCCAGCTTTGCAAACACTGAAGCAATGGAAAAACACAATGCAAAACGTACACATGCATACCTTTTAATGACTTCATTGACAACTTTGAGTTGGACGCAACGCATTCCAGAGTTTCAGGCAGAGCCTTTACCTCCACTTTTGACGGACTGCTTCACGTCGCGAGCTCATGGGTTGGAGGGGTTTGATCTTGAAGTTCAGGTTCAGACATTGTGTCCTTCTCAGTCTTGTGCCTTGGTAAAACCACGTGCAGGTGACTTCATCTTGCAGTCTACAACTTGACTTTATAGTAAAGAGAATGAGCTTATGAGAACGCAAAGAAAGACTAATGCCTACAGCTCCAAGTGCTACAGTATGATGCATGCAAAGCTTGACTTTGGTAAAGCAGACAGGTAAAACGGGACATGCAGACATGTAAGCCTCAGCAGTTCAAAACTGTTTATGAGCATGGCTGTCAACCTCTGTTTGTGGAAAGGATGAATGTCTTATGAGCACGAGAAGAAAGACTAATGCCTGCATACCTATAGCTCCAAGTGCTACAGTATTCATGATGCATGCAAAGCTTCACTTTGAAAGCAACAAAAAAATGGCACATGCAGACATGGAAACCTCAGCAATTCAAAACGGCAGTAGGGTTAACCTTCTCAGTCCGCCAGAGCAGAGGCGAGAGTGAATGAGATTTCTGCAAACCTCAGCAATTCAAAATGGCAGTAGGGTTTACCTTCTCATTCCGGTAGAACAGAGGTGAGAGTGAATGAGACGAGCGTTTGTTTCGAAGCTCAGGGAGATCACCTGGCACACGGGAAGAATCTGTCAAAAGTTGATGTCAACGTCGTCCTATGGCAAGTCACATCATGATGACTGAGACGCCCCTCCCTAAATCAATGGCCACTAAAATTCCCCTTTTCTTTTTTGAATTTATCACAAATTCCTTTCCAAAGTAGTCTCTTGGTGGTACTCCAAGAAGTGAAATAGTGGTACCACCAATACATGCTTAGACCCATCTATCGGGTCCAATACCACGCGCTTGAATCTTGACACCTGTCGGCAAGGCCCCCTAAAATACCTTCCACAAAAATATCTTCATAAATTGAGGCCATTTTGGATTCCAAATGTTCTTTGTGACCTCCACCCATCGAGCCTCCAACCGTTGCTTCTTCCACGGCTTGTTTAAAGGGTCAAACCAATCAACCTCATGAATTAACATTTGGTAAATGCCCTTGGTATGGGGTTTAGAGAATTGGCTATTCATGGGACATTTCTAAGCTTTCTACTCACAAGTGGATTCACAAATTGGCATGAGAATACGGTCCAAGCCTTCTACAACCATGTTGACAAGTAGCTTCTCAGTGCCATTGAGTTGAAATTGGGCAACCACCTAGTTAGAAGATTTCCAACACTTGTTATTTCTATCCTAGAAGTAGCTCAGTCATCATTGAAGTCGTTTATTGTTCATCCTTCTTGCTATTTCTCTCCAATAAGGGCTCAAGGTAACCCCAGTAGCTTTAGACAGCCAGGCAGACCAACGTGAGATGGAGTCATGGAAGTATCTAGTTAATTCACCCCATTCCAATGCTCATGTTGCTCTATTGCAAATTTGCACCAGCTCTCCTGTGATGCCACTCAATCTTAAGCAAGCCACCCCGGGGCTAAAAGTTTGTCGTGCACCTTAATCCCTTTCCACTGACCACCTTCAGAGAAAATGTGTGCCTTGTCAATCATATCCTTGGTCATGATAGCCCAAGATTGGTCTTGATTTGTGAGTGAGACCACAAAATTGGCACACACGGCCTCCCCATGAACAGCAGGGTTGAGAATTCCAAGGCCACCTTGGACCAACGGTCGAGCGATACCTTCCCACTTTGCCCATTTCCACGGTGTTGAGGCTTTAGTGTTGTTCCTCCATAAGAATCTTTTAATTGGTTTAAAAAACTCCTTCCAATTACATTTGGTTGTTTTGAGGAGCAAGTTGGTGAAGGAAATATAATTAAGCATAAATGAATTGATCACTCTGACCCAACTCTAGAAGGGAAGCAACACATACTCCCACCTTCTCAGTTTCCTTTGAATCTTCTCAAGGACCCACTGGAACCTTTGCTTGTGAGTCACGTCCACCCCTAAGGGGGCTCCCAGATGCCTAAAAATCCTACCTTTAGACACAATCTCCCATGACCAGACCAATGGGTCAAATGAGTCGTTTTTTGTCAAGGAGATCAGTCTCGACTTCTCAATGCTACACTTCGACCCAGAAGCCACAGGAAATGTTTGCACAATCTCAAGGGCCTTCCTGAGAACTTGAGGGCAAGCTTTCAAGAAGAGGAGGGAGTCATCCACAAACATCTTGGCCACAAGCTGGTTGTTACCGGGCAAAGATAGTCCTTGTATTTCCCAATGCTAAGCAACAGCTTTGTATGCGACCCAATAGCAAAGAAAAGCAGGGATAGATATAGAATTCTTACATATTGGTTTTTTGTGCCTTGCCTTTTACACTTTGAGAAAATAATGCAATGCTTTCAACCCTTAAAATTTCCCTTAGGAGTTCTAGTTCCTGAAAAAACATTCTTCAACCAACCAATATAATTATTGTTAGAACTATAATATGTTTTTGTTAATTCTAATTGCACCATAAGACAAAAGAAATGCCATGGAAGGTCAAAAGATGAACGGACATATACAAGGCTCTTAAATGAAAAGACCCATTTATCAACTAAACAAGGTGAAGATTCACTTAGGCTTGCTAAGAATAAGGGATCTAAATAGGTCTATTTGGAAAATAGTCGCGTGCGTGTGTGTGTGTGTGTATGTGTGTGTGTGTGTGTACGTTTGCGTTCCTATTTTATGAATGTCCACAAATTGTGTGTGTGTGTGTGGTGGTCTTTCATAATTGACATGTGTCTTTCTTCTACTACAACTTGGGATCGATATCACAAATGGATTTCTCATGGAAAGAGCTTCTATTATCTTCCATGGGCATTGTAAATGTTACTTTTAGATAGATTTATTGTGATGGTCCATTTAAACAAATCTGGGGCCAAAAGTGGAGAAGCTCATTATCTTTCACATAGACGAGCACACATATAAAAGGGTCAAAGTATAATTGTGATGGTCCATGTAGACAAATCTAGGGCCAAAAGAAGAGAAGGTCAATATCTTCCACAAAGGCGAGCACACATATAAAAGGGTCAAAGTAGAGAAGCTCATTATCTTCCATACACTCGAGCACACATATAAAAGGGTCAGTATTGAGCTTGGATGATCAAAATGATGTACAAACTTTCTTCATACTCCACTATGGCCTCTTTAGCTATCCAAAAGTATTTCACATTCAGTTATTCCATTATTTCATAATCTATCTTTTTTTTTTTTTGCAAAACTCACTAATGTGAGTGAATTATATTAGCAACCCAAAAGAATTACAGATACTAGTCATGCTCGTGTCGAGCCATGATGTCTCCCAGCAACCACAGTTACACCAATTGAAAAAGGGGCCACCTTACGATAGAGTCACGACACTTGGTTGGACATTGAGCACACCCTTATCCATGCGGGTCAGACATTGTTGCACCCATATCCCTATTTCACTCCTCGGAGTTTCCCCATTTCCCAACGGTGACAATCGCTTCCTTGCTTTCTTGTATGATCTCCGTGAACCTAGCTGTTTCAAGAGCATTCTCAAAGAGTCCTTGGACTTCCATACATGTTTGATGTAGCATAATCTAACAATTTTCATACTGATAAGAAGCAACTGGCTCTTGAACTCCTTTCCACCCAGGAATAGATCATTCTTGAAGAACCCAAACTTCCATGTCTTTTGCACCTATTTGCAGATCTTTCTTGCAAGGCCACATATCGCCTAACAATCCTTAAATATGTGAGGGAGGCCCTCACTTGTGATTTTGCATTGCAAGCATCTATCTGACCCAATACCTCTGGCTAGGACCATCAAACTAGTCGATAATTCTCCCCACAATACCTTCCATAAAAAAACCTTCATCCCATGTGCCCATTGGTGGCACTAGATGTTTCTTGACAATTGTCACCGATCTTGATTCTGTGTTCAGGGGGAAAACCAATCCATCAAGACCATGAGGGTGTTGTACACATCCTCATATGCAATTTCAGGAAGTGTCTATTTGTGGGCCACTACCAAGCTTTCCACTCAAACCTAGGGTCGCAAGTCGGCAATCAGCATCGTTCTAGCTGTTCTAAGAGTCCCTTGGCCACCAGTATTTCAGTCGCATTCATATGGAACTGGGAGGCCAGTTGGTCCAATCCTTTCCAACCTTTGATGTTGTTGTCCCAAAACTTTCCCAACCGTTGAAGTCCTTTGTTATTCATCTTCTTGGAAAAGTCCCTCTAGAAGGGGTTCAACTGGAAGCTTCCCAATTTAGAAAGCCAAGGGGACCAGTGTGTTATCAAGTTGCAAAAGTACCTAGTTATCTCACCTCATTCCAAGGTCTTCGTTGCTCTGCTGCACTTCCAAACTAGCTTGCTCATTGTGCCCCCAAGTTTCAGGCTAGAACACTAAGGGGCAAGCAACTTGTCGTGCATCTCTAGCCCTTTCCATTGGCCACCTTGCGGGCACAGTTTGGCATTGTCCATCATGGCCTTTGTCATAACATCCCATCCTTGGTCTTGCTTGATAGGTTTTCTTTGAGCCTTTGTATACACAACCTTACGCTCCTCTGTGATGTAGGATTTGAAATGATCAGGTGCAAGGTGTAAGTCTGTGGGGTCTTGTTGTTTTATGGATTGTGATTTCACTTCCACTTCCTTTTGTTGTTGAGCTGACTCTTGATTTTGTCGTCTCCTTATGGTACGGCTCAACTTTGGCTTCTCTGTAGCCTCTAACTGTGCGATCTCAATGGGTTGTGGACTACACCACATAATGCTTTGAAGGTATTCCCCCTAGTTATCTACCAGGTTCGATGAGCATCACATGCCCCTATATAATTAAGCCATTTTGTGGTAGATTTCTTTTCATTTATTCTAGCACGCACATTTGCTCGATAACGTCGCCTCTTATATCTCTTACTCTTCTTGTCTAATTTTCAATTACAGCCGATCTCTAGTGAAGAGTCATTGAATGCATTGCTAGTCGTGTCTTCTGCTATCCTGGATAGATTGTCATCTAGGGTACCACTTGGCCTTGAATGGTTTGTCCCCACATTTACATTAAGATTTAACTAAGATTCTTTGTCCTCAAAGTCAATATAAATTGATGATTGTGACTCTGAATCGTGTGGGCTATAGTCTTGTGAGACACTACTGGTTCCAAGTGTCAGTCAAGCCTTCATTTTGTAGGTCCTCAGAAGCTATATGCATTGCTTCTATCATATTTAGGGATACAAGTTGTGGCATTTCATCCCCCTCAGGTGTTACCCAGGTCATCCCCCTATTTCCCCAAGTGTCTATGGTTGTTGCTAGGTGGACCCAATCCACATTGTCAGACTCAATCATCCCAAGTAGAACATCCATATAAGGAGAATCTTCCCCGACATCAGTATCCATTTTACATGTGTAACAATACTGCAATGGGGCCGATTAAACTGTGGTGTCAGGTCTATGATCAATTATAAACCTGTTTCTTAGAGGATGTGCTTGACCAGTTACAAGATCCACTCGAATGACAGAATCTTGGACCTGCAAGTAGACATGGTTTTTAGACTAGTCATGCACCATTTTGCTTCTCTCATGAAAGGACGTCCTAAGATCATCCCAGATGACATAGTGTGCTTGGAGAAATCCATAACAATGAAGGTATTCCTTATTTTGTGTCCAAATACCTTGATATTGAGATCTTCTAGCTTCCCAAAAGGTTTAAGAATAGTCCCATTGGCCATCTTTACTACTATGTTTGTGGTCCCAAGGTGAGGTCTTCCCATAGTTTTCTATCAATTTTTAGTCACGATGCTAACGACAGTGCCACCATCAAGGATTCCCTTCACAGCTAATCCCTTGGTAGTGATTGGTATGATCACATTGGATTCATCGCCTTCAAAGTATTGTCCCAACTTGTTAACATGTATTTCTACAACAAAGTTCTCATCTAGGTTGGGTTGTGGATCTAAGTGTTCCTCTCTATTGGCACCTCCCTAGCTCCATCCATTTGTGCAAATTGTGGTAGCCCAACTTTCAGTTCTCCATTGAGGAGAGCTCGAAGAGTTAAGAATAGCTCGGGGTCTCCATATAGTTTAGACATGATGATGGCCATGAAATCCATCAATTTGGCAATATTTAACGGCAGCTTTTGGGCTTCAGTCCCTTGACGTGGGGAAGATGGGATCTCCATTTCCTCGATAGGGTCAAGTAGTCCCTTTGCAAACATTATTTCCACCAAGAAGTGAATACGCTCACTTTCCCATGACTTCAAATCACTTTCTTCTTGGATGACACTAGGTATGGCTAGGGGTCTATGGACTTTGTGAGATTGTTGTTTCGTAGGAAACACTGTGTCTGTAATCTGGATCTGCCTAGGTGATGGCTTTAGATCCCTTTGGGTCTCTTCTACCAAGCTCAAGTGAGGCTAAGGAGCAACAACAACGCATAAGACGGCAACAAGAGGCCAACCTTGGAGTTACATATGCATTCCACGTTGAAACAGAGGATGATTGGTTGGACTCTGACACCCCTCTACGATACCCTATTGAACTAAATAGCGCCTATGGGAAAGTGCTATATAACACCTTGTCAGACACGAGTGCTAAATATAATATGTTGTCATCTGGAGTGTGGTGTCAGTTGGGAAATCCATCTCTATCTGAGAGTACTATCCAAGTCAAGGGTGTCAACAAGAAAAGAACTACGGTTTTTGGAATCTAGCACACTTTTGTCAGTTATGACAATGGGGTTGTGGCTCAAGACTTTTTGGTCATGCCTGCTAGAACTATGGAAGGCAATATAAACCTAGGATGTGCGTGGATAATAGCCACCAAATGCACTATTGATTGGGGGACTGGGAGTGTTACAACGTAGAAACCAACTCTTAGCCCTGCCACCCAAGCCATAGTCCCTGAGCTATTACCTCCCGAGGATATAAAACCCAAAACAGTGTATGTCCAAGAGGTTGAACCATATGTCCCTATAGGCCAACTCCCTAGAGCTTCAACTTTTGTAGTTGAAACAAAACTTGAGACACACAAGGCCCATTGCAATATAACTAAGAAAACATACAAGTGGGTCCCTAAAGCTTCTTTAGCGACCATGGCTGATGCTAAAAAACAGGAGCCTTGAAAGAAACGCCCCACTCCCAGAAATGTAAAAAAACGTTGCGTTGGATTCCTAAACGACTATTGGAAGCCCAAGGCTACTATCAAGGAAATGATCAAATCTGGGTGCCAAAACGTAAATTGTGTTCTTACCTGTCATCTGACCCATGCGAGTCAAATCTTGTGACGACAAAGCCGATGGAAGATTGTGGGAAAGGAAAAATCACAGAACACTATACACCGGATCTGGAGCTAGTATGGATTCCCAAGCGAGAAAGGCTTGTTTCGCTCAGCTCAACCATTGAAAAAACGAATGAAGTTTCTTTCTCTTCATGTAGTTCATATATAGAAGCTTCACAAAACCTCCACCTACCATAGTAAATATCCAAACAAACAAGAAGGAATTTGCACCTCCCGCTGTAATTCCACCACCTACAACAATGTTGCAAATAAAATCATGGAAGAGTACCTTACCACCCTTGCAACTAGATGAAATACCTAAGGCGGTCGAAAACTATTGGTCAAAGTCTTCACCCATGATAACTTGGAACAATTGGTTTCAAAAGGTGACGACATCATTTCAAAATGTATGATCTACCACCAAGGAAGGGGGGAGCGTTTGCTAACATTCATCATTCACTCACTCCCCTCTTAACCTTCCTCCCCGACCTCTCAATCTCCCAATCTTAGAGAATGTATATATAAAGCCTTATACTCACAAGAACAAGATAAAAAAGTAAAAGAGCAAGAGCCACCAGACAATAATCTGGAAACTTACAAGCTCTATATATGACACAAAATCATAAAAACACATTATGCACAAGAACACCACCTTTTGACACGACCCTTATAATATTCGCACTCTAACCATCATCTATCTGTGTGTACAGATATGGCTAGTACACTAGAGTCATCCACTCCTACCTTGGCTGAGAGGTACCCTCTTTACTTTTCACAAGTGTTTCACATAGTCTTTCCGGTGCTTACCTATGAATGGGATTTGGTAGGTACGCTAGCATGTGAGAGGAATTTTGAGGAGTTAGAATGACTGATACGTCCCTTAACCACGACTAATCTATACTTAGTAGAGAGTGTCTCTCCCATTTCACCAGGCCACCCTTTTGACGAATATGACTATAGATGTCTAGTGACGTTCTTAGTAAACATTGGTGCCTCTAATGATGAAGAAGATTTACATGATTACACGGATGGCATGTATGGTCTCACGGATGATGACTTTGTTTTTCTTGATGATGATGAGGATAGGGGTTAAGCCTTAGGGTTACCTCCCCATCTCTACAATATCTTGTTCCCTTGACTCTCTAGGGGGAGTGCAAATAATTAGGTTAGGGTTCCTTATGTTGTTTGATTGTGTTCAATAAAGGTTGGTGCCTCTTCCCGCTGATGTGTCTCGTAGAGGTATTCCTTGTGTTTTCTAGTGTGTACAGAAAGTCGTTGCCATTGTTAAGATTTTGACCTTCATGGAATCTTTCTCTCGTTCACTCTTCAAATCTAGTGCGATCATCAACACAAACAGGTTTTCCTTGTCCATTAGCATTGCTTCTTTTTTCTAGCATCCATGTTTGTCTGCTTTAAATGTGATTGGTAACACAATAATTAGCACATTTGCTTAGATTAAGCATTATATTCTATATAATTTTCTATCATAATCCCTTGTTTAGATTAAAGAATCAAGCAGTCTTACTAAGCTAGTTTGACCAAGTTAGGAGTTAGAGATCTTCTCTTAATACCATGGGGAATGTCTTTCTAATAATCAATGGTTACTTAGGCTCTTAATACAATTTAGGAAGCATTGTGTGCAATGTACTAGGGCTTTCTAGTGGGCTTAGTCCCTATTGACCTTTAGCTTAATTATTATAAAGGGAGTCTACTAGTGTGATGAGCCTGGGGAGGGTAACAATGTTATATGACCCCCCAAAAGTTACAAAATAAAAATGTTGAATCAAAAAAAAATAATCAAAAGTGCCACAATGTAAAATCTTAAGCTGGAAAAGAATTCCCAGCTTGATTTGGTACTTCACTCACATGTATCACCTATGGTACTAGAGCCCTAGAGGTTCCCAGTGTGGGCGCTTTTCCTTGAAAAGCAAAAAAACCCAAGGTATACAAAATAAGCACACACATCAAAATTCAATCAATGTGAAAGGACTTTGGGAGGTCAAAGAAAAGGGAATAATTCAGGTAATGATTTCATGAGCAATTCCTTTTATAGTAGCTTAACTACAAGGTCTTCTAGGTATAGCCTCTAGTCAGACTCGAACATGAAATACTTGGCTCTTGAGATTAAACAGCTTAATTAACCAGAGAAATTGAAAAGCTTGCCCATGGAATTAATAGTTGATCTCTAATGCTTTTCGATTGTTAAATTAGCGACCCCAGACTTGTTTAGTTTTTTACCTTTACAATTGTTTATGCATTTGATTATATTATAGTTTAATTATTATTGCTGTGAATTGTTTATATTCTATTACCAATCAATTGGTCTGCCTACAACTGCATATGCTTTTTAGTTGTATATGAGAATGCAATCAATGTTCCAATTTTGGTTGTTTTTGCAGTGATTAAAGAAGGCTAAGGACATTCAATCTCGGATGCTCTTCCACCTCGACGAACAGGCTTCATCTCAATAGGTTCTAAGGACGGAATTTACATCACGAAAGGGGGGCATGTTAATACTCACAGACACCCTATCACCTTTGACGGACGCATATTAATTATTTGATTGAGTCATGGACAGGGCTTGTCGGTCCAATAGGTGTGTGGGTGATTGCCAACTTATCTTATTTTTACAGTAGTTTTTCAATGATCGGCCACTGTGGGATGCCCATGTGTGAATGGGCCAAACTCTTATAAAAGGTCCATTTGACCTAAAAATCCTCATTCTTGGAGGTGTAAGCTAAGAAGTGCTCTTGCTCCATCTCTATCTCCTTCTCCTTTGTGTGCTCACAGGTGTGTGTGTGTGTGTGTGTGTGTGTGTGTGTGTGTGTGTGTGTATGCTTGAGAGAGAGAGAGAGAGAGTGTGTGTGTGTGTGATCGAGTATTGCGGCGACATCCATGGCGGCGAGGCGGTTGAGCGCGACATCGACGGTGGCTCCTTCTTCTTTGTAGCACAGGATCCTTCACGGTAGAAGCATTGAGCGATGAGTGACACACCCCTGTCCCTTTGAGCTTGCTAGGTTCTTCTAGTTGTGTGTTTGCAGCCTTTTGAGGCTCGCACACAGTGCACAGGCAAGTTCCCAGCTTCGACACGTACGACAAAGCATACAGGCATCATCATCGATGAGGCCTGGGCACAGAGGCACTGGGAATGAATATGCAAAAGAGAGTCCAGATGGGAGGTGGCACTTAATTAGGTCTATCATTAGCAGAGTGCTCTTTTGATCTGTGTGGTATTGGTTACATTGTGTAGGCGGCACACATGCTTTTTGACACGTAGAAAATTGCACCGATATGTTAAAAGCTTTAAGCCTCGGCCCATAGCTGGTTAAAAGGAGACGATGAGCATGGTAGAGGTGTTGCTAGAGTGCTCAAAACCACTACACTCGCTCACCTAATTAGGACAAGCCCGACGCGTGACACCTCCTTGGAAGCAGCTACGTTTTCACAAGAAGAAATTTGCTAATGATCGAGATATGTAAACTTTGCAATGTATAAGATGGTTCATAACACCAAAGTGATTCACTAGGTTCCACTGGGGCTTCGAACTGAGAACTCATCACTACAATAACCCTACATTGTCTATGATATAGAACATAAAGTTACCTCTAATTCTCTTTAAGCTTAATCTATCTCTTGTATCTTTTGTATTTGTGTTAAGTCCTATTTTATGTGTATCAGAAAGGACATATATTCACAATAGTGGACGTTTTGACTACACAACCACAACTCCAGCTTGACAACACTGCAAGTTTTGTTATTAGCATCCAATTCCCCATGCCTATGCATTTGCTTGGTCCAACACATAAATCCTATGAGACAGGGTACAACTTTCGTTTCTAATAATTTTTGGAGAGACCACAGTGCCAACTCTCCACCATATTTGTGTATGGCACTTTTGCATGACGTGCACTGTATATTTAGCATTTTCACTTTGGTGACACTTCACTACTAGACGAAATGTTTAACTATTCACATTGTTTTTATGTAGCTTGACACAAACATTGTTCTCTAGCTTGCACAATTAGACGACACCCTTACATGATTATCAGGTCGGTAGTGCAGTTTAATTTTTATAGTTTGTCGATGCTTTCTGTATTTTTTGAGTTTATCAATGATTTCTTAAGTTTAGTTTAGCTACATGTTTGGCAAATGCATCTTATATATTGCAGCCCAACGTTCTCCTCTACTTTATCATTATGTAGCACAAGGACAACCCTTTATCCCAACATTTTCCTCTTCATATATGTTTTGCACAAGGTTATGTGATTGGCATCCAAGACTCCTTGCTCCTTCCAATTGTTCCAACTAACGAAGTAACCAATTGTGCTCCAAGATTTATCAAAACATGTACATCAAAGAGCAGCGCCCAATAAGAAAGACTAGTTTTAAATGTTTGTAGATAAGGATTTTAAAACTTGTACATGAAGGTTTGTTGGCACTGCCAGAGGCAGTTGCTATAGCAACATTTTGATGTTTTACTACACGATTGTGGCCTTGATTTTCATTTGTGTTGAGAGAGGGAAAATTCAACATGTGCCATTCTAGTCGCTTTGTTGTGTGGGCTTCTAGCCTTCGAGTCCCTTTGCTGCTGCAGGGAGAGAGAGACAAAGGGGGGTTCACAAGCGTATGTGCTCTTGTATATTTTGCAACCAACTTGACTCTGACTGAGGGCCGCAACAAGCCTCTAGTTCTCTACAAGAGCTTCATGATCTCTTGATGCTGAGTAGCTATATTCTCCTCCATGATCGGGCTTAGAGGTGGCAACACATCCATGCCCAACCCAATCGGTTGCAATCCTTGTTCTCTTTCTCACTGTTCCTTGAGTTCATACTCCAAGCAACATTGTCACAAGTGTCAATGCCATCTTGGATGCAAAAAGTCCCGAGTATTTGAAGCCTTATGTGCTCCTTTCCAAGGACCCCACATGAAAGACTAATGGGGTGTCTTTTTCTACTCCACAGATGGGGCAAGAGGCGGCTAGTCCCCCTTATAATTTATTAGTTGAACCTCTATGTTTAAGGCCAAATTTAGAGGATTACCTATGTCATTAGATGGCATAAACCAAGAGGTTCCCATTCTCCTATTGTCACAAAAACATGCATACAATCTTCACAGTCCCAATCACCATCATCATTTACATAATACAAATGAGGAGGATCATCCCCTACAACAAGAACTATTATATGTCCTCTTAGCAAACCTCGATCGAATGATGTCCTCGTGTGTAATTGCACAGCTCCATGACAAATGACACTCCCTATATCTTTTAGAATCATAACCTCCTCTACCCTCCTCTCAAATTTTCTTTGAACACATTTCCTCAAATATGGAGATGCAAAAAATCAAGAGATGTTGGATACACATTGCCAATGTGTATCCATGGACGGGTATGTGTTACACACTACACATACCTTAATTTTAAAAAGTGAAAGATATTTCATCGCATGGATTTAGCCTATTGGTTTGAAGATGGGCTTTGGATGACTCTGATTGACTTGTAAATTGGACCCATTCCCCCTTGATACCACTTTGGAGTCATAGCTAGGTGAGCTAGGGCCCATCATCAAACCAGTAGGCTAAAGACACGCAATGATATATCTCACATTTTTAAATTAAGATCTGAGTAGTGTGTAACACATATCCACCCATGCCCAAAAGTGATGGCATGGCGCATGGACAATGTGTATCCAGCCTAAGACACCTTGCACATCCTCCATGATAAATTGCTTACCATAATGGACTTACAGCTCTGATATGATGAACTGGAACGGCAGCCCAGATACAGCACGAGTTGCTTGACTGTGAGTCCATCTACGGGGAGACAGGGTGCAGTCTGATTAGCATCTGGGCTAGCAAGAGCTTGAACTTGTTGACAAAGAAACCTAAGTTCTTTGCAAGCTCTCGAGAGGCAAGGGCAAGACATCAGAATGTGGCTGATTTCACTCGATGGATGATAAAGGGTAGTGGATCTAGAAAGCAGACAAGGAGTAGATGCAAAGGTTGAACGGGCCCCAGGTTTGGCTGCAGAGTGGGCGGCCTATGTGTTGCATAGAAGACCGGACCAACCCCAGCCAAAGAGCTAGAAGGGAAGGTTAGGCGCACCAAAGGGGTCATAGAAGAGGCTGCTTTGCATTTAACAATAGACTTTGGCACCGACTCTCCAAGCAAAATTGAGGCCACTCATACACCTTGATGATGTGATTGGCTTAAGGTGATGCTCACGCGGGGCTCAGTTATCAGTTATTTGGTCGAATAATTGAGCGTGTATTGTGGTCACATGCTCCTAATGAGCCTCATCAGTGCTATTGACCCTACCTTTTATAACTATACCAAAATCGGCGTAGTTGCAAAAGGATATCGTTCGTGCCTTAAAATCTAGTTGCCAACGCAGCTCACGCGAGGTCCTGGCAGAGTAATACTGCTGATAGAGTTGTAGTCTGCCAAGTAGGGAGCACAAATCTTGTGGTCGCTATTGATACACATATTCTCTCTCTCTCTCTCCCTCTCTTTCAAAGAAGAACGTCTGGTGTTGCGCGCTCAACTTGGTAGCAAGAGAGGCTAAGTTAGACGTGCGTGGCCAGCTTGAAGGCTCAATAGTGAGCTCATAATTTAAAATAAGGAAAAGTAGGTACTGCAGTTATCAGCTACAAATAATCGAGCCTCCCATGACCATGCTCTAAGCGAAGTCAGAGAATGTTGATAGCCGCTCATGCATCGGACCTTGCTTCTTTCTAGGGCACGTGCGCCCATGCTCAAAAGAAAATCCTTAGGGTGGGTTCATATGTTGTGACAAAAGAGGGGGGTGCTTGGCTTTCCGATTCCGTGTTGAATTCACACGAGGCGGAGGCAACAACAGTCCTCAAAGCTGTGATGGCGAGCATGCAATTTTTTATTGGTATGGTGTGAAGGCGGGAGTGCCTTGGAGCCTCTTTGCGTGCTATATTTTGTCCTTTAGTGAGCGGCAATGCTCTCTTCCCGGGGGGGTAATATCGGAAGAAAACTCTTGGGCCCGAAAGTTGAGAAGCTATTCTACAACGAATGCCTTTGCTCCACGTCAAACAGACGCTCTCTACCGCCACCATCACGTTTGAACCTAGCCTTGAAATGGTGGCCTTACTTGAAAAAGGGACCCTGGGCTCACCAAGTAAATCTATACTAGTATGTTACCCGCGCATTGCTGCGGCTAAGAAAAAGTAAGGTTGGGGTCACAATGGAGCGACATAAGTAGAGCTAAAAAGGAGCCTTTTTTGGGTGGAACACTTAAGGTGTACACTCTTTTGTCGCCCCTCAGCTCACACTGAAGGGTGGAAAAGTACTTAGATCACACTTCTGCCCACTGCCTCACGATTCACACTAAGGCGATCAAAGAGTGTAATCATACCATTACAAAACCTTAGTAGAGCACCATAGAACTCAACAAATTGCAATTGAAGGGTGGTTTTTGTTAGCCAAAAATTGAATGGGTTCTTTTCCAAAGTGTAATTTTAGCTTACGTGGAGGGTGGAACACTCCTTGGATCGGAGAGAGAGAGAGAGAGAGAGAGCCCTTTTTGTGCCTTGCATCAACACTGGTTGAATCACCTATCGTCACGCAGTCTGAATACTTTTGTCTAGCTATTGCACCCTCATTGGATGTGCAGGGTGATTCGCGGTTGTCGTATGCAATCTGAATCCAATTTAAGGCCCAATTTTGGTACCTCCGCCTAGAAAAGGTGACAACATGTGCAAATATATATCCTCTATGCATCCGATTCAAGGTAGTGACAACTATACCTTATATGTGTCATTACCTTAACAACTCCTAAGTGGTAAATTTAAGGTTTTCCATTAACTATGAATAGTGACATGTATTTCTCACTTGAGTACTTCCAATAGTGCTTGAAAAAAACCTAGGTTTAGTGTAATCCCACCTACAAATTTTGGCATTTATTGCTAAAATTTAAATTTGAAGGATAGAAAACCCAAAAAGTTTAGAGAAATCTAATGTTAAAACATTTCAATATAGTCAATTTGACTATTGCCTCGATGCTTGTGCTAATCGCCCCAATGCCAGTAAATTTTTAATTTGAACGTGAGAAAACGTACAAAATTTAGAAAAATTTAGTGTAAAAACCTTTCAATATAGTCAATCTAACTATTGACCGACCTGATGCTTCTACTAATCATCTCGATGTTGCCAAATTCTAAATTTGAAGGTGAGAACACGTATAAAATTCAAAAAAAATTAGTGTAAAAATGATCAATATAGGCAATTTAACTATTGCCCTGATGCTTGTGCTAATTGCCTCAATGCCCCATGCGACTCATTCATTCCCAATCGATCGCCGTGAACCATCGGCTATCATCGTCAAACCTTTCTCTCTATTGTCTATGTGAGCAAGATCTTGGGAGGAGATTTCTACCTCCTCTCTCTCTCTCTCTCTCTCTCTCTCTCTCTCTCTCTCTCTCTCTCTCGGAAAGAGCACTACATCTTAGACTTTCTCTGCCTCTCTCACTCTCTCTATTTCCATGCACCGACAACATAAGTGCTCTTGCTCTCTCTTTCTCTGTTGAGTACTTCCAACAATGCTTGAAAAGATGTAGGTTTGGTGTAATCTCCCCTACAAAATTTGAGATTTATCATTAAACTTTTACATGAAGGTGAGAAAACCTACTCACTTCACTTACTTTCTGCTGACACGACTCATTCCGCGAGCTATAACATTTTGTGTGTGTATGGGTGTGCACTGCGTGTTGAAAACCTTGCGTGATCATTTTACAAATTGCTTTTTCAAAGTAACCACTTACATTGTGTGTGTGTGGGGGGGGGGGGGGGGGGGGGGGGGAGAGAGGGGAGGAGAGAGGAGAGAGGAGAGAGAGAACCCTTTTTGTGCCTTACATCAACATTGGTTGAATCACCTATCGTCACGCAGTCTGAATACCTTTGTCTAGCTATTACGCTCACATTGGATGTGCAGGGTGACTCACAGTTGCCATTGTGCAATCTGAATCCAATCTAAGGCCCAATTTTGGTACCTCCGCTTGGAAAAGGTGACAACATGTGCAAATATATATTCTCTATGCATCCAATTGAAGGTAGTGACAACTATACCTTATATGTGTCATTACCTTAACAACTCCTAAGTGGTAAATTTAAGGTTTTTCATTAACTATGAATAGTGACATCTCTTTCTCACTTGAGTACTTCCAATAGTGCTTGAAAAAAACCTAGGTTTAGTAATCCCACCTACAAATTTTGGCATTTATTGCTAAATTTCAAATTTGAAGGTGAGAAAACCCAAAAAGTTTGAGAAATCTAGTGTTAAAACATTTCAATATAGTTAATTTGACTATTGCCTCGATGCTTGTGCTAATCGCCCCAATGCCAATAAATTTTAAATTTGAACGTGAGAAAACCTACAAAAATTTAGAGAAATTTAGTGCAAAAACCTTTCATTATAGTCAATTTAACTATTGCCAGATGCTTGTACTAATTGTCTTGATGTTGCCAAATTCTAAATTTGAAAGTGAGAACACCTACAAAATTCAAAGAAATTTAGTGTAAAAACATTCAATATAGGAAATTTAACTATTGACTTGATGCTTGTGCTAATTGCCTCAATGCCCCATGCGAGTCATTCCTTACCAATCAGTCACCGTGAACCATCGGCTATCATCGTCGAATCTTTCTCTCTATTGTCTATGCGAGCAAGATCTTGGGAGGAGATTTCTGCCTTCCTCTCTCTCTCTCTCTCTCTCTCTCTCTCTCTCTCTCTTTGTGGGAGATTTTTTCCTCCCTCCCTCTCCACACCCCCCCCCGTCTCTCACTTGAGATGCAAACAACACATTTGATGCAACTTGAAGAGGAAGTCAAGGAATGTAAACACTCTTTTGTGGACTTGAATGCTTTGAAGGAGAGGATGAGCAAAGTAGAGCATGACCATGTATTGAAAGAGGAGAAATTTGACACCATGAGACGATCTGTATGCGACATGAAAAATGTATGCACAAATAAGTCTTGGGCTGATGTATGTGGTAGCAATGTGGTTTCTAATTCCTCACTAATGCAAGCCATGGTTCAAACAAAGAATGTTAAGAATGTGGATGTGGAGGAGTTGAAGGAACAGGAGTGACGTTCCAAGAACATTGTTATTCGTGGTATTCCCGAAGAGAAGTTAGAGACACCTGCTTCTCTTGCCATTGTTATTGAAGATTTCTTCAAAATCCACTTTGGCATGTTCGGAGTTATGGTCTATGGAGCACATAGAGTGGGGAAGCAAGGAGCTCCTCGCTCGGGAGAACGGCCAATTGTATGCACCATGCCGGATGAGACTAAACAAAAGATTATCCTTGATAATAGTTGGATCTATTTGAGGGATACAAAATGTTTTGTATGTGAAGATCGCACTATTAAGCAACAAAATATACGTCGCAAGGCATATGAGGAAAAGAATAAGAAAAACGAGGAGATCTCTCACAAAGAAAATGTGCCCAAGGAGGAGGCAAGTCCCTCGAGCAACTAGGGATGCGTGACCTATGAGACCGAGTTACAGTCGAAAATATGCTTTTGGAATTGTAATGGATACCCATGGAATGCGGGGGTTGGCATTGATGAACTAACAAGCAAAGCCGATGTTGTACTTCTTGTTTAAACTTGGGAGCATGAGACACAAAGGATTAACGGCTTGGAGGATTACAATGTACATTCATTGATGTGGTCAAAGAATCTCAAGCAACGAAGAGGGCAAGGAGGGGTAGCATGTATGGTTAAGAAAGGACTGAAATATTTTGTATCAATTGTGAAAGATGACAAGTACAAATGTTATGTATGGCTGAAAATTATGACACCAAAAAGAACACCCATTTTTGTAGCCGGTTGATACATTCCTCATCACGATTCCCCCTTTTATGCTTGCATGGATAAAGATCATCCATTTTTTGATTTAAAAAAGGACATTGCTTATTTCAAAGGCGAAGGTGATGTTATTGTATTTGGGGGATATGAATACTCGTACAAAAACATTGCAACATGATACTCAACAATTTGATATGCCATACATTTCAAGGGAGTTGAAGTTCACTTGTATGATCGTACTTCAATGGATGAGAAAGAGTCGGATCACTATGGAAAGTTACTTTTACACATGTGGAATAGCACGGGTATGCTCATTGCCAATGGTGTATCTTTGTGGAGTGGAACCAATGGATTTACATGTAGGAGATATAATGGGGATAGTGTGATCGACTATATGCTACTCTCTGAAGCCATCATGTATCGCATAAAGAGTTTTATGTTTGGCCAATGGACCCCGGAATCCGACCATCGGACCTTATGTATTGAACTTTCATGTGGAGAAGCAACTAAGCATGATGATCTCAGTCAAAGAAAAGAGAAATTATCACTATGTATGGATTTCAAACAGGCACCAATGTACATTGAAATGGTTGAGCAAAAGTTATGGATGACAAAGCTTCAATATGATGCACCATTGGAAATTAAATGGGAAGCTTTCAAGAAAGTTATTTGTTCTTGTGCCGAAGAATGCTTTGCCATAAAGCATCTCCATGGTATCAACAAAGATAGATCACTCAAAAAGGTGGTTTGATAAAGAATGTCAAGATGCTCGAAAGTCCTTGATAAAGCTTGATGCAATTACGGACAAAGACAACTATCAAAGTCATTTGCATACATACAAGGCATTGATTCAAAAGAAGAGAATACCAAGAAAAGACATATGCATGTGGAAGATTTTGGAGAAACTTGAGGGGCAAGCAGGTTGAGAATTTTGGTAACTTGAGTCTTGTGGATATGTACACACATTATAGTCAATTATATGAGCAAGCAAATGCTGAAAAAATACCATTTTATGGTTCACCGCCATTATGCCCTCTTTTTTTACTATTGAGGATGTATGCGGTGGGCTTGAAAAGTTGGCTACTCGCAAAGCGGGAGATCTTCAAGGTATCAAGCCAGAGATGATTAAATGGACGGGAGATTTTACCCATGAGTGGATTTGTGATATGTTCAACCTTGCACTTCAACATGATGATTGGAATACTAATTGGGTTAAGCCTTTGCATAAAGGAGGGGATGTAAATAATGTAAACAACTACCGGACTATAATGATTGGGTCTCTTATGGCAAAGTTGTTTGGGTGCATAATTGACATGAAATTGAGTGGTTGGGTTGAAGAGAATGACAAGCGTGCAAAAGGATAAGCGGGTTTTCGTCGATGCCATAGCACCATTGATCATCTTGTCACTGTTCTCATGGAGGAAAGTCGGTTGAAAGGCAAGCGATTGTATTCTTGTTTTGTGGACTTTAAGAAAGCCTTTGATATGATTTCACGTAACAATTTGTGGAGAAGGATGGAAGAACTCCAAGTGCCAAGTGAGTTTATGCTTGCGGTTTTTCGAATCTATGAGAAGGTGATTTATCAATTGCGCATGGGAAGAGAAATTTAAAAAAAAAATGTAAGCACTATTGGGGTTAAACAAGATGTCCATTGTCACCAACTCTCTTTGGTCTATGCATCGATCAATTGGAACAAATAGTACTTGACTTTATGCAAGAAGAAGGCATTGAAGAGGTCACTATTTGCAATGCGGTAATCATGCTTTTGTTGTATGCGGATGATGTAGTGCTTCTAGCACACACTTTAGAAGATGCACAAAAGCTTATGGTTGTCCTTGAGAACTTTTGCTTGCATAGTGGGATGATTGTTAACGAATCCAAAACAATGGTTATGCTTGTGAAAACCAACCGTAAGGAGAAGCCATGCATTGTGTACAACAATGAGACACTTGAAGTTGTTGAGAGCTTTAAGTACCTTGGCCTTGAGGTTCCGCCCAATCACAAGTGGCATGAATGTGCTATGCCTTGTTTGGAAGCGGGAAAGAGTGCATATTATGCATTTGAGAACATGTGTAATGCGGGAAACATCAAGTGTTGGGTTCTCAAGAAGTATCTTTTTGATGCATTGGTGACACCGGTCCTACTTTATGGAGTTGAAGTGTGGGACATCTCAAAATCTACTTGAAAAGAGTTTGAGAATGTCCAAAAGAATTTTCTTACAAAATTTCTCAAAGTTAAGACACAAACACCATATATTCTCCTACTTCTTGAGTCGGGATCTCTTCCAATTGAGGTTATGGGCATGGAAAGGGTTGTGGAGTACATGATAAAGATGCGTCAAAACCCCTCACATCGACTTCCTACTGCATGGGAAGCAATCAAAAAACTTCAAAAGACTCATAAAAGCAAGATCTTGAGCATGGGATGGATGCAAGACATAAAGAAGTGGTTCGGGAGATGGGATGCATTACACTCGCTACATGATGCTTCAATTGACTCCCAAGTGAATGAAGCTTTTCTACAACACCAATGTATTACGGCTTGGGAGAAATCCAGTGGGTCATGCTTCATGTATTACACCACCCATATTTCCCCAACTACAAAACCATGTTCTTCGCTGAAAGAGGAAACCGTACTCACACCTACATGCTTGAGCCTATCCCCTTGTCGGCAATACGCACTATTGCATCCATTCGGCTTAGCTCCCATTTCCTTCGATGCGAGACGGGGCGTTGGGGCAATGGAGAAGAGTCAAATCGACTGTGCACATTATGCTTACTACAAGTTCGAGAGTCTGAGTACCACACACTACTAGAATGCTCAGCTTTTGGTCACATCCGAACTTGCTTCTCTCACATTTTCAGCCATGACTTAGACCTACACATTTTCCTCTCCCAGCCACACTGTGGGCTCTCCTTGCGACTCTCATCACCACAATTTTGGAGCATCGAGAGTCACTCTCAGCCGTACACATACTACATCACATGTAACTTTGGTCCCATATGTCATATTTGACCTCCGAGGACGATAATAAAATCTATCTATTATCTCTCTTTATTGGCGAGAGCCTTTCTTTGCCTCTCTCACTCTCTCTATCTCCATGCACCGGCAACATAAGTGCTCTCGCTCTCTCATTCTCTCTTGAAGACTTCCAACAATGCTTGAAAAGATGTAGGTTTGGTGCAATCTCCTCTACAAAATTTGAGATTTATCATTAAATTTTACACTTGAAGGTGAGAAAACCTACAAAATTTAGAGAAATTTTGTGTAAAAACCTTTCAATATACTCATTTGACATATTAAAATTCTCATTTTTTGGGAAAAAAATTTTTGAGCACTGATTTCGAGTCACTCTCTCTCTCTCTCTGTCTATCTATCTATCTATTTGTCTGACTCCCAAGTGTTCTCTCTCTCTCTCTCTCTCTCTCTCTCTCTCTCTCTCTCCAATGTGAGTGATTACATTGAAAAAGCAGTCTATAAAGTGACCACGCAAGGTTTTCAACACACAGTGCACACCCATACACACACAAAATGTCACAACTTGCGAAACGAGTCATGTCAGCAGGAAGTAAGTGAAGTGAGTGGGGACCTCTCATCATCCCTGTTCAAATGACCAAGCTATCTAGCAAATTAGGAATACATAAAACTTTGCATTTGACTAACACAAAGTAAAAGTCATCAACCAACCAAAATTGCTTGTTAATTCTTCCTCCAGCTGCAAGAGCCTGGACCCCCGCCACTCCCATACTTGCTTCCTCCACCATAGGGCTTTTGCTATATATCGGCTAGCTGGCGCTCGTGGCAAAGCAGCCTGAGTTAGTTCATAGTCAACTGCAATTGATTGGAAATAGTTGACTGAAAAAGTCATCACGTTTTCCACTCACGCGCTTCGAGCTCCTGACCTCAACATTTAGGTGCGCTTTCTTTACCACCACACTACCTGCGTATGCTTGCAAGTAAACTGGAGCCCATTGTTGATAGTGCCACACTACCTGCTGCGCCCCCCGAAAGTGAAGTGACGTGGTGCATCGATCACTCCATGCACACATTGGCAACCAAGCCGATATTTAACCACAGCTCCACCATAGCCATTCCTTTCCCCTTCGTAGTATCCACCACCTCCTCCGCCATAACTATTGCGCTCTGGCCTATCATCATAGCCTCCTCCATTTGACCTTCCTCCATACCCACCTTCCCAGGCTATCACAATAGTGTGAACATCCACTGCTATAGCCTCCACCTCCACCTCCACCTCCACCTCAAGGCTTTGGGCTTGGTTCTCTCAGATGCTTTGGCCATCTCAAATCTTTTTCGTTCATGACCTCAATTGCTTCCATCATATCTCGTCAAAACGACCAAAAGGATATGACCGTCTGGCTTAATTAAATGTGTCCATATAACAATAATACCTGCAACATCTAGATAGTCACTCTGCTTTGCGCGTCTCTGAGAGTGCTTTGCGCATCTCTATAATGAGCTCTCGACCCAATCTCTTCTTCCTCTCGTACATGATGTGGCTCCGGGAAAAGTGGCAAGGGAAAAGCTACAACGGATGAAGGGTGGAGCTCCAGCTTTTGTTCGATTTGTTTTTTCAATACATGGCCTGTGACCTCGTTTCAGCTTGCGCTCAGTTCCCGTCTCTCAGCGAAAGCATAGCGGCATGGCTAGACATTTTACGACCATGGTGATGGTGATTTCAGGATGCCATATTAACCCTCTTATGCAACTTTTGTAGCACCCCGCCAACTCCCATGGCTTCATCGTCACCTTCGTCAACACAAGGCACAACCATCTTCGTATCGTGAGGAGAAACATAGCAAAGGTGGCAAAACCAAACCCAAGAGACCTTGGACTCGATCACTTGGCTGTAGGGACTGGAAGCATCTTTGAGGCCTACTTGCTGGTAGACTAGTCTAGGCCTCCCACGAGGCAGTGGTAGCCATGGTTGAAATTTTGACAGAGGTAGAAAACCCTATAGGAGAAGATCTCACCTAGGAGGGTTCCTCAAACCCTACACAAACGCATCTCTCAAACCCTCAAACCCTACACAAACGCATCTCTCTCTCTCTCTCTCTCTCTCTCTCTTACACACACACACACACACACACACACACACACACACACACACACACACTCACATAGGCTGTGCGCCAATCACTCTTCTCTCCCTCTCTCTATCTCTTTCTCTCTCTCTCTCTCTCACACACACACACACACACACACACACACACACACACACACATAGGCTATGCACCAATCATTCTTCTCTCTCTCTCTCTCTCTCTCTCTCACACACACACACACACACACACATGAGCGCTTGCTACCAATCGTTCTTCTCTCACTATCTCACACACACACACACACACACAAACACAGGCTATGTAATGCTACAATCGTTCTTCTCTCTCTCTCTCTCTCACACACACACACACACACACACACACACACACACACACACACACCCACACACAAACATAGGCTGTGTAGTATGTACTGCACATACAATCGTTTGCCTCTCAAGTCTCTTCCTCTCTCGCACTTTGTGCACACTCTTAAATGACTGGAAAGAGTCAACATGACCTTCAACCATTAACAAAAAGGCTTTTCTCTCTCTCTCTCTCTCTCTCTCTCTCTCTCTCTCATGCGCAGTGCGCACACTGCCTCCAGTGAAACGTCACAGTCAAATTGTCAATGCAAAGGCTTGGAGGAGTTGACACGTGGATGCCCTCTCCTTCCTCAAAAAAATTAAGCTCAATTAAATATAGTACAGACTATTATAAAAGGGGAGGGATTTCCCCCCCCCCCCCCCCCCCCCCCCCCCCCCCCCCCCCCCGCGGGTGTTCGTGTTGAGAGAGAGAGAGAGAGAGAGAGAGAGAGAGAGAGAGAGAGAGAGAGAGAGAGAGGCAAGCGAAGCCTGTCGGCTGTTCTAGTAGCTTTAAAAAGCCTTGAAAATATGCACAAGATTAGATAGGCTCCACGACTATACCACAATGTATTTCCGCCTTAGGCCTCTGTCAGACTGGGCCAAGCGTCCTTTCTGAGGTGGATGGCCCCTGACCACCATGGTCGTGCGTGAGAGCCTGCTGGCTTCCAGCCATTGTAGGGAATGGTGTCACATTGGGGCAGGCGGCTAAACCTGGAAAAGCTGATGTGCAACCAATCGAATTGTAGGTTTAGCGCTGGGGCTGAGGTTTGGGCGGGCAAAGGAGGCCGACACGCTTCATGGAAAAGTTGGCCGCTGAGGTGGGGAGCCAGCTCAACCGTGGAACCATGGGCAGCGATCCATGGGTGCGATAGATGACTGGCGGATCATAGAGAAAAAGGTGCCCCAATGAGACACAGTGTGTATCCTAATATTATACTTCACTTTAGTTCTCTGTGCCACTACCATTGTACCAAGGCTATTTTCTGGTTCTTGAGCTTTCTCCACGTACGCTACTACGCACGAATACACGCAGGATGTCTCACGACTTGAATACTGTCTTCTACTCTCACACGTACCATCCTATCCAGGCGGGAAGCATCGATGGAACAGACACTGCTCCTCACGACAATGCTGTGTATCGTGCCATGTTCGCTACTTCCACTGGCCTCTGTATGTGCTCTCCCTACCATTATTTGGTGCGTGTCTTTTTGTGTGTGTGAGAGAGAGAGAGAGAGAGAGAGAGAGAGAGAGAGAGAGAGAGAGATTCCCAATGCAAGCGTAGAAAGAGAGTCAAGACTCTCGAAACTGTTTTCTGGGTGACGATCATTGTGATTAGGGTGCATACCAGAGTGAGCCATCATAACGTAGAGAGAGAACCATAATTTAGAAAGAGAGAAAAAAGAAGTAGGATAGACATCTAGAGCTGGTGACACACAACGTGATGAAAGCTTGCAAGTGGCAAAAGCTCCCCCATAAGCCTAAGGATGCTTTTGGACTTTGGCACATGACATAAAGGATGCATACTAGGATAGATGACTCATAATGGGCAAGCATCATAATAGACGTCACCACCGCTTCCTTTTGCCCCCCCCCCCCCCCCCCCCCCAAACCCAAATCTCTCTCTCTCTCTCTCTCTCTCTCTCTCTCTCATGCAACACATGACCTCGTCTTGCCTATGCTCTCACATTCATCGTTGGCCATCACTGATGGAGTACCTATAGTTTTGGCCCATCTCCTAGGTACTTGCAACTGTTGAAACAAGCCATAAGCCAAAGGAGAAGCATAAAAAAAGCTCCACCAAAGAGAGGCAATCAAAACGTACAATACATCTCATAACATTTTCTATTCTAGCGTTTTTTTTCTCAAAACGTATTCTATTCTTATATCTTTTGCTAGTTGATAAGTGTATTTCAGAGCTTCAGGATGCTTGTTTATGTACGTTTTTATTGGTTAAACATTGAAGAGTCATTGAGGAGATGCATGGTCCCTCTTCATGTGCCCTAATTAAAGTATCATATCTAAAAAAGTTAACTTATTTTATTTTTGATTCTCAAAAAAATGTCTAGTACGTGTATTATACGTTGCGTATTAAACGTACCATCCCGAACCTTAGCTGCTATGATTGTTGAGGGGGGCAAAGAGGATCCTCCTATTTTGTGCACCAAGGACAAGATAAGTCACTGGTCATGCTTTTTATGACATATTTTTCATGATTTATGAAGACTTTTTATGAGAATTATGATTAAGAGCATATATTTTAAAAGTCATTTTTCCCGTAAAAGCAGAAATGCTTTCAGAAAAGCAAGTGTGCTTTTTGACGTTTAACTTCAGGATCGAGAATCTATCATCAGACGTGAAATTTGTACAGGTTAGGTGCTAGCTTTCTTAAGGTTAAATACTTTACATGCTTTTTAGCCAATTGCAGCCTGTAGGCTAAGTTTAACTGCAAAAGATGAGAGGAGGCTATTAAATTAAGCCAAACATCTTAAAAGAGGAGAAAAGGGCGTTTTTACACGCAGAGGACTCTCTGGATCAAAGAAGTAGCTTGTCGAGGGCCCTTTAAGAAAACGACTATAACTTGAGCTCAAGTTGTTGGAGTCACTTAACCCAGACTCAAACGCAAGCTCTCTTAGAGCTCTACGTATCTATGGTACCTATTTTCATAATGTCTACTAGCTTTTGCAGCAACATCTTTGCTTGCCATTTACTCTCAATAGTCCCAAAGAAGACGATGGACAAGTTATTTGCCATGCATAAACCGTGCATGGAAATCTAAAACTAAAACTCTTCCAAAGAGAAGCATGCACATGTTTTTTAAGAGTTTTGTCTCTTTGTCATGCCTCTACAGGAGGAAGAAGAGATGTTGAAGAAGAAAGAAGATGATCTTCTTCAAGGAGATGACTCTGTGAGTCAATGTTTTAGATCTGAGTAGGCCAAAACTATTGGCTACATCAGAGAAGGCAATTACGATGGCACGATGAAAAGGCCACCTTCTTGGCAAGATAATGTATCATGATTGTATTTGGCTTCATTGTAAGCTTCCAAAAATTCGTGCTTACTCTTGGCATAGGTCCATCATACAGGCACTCATCTTGAGGATATGACTCTGGTGTGTTTACCACCGCTACGTCTATATCAATGATTCTTGCTCCCTCTTCTTCGACAACTACCTCTCCACTTCGGATTGCCTTGTCGAGCTCCTTGATCAGTTTTGTGTATGACGGACCCGTGCTTACTCTCAACACCTAAAATACTTTTTGTCATCCTTTGGCATGAGGATGCTCGCTTGGTATTTTCCTACATACTGATGCTTGGTGGTTCTAAGCCTACGGAACATACCGTATTCTAAAAAAAATATGTGTATTTTAGTTGCTATATTGACAATCTGAAATGTTGGCGTGCTCGTTGAAATGTGAACAATGTTGTTGTAAGCAAACTCTACCAATAGCAAATACTTCTCCCACTGAGACTTATTATAAGACAAATAGCACTTCAGCAAGTCTAATGTTGCCCAATTGGTATCCTCTGATTATCCATTGGTCTCTAGGTGAAATGACGAAGCATAGTTTTCACATTACTCTCCAAAATAACTCGGTAAATCTGGGGTCTCTATTTAAACAATAAACTTAGACATTAGCCGAAAATGTACAAGACCAATAGCTTTTCCAAATGCTCTGCCTTCACTGTCTGTCACAACTCAATAGACAGACTTTGCATGTGGCCGATGGGCTATGAGGAGGGCATCTGGCTATCATTTTTTCTCAACCTTGCCAATCGTTTTTCCACAGCCCTAGCGTTTTTCCTCCTAGTAGTAGGGCAACACTGCATGGCAGTTGATGGGCAGCAAGAATGTTTTTCTTGCATTCTTCTCTCAGGGAAGATGTGAGGAGGCGCCATGGTCTTATAGATGCAAAGCACCTCTGTTGTGGTGCAAGCATGGAGAGGAGGAGATTCATGTTCTCTAGGGGGTCGCCACATCTTGGGCAGCCTTGATCCGATTTCCTCTCCCCCTCCAGATTAGGCTTCTTGCGAGGAGAGATCCGGTCAGAGCCTCAGAAGGCTAGGGCAGCCCATGTGGAGACCGTGTCAGTGGTCTTGCGTGCAGGAGCAGATGGCAATAGCTGTCGTAGTTGTGTACCTCAGGTCTATCCACTGGGGCATGTCAAATCTATGCCGGACCACCCTTGGCCACTTGTATGAGCAGTTTGTTATGAGCATGGAGAGCCTTTCCCAGATCTCTCTCTCTCTCTCATTCTCAGATGTCCTATCTCTTTCTACCTGAGTGATCTCTCTTGAGTGGTAGATTGGTTATGCCATCTTCCTCTTGAATAACAAGTCTTGAGTTCAACTCTCATCAGATAGATCTTTGAAGTTTGAGGTCGCTTGGGATAGTTTCCCACGACGTTAAAATTTCTCTTCTTCTTCTTCTTCTTCTTCTCCACAGATGCCTTGTTCATGTATGTGGCATTGCAGGTGTTCTAGATCAGAGTCGAGGTGTCCACCGGATTGCATGCCAATTCTTGTCTTCATTGCATCTCCTACTGTCTATTTTGACATGGTATCAGAGCTGATTTGGTGCCGTTTTGGACTTGATTGAGAGAAAAGAAGCTTGCTGTTTTTTCCTGGTTTTCCTCGAGTTTGGGGCAGATTTGGGTATGTGGAGGCCTTGGATCTTCGTCTATGACTTCCTCGTCTTTTACCCTTGATTACCCCGACCTCTCTTCACTGAAGGGAACTTGATGGAGGTTTCATGATGTGTAGCATTGCTGGATTGTTCCGGTTTTTTGAGATGGAGCTTTATTGCCATGCCTTCCCGCAAGGGGAGCTTGCATGTGGCTTGTATTCAGAGGGAGAACCACTTCATTTCCAGCTTCTTCCTTAAAGAGAAGTGTTTGGATAGCAGTAGGATCTTCTTCAACACTCCTGGAGTAGGTTTCTATGGCTCTCTCTTTCGCTTTTCCTCTACACATCTCTACGACACTCTTCTCATCCCCTCTCTTTAGTGAAAGTAAAAAAAAGCATCATTCAAGTTAAAAGCAATCACTAACGCAAGGAAAAGAAGTAAAGGATTTGTGGAAGTGTAAAACCTAGATCTTCACCATTTCAATGCAGCTACACCTGACACCGGAACTGGAACTTCCATCCTTGGATGGAAAAGTAAAAATCAAAGAACATCCTCTCCTCCCCCTCTTATCATCCATAATCCACAATCTGTTACAATAAGTGCAACCAAATCATCAACCTGCTACCGAAGATCGGATAGGTAGCTCCGTCGACAATTCAAAGAAAGACGTGCATTTGCAAAAGGCATAGCAAATCTGCCAATCCATCTGGAGGAGAATGATCCTATGGGGTCGCAACCAACCCTCTCAAGGGCCTCCATATTGTTGCCAATGTGGGATTTGCTTTTGATTGCGCAAATGGAATGTACCCACATGCAATACCTCAAGTGCAGACTCTACTGACTCGAATGGTGAATGTCGCCGCGGTGACTCCTCAAGACGAGGCACCTCCGGGGTTGAGTTGATGCACCTTTGGATCCTTCTTGATGTGGGATTGCGGATGGCCACCAAGGTGTAGATCTGGAGCTGATTTAATCTCCGATGTGAGAGGAATGGAGGGCTGAAAGTTGGTTGCAAAAACGTAGATCTGAAGCATAAAACACAGCAGATCTCTCGCGCAGAGCAAGGCTGAAAACGCAGATCTCAACGATGCCGATGATGGACAACAATGGAGCACTCGATGCCAGCGAGGGAATGGCCAAGGGGAGGCTCGATGGGCTGCTGAAGTACCGGACCGCAATGGAAAGCTCCCGAAGGCAGATCTGAGCCGCATTCCGACGAGGGGAAGGGCTGAAATCTAAAAACGCTGAGGCTGATTTGCTGTAAACTGAGATCGCTGGGCTGATTCGCCACCGTGGAGCAAAAACACTAAGGTTGATGCAAACACTAAGTTGCTCCTCTGGAAAACGCTAGGGTTGATCTGGGCGATAATTGCAATTTGAGGAAACGCTAGCTGAATGGTTCCCTTTATAGGCTAGGAATTTGGCTTATAAATTTACCAAGGCTTAGGTAGGGCAAACTGTCCATCAACCCAACAAATTAAATCATATAATGATTTAATTAATAAGTTCTTGACCAGGGCTAAGTTCAGAAACTGTCGTAGATGGGAATTCGATCGACGCAGGGAATAGCTCGTTGGATTCCTCTAACCTAAAACTTCATGATGCACGTCATGCCAGATGCCCAGCATAGTGTAACAACATCTGTCAAAACGCGTGTACAAACCATTTATGCAAGAGGGTTCCAAAATTGGAAAATTGGCTCTAGAAGTTGATGAAGCATGTCCACGTGGCACATAGAGCCATTTGCACCTGACATCCCCTCCTGCTTAAGGTGAGGTATTGGTACCGAACTGCATGCACGCCATAAGATGGTCTTGAATGAAGTTCCTTCTAGATGATGTCCTTCACGGTGACTTTTGAGAGAGAGGCTCCCATGGTGATATGAAAATGTTCAAAACACAAGGATGGTGATGATGCATCTTCTGGCAAAAAATGGATTGCCTCTTGGATCAACGATACCCTTGTTGGTTACTGGCAAACAATAACCTTTGCTGCCCCAACTCGGATGATGTGAACCAAACTACAAACTGGATGGATGCTCGTAGAGCGAATGGCGGGATATGCAAACGTCGATGTCCACGAAGGTTACCCGCCAGCCTATGCTTCCCCTACGTGGGAAGGTTGGCGAGAGCAAAGCGGAATGGGAGATGAAGATGTGTCCTTTGGAATGCCCACAAACCATGGCAAGTCCTCTGTATGATGTCTCATGAAACTGCCAAGTAATTCCTCAAAGATAGAGGCTCCTCTTGGGGCTTTGACTAGATCGCCGTATGATGGAAGCTCTAGACGGATCCTCGTCTTTGCAACGGATGTGGCTGCGGATGTAGGCTCACGATGCTTGCGAACTCTCGTGGTGGTTTCCTTTGGAACCGTTTGGCTCCGGATTGATGGCTGCAGGTTGCTAAGAAGATGCAGATGCTGTGGACTTGATGTCTTGCCAAAGATGTGTACAGATGAATGACGATGTAATGCCTCTTCTGCCTTCGTTGTCATAGGCTGCTAACAAAACCTAATACTCGCAATAAACATCTTCATGTGTCCAATGCATGTCATGTCGAAGAATTTATGACTGCAAATATCCATGTGAGGATTCCTATATGTCGAGGTGGTTAAGGGTGCACACCAAGTTAGCTACCCTCTCGTAGGCCTCTTGTAGGCACACTGAAACCAGCCCGTAGACTCGCTAAAGGGCGGTAGACTTTAGCTCTCACCTGATCTTTACTTGAACTTTATCTGTACTTTACGACACAAAGTAACTTCACAGATAAGCGTGTAACTGGGATTTACCGCTTCAAAACAATTTACAACTTGGTAGCTAGAGCGCTCCCAAGTAGACAACGACACCCTGTTGGCCCCAAAGGTTGGCACCCCTTTCCGTATTTCTTTATTCTTTTTGCACTTGAGAAAAATGTGTAAACTTCTACAAGCTGTCCTACTTTTATCGGGCTGAAATTCCCCTACTCTTGCCCAATTTTGGCAGCATAATCACTGTAGAAGACTCACAAAATCCCAAGTAAACGGTGACTTTCCACGCACT
The DNA here is from genome assembly GCF_014529385.1 of Adiantum capillus-veneris. Lineage (NCBI taxonomy): Eukaryota > Viridiplantae > Streptophyta > Polypodiopsida > Polypodiales > Pteridaceae > Adiantum > Adiantum capillus-veneris. The sequence continues at coordinate 54,399,904 of NC_140952.1, read as the reverse complement.
TTAGAGCACTTTTCAAAACCTGGCAAGAAATTATAGCACGCTGAATTTTCTGTTTTTGTCACGTGTACATCTAACCCTATGTGCATGTGGACAAGCTACTTCAGGTCTAGGGTTTAGGTCAGCTTAGGAAGTGTTCTGGCACCTTTGTGAGCCTGTGCGCATGCCGTGCATGTTCGGGCACTTAGAGTAGTTGCATATCCTCTGGTTGCACACAGCATGATCATCAGCATGACAGTCAGTAGCCATCATGAGCGTTTTACTGTGCACATAACCCATTTTAATAATAAGTGACTTTGTTGGGAAACTGGTTAGGGCAAATTGGCTAAGTTGATATATAAGAAACCTAGCGCTAGCACTTTCTGGCAGAAGAGGTAGCAGAGTTCCAGCAACTGGCAGTGCACCTTCTCAGCAAGACTTGGCAGGACAACCTAGCGTTTTTCAGCCAACAAGACAACCTTGCGTTTTTCACTAGTAGATCAGCCTTGGTGTTTTGCAGATTGCAGATCAGCCCTGGCGTTAGCAGATCACAGGATCAGGCCTAGCGTTTTTGCAATTGTAGATCAACATCAGCGTTTTGCAGATTCCCGGTGATAGAACCAGCCATAGCATCAGCGTTTGCAGTTTTCACTTAGACTCCGCAGGTACAGCCCCAAACCTGGTAGAACTCACCTTCCAGCAGCAGATCCTCGCCACGCCGTCAGATCAGCCAACATTTCAGTTTCAGCCCGTTCTTCGCAGATTTCAGCATCTGTGTTTTCAACGCATCGTCGTCGCGTCGTCGCCATCGCCGTCCTCACCGACACAATGTCAGAATTCAGTAGATAGCAGATTTGCAGATTTCAGCCCCTAGCGTTTTCAGATTTCAGCCCGTCTTGTCGTCGTCATCATTGTCGTCGACATCGTCGGCAAGTCCATTGCATCTATACCATTGTACCAGATTTGTGCAATCAATAGCATAGACCTCTCTCGCCATTGAGAGTGGGGCCCTTGGTGAAACCGGCCCGTGGGGCGGTAGGCTTTGGCTTTCACCCGAAATTCTTTACTTTAAACACTCACAGTGAGAACGTGCGAAGGAAACCTGTGACGGGAATTAACACTTAAGTACACACACGGCTCAGAAGCTAGAATGCCCCGAGCAGACGCCGACAACCTGTAGGCCCCAAAATTGGCGCCCCTTTCGGTATTTATTTATTCTTTAACAAAGGGAATAAAACCTGTGATTTCCTACGAGCTGTCCCGCATAATCCGAGCTGAAATCCAACTGTACTGGCCCGATTTTGGCAGCATAACTGTACACTAGGACGCTTCACAGTCAGTATCCCCACGCAATAGATGACTTTCTCGACGCATATGGACACTTTGCAAAACCTGGCAAGAATCTGCAGCACGCTGAATTCTCTGTTTTCTGCCCCGAAAATGCGCCAGATCACCTCTACAGCGGTCGCCTCGTGTCCCCGAACCTCCTGGGGGTATTAGGGACCGTTTAGGGCCGAAACCCTAAACTTGCAAAAATACACAGCAGTCTGTAATCCCTGTTTTGGGCTCCGTTTCGCGTGCCGGTCGCATCTGTAGCAAGTCCTCGAGCTCTTGCACCTGTAGGGCTACTTGCCCTTTGAATCAGACGAGATTTCTCACGTGAAACCTCTCCGAATTCACCTGTACGTGCGGGGGATTAGCCACTAGCTAATCCAGTACCTGTGCAAGAGGCTCTTGCCTCGGCAATCGCGCATGAACCCACACAACTGTACATCAGTCAAATGAAAAGCCCTCTTGTGGGGCACCACATAACTGCATGTAAGGGAGAAAGAGAGCAGTGTGTAGTTGGTGGATACTAGGAAGTGAACTCAATAAAGGCATAAAGTCAAGGTGGGACTATCAATAGAAAGTATCCGTTAGTTGGGCCACATTGCACTTTTGGATGTGGTCCCAATGAGGATAGATGGTCAGATGACCAGCTGGAGCCCAACGGAATCATTTTCTAAAATTTAGGGAACTGCTATTTTGGGCCATAAAATGTGTTCGCGTCATTACCTCCGGTATGACTAGGGTAACATTCTACAACTCTGCCGCGAAGTCAACTGAGCAACCAGTCGGGAGATTTTTAGGCGGCAACCCCGAAAGCGAAAATGCATGTAATCGTGCCAAGTGGCGCATTTCCATGAACTTTCCCAATGCAAATAAGAGGTAGCGCTGAATTTATAGCTGGGAGGCTCACTTTTGAGTTTCCTGTCACAGGTTAAGAGCTATGGAGTGCTTCCTTTCCCTCTATGTACAGTGTGGTGCCAAGAGTGATGCCGTGCACGCTTGCTAAGTGCGACGGGGGGACCTACATGATCTTGCTTTGAGCCTAGACATCCTCTTACTATACGAATTCCAGTGCCAACCACTTCCCATCTGCGGGTGAAACTACCGTTCACATTGGCCATACAATGTCCGACCATTTTCTACTTCAAAAAGAGGGTTTCAAAAATAAAACAAAAATCATTGGAAAGAAACCAACAACTAAGGTTAGCAGTTGCCACGTCCTAGTTAACAGCTGCTACGTCCTCGTGACATACCCCCCTCTTGAAATAGCAAACGTCTTCGATTGCATACCATAAATACACGCCACTGATGATCTTGTGCTATTAACACTCTTTTATCATCGCATGTATCCGCAAGAAAGGTCGTAACACATAGATACAAATGACTTAATGAGACCTTCATACTTTTGTCATTTCCATCTATTACACTGAATTCATATGTACATTTGATGTACTAGCCCTATCATTACCCCTCCTTTGCACATGTTGGGTTGGGGCATAAGTAGGTTGTAACCCAAAGGCTTCAAGGTAAAGCTGCAATACATTTGGTGACTCTGACAGGTTATACTCTTCCATCCACTTTGCATCCATAGGCGGATAGTTCTTGAACTTCACCAAATAGCGTCTTGCAACTTGTCCTTCAACTTTTTTGTCCTTATGTGCCAAAACTTGCTCAAGCACCAAGATCTCATCAAGTTCCTCAACTTCTGGCTGATCCTCATCTGGCATATCTTTTGGCACATCACCCACGAAGGGTCTTAGAAGACTCACGTGAAACGCATCATGAATTTTCCACACATCAGGCAATTTCAGCCTGCAAGCCACATCGCTGATCTTGTCAAGCACTTGAAAAGGCCCATAGTAACGCATACTGAGCTTAGGAAACAGCCGTTCCTTGCCCTTCATCTTCTTTAACCTTGCCTTTTCGAACCTTAACAATACCCAGTCACCAGGTGATAAGAGCAATTCATGACGGTGATGATCAGCAGTCTTTTTCTGCTTTGCTAGAGTCTTCTCCAAGGCAACTTTAATTTTCTTATACATTTCATCCATGTTCTCAACATATCGATCTGCTCAAAGATCTTGTCCTTTGTATGCAAAATGGGAGGAACCTTTTTGCCGCCTTCAACAATCCAAGGTGCTTTGCCAGTCGACGAATGCGCCGTATTATTGTACGCATCAAGCATAGGCAAATACTGTTCCCACTTGCTCTTATTATCTGACACATAGCATTTCAGCAGATCTAAGACAGTAGAATTAGCTTCTTCTGACTGTCCATCAGTTTGTGGATGAAACGAAGACGAGAACCTGAGCGTAGTGCCCATGTTCTTAAACAATCCTCTCCAGAACAAACTGGTCATGCGAGGATCACGATCATTGATAATCGATTGTGGCATACAATGGTACTTAAACACATTGTACATAAACAAGCGTGCCATCTGGTCAGATTTTATCTTCTTCCTGACAGGGATAAAATGGGCCTGCTTGTTGAACCTGCAGATAACGGTCCATTACCATCATTCCCTGTTGGCGTTCTTGGAAGATCAAAGATAAAGTCCATAGCAATGCTTTCCCATGGCTTATCCGGAATCGGCAGTAGTTGCAACAACCCTGGTGCCTTTTGCCTGTAAAACTCGACCTTTTGGCAAATCATGCATGCTTGTACAAAGGCATCCACATCTGTCCTCAAGGTAGGCCAATAAAAGAATGTCTCTACCGCTTTAACTGTCGCATCAATACCACGATGCCCTGCATACGGTGGGACATGACTCTCTTCCATGACCTTATGTCGCAATGGCCTAGTGACACAAAGTTTGCCATGCATCATCATAAAACCATCTATGAGGAGGTGGTGCTCATGATGTTGCCCTCTTGCAACTGTTCAAAGATCCTTGCAAAATTTTCATTAGTAGCATATTGTTCCTTCATGTCATCTGACTCATGATGATAAGGAATTGACACAGCTGAAATTTGTGGCTTCCTTGATAACGCATAAGCCACAACATTCTTCTTGCCTTCCACATGCATAATCTGGAAGTGGAACATAGAAAGAATGTTTGCCCATCGCATATGCTTTTCGGTTCTAAAGCAAGACAATTGTCTTCTTGTTGTGCGGCAAGTTTTGCGTTTCTTTCGTCGCGCTCACGGTCCTGAGCAAGGCGATTTGCTTCTTGTCTATCTATCATGGCCATCATCTGCTTGACCATTGCCTCCATAGGGCTTGGTGCACTTGGTGGCGTAGATGGCGAAGGGGGAGGGTTGAAGAAATCATCTCCTGGTGGGAAAGAGTCTTCGTCGCCTCTCTCATGCTCATCACCTGTATGCGAAGTATCCATTCCGCTTCGGGTGATGACCATGCACTATGATCTTTGGTTCTTAAGTTCGCGAGGAACTTGGGTTCTTGAGGGTCTTGAGGTTCTTGAGGTTCTTGATTCTTGAGGGTCTTGGGTTCTTGAGGTTCTTGAGGTTTTCTTTCGCTTGCAGATCGCGTTGGAGAAGGATCTTCTCTTCACCCGAGTTCTACTCCTTTCTGCGGGCGCATGGCGGCCTTGCGCTCACACCAAGGTTGCTTTTTCCCACCTCATGTCGATTGGCCAGCCGCTAAGTGCACGGTCCGCTCTCAATGAGTGAAAAGAGACACAAGGGGAGGTTGGACAAGTCCTTCTTTCTTGGGATTCCTGTCACTCTTCAACAAAACACGATTAGGAATCGACACGCCCAAGCGAACTTGGGTTCGTGCGACCTCAACAAGCAAATTTTTTTTGTGTGGTTCTTGTGGCTCTTTCCTTGAGTGATATAGAACACTGCCAAAGCTCTGATACCAATGTTAGGTGCAGCGGAATGAATTGTTTGCGCTTTGCTCAAGATGAGTGCTCCGAACTGTGCTCAAGGTTCCTTTTGTTCTTATGGAAGGTAGAGCCTTTCGTTCTTAATGAGAGAATGGTATGATCACAAACAAAGTGAATGGACACTGTGCGTGCAAGTGTATGAGACTGAGAGATAGAGAGAGAAGAGAGATACGACACCAGAGACGTTGTAAAACCCTCCTCCGAAGGCCCCACTCTCGTCGGCGAGAGTGGTCTACTTATGATTGCACAATCTGGTACAATGGTGATGCATGAGACTGATGCAAGTCTAGGCTATGTCGACGATGACGACAGTGATGACGAAGTCGACCTAAGGGCTGAAATCTACAATCTTTCTATTGCTGTCCAAAAACGCTATGGGCTGAAATCTGCGATTAGTCCAAAATGCTGATTTGGGGGGCTGTTTTCTGTGGTCCTTTGACGCTGAAAATCTGCAGGTTTAGGGCTGAAAACTGAGGTTCTTCATGGCTGAAAACTGATGATCTTTACGGGGCTGAATCTGCTACTTCTTGTGGGCTGAATCTGCAAGTCTTCTATTGCTGAAATCCAAAACGCTAGAGACTGAGTTGACCAAAAACGCTAGCTGATCTTGCATTTCCAAAAACGCTGGGCATGTGAAAAACGCCAGGCATGTGATGGTCTTTCCGGCGACGATCTGATGCAAAAACGCCAAGGGCTAACTTTTCGGCGATGAATGTTGTTGAAAACGCTAGGGATAGGAATCTGCTGCTTGGAGAAAGCGCCAAGGCTTGGGATCTTGCTTGGAGGGAATCCACCAAGGTTCTGCTGAGAAGTTGCCTGTTGAGCAAGGTGCTCCTGCTGCCTCTTCTGCCATTTAGTGCTAACTTGGGTTTGCTTATATATTAACTTAGCAAAATTGCCCTATCTACTTTTGTTGGAAAGTCACTTAAAAATAATAAGTGAAAAATACCGAAAATAGGGAAAATAGGCTAAATGCACTGGAAAAATCCCCTAACTGATTCTAATGGATTCTGATGGGAATTTTGATGATCATGCTGTGTGCAACCAGAGGATATGCATCTATGCTAAGTGACTGGGCATGCACGGTCTACGAATAGACTCACAAAAGTGCCAGATCACTTCTAATCTAGACTGACTGGACTGACTGAACCCTGTTCATGCTGTAGCTTGTCCACGGACACATAGGGTTGGATGTGTCACGTGACAACCCTGACACCGAATCTATCCGATGGTCCTCAGGTCTCTCTGGCGGCAATTGCGACGGTGATAGCAGAAGCATATACAATAGGGACAGACTCCCCTTTGAGCTTTACATCCAAAACATGAGTTTTGCCCCTATGCTGAAGGGTGATCGTCTTGCCGAAGACATCTAGTACGCCATGTACTCTGAACATCCAGGGAATCCCAAGTAGCGCATCGCACCCTTCCAATGGCATGATATAGAACTCTTCAGTGTCCACATATGACTGAATATGCAGACGCAGCTTTCCAATAATGGGAGTAACACACTCTGAGTGGCCAGGACATGCCAACCCTGCGAGAACATGCTAACTCTGGTGAGATAAAGTTGGCTTTGGCACTTGGATGAAAGAAGATGAGTGCCGTTTGATCCCTAACTTTACCCCATGCCCTGCATAACTCACTGGCATCTGTACTAGGCCTATCACCCACCATGTCTAGCACCAAACCTACCGTGGGTTTAGGCTTCTTGCCTTTCTGGTCTTCTTTATCCTCGGAGTCAGCTGGTCTTTTCCTTTGTGGACAATTAGTAGCAAAGTGACCAGGCTGCTCGCATATAAAGCATTTATTTTCAGCCATTAGGATCTTCTTTTCCTCGAGCGACTTGCGCATAAAAGGCTTCCTTTTCTGTTTCTTTGCCTGCGCTCCAGAAGTCCCGGCTGAATCCTTGTCCTTGGTGGCCTTTTCTGACCCCTGTGACGCTTGAGGAGCCGTTTTCACAAAGGGCTTCTTCGCTGAATTTGCTTTTGCTGCCCTCCTTTCTCGTTGCTCGGAAACCCACTGTCCTCTCCTTTCAACAAGGCAAGACGAGTGTTCGCAACTTCCATAAGCTGAGTGAGGGTAGCCACTCTGTTCTTGGTACAGTAATCGCGAAGCCCTTTGAGCAGCCCACAACAGTACTTCTCTATCTGCTCTGTCAATGGTACAAATCTGTAGGAGGTCACTGAGAGTAAAGCTTTACAAAACCTCTGATTGTACTCTAGCAAGCTCTTGCATGTAGCCGAAGTAAGCTGGTGCCAATCTGTCATGATGTCGGCTTCAAATTCATTTGACAGCCAAGCAGATGCAAACATTTGCTTGAACTAAACCCAAGTGGCAGTTTGCCTGTCCTTGCATTAACAATGTCGTCCACCATGTAAGCGCATTGTCCTTTAAAGAAAAAGTGGTAGCTTTCCTGACCTTAGAGGCCTCTGTAAAATTCCCTCCTACATAAGCTGTATCAAACTGTTGGAGGAAAGTGAGAGCCTTTGCTTTATCCTCAAAGCCACTGAAAGTGCTGAACTTCACAGTTGCACCACCTTCTTTGTAAGCTTTCGGCTTTTCTAGCGTCCCCAAGTTGTCATACGGAATAGTCTGCAACATGGGCACTGTAGTAGGCATGATCGGCACATCTTGGCCATTCACAATTTGCGTCAGAGGTGCGATATCTGACTGCTGTCCAGAAAAACCAGCCATGCCAAAATGACCCTGTGGCACCCCAAACTCGCCTTGGTTGCACTGAAAACCCTGCTGCATGTCGATACTACCATACATGGGGTTTGGCATGATGCCTTGCATACCCCCAAACACTCTTCCTGGCATGTACGGCCGACTTCCAGGCGCATAACCAGCCATACTTTGGAACACTGATCCACCCCCGAAATACCCAGGATGTACCGTGGGTGGTGGAAAAACTGGGTGCATAGCCTGGTATCCAATTCCCTGTCCATTCAAGACAGCATGCGGGATCTGAAAGGTGGCGGGTTGAACTGGCATAACCTGTGGAATAGGCGTTCTAGCCACCTGTTCAAGCACGGGAGGAACCTGTTTTGGAGCCCCTGACTCCGCAACATGCGAGTGTTCCCTATCCTACTGAGTCGCATGAAGAACCTGGGCTTGAGCCTCAACAAGCTCTGTACGCGGTGTAGGTTGCCTATTTTGCTGTTGCACTCGTGGCGCTTGCAAGAACTCCATAAACCTTGGATTCTGCACTAGTTGCGAAAAGACATTCACCGCGGCAACTAATTGAGTCCTGAACGCATCATCCTCAAGTTGCCCAGTCATACATTCACATCGACAGGAGGTACAGACTGACGTGGCCGTGAGCTCTTGCCAATATCGAAAACCATAGGGATTTCCTGTCTATCCTTTGAAGAGGAACCCTCTTCCATAATGCCAATCCCCTTCCCTTTGTCGGCAATAGTGTAATCCTGCGTTCCTGTACTTTGTGTCTTTACCCAAAACAACCGAGGCTCACTCTTTGAGGAAAAAGTGATTGATGTCCCAGCAATGGAACCTTGAAACCGGCCTGTGGGGCGGTAGGCTTTGGCTTTCACCCGAAATTCTTTACTTTAAACACTCACAGAGAGAACGTGCGAAGGAAACCTGTGACGGGAATTAACACTTAAGTACACACACGGCTCGGAAGCTAGAATGCCCCGAGCAGACGCTGACAACCTGTAGGCCCCAAATTGGTGCCCCTTTCGATATTTCTTTATTCTTTAACAAAGGGAATAAAACCTGTGATTTCCTACGAGCTATCCTGCATAATCCTGAAATCCAACTGTTCTGGCCTGACTTTGGCAGCATAATTGTACTAGGATGCTTCACAATCGGTATCCCCACGCAATAGATGACTTTCCTGACGCATACGGACACTTTGCAAAACCTGGCGAGAATGTGCAGCACGCTGAATTCTCTGTTTTCTGCCCCGAAAATGCGTCAGATCACCTCTTCAACGGTCCCTCGCGTCCCCGAACCTCCTGGGGGTATTAGGCACCGTTTAGGGCCGAAACCCTAAACATGCAAAAATACACAGCAGGCTGTAATTCCCTGTTTTGGGCTCCGTTTCGCGTGCCGGTCACATCTATAGCAAGTCCTCGAGCTTCCGCACTTGTAGGTCTACTTGCCCTTTGAATCGGACGAGATTTCTCACGTGAAAGTTGAAACCTCTCCGAATTCACCTGTACCTGCGGGGGATTAGCCACTAGCTAATCCAGTACCTGTGCAAGAGGCTCTTGCCTCGACAATCGTTCATGAACTCAACCAACTGTACATCAGTCAAATGAAAAGCCCTCTTGTGGGGCATCACATAACTGCACGTAAGGGAGAGAGAGAGCAATGTGCAGCGTGCAGGGTATCACTCCTGGCACCACACTGTACATAGAGGGAAAGGAAGCACTCCATAGCTCTTAACCTATGACAGGAAACTAAAAAGTGAGCCTCCTACTTATAAATTTAGTGCTACCTCTTCTTTGCATTGGGAAAGTTCACGAAAATGCGTCACTTGGCACGATTACATGCATTTTCCCGTTTCGGGGTTGCTGCCTAAAAATCTCCCGACTGGTTGCTAAGTTGACTTCGCGGCAGAGTTGTAAAATGTTCCCCTAGTCATACCGGAGGTAATGACGCGAACACATTTCACGGCCCAAAATAGCAGTTCCCTAAATTTTAGAAAATTATTCCGTTGGGCTCCCATTGGTCATTTGACCATCTATCCTCATTGGGACCGCATCCAAAAGTGCAATGTGGCCCAACTATTGGATACTTTCTATTGATAGTCCCACCTTGACTTTATGCCTTTATTGAGTTCACTTTCTAGTATCCACCTACTTGCTAAGTGCGACGGGGGGACCTACATGATCTTGCTCTGAGCCTAGACATCCTCTTACTATACGAATTCCAGTGCCGACCACTTCCCATCTGTGGGTGAAACTACCGTTCACATTGGCCATACAATGTCCGACCATTTGCTACTTCAAAAAGAGGGTTTCAAAAATAAAACAAAAATCATTGGAAAGAAACCAACAACTAAGGTGAGCAGTTGCCACGTCCTCGTGACATAGTTAACAGCTGCCACGTCCTCGTGACACTTGGAGGAGGGTTTGACAACATTCTGGTGTCGTATTCTTCCCTCTCTCTCTTAGTCTTAGCACCTTCATTCACAATGTCATTCACTTTGTTTGTGATCATTTGCACTCTCTCATTAAAGGAACGGAAGGCTCTCCCTTCCGTAAGTAAACGGAACCCTTGAGCATTGTTTGGAGCACTCATCTTGAGCAAAGTTCAATATTCACTTCCGCTGCACCTAACATTGGTATCAGAGCTTTGACAGTGTTTCTGTATCACTCAAGGAAAGAACCACATGATTTTTTTTGCTTGTTGCGGTCGCACGTAACCCAAGTCCACTTGGGCGTGTCGATTCCTAATCGTGTTTTTGAAGAGTGACGGGTAACCCAAGAAAGAAGGGCTTGTCCGGCCTCCCCTTGTTCCTCTTTTCACTCATTGAGAGCGGACCGTGCACTTAGCGGTCGGCCAATCGACGTGAGGTGGGAAAAAGCAACCTTGGTGTGAGCGCAAGGCCGCCAAGGGGTGCGCCCGCAAGGAAGAGTAGAGCTCGGGTAAGAGAAGATCCTTCTCTAACACAGATTGCAAGCTAAAGAAAGACCTCAAGTACCTCAAGAACTCAAGGACTCAAGAACCCAAGACCCCAAGAACCTTAAGAACCCAAGTTCCTCGTGGACTTAAGTACCAAGAACTCAGTGTATGGTCATCACCCGAAGCGAAATGGATACTTTGCGTGAAGGTAATGAACATGGAGGTGGCGAAGAAGAATTTTCCCCACCAGGAGGTTTTCCCGACCCTCCCCCTTCCCCATCTACGCCACAGTTTGCACCAAATCCTATGGAGGCTTTGGTCATGTCAATGATGGACACGATGCTACAACAAGAGGCGCAACGCGTCACCTTTGATCGCGAGCATGAGCAAGCGTGCTTGGCGGCCGAAAAAAGAAGGGTAGCCTTGGAGCGTGAGCGTGAGCACGCGCGCATGGCGGCCGAAGAAAGACAAGCGGCCTTGGAATTACAATGTGAGGCGTAGAGAGACCAACGCATGCAAGAGTTGGTCCTACATGTACTCACCTCGAAGTTCGAGCCACTCAAAGAATCATCAGGTAGCACAAATCGAGAAGCGGATTCTAACAACCCGGTCACGGAGAAGTTGACATTTAGTAAGTATGATGGTAAGATGGATGCTAATGTTATTCATTCTTGGTTGCATCAATTTAATGCTTATTTTGCAACAACTAAGAAGACACGAAATAGCAAAGTTTTGCAAAATAAGCATTAAATTGATGCAACCAAGAATGAATAACATGAGCATCCATCTTACCATCATACTTACTAAATGTCAACTTCTCCGTGACGGGGTTGTTGGAATCCGCTTCTCGACTTGTGCTACGCGATGATTCTTTGACGACAGCCATGTATCTTGCCGGTGATGCCATTAATTGGTATCAAGCATGGCAAGCGGAGCAATTGGCCGTGCACCAGGCCCCCCACATCATTGCCGATGTGGTATTTGCTTTTGATTGTGTAAATGGAATGTACGGACATGCAATACCTCAAGTGGAGACTCTACTGACTCGAATGTACGGACATGCAATACCTCAAGTGTAGACACTATTGACTCCAATGGTGAATGTCATTGCGGTCACTCCTCAAGACGAGGCACCTCCGGGGCTGATTTGATGCACCTTTGGATCCTCCTCGATGTGGGCAGAAGGCAACCGAGGGGCCTAAAACCCAAAAATAAAGCAACTGGCGCAAGATTGGAGCCTAGCGCAAAACGCGAAATCTGATGACGTCGCTATCGTCCGGATCTCCATGAATCATGGGACAACCCCTTGGGCTCAAGCGTTTGGAGCAGGAGCTTTTGGGAGAAAGAGCTTTTGGAGCAAGGCTTTTCAGTTGTATGCTTTTGGCCGAGGGCCCTTAAATAAGTTGCCAGGGTCTCCTCTCTCGTAGATTAGCTTGGGAGAACTGCAAGAGAGGACCCTTGGACATTGTACCTTTGTGAAGCATTGATAAAGAAATACCGGAAAGGGCCGCCAACATCTAGAAGCGGAATTCTGCCGCTTTGTGTCGATCTCTCTGTGGATAGACTGCCTCCGTTTCAATACTCCCTGGATGCACCCTCCCTGTCTCTCACACAGAGAGAGATCACTAGACTCATACGCCAGGATCTGATTCAGCTGGATACCAAGAGCACATGGATACAGCCGACACAGGAGTTGGGCACGAAGATGGTCTTCTACAAAGAGCATCTTCTCCAACTCACGGAGGACGGTTTTGTGGCTATGCCTGCATACATGGCTACGAACTTATCTCATGGGATACGTTGCGCTATTGGGCAGATACGCACATGGAGCGAGATTGGCCGATTTCGATGGGTACTAGCAGGGGCCAGGATATGTCACCTATGTAACTTAGAGCCAGAGACAGAGCTGCACTACACATGTCATAACCCGGCGTACTATGAAATACGCGGCCGCTTCCACTGTCTGTTTAGAGAAGGTTTCAGGCCATCTTCTAGAGTCATGAAGTATGAGGATCAGAGATGTCTCGGTTTGTTCCTGCTAGAGATTCGCGGACTTGGGGAGAGCTTGCTGAGGACATCAGGGGAAAGACAGTCTCAGAGACGAATCACAGATTTCTTTACACCAGCCGGGGGAGAGCCAGAGCAGCAATCATCATAGCAGATCTCAGAGCCCACCCACACTAGAGGTATGTTGCTTGACCGAGCCATTGAGCTAGGCAGATCCAGACGCCCGCGACCTCGGGGGGTCTCCCTTGATCGATGAAGGTTGCAGCAGAAGATACAGATCGCTCTAGCTCGACACGCAAGACGCCCAACCAGAGTATTGCCATGGAGGAGGTTGATGAGATTCGACAGCGACCGATGAGAGATTTCATTTGAACCCGCAAACCCTCCCCCCCCCCCCATATTCCGAATCAACTTCAGATTCATTACCTTTCTCCTTCGTGTTTTAGTGTTAGTGTTAGTGTTAGTTCTTTGTAATTTTTGTACTCAGACATGATATCAGATTCATCAATTGTAACTTTTTTGGTCTTATAGGTCATTTTGGCCTTTCGAAGACGTTAGTATAACATTTCATTTCATCTCTCTCTCTCTCTCTCTCTCTCTCTCTCTCTCTCTCTCTCTCTCTCTCTTCAAGTTCAGCTCAGTTGTTGGCAGTTTTCTCAAGTGTGTTGCTGTGGCTTGGGTGTCCAAGTCTATTACACACCCGTTCGTGCAGGGCTCTTGAAAGTGTGCCAGGTGACATTGGCCCTTCAACATCCCCAAAGCTGCTTACTAGACAATAGCTACAAAGGTGGTTTCTTAAGGCAATTGTAGGCTGCCGCATGAAAGAAATTGTGAAGCTCATTTAATATGAGTTTATAACAAATAGGAAAATGGTATGATCTTCTGAAGAATGAGGCAAACTTTAATATCAATGCCTTAGTTGGCCGCTCCTTTGTTACCAACTTTTGATGGATGTCTTGTCCTTGGTATTGATTGTGTTCTGTCTGGAAGGTTTCTACCTTTTCACTGTGTCCCATCCTCTATTGTGATGATATACCTTTCTGAAGTTTGTGAACAATCATTTTTGCAATCCCCTTGAGTCACATTTTTACAAGGAAGACATGCTTTGAAATTTTCTTTGTTATTCTAGTCACAACAAAAATTTGGTTTTTGTAAGCTTCTCATCATCTGATATTTTTTACATATAGATGATCCTCTTGGGGATTCAAAGGCTCGCGGAAATCCTTATTGTATAGTTTTTATTGGGCGTCTTTCAAAAGAGACAACAGAATCAACACTCCAAGAGGTGTGTCTTGATGGTATTTTTTCAAACACGTAGATTGTTTACGGAATAGATGCAAAGGGACGTGGTCTTTAATAGCTACTTGATCGTTTTGCTTGTGTATCAGTGATATTCTTTTGAAACATGTAGATTGCTCAGTGAACATTTGCAAAGGGACATGGTCTTTAACATAATTCGATGGTTATTTAGCTTTTATATGTATTTCATTTCTAAGTTGCTTGAAAAAACTACTTGAAAGTTGATTGAAAAGGGAGATTTCTTTGCAAGTTAATGCCTGTCTCTTGATCGTGTATTTTAAGTCTCATGCCAATGTTTTTGTCCGTCTGTTATTCTTTTCTCAGTCACTAGTTCACATCCTTTTGATATTTGACTTATATGAGAAGTTTTTGCTAATTCAAGGGTGAGGGAAACTTCCAAGAGGAGCTTGATAAGAACACACTGATCATAGTACCAGACTACTTAACCTTGCTTCCTGGCTTTGATAACAAATGTGCTTACTTATGCCCACAGGCAATTGTCAGTCAAGCAGAGTTCAATAAATTTAAATTTCGCTTGGTTTCCTCTTTCTATGTTTGGCAGGTGCACATTAGGCTAGCATCAGCGCACACAGGGAAGAGGTACTATACCCAAGATGAGCAAGCAGTGAAGGTGCCGTATACTGTAATATAGAGGTGAGAGCACGAGCTAGGTCATATTGGAGAGTAGCTCAGTGTCGATAAAGGCTTGCTTGTGCTTAGTGAGCACATGCAAGCCATGGGCCATGTTATTGGAGAGTTATTCTTCCATGCACTGGGAATAATTTATATCATAGCTCTGGGAAACAAGGAAGCGGGAACAAGGATGGGAACGGAAATGGAAGTGGGCAAAATTTGAGTTTGGGGGAGTTTCCAGTAACTGAAGGGAAAGAGGAAGGTAGAAACAGAAACTTTGGGAAATGGGGAAAAAAGTGAAGTTTTGGGGAGTTGTCAGTAATATTATTTATATTCCATCTTTTCAAGACTGGAATTGTGTTGCTTACGATGAGAATGATTTGAAAGGTTTGATTTTTACCTTCCTAGGTCAGGTTGAGTGTTTTCACATACATGTTGACCCAAAGATAATGTGAATGTCACAATTGCCGATTAGTGAAGTATTTTTCCTTCGAGGGCAGGTTTTGTCTCTTTTTTTTTTACAACAAATCCAAGGCTCTATTACTGTGTACATGAGAATTCCATTGGCCTCAATACCGCACTACCATTGGATAATACAAAATCCTGAAATACGTAACACAAGATGAGAAATGCAAGATAAACCACCTCCAGGGTTGCTAATGTGACTATAATGTTGGGCAGTACCGCTGAAGAATATTTGTCTACCTCCATTATCTGACATCTCTGTCCGTTGCTGATTACCCTAGAAGAGCCATCGGATGCATTTCAAAGTCTGCACAATTTGCCAAGTATGGAGGACCTCTAGCCATTCCAGTAGCAGATGGAGTTGCCTATACTACTGGGCTGGAACAAAGCTGAGATGCATGCAGGAAGAGGCCTGCCTTCAAGATAGCTGATAGGAGAACAACCTTGGAGGTGAGTTGTATGACTAGTGCCACTACAACGCTCAGCTGTAATGATGAGGATTATAGATGTCTGCCCCTGTGATCTGGACAACTGAGTCCGTCACTGCTGAGCTGCCTTGCAAGCTCCAGCAGATGCATTCAAAAGGCTGTACAAAGTATGGAGGACCTCTGAACAAATACCTGCAGGTGTTCGCTGTGCATCTAGGCCAGCAAGTAATAGATAGTATTTCAAGCTGTAGAATGCTCGTGTTAATATATTAAGTTTTACCATATTTGACTGTGTGTCATTAGATGTAGTTGCTTGTGAATCTAATCTTCTATTTTCTTACAGCATGCTGTCATAAATTTTGATGGTTGGAACAAGGTCGAAATAGAGAAAGCAATAATGACATAGCTGCCTGCAAGATAGCTTGCATAACCCTAAACTTCCTTAATACTACAATTTAACCTTTTAACTTGCACGTGATTTCAGATTGTGTGCTCCTACCCTCTGTGGCTTCTCCTGTCGTCATTCACTGCATGTGGTGTTGTACAATTTAATAAATGAAGTTTGTGCTTGGATGCTCACTCTAGTTATTTGAACCAAACTGTTGCTTCTTCTCATCTTTGGTGTCCTCGGATAAACTTACATACAGGTAATGAGCAGGTATGGAAGGATAAAGAATCTCCGGCTTGTGAGACATATTGGTGAGTTCACTGAGTTGCTTGCTCTTCCAATTGATTTGCATCTTCAAGTGTGCAGGCTCTACCTTCTTACATAGGTCTGTGTTTTAGTCAAACTCAAAAAGCTGGTGATCGTGTTGTACAGTACTTTAGCATTCTGTATCTAGGAAAACTTATCTGTTTTCTAGAAATGGAAATCATGAAAAGATGTGTGTAATTCATGTCTGAGAAGAGTGTGTCTCAGCTTACATCGGTGCTGGTTAGAGATGCAAACGATCAAATTGCGGCTGAGGGATCAGGGGAAAATCCATGAATACTGGGCCAAAATGGTAAAAAAATGTAGCAGTGAAAGATCCATGAACCTGGGGATCTCCTCTAAAGACATCCGTTCAGCTCTATTTCAGAGCGTAATAAACTTGCAAACATAAATATGTAATTTAGTTAGGATTTTGAATATATTTCCGTTTTTAAGGTCGTATTCAAGCTCCTAGTCATACTTCACAATCGTGTGTCAATGATTATACTTCACCTGTATACTAATAACCATAGCGCTCTTCCTAAAATTTTGATCATGTAATTGAATCCACAAGTATATCATCAGAAAACTTGTAGCTGCAACAAAATCCAATGCATTTTATCAATGACCATGTATTGATTTTGATTTTGAATGTGTAATCTGACTTGCATTGAGATTTGTGTTGGCATTTTCTTTTGCTTACAACGCGTTGACTCCTTGGACAAGGTCTCATTTTTTGCGTGAGTCATGCACTAAGTTGTTTTATTTTCTTTATTATTCTAGTTACAGGAGCATCACAAGGTTATGCTTTTGTCGAGTATGAAACAGAGAAAGAAATGCAATGTGCATATGAGGTGAGTCTGCTGCTCTTTTTGTGATGGCTTTTCTGGTATATTTTCCATTTCATAACCCCATGATCTTGTGTAGGCTGCTCACCTCATCAAAATCAATGGCAATCAGGTGTTGGTGGATTATAATCGGCAATTATTGATGTCCGGGTGGATTCCTCGACGTTTGGGTGAGCAACTTGCAACTACGACAGTTTGAGGCTGTTGATGTTTTATTTATCAATAGTCACTTACCAAAGATCATTTGAAGTATGTCACACTTCAAGGGACTCTGTCTCTTTGAAAGGTTATGTCTATCTGCAATAGGTTCTTAGCTTAATCATGGAAGACATCTATTCGTGAAAGGAAGCAATTGCTCAAAGGGACGTGGTGCCCCCACAGAAGGGGCACCAGAAGCTTCAGATATCTCTTTTAGAGGCTATGCCTATCTACAAAAGCCTATTTGGAAAGGACTTACCTGAATTGGGTACTCATACAATAATTGAATTGAACAAAGAGAGCGGAAGACCGAGGGAGCTGCTTCTTCACAAGAAAAGTGGTGGCTGTTGAATGCCACTGTTAGTGCCCTTGCAGGCATCTCTCTAGGGATTAGAATGGTTGTGTACAAGTCTATAGTATGTAATACATGGTGCAGGTCATACTTTTTTCATACTTGAATCAAACTTCAATCGCAGACGGGTAGAAAGAGTATGATTTGAATATGATTTCCCTTGAGTTAAATTGTATGTGACCATTGTTTTTTGAAATATGTAGACACAGATCTTCACTAGTAATGATGACAAAATCACATGCTGCTTGCCACTACCCCCCCCCCCCCCCCCCCCCCCCCCCCCCCCCCCCCCCCCCCCCCCCCCCCCCCCCCCCCCCCCCCCCAAAAAAAAAGAAAAAAAAAAAAAAAAAAAACCCATCCACCCATCAAAACCCCCCTGGTGCACTCCCTTGTCTAGGAGCTCGTGTGTGCACACCCTCATGCTTGCACTAACCGTGACACCTCCCACTGTCCCATCTTGGTTCATACCACCAAACCGGAAAACGGAGCAAAAATCAGCCCCCATTTTGATCACTTTTTAACGTGCAATCACATAGAAAATTATCTGGGGACGTGCACAAATTCGTGTTGCAGCATCCCCTTGGGCCATAAAATTTTGCACGAGGAAAACGTAGATATGCGGAAAACATTGCATCAGCCGTGTATTTTCGTGATTTCCATAGCAAGGCCACTACATAAGTATCTTCCAAATCACTGTACATCACAAATGCAAAGATCCATATAGAGGGATGGGTATTACAAGCTGAAAATTAGGTTGTAGAGGGTTTGCAGCTATAGAAACAACATTGTTACATAGAACAGGGGTGTGGGAGGGTATCACAATGACTATCCAGACTTGTAGTATGACTTGGGCAAGCTCTGTAGCTGCCTAAACATGCAAATTCTTTAAAAAACAGCCCTTAAATCAGCCACAACCTGAGTTAGGCGCCCCTAAGCTACCCCTGTGCTTCTTATAGGCAAGTGAGTCTCCTCCTGCCATATGTCCCACTTTCCACTTAATGAAGCATCTAACTCTTGGGCAGGTAAGTATTTTAAAGATAAAAATTGTCCTCTCATTAACTCATTTCATGCATAAACTTATAACTAACTTCTATCACATTTGAAAGGGTTTTCTAGGCACCATAGATATGCGCACACCCCTTAAATTTTAGTGCCAACTGGCTCAAACACAAGCCATGTCCTTTGCCCATTTCACACTGGCCATGCATTGTCTTGAGAGCTCAAGGTCTTGTTCGCTTGTATCAAGAGCTTCCAGGAAAGAGAGAGAGAATAAAAAAAAAAGAAATGAAATGAAATAAATAGAATACACCTCGTGGCGACAGCTAGAGTAGGACTATGGGAGCAGAGACAACTGACATATATGTAGGAGAGGCAGGTAGATGTATCTTAAGGTATTAGGAGGTCAGGGGGAGGGAGAGCCAGAAGAAGGGAAACAAGGAAAAGGAGGTGTTAGAGGCAGTTGCAAACAGAACCAGCATGACATTCAATGTATACTAGAATTGCAATGTTTGTTCAGAATGTTGCCAATTTGTCCAAGTGCATGATGTATTTACAGAAAATCGAGTTTATTTTCTTTCTCTGTAATGTCTGTATTGATTGTGGCTACTCAGGTGGTGGCTTGGGTGGACGTAAGGAATCAGGTCAATTACGTTTTGGTGGCCGAGATCGTCCATTTCGAAAACCTCTGTAAGAATTTTTTTTGAGAATTTGCTATGCTATATAGTGCTATAGTGTACTGTGTGATTGTTCGGTTTAGCGGATAAGAAAGCTTTTCTGTGCCTCTGAATTTGTACCACATTACAAGTGAGAGAGCAGTCAGAAATTGACGTGAGCTGTTAGTAGATGCTGAATTCCATTTTCATTGAAATACCTATCTCCATTGTAGTCTACTGGCACTAGGTCCTTGAAGTCACTGGGTCTACATGTGGGGGGGGGGGGGGGGGGGGGGGGGGGGGGGGTAATGTGTGGAGGTTTTTCCTTGCACAATATCCTCTCAGTTGTGCTGGTGAATTGTTTTGTGAGACATTCATCATGTTATCAGGGTTGACCTTCATTCTTTAGGCTCGTGTTCACTTCTCAATTGTGTTCCCAAGGTTACTTTTCTTATTGTTCTTCATTTTTTCTTGTGCTCTGAAGGCAATGTGACTCCTTTGTGAGGGGTGGGAGGGGGTGCAAGAGTGGCTCTTTGGAAGAGGTCTATTGGCTAGGGCTGTTGTCGTCCAGTGGAGATAGTGGGTGACTAAAGGATTGATTCTATGTATCTCAAGT